>NC_134464.1:58587689-59240439 GCF_047948215.1 Lycorma delicatula
AATTTTATTTTTATGAATAGTTTATAGTTGCTAAATTACACAATTTTGTATTGAGATATTTTTATTTCATAAGAAGTGTCACAATGAACGAGAGTGAATAAAGAATCAGCATTGTCATCAGATATGAGATATTTTGCTTATGATTTAATTTCTACTCAGGTTTGGCATGTTTTATGTGCCATAAAAATTCCATGTCATAATTGATTACACAAGTTTTATAATGAAGTAAAATCATACACAAAATAATTCATTTGCAGCACTACTTACCAACAGGTTGATGTTTTTGATATTACCTTCCAACAAACATAAGAAAATAATTTAGAAGTGTTCATCACTTAAATTATGGAAAATTACTTTTTTTGTGTAATTTCCCCATCCAGGAAAAATTGTTTTTTTAACCTTTTAATTAAATATTGATTTTTACAAGAAAATATCAAGATATATTTTTTATTTTGTAGAACATGAAATTCTTTATAAAGAGTTGTGAAGTGAATTGGTGGAATCTTTAAAAAAATAACACATTTGAATCTTTGGGGAACTGGAGGTAAATGTATGATATTTTTAATTAAGACTTTTCTCCAAGGATTTTACTGTAGGGGGAGGGGAAACTTCATTTTCAATATTTAATTGAAAAAAGTCTAAAACACACACACACATATATATATATATATATATATATATATATATACAAAGTGCGACAATAACGTAATGAGACTGGTTTTTCTTTGCAAAATGTGGCAACCCTGCAGCTTGCGTAGGCACACCATTTTTGACCTTAAACTATAAGCTACTTCTAGTCCAAGCGGCACATTGATGCAACTGCTCAGTTGTGAGTTGTGCTGTAATAAGTGAACACGTGTTTGTGTCTCTCGTCGCAGAAATGAATCCGCAAAATATTGCTTTTTGACATCTTCTGTTGTTTCAAAATGGTGTCCCTTGACCGCCATTTTGACTCTTGGAAATAGAAAAAAGTCGCACGGAGCGATATTTGGTGAATAAGGTGGCTGTGGTAGTACTGAAATTTGTTTTGAGGTTAAAAATTGCTGTACTGACAGAGCAGTATGGGATGGCGCATTATCGTGATGCAGAATCCAATTATCAGCAATGTTGGCACGGACACGAAGAACTCGTTTACGAAGTCTTTCTAAAATTTCTTTGTATAAATATTTGTTAACTGTTTGTCCAGGAGGCACCTACTCTTTATGAACAATTCCCTTGGAATCGAAGAACCACACAAGCATGCATTTCACTTTTGACTTTGACATGCTAGCTTTTTTTTGGTCTGGGTGATCCCTTTGAGCACCATTGCGAACTTTGGCGTTTTGTCTCTGGATCGTATTGAAAAAACCAACCTTCATCACCAGTGATAACACGGCTCAACAAATCTGGATTGATTTCCATTTGCTCTAACAGATCGGCTGTCACATTTTTCCGTGTTTCTCGCTGTTGTTGTGTGAGATTTTTGCACAAATCTTTCTCATACCAAGATCTTCAGTTAATATTAGACGAACCGTTTCTCGATTGATGTTGAGTTCTTCTGCAATCATTTTCACGGATAATCTTCGATCAGATCGTATGATTTCACGCACCCTGGTCAAGTTGACATCTGTTCGTGAGGTTGATGGCCGTCCACTGCGGTCTTCATCTTCAACATTCATTCTGCCTTCACTAAAAATTTTATGCCACCGAAAAACTTGAGCTCTTGACATAACCTCCTCTCCAAAAGCCTTAAGCTTACCATAAGTTGTCGTCGTGTTTTCACCCAATTTAACGCAAAAAGAAATGGCATACCGTTGCGCAATATTTTGCGGTTTCATTTCTGTGAGAAGAGACACAAACACGTGTTCACTTATTACAGTACAACTCACGACTGAGCAGTTACATCAATGTGCCGCTTGGACTAGAAGTAGCTTATAGACCAAGGTCAAAGGTGGTGTGCCTACGCAAGCTGCAGGATTGCCACATCTTGCAAAGAAAAATCAGTCTCATTACTTTATTGTCGCACCTCGTGTGCGAGTCCAGACTCAGGGTGACCATTTTCGACATGTGTGGTTAATTGAACTCCAACCACCAAAATACATTGGTATCCTACATCTAGTATTCAAATCCATATAAAAGCAACTAGCTTTTATTAGGATTGAACCTCAGAACTTTTGACTTTGAAAATCAGCTGTTAAACAACTGATATGTCATGACCAGTTACACTAGACCAGCCTGCTGGGCTGCACATGAAGTTGTACATAAAAAAATTATCACTTGCATTTTGCTATGTGATAATTAAGCTGCTTTTTTTTCTAAAGATTAAGTTCTAGGGGTATTTTTGACCCCCCCTCCATCACCAAAAAACCTTTTTATTTCAGTGTTAAACATTATATATATATATTTGAATATTTTTCTAACATCAATTCAGAGGTAAAATATTAAAAAAATTGAAACTGCAGGTACCACTTAATAATAATTGTGTTTTTTTTTATAACCATCGTTGGTGCCCTTAGTCTGGACACTTTAAATAGTTGCTTCATTTTTCTGTGTATATTTCGAAAAAGTATTTTTTTTTACTAATTTATGAGCCAAAAAATATTTTTTTTTTATTGAAGCATGTTTGATAAGTTCATGCAAAGTTAAGACATATGTAGTACATGATGTCATTCTTAGTTTCCAATAGCTACATACACAAAGTTTCAGTCAGATTCATTCAAAATTCTGTTGTTAGCGGTCATTGTTGGTCAAGTATTGTGGTTCAACAAGCATGGAGAAAAAAATTTCAAACGGGGATCAAATATTACTTTTCTTTTTTTTGAAAGGCAAGCATAGGAAACAGCCAAGCTGGTCAAATAGTATGGTAGGCAGCTCCATTGATCCAGAATGATTTATAAGTGGTTTAGTTATTTTTAGAGTGGTCATATGATTAAAATTTCAACAAGTGTTCCAGAGGGTCTGTTGAAGTTACAACTTAAAAGAATTATTGAAAAAATGTGTGATTGGTAATAGAGGATGGAAGATTCATTGTGTGAAATTGCTAAGACAATAAGCATCTCACTTGTTTAGGTGCATCATATTTTATGCAAACATTTACGCTTGTGAAAAATGTCTACAAGATGGGTGCTGTGTTTACTCACTCATGATGAAGTATTAGTGCTACAAGTGAACGTGTAAACATTTCTAAGCATAATTTGAGGGTGTTTCAATATTATCAAGAGAAATCCTTGCATCATTTCATAAGTAAACTTGGATAAATCACTAACAACCTGAGACCAAGGATCAGTCAAAGCTGGGTTGCGTGGGGAAGTTGCAGTGTAATTAGAAGTTTAAAGGAGGTTAAAACTGGAGGCTACTGTGTTTTGGGATGATTATGACCTAATCTATTTTTACTGAGAAGAGTGAAAATAACCTGGCAATATTATATATTGTTGGATTGTCTAAATGCAGAAATAATAAAAAAAACAACCATATTTGGCAAAAAGAAGGTTCTTTTTCACAAAGACAATTACTCTATTTACTCTATGCATTTGTAAGTGTTATATATGGTTTGAAAGGCAGTCTTTTTAATTAAGCTCCTATTTTCTGTAGAAAGTTATAGAACTAATAACAATACTTTTTCAATTATTTGTGAAGACCTGAAGTTGAGAACTTAGAGGGACATTCAGTATTTAACAAGACAAATTGATACAGAGAAAAACCAATTCATTCAGTGACATGTTTGAATGGTTCAAACAGCAAAATAAAGACTTCTATGCTGTGGGAATCAGAATGCCCACAGAACGGTGGGACAGGTGTCTAAATTTTGCTAGAGACTGTGTTGAAAAGTGTTGTATCATTGCCATTGTTTTTTTTTTCTATATCAGTTTGTCTTGTTAATTATTGAACACCCCGCTCATATATTTCCATTGCTGTTTTTTTTTTTTTTAAGTAAACTAGAATATCAATTAGTCGTAAAAGTTGAAACAAATTTACTAATTATTATTTTCTATATTTGATAAATGGTTTTTTGGTACTAAAATCTTTTACATTGCGTATATTTTATGAGATTTTAATGTTAACTATATCAATTTTAGTAAAAAGAAATCTTTTGCATAAACAAGAAAATTTGAAATCTGTAGATATTTTACAAATAGACCATATATCATAATTTTAAAAGTTATTCAGTGATTTTAAGTGTCCCCTTAAAATTTTCTTATGTTATGAACATCTCACAAATCAATTGTAAATTATATGAAATTATTCCTGAGAAATTTCCTGATAAAAAACTTTTGCGAGGATATAAACCCATGGTTTGTATTATGTAGCCTTGCAGGTACAACTCGCCTCATATGTTCTGAAAAGCCATTGAAATCTTTAATGCAGCTCCATCAACTGCAAAAAAATTTTTTTTATTGTAAAAGTCAGTATTTCATTCTTTGTAAACAAAAAACTAGACACTTTTTGATGATTAATTCATTACTTCAATAATCTTAAATTTTAAAAATATTTAATTTTTTATGGAGTTCTGAATATTAATAATTTTGTTTTCATTATAACTAACATTTTTATTTGTTTTTTCATTTTCATCTATAAACTTTTGAGCATATGGATTTTTATTTTGGAATAATAAAATTGATAATTATTAAGCAGTGTTGGTCTATCAATTCATTTGGGATCGAATTAATCAACCTTCCTTTTTTCTAAAATACTAAGTTGCAACTCACCTTTTGGAATCCATCCATGCTGCAACAAGTTAATGACTACGCTACTCATTATTTCTGCTTTATCTGTTGAATTCAACTTACAAAAAAGAAGTTATGCATCTATTTTTGTTCCATTTAAAGAAATTTTTTTTTTTCAGGTCAGTATACTCAGCAGAGTACTAACACTAAAATATTAATTCAATCCTAAAATTTTATTTTTACTTCTATAAAATGCACTTTAAATTTCAGATCTTCCTTGTAATCATTAAACAGTTATTCAATCTTTAAAACCATTTTATAATTAGGATTATATGACATGGATACAAACGTCAAAAACATCAAAGAATTGACCGTGTTTCTACACAGTGCAGTTCTGAAGATAAAAAATCATTTTATCTTCAGAACTGCACTAAATAATATGGATAATATAAATTGAATTGCAGCTCGAAAGTGGTTAAATGAAAGATATGAAATTTGAGAAGTTAATGTAATGGGTACCTACTTTATGCAAAACGTTTAGCAGGATTGATTTATTGTTCTTTAATGTCAAGGTATACATCAGAAGACTAAAAATAAAAAATTGTGTCTTTTTTCTAGTATCATTGCAAAAAAAACACCTTAAAAAATTACTAAAAAATAAAAAGTCAACATCATCAAACGCTGAATAAAATTATTTAAATTTTTATATAATTTATTTTAAAATCAGGTGCATAATTGGTTATTTACAAGGCTTCAAATTATAATGAATATAATTTTTTGTGCAAAGGTAACTTACATATTCTCCATAAATTATGTTGTGTACAGACTAATGAGGCTTGAATTTCATTACTTCAGTGTTTTTTTATTATTTTATTAAAAAGATCAGCATTATTATTTCATTGTTATTTACCTCCTTTCTTAAAGAAACTGAATAGCTGCATCTTTGATGGGAATTATAATAGACTTAAATTAATTCAAGTCTAGCATAAAGATATCTCACACTGACAGTTTAGTGATCTATGTAATTATTTTATAAAACGCTTCCTGTTAACAGAAAAATTCAAAACATTGTTAAAATTTTGTTATGAGATTGTTCTATCTTTTCTTTTTTTTAATAATTTTTTAAATCTTATCAGGTTATACTTTTTTATATCTATATTCATTACAGGATGAAGGTGAAAACATTGAATTATTATCTGGTAATGATGCAAGAGGTGGTGTATCAAGATCAAATAGAATTACAACACGATATATGACCAAGTGAGTTCATAAAATATGTTTGTATATAATTTTAATATTTTGTGTATATAAGTGCTGTAATGGTTAAAGGCGATCTGACATGAGTTATAAGTCATTCCCAGAAATGTTAGCATGACAATGCTAATATTGTAGCTTCGTAGTTGATGTGTTTTGGAGGTACCCCAATTCTCATAAATATAAAAATCTATTTTGAAAAAAAATTTTAATTACGATTTCAGCGGTACTGTTGCAAAGTTTGATTCTGCCACTTTTTTTATTCCCAACATTCATGTTTCCTTCCAGTATTTGTTTTTGTGTGATATAACACATTCTAATTTCCCTTTTAGAATACACATGTAATAATTTTATTTTTAAAAATATATCTTTCAGTCTTTAAAAGTGATTAAAAAAAAAAAAAAATCATCATTTTGTGAAGTACAAACTATGTGTGAAATATGTTGTGTGACCTGTTTAAATAAGAACTTAAATTTTATTTGCTAAATCTTATATGCAAGATGAAAATGGAATTTTCTGTGATTTTTTTTTTTTTTTATACTGTGTGACCTACCAAGTAATTGTTGATCACTGCCAATATTTTGCCATCAACAGATGGGTAGTAAAAATACCAATACAAAGTATATATTTTTTTTCTTATTTCAAAAAATAATTCCTATTGCAAAAGTTTAATGAGATTTATTTGAACACTTGTTGACTGAAGATTGAGAAAATTATGTGTTTTTTAATTTTTTAATTGGCATTATTTAAAAGTTCATTTTCAGAATAATATTGTTTTTGTTAAAGAAAAGCTTTAAATAAACTGTTGGAAAATTTTTTGTAGCGATTCAATAATTTATTCAAAGTGGCAGTAGAAGTATACTGGTTTTTTTTTTGGAGGTAGATATTACTTTTTAAGAACAAGTACATTTAGCAAAGATTGTATATTCATAAATATAAACACAAGGATAAGTTAACACTGTAAAATGTTTTAATTATTTGTCTGCATAATCCATATTTGGGGATGCTAAACAATGATCTGGCAGCCCATTTTTGGTAACTTGAAAATTCATTCTGCCTTTTTGTAGCAGCTCAAAAATAGATGATACAGAATTCCTGGAAAAGAAAAGTAGATAATACTAAATACACATTAGCATAATAAATATTTAATAATGATAATAAATTTAGGGTTTTATTAGGACCACTTCATCAGAGCAAAGTAGTACGTGATTTTGTTGCAAACTATTTAAATTTGATCATTCCAAAATAATTTTAGCCACGTGATTAGTGGTACTACATCTATGTGAGATTTAAAATTAGATAGTTTCATTCCATGCAGTGGATAGTGGTTTGAACTGCTAATATAGAATTTTAAGTATCATATAGTGTGTAGGATATTGAGAGATAGTATGAGGAAGAATTTCTTATAATTACAATTTATTATTTTTAAATAACTTATAGCAATTCAAATTAAATACAAAATTAATTTAATAACAATCACATTATAAATACCAATACACAATTTTGATTTACGAAAAACTGTATAACTAATAGAAACTAATATTGAATTAAGAGTAAGGTAGCATTGAAAAACCAACAATTCACTTAGTATAAGTATTATTACTGTTTACAAAAGAACTACCCTACACTTTATAAATTAATAGAGTAATGTCACTTTTACTCCTGTTCATAAATAAGTTGCTGAACTGCTTCTTGTTTTCAATCGCTGTTGAAAATGGAATGCTTGTGACCCACTCTTCACTTGCTTGTTACCAAACACTTACTCTGAACGCTCCTGGACTATGTGATTGCTTTTATCACACAATGAACTTGAAAATCTGTTATTCTGCTGGTCCCTGGTTAGTATTTATATCTCCTGACTTTCAGTACCAGTACCTTACTCTTCCTTTTTGGTTGTTCAAGCATAATAATCTCCATTGTTTGCACCTTCCGTGCTTTTCTATAACCCTTTTTTAGAAAGAATCCCTTTGTCATTTCTTCTAGATTCTGCTTTTTTCATTTTCTCTCTTTCTTTCTGGAAGCTTCTGTACCCGTTACAATATGTTCATATGAAATGCATATGTTTGTTTTTTGAAATACAATTACATTTTAAAACTCATTTAAAGCGTAAGAAATGAAAACTTTATTCTTGTTAGTAAAGCAGAAAAAGTTCAAACAAAAGCTCATAGGTCATACGAGAGCTACTCATAGGTATCTGATGTCAACAGTAAATGCACCAGCAAGGATATGATGCAACTGCTGCTTGACTGTGTGCCACATCCTTGTGATTACGTGTGTTATGCGGCCTTGCTTTTTAAATTTAAATTGCCCAGGAACATTCATCAAATTCTGGGCAATGACAAAAAGTTTCGGGTCAGTGGTTTTATTTTTATACTGTTATGAATTTCATTTAAAATTTTTATTTTTTTCTGTTATCCATGTTTAATGTTTTAGTTTAAGTTTTTATTTTGTTTCTGTATATCATTTAAATTTAAGTTTTAATTTTGTTTTTAAGTTTCTAGTGTATGTTTTATTTTGTTTTCATTTTTATTTTTTTATTAGATTTTATTATTTTTTTCTATATTTTATATTTTTGTTTTCTGGTTGATGATAACGAATAAACATTTTTTGCCAAAAAAAAGCTCATATCCAAGTTTTTTGTCAACATGTTAAGAGTAAGTTAATGAAACAACTGGTTACTGGAAGATTAAAATGGAAACTTGTTAGAGAACAATCAGTTTGATTTTAGATTAGAAAGAGACAATATGAATGAATTGCTATTCCCAATGCATAGATTAACACTGCTTTTTAGCATGAGAAAAAATTATTGCAGCGACCCGATTGATTTTGAATCTGGTTTCAACATGGTATCACATAGATCCATTCTACAATTTATGAAAGAAAAATAGTAAATTTTATTACTATCACTATTTATATCTGTGTTTATTAAATACTATTACTTTTATGTTGATTTGGTTGTAAATTTAAATGTTTAATGTATTTTATTTCTTTCACAGGTATGAACGAGCTAGAGTATTAGGTACGAGGGCGTTACAGATTGCAATGTGTGCACCGTTAATGGTGGAACTAGAAGGTGAAACAGATCCTTTACAGATTGCTATGAAAGAATTAAAACAAAGGAAAATACCGATTATTATCAGAAGGTATTTACCAGATAACAGTTATGAAGATTGGGCGATAGATGAACTTATTATTATTGACCATTAAAGTGACTATTAGTACAACTAATGAATAGCTTCATGTTAAAAGGGCACAAGTGCACAAATAATTTTAACGGCAAACCATGAAAAACTATTAATTTTTGATTTGCAACAAAAGTGTAGCGATTTGTTACCTTAAAATGAATGTTATATAAATTATATTACATTTCTTTGAACACATGTATGATTAGAAGACCTACAAATTTACAAACTTCGGCCCTTTTAACATGAAACATGCTACTCTTAGTAATAATATATACAGAAACACATTATACTTGAAAATTCTTTATTGTTTTTCACTATACAAAACAAATTTAATACATGCTAAACACACATTACTAAAAAATTAGTAATAAAATGTGATATTCTAACCATCATTACAGTCACTAACTCGCTGACAACCTGAAATTATACTGTCATAATATCTCTTGTACTCATCTGGTACATATTCTGTGCATTTTTTATTTCTTCTAGATTAGATGCCTTTACAGGGATCCCTTGTTTATACGAATAGATTTCAGGAAGCTGCACTTAATTTTTTGGTGTTTTAGATATCAAAAATATATCTTGTACCACACCTGAATGTTGTTTAGTGTTTTGCATATGTCAGGCCATTCTTGATCAAATTTAAATTGATAGAGACTACTTATTTTAAAGGAAACTTTTCATTCCTATGTTTATGCATGGTTTCCTACAATAACTGCAGTTTTTTTTGTAATATTTTGGGCACCATGCATGCCTTAAAGTCCAAAAAGTCATTGTCATTGATTTGTAAAACAATGAATTTTTGATTTTTTACTGCTATTTACAATAAAATCTGATAATCATCAACAATACATAATCAGTCTCACTTTCTAAGAGCTCTTTTTATGATAGAGAAATCTCTATCACAAGGCAGCTAACTGACCTCTAACTGGGAAGAATCTTTTAGAATCTATTAAAGCCATCGGAAACTTCAAAAATGTATTTTATATTTTCTATGCCAGCAACTACAACCGAAACGAACAAATAAAAGCAAATCACTAAGAGACAAAATAGAAAAATTAGCTATCATTAGAAATTGAATATTCTCAATTAATTAGTAAATTAATTAAACCTGAATATAGAGTTTTAATAAAAGTGAAATGTAAATTTAACTATTTAGAATATTTAATATTTAGAACAAATAAAATAAAAAGATTCTCAACAAAAATTACCCAAATTTTAGTTCATTCTCTGTTAAAAAGTAAGGCAGGTCTTACATTAACTGGATTAGATTTTGTTAACTAATACCAAGGATTAAGAACATTATTAATCCTTATTTTAGGCTGAAAAAAGAGTATAAATTTAAAGAAAATCTTCCTGCTATGTTCTAGCTGAAGAGAATCTGTAGCACTTCCTTTGTGATTAATATAAGCTTCTCAGTTTATCTTACCTTTCTTAATAATGTTTTTTTGCCGACAGTTCTGGCTGACTTGTTCATTTTATCTTATTTGTAAATGTGAATTCATTTGTATTCACATCATTTTCCTCAATTTTTTGATAGAAAAATTATGATAACACCAACAACATTAACAACAAAGCAATATGTATGACCGTACAACAAACTCTTGTTTTCTACGTTACATTGACAATATGGGTTTCATGTTAAAATGGCCAATGTCTACTACACATGCCCTTGCCTTGAAATGAAATTTAGTTCTGTCATTGTATGCTTTAATGATTTTGAGGTTCAAGTGTCCTTTTAACACCAAATGAAAGATGAAGTTAAATAACATATGTAGGATGCAAAAACAAAAATCGGAAAAAATATAACATCACCCTTTTTAACATGGAGCTGTTCAATTTACAGTTTTGATAATTTAAATAGAGAATAATTTTTGATTGTAAAGAAGTTTTTAATTGTAAATAAATATAATTTTAATAAGAGTGTGTTACTGTGTTTAAACCTTTTCGGATCATGTAGCCATTAAACTGGCTATGTACAGTTTTAAAACGCTGTTATAAAATCATTTTGTATGGCATCTAAGTCAGTTATTTTGTTTTGTATTCACAAAGGAATCAGTTTTATTACAAAATTTGAACTAATTTTATACGATGTAAAATGTTTTATTTAGACTAAAAAGAATATGACCATTTTTTTCTCAGAAATGTGCTTGTGTTTGTGTGTGTGTATGACTTTTGTATTATAATTTCTATGAGGGTTACGGATTTATTTATTATTTACAAAAATAGCTTATTATATTAGCATCATATCGATGTATTGAAACACATAATAAATTATGTTATACGGCACACACAAAAAAAAGAAGGAATTTGTGGTCATAAATACGTCACTTTTACTTGAGGTCTAAAATATCTAAAAGCTATTTATGTAACACATAACGATTCGTAATGAATAACAGTATACAGTAAAAATGTTTTTTTATCAATCTGAATAGCCTTTTGAGTGGTGGGAATTTTTATAAAACGTAGTTTTCTGAATCTACTTTCACTTATACTAACATATGTTACTAATCTGTGATTTATGACACGGGTTTTTCATCATATTTTGCCAATTTTCAACCGATTTGCTTGAAAGTATTATTTTTAAAATCAGCAAACTACGTTTCATAAACACAAAGCAAAAAAAAAAATTTCGCTAATGAAAAACGCGGTAGAAATGCCAAAAAAAATTCTGCAATTAAATATGGTAATTTTTTACTGTTTCAATTTTTTTTTGTTACAGGCATAAAAAATATCCAATCGTAACGGTTTTTTTTATCAGAATCTGTTAATTCTCTTTAATATACTGTAATTTTTTTCACAAGAGGGTAGCATAAGAATATGAAGGGGAGGCAATCAGATACCAACATATTTTCACGGAGCGCTAATCAACTGCGGATCATTGTGATGGGAAAAGGTTAAATTATATACACATATGGTCACTATTAAAATTTGCCTCACAAGATATTCTTGCCGTAATTCTTTTATACACATTATTTATTATATACATAGCTGAATTAGCGATTTAATTTGTAATTAAGTCTTAATTATTTTTTTATTTTATAAATTTAACCCTTCGTCACATATTATGGTGTAACCAACATTCCAGTCCCGAATTTTTTTCATATTTTAAAAATCTCTTAAAATGGCTGTACTAATTTTATGAAGAAGCTTCCTTACTATTTTTTTGAAGAGAAAAAAAATACCTCATATATTAAAAAGTAAAATTAATACAAATATAAAAAACTCAATATATCATTAAATAACTCAGAAACTCTGATTATAATTTCTCTGTATGCTTTTGCTGGCTAAAAGGATCTTGGCACACAATGTCATCAAAAACAAAGAAGAAACCTGTAGATGAAAAATAAAAAAACAAACTTATTTTGAAGTAAATAAATATGTTATATGAATAAAATTTTTCAAGGTTAAATAATATTATAAAAGGGACTGGATCAGGAGACAACAGAAGATATTATAAAATATATATATAACAGAAGATATATAAAAATAAAGTTATAATAAATGCATACTAAAAATAACTAAACTAAAAATTACCACAGAAATCAAAAATTAAATTCATTGGACAAGTATAATTTATGTAAAAATTATCTGTTATCCAATAAAAATGGTGTTGACAATACACCATGTACAATAATTAAATAATAAAATTTAAATACATAAAAACAATGGAACCCATACAGGAGTTGAAGGGAATCATAAACAGAGAATAAAAAGCAATCTTGCAAAAACAGAATTGTTAGGTTTCAGATATTAGCCTTTCAAAATTTAACAATGTACATTAACTGCATTATCACCTGTAATACCATATCCTAGTTTAGTACGAGCATCTACACAATTCAAGAACATTTGAACAACTTTAATCATTTGATAATAATTCATTTAAAAGCAATTTCTTAAAATTCATTTTTTATTGGAATGTAAAAATATATTAACAAAACCTATGTTATAGAAAAGTTGTACTTAATTTTAAGCCACTCATTTTTGGATTGATCACTGAAGACTTGTTTGTAAATAAAATTTGTTTTGTATTGATGCAAAAAATTATTCTGTATCATAACATTTTACTCCGGATGGAGAATTTATTAATACTTGACATGACATTACAATGGCAAATTGGATCTGAAATTAATTCTGTTGAATGACTGATACTTGTTTATTACAAAATTATTTTATTCATACTTTTCAAAGTTATTTTGTGATAATAAATGCAATATGAATATAAAAGGAACAAGGACACATACTTGTAGAAATGATATCGCCCAAAGTAGTTACTACAAATGATTTACACCAATGTAAATTAAGATCAGAAAGTATTTATTTAGTTACAATTACAGGGGATAGAAGGGAAGATTTACTGAAAGTAACATTAAGTTGCAAAAATATAGATTTCAGTTAAAAAATCTGCTATAAGGATAAGTAAATGCTAACGAGCTGGCTAAAATATAAAAGGTTATTACTACAGCTGTTCTGTGATCATGTATGAACACTGTATGCTAGACATTTGATATGAACGGTCCCTGTATCCTAGCCCACTGAGCTGGTCTATGAAACAGTGACACATATAGGTTAACGGAAAAGACAAGCACTTAAGGATAAAAGAATTGTTAGGAGATATTATAAAAGTTGGATGAAGAAGGTGAGAAAGACAGAGGTGGCTGATGTGAGATGTGATACAGGTTTAATGAATGTAAGGAAAATCTTTGTTAAATATTTAATTAAAGAAAGTTTTAATATCTGGAAAATCAGAAAGATATAACTTGCCAAAGAAAATAATAATCCAGAAAAGTTGACCTAGAGGTTTAAACTAAATACAGTTCAGACGCACTGAGTACTGCCATGTTGGATATTTCTGATGGTAACTGAGGTACGCAACTTAATATAAAAAGAGAAGTATAAGGTGGGGTTCATTCAGGAAACTTTAGGATCTGGACTTATATGTACACTGCCATCTCATAATTTTGTTAATATGACAGACAAAATAAGTCGGTTTAGAAAAGGATTTCAGCTACCATATGATTAATTGAAGATAAATCGTAAGTCTTTATAAATAAATTCTATGCCAGCAGATTCTGTCACAGTTACTGGACTGAAAACAAGATGTCCCAGTAAATTAGTACTATTGTTTTTATTATTTGCTATCGGTTATTAAGAATTCAAGTTGTTTAATGTTTGTGAATGACATAAACATTTTTGAACTGAATCTGTGGTGAAATCAATGAAATTTTGGTCTCTGCGAGATCAACTGGATCAATTTGGTGATGATCCAGATGGTATATTTAATTAATACGTAGATATAAAATTATTTTGTTATGTTGCTTTTTAATTTTTTTGTCTGATTTCTTGAATCAAACGTCTAGTGTTTAATTTGCCGTCACAAATCAGTTATTTAACAGCTAATTTTCGAAGTCGAAGGTTCTGAGGTTTGAATCCTAGTAAAAGCTAGTTGCTTTTATATGGATTTAAATACCTAGGTAGTAGATACCAGTGTATTTTGGTGATTGGAGTTCAATTAACCAAATCTCACGAATGTCGGCCTGAGTCTGTACAAGACTTCACCCCATTTACATGTCATCCTCATCTCATTGAGCTTGGGGGGGAGGGGTTGCTTATTATTCACTAGCTGAACAGATTGCAACGTACATATTAGGAATATAAACATAAATAGAAAGGTATACATCTAATACACTTTGACAAAGTATTACATTTTTTAAATTAAGATTTTTCAAAATTTATTCTATAAAGTAATTTAAAACCAAAAACATTTGACTAAATTTCATCATCATTATCATTACAATAAAAGTCCTGAGGTTGTTAGAAATCTCAGAAACTTATCAGTTTTTGGGATTGATTTTTTTGTAGTACTTAGATATGAGAGTATCATTTACGGCAAAGTTGTTTTCGGCCATAAAGATATATTTTAATATAGAGAAAAAAGTTGTAAAGTTTTACTTCATTTAGATCTAATTTATTTAATTGTATGAAGGAAGGCGCAATGATGTAGCTTTTTGGTTTTATTTTCGGTTGTACAGTTGTTTTTGTTTAGAATATTTTATTAGCAAACATTTAAATGAATTCATGTAAAGTTGGTCCAAGCTCTGAAGGAGGTAGGACAGCCGAGATTGCTGTATATGATGCGTTAGAAGCTAGTAATTAGATATTATGATAATTAAAGTAAATAATATCAGTTGGCACAGTCATTTAATTTATAGTAGAGTTGTAAATTACTAGTTGTATGTTATTATTGTGAAGGCTGTTATTATTCGTGTTTGAACCAATGATTTCATTATTAACTGTTAAAAAGTTTTTAATCGGACTACATTTTGAAATACGTAATAAAAAATTTACAAGGCGTTTTATTACTATCTTGATATTTCTGTTTTTGTACATTTGATTCCTTATAACTCAAAACCCAAGGCATTTATCGAGAACCGGTTTTCACCATCGTTTTTCTAATGAAATTTATATTAAAATCATCGTCATATGTCTGTCTTTTTATTATTTAAAAGTGACAAAAAATTTGATTCAATATGGCGGGCAAAAATTTCAAACACACAAAGTGGTAATTTTGTAACTAAATAGATTCGAAAATCGATATGGGAGTTCAGGAGTTACGGTGGCTTAAATAAAAATGTTAAGAAAATAAATTTTCGTTTTCTTGGAGTGGTCGCGTCATTAATAAATTTTATATTTTTCATCTTTAGAGAACATACCATGTCCTATGTTAATCAAACCTTGGCCAGAGCTGTGGTAAAAAGCGGCATGATTTTACCTTATCGCGCCTTATGGTGAGGGAGAGTTTCTACCAAGAATGACTGATTTCTGTATAATCAAAATGTCACGGAAACAATGAAGGCCAACTGTACCTTGATGTGATCGTTAGATTCTGGCAGCTTCATTACGCGAGGAAAAAACCCCTTTTCGATTAGTTATCAACAAAACGGAACTGAGAAGCCAGAGTTTACTACTGTCACAACTGGTTCGTACGTAAAGTACGAACCAGTTGTGACTTATTAAATGCTCAGGATAGAGCAATTGTTTACAAAGTTAAGTTGAAACCCATATAGATCGTATAAAAGCTGTTATTACTGAAATAAACTATTATTATCCTTATAAGTTCAACAAAAAAATTATAGAAAAAAATTAATTAAATTTATAGATTTGATTTGTAAGATTATTTTATTTATTATTTTTTTTTACTGAATTTTTTGAACTTTTTATTGAAAACGAAGAGAAAATTTTGACGTCATATTTAGCTAATAGTCTCTAGTAGATATTACTCTCGGATATGTAGCTGAATCGTTTTCTTCCCGAATTTATTCTACCCCGTGGATTGAACTTTGGGTTTGTCCAATAGGCTATCAAAAGTTCGAGAAACACTGTATACTGTAAGGAAAGAGTTTGTTGTTTAACCGAAATGGTTTTTGTCATTCTAATGTACGCTACAACTGCTAAAATATTACAATAAATGTTTTAAACACGTAAAAATAAGTTTACAAACAATATATGTTTGAGGAAAATAGTTAAAATTAAATTATTTACTAATCAACAGGTATAAAAATATTAATTTGAATTATATATATATATATATATATATATATACGAGGTGCGACAATAAAGTAATGAGACTGATGTGAAAAAAAATGTGTTGCTTACGTTTTAGTCATGTTTGGTGTTGTCTCCTTCAAAGTAGTTCCCCTCTGATAGCACACACTTATTCCAGCGCTTCTGCCATTGATGGTAACATTTCTGGAACTCATCTTCTGTAATATCCTCCAAGACCCACGTCACAGCTTTTTGGACATCTTGTGTTGTTTGAAAATGGTGTCCCTTGACCGCTATTTTGACTCTTGGAAATAGAAAAAGGTCGCACGGAGCGATATCTGGTGAATAAGGTGGCTGTGGTAGTACTGAAATTTGTTTTTGGGGTTAAAAATTGCTGTACTGACAGAGCAGTATGGGATGGCGCATTATCGTGATGCAGAATCCAATTATCAGCAATGTTGGCACGGACACGAAGAACTCGTTTACGAAGTCTTTCTATAATTTCTTTGTAGAAATATTGGTTAACTGTTTGTCCAGGAGGCACCCACTCTTTATGAACAATTCCCTTGAAATCGAAGAACCACACAAGCAAGCATTTCACTTTTGACTTTGACATGCGAGCTTTTTCTGGTCTGGTGATCCCTTTGAGCACCATTGCAAACTTTGGCGTTTTGTCTCGGGATCGTATTGAAAAAATCAACCTTCATCTCCAGCGATAACCCGGCTCAACAAATCTGGATTTATTTCCGTTTGCTCTAACAGATCGGCTGCCACATTTTTCCGTGTTTCTCGCTGTTGTTGTGTGAGATTTTTGGGGGCCATTTTTGCACAAATCTTTCTCATACAAAGATCTTCAGTTAATATTAGACGAACCGTTTCTCGATTGATGTTGAGTTCTTCTACAATCATTTTCACGGATAATCTTCGATCAGATCATACGATTTCACGCACCCTGGTCAAGTTGACATCTGTCCGTGAGGTTGATGGTCGTCCACTGCGGTCTTCATCTTCAACATTCGTTCTGCCTTCACTAAAAATTTTATGCCACCGAAAAACTTGAGCTCTTGACATAACTTCCTCTCCAAAAGCCTTCTGAAGCTTACCATAAGTTGTCGCGTTTTCACCCGATTTAACGCAAAAAGAAATTGCATACCGTTGCGCAATATTTTGGGGTTTCATTTCTGTGACGAGAGACACAAACACACGTGATCACTTATCACAGAACAACTCACGACTGAGCAGTTGCATCAATGTGCCGCTTGGACTAGAAGTAGCTTATAGACCAAGGTCAAAGATGGTGTGCCTACGCAATCTGTGACAGGGTTGCCAAATCTTGCAAAGAAAAATCAGTCTCATTACTTTATTGTTGCACCTCGTGTGTATATATATATATATATTTTTTTTTTTTTGTAGGACAAGCATATTTCAGAACATATGAACAAACGAAATTAAGTGTAAAATATAATTATTATAAAATAAATCACTTTCTTATTGCGTGATAAACTTTCCTCTTAATTTGTTAAAACATTAATTCTAAGATGTTATAAATTGTATATTAGATTCGTGTTGTGTTCCGACGTTTTAATCAACGATCGAGATATAAAATTTTATAAATATATATATATATATATAGTTCTAACATTTATAGAGCAATAAAGTTTAAAATTAAATTTATCCTTTGGAATTTTATGAAACAAATTAACTTAAAAAATTTATTTAAAAAAATAATAAATATAAAAACTTTCTTGCGCAGTTCTGCGTAAGGAGATCAACTTTTCGTTAATTTAATTTGGTTTTAATATTTTTTTTTAATTTGGTTTAATATTGTGAACTGTAGCTACCGCAGATAAAGAAACGTCAACGTTCCAACTTGCAGCATCACAACAAGCCACGATTCTAACTTGCCTCGCTCAAATCTTTGTGATCTTAAATCGAGCGTAACCCAAGAACAAATCAGCCAATCTTTATCAAATTTTTACTTGCGTAATATGAAATATACTACCAGAGAAATCTAAATATGAATTACAATGAAATTGATTTAATTATTTTGAAGATTTTCGAGCCACAGAACTTTATATAAAAATATTCTTGGAAACCCCAATTTAATTTAATGGTATTTTCATATCTCTCATACCTAAAAACGTAAAGAAAATTCATTTTCATCCTCTCTCACTATGTGACCGAAATAATAATACCTTACTTTTATTCGAAAAGGCGATAAAAATCTATACTTGCTGAAATAAATTTTAAGAGAAGAAAATTTTCAAAATTCGTTTATAATTTTTTTATTTAAAATCAAATCACTAGATGGTAATTTCGATTGTTAAAAGTTATCACTAGTAGATACTAATGAAATACTGCATAAACCAGTAAATAAATAAAAGAAGAAATAAATATTAAAAAATAAATACTGATCTTAGAGGAATGGTAGTATCTTAACCTTTCATCCAGAGGTCTTGGCTTCAAATCCCGGTGAGCATGGCATTTTTCATACCTAAAAATTCCGATTTCCACATACAAACTTCTGTAAGTTTCTGTCGTGAATTAATTCATCAGTTAAAAAAAAAATCAATAGTTATAAAACTAGAATGTCAAATTGCGTTTATAGAGTAAAATTTAACAAAATATTATCGTATAATAGATATTAGTTCCGGAAAATAATCAAACGAGAGGAAAACTATATTAGAGATCCGAATAAACGTTTAATTGGATACTTTTCCAATTCTAAGGATAGCTGATTGTTTTCTTTAAGAAAAATCTGAGTCTTGGTTTAAGTGATCTTTAATTATTACCTAAAGAAAACAAACTTTATTTTATTTCAAAAGGTCAACGCATAATCTTTTAACAGTAAAGTGGTTTTCCCGCTGAAGATATACCGATCTCCAAATGGATTTTATCTTGGATGGATCTACATTTCCTAAGAGGATCTGAGATACTCTTTTGGGGTCTTTGGATCGTTTTTGCAGTCCCTCTGTAGATCTTTCCTTTAGTAACATTATAATATCTTATTTTATATTTGATCCCTTCTTCGCTTATGGTTTTCTGTATCTCACTTCCCATTTTGACCAATCATAAAAATAAAACCGCATCAGTTTTCTACGTATATTCAGAAATAATATTGCCAAATTTCATTTCATCCAGTCAGCAGATATCAAGCGAAAACTAAGACAACATACATACAGAATTTTTCATGTTTTGTTAGAGATGTCACGGAATTTCAAGTTTTGCAACAATCCTGATGTACAAAAATTTTATCCAATTTGTAGGCAGGGCTCGCTTCAATCGTCCCCTCTCATTGAGCCTTCATAGGCTCCAGGAAGGAAACTAATATTCCCTTTGCGTTCATTATCCTCATGCGTGTGAGAATAATACGGATTAATAACAATTAAAGTCTATTCAATTTATAAAAACTAACAGTGCGTTGTAATTTGTTCAAAGCAAACAGTGTGATAAGCACAGGACTCAAAACTTCTGAAGTATTTGATTTTAGAAAGTATGCCAGCATCTTAAAAATAGTGGTTGTAGCTGGTTACCCGTCTTTCCTATGGGTAAAAAAGTATTCTGGATGGTTCATAGCGTTATCCGACAAACACCACAAGATCACAAGTCTTCTTTATTTTTTTTTTAACAATTTTCTTTGTGAAAAAGTTTGCGATACATTATGTTGAAACATCATAGTCTAAACACTGGAATTGCATACAGAATTATAGCTCCTCTCTCTGGAATATGCATAAATAGATTGTTCCTACATGAGAATTTGGGTCAGGCTACATACAGCTGCCCATGCGAGAAACATTAACCCTCCAAACGGAGATCAGCCACTTGAAAAGTCTGCTCTTTTGACTTTTCATTTTCATAAAGAAAGAACCTTTATTTGAAAACTGGAGGTATTTTATTGTAAAGGGCAAGCCTAAAGGAATGTACGCCGTACACCATCGCACCTTTAAAGGTACATTTACCGATAACCCAAAGAGATATCGTAAAAGATGAAGACCTCATCTTGTAGAAAATTTAATTTAAACTGTAAATGGGTCAGAATTCGATTTTATCAACGGCTTGGCCATAGTAAATTTAAATATCGGAAGGAACCAACCGGATTATGTTACCGCAAGCAATTTAAACGACTACCATCATGAAACGATGGAAAATTTCGTTACGGCAATAGTTGTAAATTGTTTCCAGGTGTAAAACCTATTATGTTAGTGTAAAATTTCACCTCAATCGGTCGAGTAGATTTTGTGTGGAAGAATAACAACAACCTCATAAAAATTACTAGATATTTATACAGATTGTATCACAAACTTCTCCTAGATCTGATGAATGATTCACCATAAAAGCTTACAAAGAAGTTATTTCAAAGAAATGTGAAAATGGAAAATGTTACGCCTGACCGGTATTCGAATCCGGGACATCCAGATGAAATGCCTAGACGCTACCACTCCGCCACGGTGATTAGAAGAGTGGTATGCTTAATTTATTACATCAGTAAGTTTTCTAAAACCTGAGTTCGATTTTTAAACTGTTATTAATTTAATTTTTTTAATATTAATCTATTTTTTTTTAAATAAACCAAATTTTAAATTATGTTTAACAATTTATTTTAAAGCTGTTTTAATAATTTATTTTATTATTTTACAAGTTTTAAATAAATCTTGAGTATATATGTGAGGGTGTGCTAACGTGTTACGTATTAGATAATACAAAACTGAAAACAACACAGTTTATTCGTATACATACTCATTCATACATACACCGAAGATCCCCGAATGTACGCGGAGATTGACGAACATATTACAGAAACTCAGTCGCTTGCAGCTACGGGTATTAGTAAGGTCTAAATTTACGTATCTCGATGTGTGTTTTATTTAAACAAAATTATTGTCTTTATTTTAAAATTTTGGTATGTTTTTTTTTACAATTTTATTTGTTCTATCTAGTATATAATTATTAAAACAGAAGGATTTTAATTAAAAAATTAAATACGTATGTATTTAATTTTTAAATGATCACTTATGTTTCGCCTTTTAATGATATAGTTATGATATAGTGAATATTGAATATAGTGTGTTACCTTTTTGTATTATATTATAAAAATATAGTATTGAATAACTTGTTTCAAACCTGGTTGTGTGTGTATGTGTGTGTGTGTGTGTGTGTGTGTGCGCGCGCCGTAATACTTTATAATCAAATTATAGTTGATTTTTGTTGATTGCTTGCTTATATTTTTGTGCGAGTTTGTGCGCGCGCGCACACACACATCTGTGCATGTGTATTTAATTTATTCGTATAACTAACTGATTGTTAAAAGAATGGATTTTGACTTTTTTTCATAAATCAAGCATATCTTAAAACATTAATTATGATATATTTTTCAGTCTACCGGCTGTAAATTATAAACATACAAATTAATTATTTTTTCTGATTAAACTTTAGAGGTATTGAACCGACTTAAAAAAATTTCATTGTTCAAAATTTCGGTTTTTCTACATAACCTAGGAAAACAAAATAAATTATATATACCTCCCCTCTTATTTTACGCACTACGCCACTCGTGTCTGTAGCACAGGGGATCGTACGTAAATAAATGATTTCCCATAATTAAATAATAAAATAAAAAATGGAGTACAATAAATTGATATAAAAAGGAAAAAGCTGGTTACCTCATAACCGAACATGGACATTGTCCTTTTCGTTATCTTTAAAGTGAACTGTTCGTTCACTTTATCTACGAACGTTCTGGCAAATTTTTTCTCTTGTTTCCTCTTCATTTTTTTTTTTTTGTCTTCAGTCATTTGACTGGTTTACTGGTTTGATGCAGCTCTCCAAGATTCCCTTTCTAGTGCTAGTTGTTTCATTTCAGTATACCCTCTACATCCTACATCCCTAACAATTTGTTTTACATATTCCAAACGTGGCCTGCCTACACAATTTTTTCCTTCTACCTGTCCTTCCAATATTAAAGCGACTATTCCAGGATGCCTTATTATGTGGCCTATAAGTCTGTCTCTTCTTTTAACTATATTTTTCCAAATGCTTCTTTCTTCATCTATTTGCCGCAATACCTCTTCCTTTGTCACTTTATCCACCCATCTGATTTTTAACATTCTCCTATAGCACCACATTTCAAAATCTTCTAATCTTTTCTTCTCAGATATTCCGATTGTCCAAGTTTCACTTCCATATAAAGCGACACTCCAAACATATACTTTCAAAATTCTTTTCCTGACATTTAAATTAATTTTTTAAGTAAACAAATTATATTTCTTACTGAAGGCTCGTTTTGATTGTGCTATTCGGCATTTTATATCGCTCCTGCTTCGTCCATCTTTAGTAATTCTATTTCCCAAATAACAAAATTCTTCTACCTCCATAATCTTTTCTCCTCCTATTTTCACATTCAGTGGTCCATCTTTGTTATTTCTACTACATTTCATTACTTTTGTTTTGTTCTTGTTTATTTTCATGCGATAGTTCTTGCGTAGGACTTCATCTATGCCGTTCATTGTTTCTTCTAAATCCTTTTTTCTCTCGGCTAGAATTACTATATCATCAGCAAATCGTAGCATCTTTGTCTTTTCACCTTGTACTGTTACTCCGAATCTAAATTGTTCTTTAACATCATTAACTGCTAGTTCCATGTAAAGATTAAAAAGTAACTGAGATAGGGAACATCCTTGTCGGACTCCCTTTCTTATTACGGCTTCTTTCTTATGTTCTTCAATTATTACTGTTGCTGTTTGGTTCCTGTACATGTTAGCAATTTTTCTTCTATCTATGTATTTGAACCCTAATTTTTTTAAAATGCTGAACATTTTATTCCAGTCTACGTTATCGAATGCCTTTTCTAGGTCTATAAACGCCAAGTATGTTGTTTTGTTTTCCTTTAATCTTCCTTCTACTATTAATCTGAGGCCTAAAATTGGTTCCCTTGTCCCTATACTTTTCCTGAAACCAAATTGGTCTTCTCCTAACACTTCTTCCACTCTCCTCTCAATTCTTCTGTATAGAATTCTAGTTAAGATTTTTCATGCATGACTAGTTAAACTAATTGTTCTGTATTCTTCACATTTATCTGCCCCTGCTTTCTTTGGTATCATGACTATAACACTTTTTTTGAAGTCTGACGGAAATTCCCCTTTTTCATAAATATTACACACCAGTTTGTATAATCGATCAATCGCTTCCTCACCTGCACTGCGCAGTAATTGTACAGGTATTCCGTCTATTCCAGGAGCCTTTCTGCCATTTAAACCTTTTAATCCTCTCTTAAATTCAGATCTCAGTATTGTTTCTCCCATTTCATCCTCCTCAACTTCCTCTTCTTCTTCTATAACACCATTTTCTAATTCATTTCCTCCGTATAACTCTTCAATATATTCCACCCATCTATCGACTTTACCTTTCGTATTATATATTGGTGTACCATCTTTGTTTAACACATTATTAGATTTTAATTTATGTACCCCAAAATTTTCCTTAACTTTCCTGTATGCTCCGTCTATTTTACCAATGTTCATTTCTCTTTCCACTTCTGAACACTTTTCTTTAATCCACTCTTCTTTCACCAGTTTGCATAATTTCCTCTTCATAATGACCTCTAATATAACATTTTGTAATGTGGGAAAAATTCAGGTTGGGGGAATACTTGCTTAGAATTACCAAATTATATAATACAACTAATGTAATTTCACAACTTACATAGAAAAAATTTCGCCTGTACGGTCGGTAGACTGGTGTATCCATGACGCTTAACGCACTAGGTACCGAGTCGACCGGGCGATCGATTTAGACACCCCGCCAAACCGAGTTACTCTTTACATTTTAAATATTATTCATTTTTTAATTCTATCGCTCACCTGTGACGTCATAACATAGCAGTAAATTAGATCATTTTTTGTGGTGTGGGTGGGATTTAAAAAAACGTTTTTTTGTAAATAATGGTATTTTTTAATTGTTAACAAATATGCCTAAGTAAAATATAACCCTAATTAGGCGAAATCTCGAAGATTGAAGGTGACCTTACTATACAGCCTCATCCCCTTGACCTTTTAAGTTGAAAATTTAATAGCATGTGCCTCATATGAAGTAATCAGACAAAGTTTGTTCTAAATCGGTCCAGTAGTTAGATATAAGGTGATTTGAGATATAAGGTGATTTATATGCCAACACCGAACACATGTTTATATGAACATTAACATTAACATCCGGAAAATTTCCATTCGGTTTTTTGGGTTCCTTAGGTTCAAAACATCCAGATCCGGTGAAAACCGCATATGCTGAAATTGAACCGATTACAGTACTTTCCTTTGTAGAGCTGTAGCGCTATCTGGACGGGAAAGTTAAAGGTAATTTAGTAACTCTATGGTAAATGTACAATATACATTATTTGCGGAGTAAAATGCTTGGTTTAAATGAAATTTAATCGAGTATAGGTAGGTTTAGATCAGGTTAATGTTAGGTTTATGAGTTAGTTGACTGAAATTTACCGTAATTTATCTTATTAATTCACACTTCAAGATTTCTATTTAACTCAACTTTAAGCAAATCTAATTATATTTAACGTTAATTAAACAAGGTTAGCGAGTGAAGTGAGTGTAGGTTATTCCTTTCTTTTATACTTCATTTCTTTACCAGAATTTTTCGTAATCTATTAACCTTAGAGATCAATATCGGGTGATTTTTTTTTTTTTGTTTTTTTAAATTTTAATTTCTAGTTATCGTTTCGACCGCCGCTCCAGCTAATCTGTGTTTGTCGACATATACCGGTGAAGTTCCGAATGTATATTAGTAAATATTTCGATCTTTCACTGACGTATTTGGTATGTGTCTACATTCACTGGAGAAATTTCTGACGAAAAATTTGTTTTATAACTCATAATTTACGTCTTAAATAAGGTAAGATTGTATTTCAAATTTTATCAAAATCAGAGGCGAGTCCATAACAATTGTATTTAACTATCGTTATGTTTGTCATGTAATTTTAAACCCAGTGTGAAAATAATCCCGTTATTTAAAGGCCGTTCTGTCAAACAGGAATATAGATCTATGAGAATTATGTTAATGCATTAAGATGTGTTCAGTATTACACAAAGTGAAGCGTAGAAAAATATTATTTTCAACAGCATTAATGAAAGAAGTTTCCAACATATGTTTTGCAAGCATATATAGTGTTTCGTTAACGTTCCTTTTCTACCTTCAGCGGGTTTTATTTTACTTATTTTAAATTAAAATACGGAAACGGGTCATATTTTGAAACCGTGGAATACTAGGAGATAGAAACAAAGACGGATCTACGTAGTTACAAAATTTCTATTTTATGATGCGTTTGAAATCTTTTGTCAACCATGTTGAATCATTTTTTTTTTTAAATAGTAAACGATACATGATTTTAATGTAATGTTTTACGGAAAAAACAATGGAGAAAACCATTTCTCGATCAACGCCTTCGCCTTTTAGTTATGAGCAATTAAAGTTGGAAAAACGGAAAAATCGCTATATAAATAAAATGAGTTAAAACCCCCCGTTGTAACTTTTTTATTACGTATTACCTTCAGAATTATATCCGTTCACAAACTTTAAACAGTTATTTTGGAATTATGGTCCAAACCCTAATAACAACAGCATTCTCAATGATTATAACAAAAAATAAGTAATAATGTGCAAACTACTTCAAATTAAACGGGTAGGTAAACTGAGATATTATTTACTTTAATTATCACAATATTTAATTTTAAAATTTTGTTAAATATTTTCAGTTCTAAATTACTTAATACAACAAACTGAAAAAATTTAAACAATTTTGAAATTTAAAAAAATTGTTCAGATTTAGAAGGTAAATCAATTGTTTTTTTACAACAATGCGAATTAACTTCTCTTTTCGGCTTCTTACTTCAACATATAAGTACAGCAATTTTATGTACATATACTAGCATTCCCATACGGTTTAGCCCCCACTATATGGTTACTTGCGTTTCCCGTCGCAGTAAATTTTTTAATTTTGTGTTTTTTAAAGTTATAGCGTGCTACTACTTGAGATGTACTGTGACCATTTTTGAAACAAGTGGTAAAAAATCGTAATAGCTGGAATATGGTAAGGGTTAACATAACCTGAATTTCTTTTTTATGAAAAAATTATTTTGCAATGAGAATTAAAATGACGCAACTTTATCCTACACTTTGGTCCTTCTGATGCGTATAATCAAAGTTTTTACCGTGACTTGAGTCTGCTTTGTAGTATTTAAATCAGTGTCAGGTGGTTACCATCCTCCGGCTTAGAATTCTTACCGACTAAGGCTTTAACAGCATCTGTATGAAAAGCGTGGAGCGTTCATGATTTGCCCGTTTTCGCCGTGTTCCTTCTTGATGTCTGGTGTTTGATTTCGACATGCATCTGCCTCAGAGAGGGTCCAGATCTGGCTCAGAGAAGGTAAATCGATCAAGTTTGTGTTCTACAAAAACTTCTTTGCAGGTGGCAAAGAAGTGGCAACGACTGCTGGTGTAAATACCCTTACCCTATAACGAGCAATGATTCGCCGAGGTAGGGCGGCAACCCTTATCTTGGCTAGTCCTAGTACTACCTTGACTAATCGCTTTAGCACGACTAAGGCCATTAGTCCTGCATACACTGTTTTCAGAGCGGGGACCGCAATTAGCGTTTTTATAATTGCTTTCACTTGCATATATTCAGAAGCGGCGAGAGGTACGAGAACTGACAAGAAGACAATCAGGCCTCCGGCTGCGCGTACCTCGCTGCGGGCAGTTGTCACATTTGTGAGCTTCCCGACAAAATCCCATGGACTCCTCTTGCTGGCTGTTATAGGCGATTATAAAACAGTCTCGCGGGAGGCAGTCTTTGTTATAGCCGGAGTCAAACCAATAGATATCTTGGCTAATGAGCGTAAGGAACGCTATATTTCCAAGGTAAATAACTTACGTCAGAACGAAAGCAGGAGATTGAAGACCGGGGCCTTGCGACTTGGCAGGTTAGGTGGGACTAAAACCCCCCGCAGATCGCTAAACGCATGGTGTATTTCCTACAGTGTCTAATTTAGGTGCGATTGGATGGGTCTCCCCCAATCGGTGTTCACACGGTTTTTCTCCGAGCATGGTGCCTTTCGGGTGAGTCTGACTAGGTTTCGTTTGATGGATTCGAGTCAATGCCCGGATTATGGGACTGATGATACAGTGGACCACGTCCTCTACGTCTGTTCCCGATACGAGGTCGAACGTTCACGAGCTGTTAGGGAACTTGAGAGAATACATTCCTTTCTGGATTTCCGTATTAACTGGATGATTCGCGAGGAGTGGTCTATAGTGGTTGGTTTCCTCCACGCCCTTGCGGTGAGTAGGTCTGCAAAGGGAGTTTAATCGACCGTGGTAGGATCCCGGATGGCTAGGGTTCCGGCTTAGGCATTGGATTAGTTGGAGGTAGGCGCACTGGTATCGTGCGACGGTTATATTGGTATCGTTTGTGATTCGATTTGAGGCTCCCGCTGGTTGGGGTCGCCGCCGGGGTATGTTAACCCGTGCAACCGGGGGTAACCAGTGGCGGTCCTGATCGTGACTTTGTAACGCCAAGCGAGACACCATGACTGGACCGGGTGAGATGCGGGGTTTGTTCCCGGTTTCTGCGCGGACCGGAATGAGGTTGCGTTTCCCTCGTTAGATGACATAAATTGGTCGATTTAGTTGGGTGCAGATCTAAATTTTTATGTTGCGTAAAACATAATTTTAATTGGTATGAGTGTAGCGCTGATTTAAGTTTAAACTCGTTCGTTTTCTGAGGCATTCACAGTCACGAACGGTGATGCCAAATCTGGACTAGACGCAGGGTTCGCGCTTCCGCGTTTTCGGTCAGTAGTTTGAGAGAATCATGTTAGGTTGGATATGAAGATATCCGTTTGGGACCTACGTGAAGGGGAAATTTGATATGTAATTTACTGATGCAAATGTCTACCGAGGCATTTACATCGGTGGCATCCCGACCGAGGCCTGGCTGATGACTGTGAGATGTAATCAGTTAGAGGGTCTAAAGACGACCTCCGGTAAAGACCCTCAGGGCTCGGAATGGAGGAAGTGGTGTGACGACCGGTAACATTACAAAGTGGGTGTCTTCCCTTTACGGGGTTGGGATACCCTACAAATAATAGATAGATTAGTTTTGCTTATTTTATTTACTTAGGGAAGCATTGGCAATGACATCGGTTGTAGAGTCTAAAGAATTTTGTGTGAAAACTCAGAAGGAGGCCTCGAATCAGTGTCTATGATGAGGCATTGACCTCACTCCCAAATGCGGATCAGAGCAGAGAGAGAAGGGTATGTTTTTATTAGAGGCTTATTAAATTTGTAAACCTGTTTCTTGATCTTTAAGTAAATCAAGAGGACTTTCAGTAAATTGAATTGTAGGACAAAACTGTCGTTTTTGCAGTTAACAGTTGTTTTTTTGTTGTGAGGATAGTATTTTTTGGCGATTAAAGACACAATCATAAACGATTTGAGTGCATAGTCTAATTAAAATAAGATAAAAGAGAATTTTTTGTGAAACTTTTGGTGTTAGGGAAGGCGCGGACGTGGTATATCCCCTTTAATAAAAAATATTATGTCTGGAAATTAATTTATGACTAAATTCAGTTTATATTTAACAATTTTAACTGATATTAATTAACAAGTTTAATACCTTTTTCTGTCTTAGAGAATATAATATTACCACATTTTTTCTTTACTTTTCTTAACTTAAAAAATAAATGCCGGTCCAAAAACAAAAGTTCAGTTCTGTAAATTAATATTCAAATAAATTTCTGTTAATTTTCAAGTAGATTGGGAATTCTTACGGTGTAATTTGTTTTTATTAATATTTTAATACGGATAAAAGTAAAAAAATCAGTTTGAAATTAGTTCCTTCTTTTATTTTAAATTCAAATATTATTTTAAAGCGATTACATTGAAAATTACTAAGTTACGTCAGGAGGGATTCGTTAAGACAGAGTAAACACTGTAATACCATTGACCAATCAGAAAAGTAATTAACTTGTTTTTCAATCCATGTAAAAAGTTGTTACGTCACGAGGGAGTCGCTTGAGTCTCTAACGAGTAAACAACTGATATGATTGACCAATCAGAAACATTGTTTTTGAATCTTGTAACGTTGTACAAGTAAGAGACGTCTCTCAGTCTCGTCGAAATCGTTTACGTGTGAGCATCTTATTTGTGTGGTAACTTTGAACAATCTTCTAGAAAGGAAAACCACACAATTTAGGACATATTTTAAAGTGAGAAACATTTATTTTATTTTATGCTACATAATTTTATTTTTTTAATATATCGGTTTTAAATTAAACATTTCTTTCTTAATTTACTTTTAATGAAAATTAAAATGTAATGTTGTTTTTAAAGCACTTCGCTACAGTTTATATGATGTACTTTTTTACATGAAATCTTGTTTTTTAATGCTTTTTTTTAGTTTAAAATCTATTGTACATAAATAATAATCTTCCATTTTACAAAATTTGTTTTATTCAAAAAAAGAAGGTTGATGTAATCTTTTTTGATATGGATACATCAATATGGCAAAATTTTTATAAAGTTAATTACAGATAAATGAATGTTAGTTAACTAAAATGAATTTTATTCAAAAAAATACTATAAAATGTATTAATATTTTCAATAATTTTATAGGAATTGCCTAATTTTTATATTACATCTGAATACATTATTTGTACTCGTATAAATAATTATTTTTGTAATGCAGTTTATATAATATTTAAAATACACTTAATTTTTTTTTTAGTTTTTTTCAGATCATATTAATTGTGTTATCTCTCCACTAGAACAATCTGAATCTTCTTTCATACAAAATCGTTGAACCAAGTGTTATTGGACATCCACACATTTTTACATCTATGTTGTTCAATTTCTTTTTTCTGTAATTGTTTAGAAAATTCTAGAAATAAAAGCCAATTATCACTTGTACTAATATTCTCCATTATTGCAGATATATTCTTCATTTAATTCTCAAGAGTTTATAATAATAAGAAATTATTTTTATTTTAATTAAAGATAATTTAAAATTTATTTTTGTTTCCTATGTTTCTAAATTTTTCCTGGATGTCAGTTGTAGTTAACTGCATTCATTTCTGGATCTCTCAATTGTAACCTGATAAAGAAATCTTTTGTAAACTGTTTTGTCGTGTAATCAACCGATCCTGTCAGATATTCTGCCTAAATTTATTATAATTTTTTTCAGTTCACTAAAAATATGAACAAAATATTCAAATCCAAATAAAACTTGTTCTAATCCATTTTCAATAGTTTGGTTTGACCCATTACCATGTTTAGTGAATTACAAACTGAATGCTGTAATACAATCAAAAATGTTTAATCGTATTTTTTAATTATTTTCTGGCAAGTGCAGGTGACTGGGTAGAAAGAACTGGGTAGAATTATAAGCGCATAATTTTTTTAATTACTCATTTTTCTTCTGTTTTTTTTCTAAATGAATTTTAGTCTATGCTTTAATATATTTTTTACGTAATTCTTAACTTTGTTAGGTTAGGTACTTTGGTAGTTAAGGTTCTGATGCCTTATACCTCTCTTGTCACTAGATTCATATCAAAAAGCTAGTCAATTATTTCAAATAATTTCTTCAGTGAAATCATTTACAATTTTTCTCTCCGCTTTTTCTTTTCAGTTACAGTTATTTTATTGAATTTATTTAATTATGTATAACCGTTGGTAAAACTTCATACAGGAAGAAATATACAATTACAGTTTATATATAGTTTTAAGTAAGTTGTCAAATGACCATATACTGCAAAGGTTCCATTTATTCTCATAATAACAAGTACTACACTGTAATTTTGTTCTTTGTGTGAATTCTCAGTTTTTTAATGTAATGTAAATAGCAGAATTTTTCAAAAATATTAATAAATATTATTTTCCTAACCTTTTAATTAAATATTTAACTTTAACCACTTTGGAGAGACATAAACGTTTCTATTATGCATATTTCATATACAAATTATGTTTACATGCTTTTGTTGGCTCATATACAGTAATTTTAATAATATACATAGAATAATTGGGTAGCTTGTAATTGCATGTTCTTTTTATGTAGCTTAGAAATAACTGTTTTATCATAAAAAAATTGTTATACTAACTTACTAAAACTATTATACTAATAAAAGTTTAGTTGATGGCTATTTTATGTGTATCATTCATTCTGCTGTATTTGAGTTAAATATCTATATTTAAATGTAATATAAATCGATTATCAAGTATTAAATTAGAAGTGTGTCTTCAAAGAGGTTAAATTAAAATATAATTGATTTTTAGGAAGAGTGTATATTAACTACTAGGCTGTTTTTACAATTTTATCAGTTTTCTTTAAATTTATTATTTTAATTGGAGTTTTTTTAAAAATAAATAGAAATTTGTGATTTGTTAATTCATAACATTGGCTTTTTTCAATCGTATTTGATCTGTTTATGTAAAACAGCCTCTCGTCTTATTTTTCTTGTAGATTCGCTTTTATTTTTATAATTATATAAAGTAATTTCTTAAATAAATAATCATATTTAGCATCAAAATTAAATCCAAAATGTCCCTTTTATTATCTATATATAAATAAATTTAAGGATACAACACATCATCAGATTTTTTTTTAGCTTTTATTTAAAAAGATTTTCTACCTCACTCTAAGTATTCTAAAAGCATCTTACATTACATAAATCTATTTTTGACACCATCACACAGTATTTGAAAGTATACTGGTCTTCTGCCCAAAAGATCAAGGAACTAATTATAGTATATACATTACATTAAATATTTTGTATGAGCAAACCCCCCTGGTTAGTCTTCTAAACCCCCTGGTAATGAGTAAACCCCCTGGTTTTTTAGTCTTCTAGGGTATATGCCCTATCTTGCCTGTTGTTTATCAACTGAAATTATTAGTTTATTTCTGTAAATGTATATGTTTAATGAATCATTTTCCCAATTCATGTAAAACAGAAAACGAATATCTTCACTTTTATTATATGAGATTAGAATATGTTTTTGTAATCGGTACCTGTCATCTGCTATTAATCATTCTGCACCACCCACTGTTCACATATATAATTTTTTTCTAATTATATTTCATAACGTTAATGAAAATGGACCTCTTTATGGATTATAGAATAATAAGATTTAATTTTTTCTATAATCCTACAGACATAGATAACTTCAATATTACATTTAGTATCTGCATTATTTAATACCCCGTTTTCACTTGGATTATCATCGATCACAACTTGATTCCATTTGCTGTTCATCAGGTAACTTGCAATTTACAAAATTTAGATTTAAAAAATTTAGATCATTTTCATCAAACATACTTTTCTTTATCTTTGTTTCACTAGTACAATTTATAGAGCTTTTTTTTAATTCCAACCTGGATCGGCCATATTATGTTGTGTAAATGCAAAGAGAATCTTAAAAGGGGTAATTAAGAGGTCTGGATAGTAATGCATACACCTGCACAAGCACAAAAGGAAAAAAGAGTAATATGGAAAAAGGAGTAAATTCATTTTGATTGAAAACTCTCTGAGTAATATCTTTTGAATTATTCTATATTTATGTTTCTTTGTCTTTTCAGCTCATCATTTCACTACTTGTGGCTGAAGTCCTCCAGTTAACCTTATAACTAAATTTTATATAATTTTTTTTATTATATCACATTAAAATGCATTAGTTTAAATTGTTTTTATAAAATTTTGTTTGAAATATTATTGACTAGGTTTTTAAAATTACCCTTTTTTTATAAATTATTTAATTTTATTCATTTCATTGATAAAATTGATCGTTTAATTAAATATAAGATTAAGAAACTTAAACTGAAGTACTTAAGTACTTAAAGTACTACTTAAGTACTTAAACTTAAAGTTTAAGAAACTTATGGTTCATGTAGGATATAATATATATTTATTTTCAAATATTTTTTTTTTTACTTTGATATTTATTATTTTACAGAAGCTTTTTCTTAAATTTTTTTGGTCGGTAGTTAACCAAAGTGAAGGTTAGGGCATATCTATATCTATAGTTTTAACATTTAAAAAAATTTTTTTTTTTAATTTGAAATATTTTAAATTTTGAATATCTCCTTTCTTTCCCCAATCAGCATTCAGCCACCTGCTTCAAAGAAGATGCATGCTTGCATGTTAGTTTAATTTTTTCAAACCAGGGTCAGCTGATATTAGAGGTGCAATAATAAATTATCTCATTTTATTCGCTAATTTTGTTATTAAAAAATTAACTTACTTGCAACATTTACGATTTTTTGTCATAAAAACCTAAGTAGAATGATTATTTGAAAAAATCATCTAGCTTAACAGTAATCCAAATTACTTCAAAATTTAATCATTTTTATATGTAATATAAAAAGGCATGAACTGATTCATATTTTAGAATTGTGGGGGAAATAAAGTGATTGGTGTAAATAAAGTGTGAAATTTAAGTGCGATCAACATGAAAGTGTGAAATTAACATTATATTCCTCACTACAAAAATATACAAACTGTAAATAAAAATGAGACTTGTGAAATTATACAGTTTACCTGATTATATTCAGCATCTCGTCAACTTTTCACTTCATGCTGCATCCTATATCTTCAGAGTACCAGATCGACCAATTTTTTCAGCTGCTTGATGGCCTTGATCTGTGGATTAGCTGTGGTGATAAATGCATTGCTGTATAGCCAAATGGTAAAATATTAAGGTACTACTAATTCTTTACTACATTATATATATTTCATGATAGTACTAATATTTATTAAAAGACTCCATCCATTTATGTAATGTTTAGCTTCAGTTAGAGCGACCAAGTAATGGAGCTACTCGCTCTGTGACTTCAACCAACCATTATCACTTACCTTGTAGCAGGGGCCAGGGTCAGGGCATTAGCCCACCCGGGCTAGTCTAGTGGTTAAATCGTCATTGCAAATATTTAGATACTAGATTGTGGATACCGGTGATGTTTGTGGTTGTGTTTCAATTAACCTCATATCTCAGCAATGGTACACCTGAGACTGAAGAACACTACACTTAATTTACATCCACACATATCGTCCTCTGAAGTAATACCTTATGGTAGTTCTGGAGGCTAAACAGAAAAAGGAAGTGATACTGCAGTTACTTTTATTTCTAACTTTAATTATAATAAAAATTAATTTTCTGTACTTTACTAATTGAGAATGGGTTTTGATAAATGAAACAAAGCGATATCTTCATTTAACATATTATTAATAGAAGATATACTGTGTGAGAATTTACAAGTGGTTTCACAAGCTTTTTCTTTTTTGATATGGAAATTTTGTTTAGTCCTGTATTCTTTTGCTTGCTTTGGTGATGAATCTCTTGCCTGACAGCAGTTTGAAAATATAATGAAACCATGCTTGCGCCTCATTTTTCAAAAATCGTTGTAGAATGTACTTACAAAGTAGATGGTACATAAATATTTCATGAATTTTAAATACCATAACATACAAAGTAGATGGAAGCCTATATAAAATTGTAAAAATAAATAAAATACATGATTTAGTTCATACTATAAAAAACTTAAGTATGATGTAAAAAAACAAAGAATATTGAAAATTACTAAAAGGAAGATCAGGTGGTGTACCAATATCCTGTAATTGTCGATTTTTGTTACCATTTAACATTATTCTTAGCTGAAAATTTTAGCTCGGCCGAGTATGTTCATATAACATACATTCCTGGATGCGTTATAGATCTGTTACCATCTATATCAGTGGAGCTTAATTCAGAATGATTTTTGTGCTTCTTTTCTTGGTAAAAGCGCTCTGATCTTGCACAAGAGGATCCCTGCTACCTTAAAAGGGGTTTAGGACTTCTCTGAGCGAGTTGTCTTGTTTAGCAATCCTGTGGATTACTCCTTTCTAACCTCCACTTTTTTCCTTTATTTTCTTTTAACTTGATCTATTAATATGGTGTTTTTCAATGAATTCTCACTGGATATCTAAGGATGAGGGGGACGTTAAAAATTCAGTATCCTTGGTATCTATCTAGTCAGGAGGAGGGTATAGTTTTTGAACCTACCTAGCTAGTGATTCTATTTCTGTAAAAAATGTTTATAAATAGTTCTATCTCAGGCTGAATCTTTAATAAGTAAAAATGGATCATCTAATCATTCATAACAAATATTTTTGTTAGGAAAAGTTCAATGCTATCTTAAATGAAATGAACTTAATAATTAAAAAAAAATTATTAATTAACACTACCACTAATGGAATTTGTCTTATTTTCTTTTGTTTAGGCATTTAAAAATCACACATTCATTTAATAATCTAAGGGAGAGCTACTATGTAAGTGGTCCTCCCTACATTGTGGTACTCCTTTTACTATATGATAATTTTCTACTAAAGGTACTTAATTTTGTTATTATTGTTTAATATTATTAATTTGCATGTTACACTTAAGTTGTGTAGTTTTTAAGTTGATAATATAATATTTAGATAAAGTCGCGGTAGGTCCCAAGGGTCCATTATAAGAAACTTTCCTGTAGGGATTTTTTTATATGTACTTTTGTGTATGTTCTGTTTCAGGTTCAACATAAATTTTACATTAAAATTACTTAGATAAGCAATGTAGATTAAGTTTTATGAATATAGATGTAAAGTTCTGTATATGCTGTGTATGTTTTTCAGGTTCAACGTAAATGTAATTTTATTATTAAGTCGCATCCGCGATCCCAATCCCTAATACGGTCTCAATAGGTTTTCCCATTGATAGGATATGATTTTTTCACCATATTTGTGTCGCATGGCAACTATGATCATGCTTTATGGGTAGGTGCAATTCCTATTTCATAAAGGGGGAGGTTTTTTCATCAGTGAGAGCCTGACACTACCGTCTGTTGCGGGCGCAGACGGTGACTGGTAGAGCTTTTTCCATCCTCCTACGCAAAACAAAAAAAAAAACAAAAATTAAAAACTGCTTTTATATTATGCACCTTACTAAACTTTTTGCCAAGTGATTTTGAGTTGTAGGCGCTATACGGGGAGTACTTTTAAATTCATGGAAGTTGTGACAAAAAAAAATTATTGCTGATTCCTAAAATGTAATGTTGAATGTGGAATATGATATGGAAGCTAAAAATATTTTAGTTAAAATGACTATCACCATTGCTTCAAATCTGAATTGAATAAAAAGTGAGTACCATTAATGTCTAATAGAATTCTTAAAATGCAACAAAACATAAAAAAAAGATTTTATGTTTATCTGGAATCATACATGGTGATTTTAACTAATTTTTGGGTGCTGAATTCAAAACTTATAAAATTTTGTGTAATACATCAAACTTTTAGATACATGAAATTTATTTACCAATGAATGCTTAATCAGTGTGATATTAGTATTTTAAAAAAGTTATTATTTATGTGTATTCATTTATAATTTTTTTAAATGAACTAAATTTTTGTTTATTCAAATACAAATAAATTGAAATAAATTAATATAGTTTATAAAAGTTTAAATCACTGGAATTGAATTTTTAAAATATATTATCAAATATCTTCGCTTGTACGATGTTTAATCAGCTTCGCTAAATAAAAACCAACAATAGTTGCCCATTATTCCATATCCTGACTGAAATGCTCTCCCTGCTCATCACTGACAGAACACAAATTTTCGGGAATAAAGTCTAGGTGGTAGTGTAGGAAATGAATTTTCAATGACATCCTGCACACTAAATGTTTGTAGTTTTTTAACAGCTTATTAACAAAAAAAAATAGTTTTCATCTTTTCTGTTGCCTAAAAAACCACCAACAATGTCTTTGAAGGACTTCCATGCAGCTAATTTACATTCACTAAATTTATCCTCAAAAGTTGAATCTTTAAGCATTTTTTGATTTGTGGATTGATAAATGTACTCTCCTTGAGGTTATCATCATTCAATTTAGGAAAACTTATTGTTAAATGATTAAATCCTCGTCCATTATCGTCTGGTGGCTTTACGAAATTTTTCATTAGTTCAAAGTTTATCTGAAATGGCGACAGTATGATTTTAACATTTTTTAATTAATGATAAATGCTTTACATTTTTTCACAGGCCATAACTGCCAGAATGGCCAGTTCTTTACTTAGTAAAGAACCTTTTGTATCATGACTACCCCAAAGACAAAGAAAACAATATTTTGTAAATACTATTTGTAAACCAAGAAGTCGCGCAACAACTTTCAAATCACTGCAAACTTGCACATATGCTTTTTGTATTTTATTGCTTTAATATTGATACCACAGTTTCATATATTTCTTTCATGTAGACTGCCTGAGCTAATGGAATGGATGGCTTTTGTTACCATTGTCCAAAAAAAACTGCTTTCATGCTAACTTTAGAAGAGTCAATAAAAAGATGTCATTCTTCAGAAACATGCTGAATTCCAAGCTCTTTCATGAGGCCATTGACATCAGTACAAATCCACAATGAATTTTTCATAGTAAAGTAATTTTGAAGAGTTTTATTTCGTGTTCTAAACATAGTAATTTTTGTTTGTTTTGCTAAAAGATTCCACTGTTGCAGTCTAGACCCCAGATGTTCATGTTGCTGTTTTAATAACTTTAAATCACAAACTAAATCATTAAGTTCATATTGTTGAATTAAGTGAGGAGATTTCTCATCAGATACAGGAAGAAATTTTTCAACATCCACCACATTTTCATATTGTTTTCTAGCAATGTTGGATTAGATGGCAGTTCAGGTACCGGTACAGGTAACTCCTACTCATCTGGTACTGGCTTTAGAGCTAAGGATAACCCGCATATTTTATGAACTTTCTGCTTTTGAATGAAAATCCAAATATATTTGTTGTGCAAAAGAAGCAGTCTGTGAAGTGTGACCTTAGGTTCACACCAAACCATTGGTACAGTAAATGGGATGGCTTGTCGTTTCCCCTTCAACCGTTCAGTTACTCAGCACAATATAGAAATAACATGAGGCGCCCTGATTTTATTTTGATCCCTGAGTGCACAATCAAAATAAAATTTATAAGCTGTTTTTATCAATTCATAAATAAGTCTTTCTTTGAGATTTATGTGTAAATTTACCTCTGATGTAACAATAATTGTCTGGATGATTTGAACATCCACGAATGTTTGCAGAGGCCATGTAGTAAATCATAATCTCTTCTGTTAATACACAAAAGATTTTTTTTCTATATTTAGTGTTTTTTTATATTTTCATAAATTCTTTATAATTGAAGAATAAATACAAAATTATTTTCTTTATAATTAAAGAAAATATAGCATAACACTAATAACTCTCTGAACACAACACACAGTATAGACAATTGAAGCTAGACTGAATAAGATTTTAAGCTTTGTTGTAGACAAAAACTGATGTCTGTTTGATGTCATCATATTATATAATTTTTTTTTTTTCTTTATTAAGCATATCTGCATATTGTTTAAAAGTAAAAATATAAAAACTATTCTTAATTGAAACCAGTAGTCGATCAAAATGAGTTTATTATAAAAAAGCATTACAAATTTACTATTTATGTAATACCTTTACATAGTAACACAATTTCAATAGCATATTTGAGATCAGCATCCAAATTACAGTGAGGAAAGTTGTGTAACATGTTAAATACAAATTTTGTGTTGATAGTGTTATTTCAACATTTGACACTATGTTTAAATTTAAACAAACAATGTATTATTTATATTTAATAAAATATTTCATTATTCGTATGTTATTTAAAACAAATAATTTTAATTAACTATTTTACATCTGCAATGATATTAGATTAGAAGAATTAATTACATTTTGTAGTAAGTAGAAGCAAAGTATATAATGTGCTGTCACCAATTAGCTATCTATAATGTAATTACATGTTCATTCATTTCATTCTGTTTAATTCTGGTAAGAGTAATCAATGAAACACATGATGTTATTGTTCCCAACTCTGTGAGATGTGTTTAACATTTTCTGTGACCCTGCAGAAGTTGTTTCTTAAGTTGTTGAATTACATAATATGTCACAATCTTCGTTATTGCTGTGATACATATAAGGCACAACAGAAGTAAGAGGTACAATTGCTTTCTCTTTCATTAAGAATAATGATCATAACAGCTATGGTTTCTCGATCATGTTTTAAAATAAATATCAAACTTCAATCAAGTTTAAAGTAATTCTAATTACAAAAAATTGTTCAGCTGCTCTTATGCAATATTAGGACAGATGGTTATAAACTGGCAAGTTTTACTTTACTAAAAATCGAAAGCTATCATGAAAAGTCCAATCTACACAATGTATAGACAAATATGATGTATGTACATGAATTCTGGTAAAACAATAAAATAATGTTTAAATACTTTCTTATTTAGATCACTATATCCTACAAATCTATCTGTACTACACTTTCCCCTAGTCGCTTTCCAGTCTCAGGCAATTGTTGCACCACAACACCAACTTTTGCTTAACTCATTTGGAAATCCACTACCAGGGTATCCATCTATGAACCCCTCATTAGTTTAATTATTCTGATTAACTGACAGTTCTATATCTTGATAAAGAGATGGTATTCAAGCTGAGTCCAGACTATAGGAGTAACAATAAAAATCTCCAACTTGCACTAACAACTAAAGCCTTTGAGTGGCCCATAGCGTAAGATTATGCATATTCATTCAGAAGAATAATAGCAATCAAAGCAGCCTGCAACAATTGATTTGTTTAACCTCCTTCAATTCACAATAAGATTCTGATATCGCTGCATTCCCAAGTTCCATGAATTCTGCTAGTAGATTCTTTTGTTCCCAAAATGTTGTGACAACCATTTTCCAGTTCAATAGTATAATTTGAATATGTTTGGTTCGCTTTTCTCTGATTTTCTAGCATCATGACTATGTCGCTCATAATATAAATATGAGATTATCATCTACAGATTTTAGTTTCACTGTATGCTTGCTCACAAAAAATGAATTAAAAAACGCATCTCACAGTTTGAAAAACAACGATATAATCATGTCTTTCATCAATTGCTTCATTACCAGCAGTAAACAGAATGAAGAAGTGGTTGAACATGTGATTAGATTATAAATTCCTGATTTGTGGGATATAAGTGATACCATATAAAGTTGATTTCTTTAAATTTATGATGACACTAAATAACCAGTCAATGTGATGAACAGAGTAAAATGGCCAATTTCAGGGCTAAATATCAGCTATACTTTGGTCAGCTTCACATGCTGGTATGCAATAAGTTTTGTGGGAAAGGCATCAGAAAAATAATTAGAATACCCATTTTCCTTGGTAAGTCTAAATCGTGATGTTGAATTTTTATTAAGATTGGCTCAGCATTTTTTGGGAATAGATATCTATCAGATATGGTCACGTTATCTGTTGAGTTATGAATTCTTCAGAGACATAAAGATATTAATTATCATTATTATTGTGAACTAGACTCCTTGAGTCAATTGGAATCCCTTATTCCTCAAATAGATTACATGAATATCAATTATATCTTTGAGTTTTGTCTTTGATAAAATTCTGGATTTATCTCTTAGGCTGAGGCAATAGCTACTTTCATAATGGCCCTTTAATAGAGTGATATCTCTCTGCGTATGAGACTTATTTCCCAGGCAAATTATTATATTAAAAGCACAACATACTAGACTTAGATGTCTTGATGAATTAATTTACACTTCTTATAATTTAATTCACCAAATTTCTTCCTAATATAAAGCAAAAAGATAAATTTCATAATTTATTTGCGGATTGAATTGTGTGTGAACTGTATATCATTAAACAAAAAATTATATTAATACAACTTATAGAGACTTGTATGTTATTTATTTTTAATAATTTAATAATAACTAAACTGGTAAGTTTTCTTTTTCAGCAATGTCAGAAGGAGTATTGTTATGGAGGACTTTTATCCCAGAATTTAATCATAAATAAAATATTAATTTTCATCAAATTAGATTGGAGAGGAAACTGTATCGGTGAGTTTTTAATTTAATTATTTCAATATATAAAATGTGCAACACAATAAGTAAAACCGTTAAAAAATTAATGTAGAAAAGTGGTAACATCAATGTACATTTAAGAGTGTCCAGCAGCTCTTAGGGTGGGGAAGATAGTTGTAAGAAAAGATTACAAGGGCTCTAATTAAAAAAAGAATTCCATAGATTTTTTAAACTTTAGAGAAAACATTTAAAAGGATTAGGAAAACTTGGCATTAACTCATCGCACCTTGATTCTACAAATCTTTATTTATTTTATTGTAGTATTTAAAGCCTTAGCTTTATATCGAGGCTTATGAATGTAATTAAGTTATATTATATCAAAAATAATTTTGATATAATGATGTCTTGATGATCAGTACAATATTAGTAATGAAGCGATTAATTTGGATAACATCAAAAGTTCCAGGTTTAACTTCAAGTCTTTTAGATTACTTCGTATAAACCCACTGGGTTGGTCTAGTGGTGAACGCTTCTTCCCAAATCAGCTGATTTGGAAGTTGAGAGTTCCAGTGTTCTAGTCTTAGTAAAGTCAGTTATTTTTACATGGATTTGAATATTAGATCGTCGATACCGGTGTTCTCTGGTGGTTGGGTTTCAATTAACCACAAATCTTAGGAATGGCCGAACTGAGACTGTAGCAAGACTACACTTCATTTATACTCATCCATATCATACTCATTCATACTCTCAATTATTATCTGAAAGGCAATTACTGGAGGCTAAACAGGAAAAAGAAAGATTACTTCATATAAGAGATGAAGCATATCCTAGCAGGTTTTAATGTATCTACTAAATTGTGAAATGATTTGCTTAATTTTCAAGGGAAAATTTTTTCAGTTTTATGGGATAAGTGTGACATCTCCACTTTCACTGTTGGGAAATGATATTTATAACCACTGATATTCTTATGTAGAATTTCCAAAATTTGCTGGAGTATTATAATTTTCAAATGATATAAAAATCACTAATCATTTTTTTTTTAAATGTTAAGAGAATAAAGCTCAACGAATGAAAACATCTTTATTTATTAATTCACTTACAAGTGTGATTTTTAATTGCAACTTATCTGTAAATTATGGTAGTAAATAATTTACTTTGTTATCCACTAAAAATTTCTGTACCTGCATCTGCCATGTAGTTTTTCTGCCTTAACTTAGTTTAAAATTATATTTTAATAAATGATGTCATTTTGTCATTAAAAAATTCTTAACAGTTACGTCAAAAAATTTAATTTTAATAGAACATATCAGATGAAGAGGTAATGATTTGAAAATGAATGTATTCATCACAGTTTATTTATTGACTAGTAAAGAAAAATTCTATTTTAAATCAAACTTTTGGCATTTTGTAAGATTGTTAGCAGAGGTACAGTGGTGGGAAAGTTTCTGTTATCAAAGCATGATTTCTAAAAAAAACCAAACTCTCCTTCCAGCTGCTGTTGATGATGTAGCCTACTATCGACACAATCTGTCACTTTCACTCTATTCTCGACATCACATAAAATACACTTTCATGATTTATTGCACTTTTAAATGTAATATTTGTCTCCGAGATCATTCTGTTATCATATAGCATTACTCTTTGTTCTTGGTACCATATTAAATTTTTAATCTTATGAATTTATTATTTTTAATTTTACCTTCAAATATCTTTTGTGAACAAAAAGAAAAGAAAAACAAAAAATAATGGGGATATAGTGGTTATAACTCTGTAAAAAGAACTTATGTGGGCACCACATGATTTCCTTGTTCACCTATTAAATTACATATACACATTTTTTTAAATGAAAAGTACATAAAATTTTATTTGATTAATAACTTCTGATATTTTTCATATTTTTTTTTATTATTATTGTCAAATAATTATTTAACGTAAAAATCTTTTTACAGTCAGAGGTCAACAATTATTAATAAATTAATATATTTAAATTAAAAAAAAAAAGTTAAAATGAAAAAGAGATGAAATCAAATTTGTTTGAACTGATGTGTCTTCCTCTTGTAAGATCAAATATTTTATTAATTAAAATATCATTTGGCTATAATTCTGGAACCAATGAAAATAAGTACCACTTATGATACATATTGAAAAGCTCTCAATGTGGGCTTATTACTGCAGTTAAGAAAAAGCCTTAAAAAATGTTCAAAATCCAAATTGTTTTTGGATTTTGAACTTTTTTTTGACACTTTTGGTTCAGTCGATTGCAATCAAAAGACGGAGGTGCACAACTAGATGTTACAACAGTCCTAAATCGAAAATTTCAACATCCTACGGCTAATCATTTTTGAGTTATTCGAGATACATTCGTACGTACATTCAGATGTCACGCCGAAACTAGTCAAAATGGATTCAGGGATGATCAAAATGGATATTTTCGTTGAAATATGATAAACGAAATTTTTCGCGATTACAATACTTCCTTTACTTTGTATAAGGAAGTAAAAATGAGCGAAAAATAGATCATAACGCTGGTGTGATAGTCCTGGTGGAGGGGGGATAAAGTGGTTTGCGGCACTTGCGCGTGAATAAAGCCGAATTCGTAACTTTTGTCTGTTTGGGAAAAAGTCGTTCTTTTTCGTTATTAACGAAATTCGACGGGCTTAAATTATTAGTACTGATCCCAGTAGGGGAAGATACTCACTACGTGACAGTTGCGATCGCCACGCTAGCCGTTATAGGCTTTACCGAAAGACATCTTCAAAACCTTGGCAAAAGGCATCTCTGAGGCTTGTTCTTGCCTCAGTCAGGATGCCACCATTGCGAATGCCACGTGTGATGTTCCAAAATGTGTAACAAAAATATCCTTAGGAAAAATGGGAATTTCTCCTTCGTTCTCCCCTTGTCCCCCATTTTTTATTGTTATATAATAATTTATATCTCAAGTTCGGATAAACGAATCACATTAGTATTTGGTAAGCGTGTTAATAATTAGCAAGAAATTGGGACTTAAATACCTTTGAAAATTACAAAAGGGCGGCCATTTTTATTTTCCAATCCGTTATATCTCCATAAAATAAAAGTTTTATCAGTTTGCTAAAATATTAAGCTTTTTATTTTGAACAAAATTGCATTTTATTTCTGAAAATTCGGTTAACAAATAGCCGAATTAGGGAGAAAATTGATGTTGTAATTTTGTGTCATAATTAGTAGGTCTAATATTGTGAGAAAATTATTACTAATTTGATAGATACCAGAATTAACAATAAATAAAAACAATTAATATTTAATTGAATTGATCGTAAAGTGGAGGACATGAAAACAGACACAAAGTAAGTAATAATAAGTGTATTTTGGACAATATTTAAGGGTACAAAATTAAAGTAAACTTGTAAAAAGTATAAAAATTCAATATGTCAGCCTCAGCACGCGCAAAAGCCAGCCGAAAATATAAATTACGCATATTGTTGGAAAGGGGAGATTATGGGCCACGCACAGATATCCCGATGTCCGGTGCCGAGCGAGCGAGCGAGCGAGCGAGACTGTTTCGGAAGCGTCGCAAAGATGGCACGCCGCGAGCACCTCTACGCTGTTTATTACGCCTTGTGTCTCTTATTACTCGTAACACAGACCAACGCTGAACAAAATTTTCGAGGAATTTTGGTCGAAATAAATATCATGTACTATTTAGTGTCTGTTTTATGTTAAAATTAAATTTAGTACGCTGTCAATATCTCGTTTTTATTTCAATCCGAACACTAAAAGTGACTCGCTGACATACAGACCGACCAATTTATCTGTAGAGTTGGCCAAATGAAGGAACTAAAATTTTTCATCGAAAAGTTTTGTTAAAAAAACAAACTTTCGGCACGCCGGAAGGCGGAGGTAGATTTCACCGGTAGTAAATAGGATATTAAAATGATTTCCACCTTAAAGTTAAGAAAGATTTTAATTTACTCAATACCACAATGGTTAAATGTGAAAAACGTTTCGCATGTTTAGCGAACGACAAGTCCCATCTTCTTACAATTCCGGCAACATTTTGATCATCTCTTCTCGTAGAGGTTAGTCATACCAAAAATTGTTACTTAATTGTTGTACCTAAGACAAAGGTCTTAGGTAATGTTTAGAGGATTAACGACCACTTTAAACCGATTCGATACTGTGCCTATGAAGGATGGTATGATTTTTTTGTCTTTGAAACTCCACTTTTCCACCCTGAGCCAATGGTTGGTGATATCAAAAAATTCTACTTACATAAGTTTTAGGCCCTTATCCAAAGAACAGTAGGAACGACTTCGATATTTTACTTAATAAGAAAGTTATAGCGCTATTTTGTTTTTCGAAAAAGTCCCTCATTTCCACCCACATGGTCCGATTTTGGCCGTTAACGAACTCGACCGAAATTTTTGGACGAGTTATTTTTAAGGAACAATTTGAAAGTGATTGGCGCAAAATTACAGCAGTTATCGTGTCCAGAAGAAATTTAAATATATACATATAAACTTTTGAACTGACAGTGGTTTTGGGGTTTGGAGGATGTGAAGCGCGAAGATATATCGAAATTTTCCGTTAGTCAAATGATATGGTACCATTACAATAGGTAGCTTTCTTATGAAATTACCTGAAAATACGATGGTGGTTCTCCCATTTCAATGTACCAGAGAAGTTGCAATCTGTAGCTCGGAGGAACTTCATCCAAGGTCTGCAACGTTTCACATTAAATCAACGGCCGTGCGCCCCGACACAGCCCCACCCGATTTTTAAAGTTTATTTTTTAAAGATTTTTTTTACAATATTTATTTATAATTAGGCTATTTTTTGTGATAAATTGTTTCAGTAAATTACATTGCAAAGTACAAAAACAATAAAATAATATTTAATAGGTTTTTTTTTTATAAAAATGAACATCATGGTAACCAACAGTAACAGAGATAAGAAATAAAAACCAAAGCGAATTTCTAACATTAATTGGCTCACATTTTAGATTGTTAAACTTTTCACAAAAACTAGCCTAAATTATTTTGCAAAGTACACAAAAAATGATATTTAATAACTTGGTTTGCATAAAAATGCTAAGAAACACAGATTTCAATTTAACCAAGAATATATGTATTATTCCAACTTGAAGAAAACTAAAATCACTATGACTAAAAGCAACACAGGTAAGGAAACTAATACAGAACACTTTATTTTATACACAAAACAAAAATTTACTTGAAAAATATTTTGTCATTTTTTCTTCTTTTTTGTTTTCACTCATTTGACTGGTTTGATGCAGCTCTCCAGGATTCCCTATCTAGTGCTAGTCGTTTCATTTTGATATACTCCCTACATTTTACATCTCTAACAATTTATTTTACGTATTCCAAACGCGTCTTGCCTGCACAATTTTTCCCATCTACCTTTCCCTACAATGTCAAAGCAGCTATTCCAGAATGTATGGCCTAAAGGTCTGTCTCTTCTTTTAACTATATTTTTCCAGACGCTTCTTTCTTCATCAATTTTTCTACATTATTTCTTCTACATTTCATTACTTTCGTTTTATTATTGTTTATTTTCATGCGGTAGTTTTTGCGTAGGACTTCATCCATGGCCATTCGTTATTTCTTCTACAGTTTTTTACTTTCGGCTAGGATTACTAATGTCATCACGAAATCGTAGAATCTTTATCTTACCTTGCACTATTACTCCGGATCTATACTGTTGTTTAACACTATTAGTTGCTAGTTCGATGTAAATATTAAAACGCAACGGCCATAGGGAACATCCTTGTTGGACTTCCTTTTATATTACGGCTTCTTTTTTCTGTTCTTCGATGATTACTGTTGCAGTTTGGTTCCTGGAAACGTTAGCGATTTTTCTTCTATCTTTATACTTGAACCCTAAATTTTTTTTAATTGCTGAAGATTTTATTTTAATCTACGTTATCAAATGCCTTTTCTAAGTCTATAAGTGCCATGTATGTCGGTTTTTTTTTCTTTAATCTTCTATTATTAATCTTAGGGCTAAAATGGCTTTCCTTGTCCCTATACTTTTCCACAACCCGATTTTGTAATTATTATTCTAACATTTTTGCAGAATTTCTTAAAAATATGGTGCAAAGCCATAATTTATGACTATAAAGCATTTAGTAGCTGCAAGCTGGAATTTTGACGCTATGCAGCTGTCAGGAAAAATAATTTTAGAAGTTGTACTGATATCTTCGCATGAACTTAAGGATAATAACTTATTTTGAACAACATAGATGAACCTCATAATCTCCGCCTTAGAAACATCGTCTTTATACCAAAAGAAATTAATTGCGTTGTCATTTTGCGTAAATGAAGTCGAGGATTCAAATTTATTACTTGCTGCTAAAATACTATTAACAGGTGGCGAATTTAATATGCTGTGAAACAGTTTAGATTGTATTATTTTAGAATTTTGTTTAACAGGTAGCAAATTTAATATGCTCTTACACAGTTCGGGATGTATTGTTTTAGAATTTTTTTTTATAGGTAGCAAATGTAATATGCTCTGTCACAGTTCAGAGTGTATTATTTTAGGTTCTTGCTTAACAGGTAGCAAATTTAATGCGCTCTGACACTGGTCATGGTGTATTATTCATATATTTCCTTATCAGGTGCCAAATATAATTTACTGTTTTTTTTTTTAATTAAAAATTTAACTTCATAGTGACATTGTAAATAAATATGTTGTATGCAGTTATAATACCTCTCAGGAATGCGGGTATGCAAAGTATTCGTACCCCGCCAACAGCATGGCGTCGTCTTTCATCATCCTGATATCGTTCATCGGGTTTCGGCTGGGGCAGTGTGTATAAACATGTGGCATATAAATTAAATGTGTGCAATATAAATATTTTAATGCTACAAATATTTGTATCATCCTTTTTATAAATCTTTTCTATATTTTTTGCCTTTGCCTTTTCAGCTCATCACTTCACTGCCACTGGCCGAAGTCCTCCACTCTACCTTATAAATAAATTTTATTTATATTTATTTTTTTTTTAGTATTATTTAGACTACTTAAAAATGTATTTTTTATTTTATTTTTTTTTAAATTTTATTCATTACATTAAATAAATTAATCTTTTAATTAAATGTAAGTTTAAGAAATTAAAAAGTAAGTAAAGATAGAATTTTAATTGTTTGTTAATTGTTTGTTAATTGTTTGATTAAATGTATATTTAAAACAAGTAAAATCCAGGCTTTTAAATCTTTTTCTTATAGAATATAATATATATTTCTTTTTATAGTTTTTATATTAAATTTCATTCCTCTTTTTTTATTTTGATATTTATTATTTTATATAAAGGCTTCTTAAATTTTTTTGATAGATAGCTAACCTAATTAAATGTTAAAGCATACCGATATTTATCTAATTACAATCTTAAAATTCTTCTATTTATCTTATGTTGTACTAAACTATGTTGCACCATTATTTTATATTGCGAAGAGGCAGGGAGGCCGAGGTATTTGGGATGCGGTTTCAAGCTGGGCCTGTACCGGAGCGGAACTGATCTCAACGCACCGGTTCTAAATTTCAAACAGTTGCCCATCTTCCACCTACGGAGGAGGCTTCACAGCCTCACAATGGAAGCATGGCAGCAAGAATGGTACACCACAGATTTATACGGGATCTGGTGGGGATGGTATGTTTCTCCATCATTTTTAAGGGCAACGGGAGCCTGAGTGCTCTCCAACAATGTAAATTTAAACCAATATTTGTTTCGGTTCCAACTGGCAGCTTATGAGCTGTGTGTCTACAGGGAGGTCTAGTAGAATGAAGACATGATGTTCAATTGCCCAGCTCTTGGAGGGGGCCAGAACTCAGACCACACTGGAAGTTAGAAGTCAAAGGGAAAAATTGGCCACTCACAAGTCAATGTGGCGAGAGCCGCATTGTCATACCGTGTGGGAGTTCCTTGATGCGGTTGCTTTGTTCAACCGACATTAGTAGTTTGCCTTAGAGAAAAAACTCCTACTGCGCTGCTGTAGGAAGCTAACCGAGAGATATGGTTGGCTACCAGCCAGATTAAGATTCCAAGCATTTTAATGGTGGACAGATACTTGCTGGCATTCAGCAGCCTAGGAATGGCAGCGAATTGCCCTCTTTAACGAGATAAATTTAATTATTGATAGTCATATACGGGGTGCGACAATAAAGTAATGAGACTGATGTGAAAAAAAAAAATGTGTCTTACGTTATAGTCATGTTTAGTGTTGTCTCCTTCAAAGTAGTTCCCCTGTGATTGCACACACTTATTCCAGCGCTTCTGCAATTGATTGTAACATTTCTGGAACTCATCTTCTGTAATATCCTCCAAAACCCTAGTCACAGCTTTTTGGACATCTTGTGTTGTTTGAAAATGGTGTCCCTTGACCGCCATTTTGACTCTTGGAAATAGAAAAAAGTCGCACGGAGCGATATCTGGTGAATAAGGTGGCTGTGGTAGTACTGAAATTTGTTTTGAGGTTAAAAATTGCTGTACTGACAGAGCAGTATGGGATGGCGCATTATCGTGACGCAGAATCCAATTATCAGCAATGTTGGCACGGATACGAAGAACTCGTTTACGAAGTCTTTCTATAATTTCTTTGTAGAAATATTGGTTAACTGTTTGTCCAGGAGGCACACACTCTTTATGAACAATTCCCTTGAAATCGAAGAAGCACACAAGCATGCATTTCACTTTTGACTTTGACATGCGACCTTTTTTTGGTCTGGGTGATGCCTTTGAGCACCATTGCGAACTTTGGCGTTTTGTCTCTGGATCGTATTGAAAAAACCAACCTTCATCACCAGCGATAACACGGCTCAACAAATCTGGATTTATTTCCGTTTGCCCTAACAGATCGGCTGCCACATTTTTCCGTGTTTCTCGCTGTTGTTGTGTGAGAGTTTTGGGGACCATTTTTGCACAAATCTTTCTCATAGCAAGATCTTCAGTTAATATTAGACGAACCGTTTCTCGATTGATGTTGAGTTCTTCTGCAATCATTTGCACGGATAATCTTCGATCAGATCATACGATTTCACGCACCCTGGTCAAGTTGACATCTGTCCGTGAGGTTGATGGTCGTCCACTGCGGTCTTCATCTTCAACATTCGTTCTGCCTTCACTAAAAATTTTATGCCCCTGAAAAACTTGAGATCTTGACATAACCTCCTTTCCAAAAGCCTTCTGAAGCTTACCATAAGTTGTGGTCGCATTTTCACCCAATTGAACGCAAAAAGAAATGGCATACCGTTGCGCAATATTTTGCGGTTTCATTTCTGTGACGAGAGACACAAACACGATTTCACTTATTACAGCACAACTCACGACTGAGCAGTTGCATCAATGTGCCGCTTGGACTAGAAGTATCTTATAGACCAAGGTCAAAGACGGTGTGCCTACGCAAGCTGCAGGGTTGCTACATCTTGCAAAGAAAAATCAGTCTCATTACTTTATTGTCGCACCACGTATGTTGTAGTAATTGACGGGGTGTGCCTACCCATTTTAGTGATATATGACAAGTGGGTGGTGGGACACACAAACGAGTGGTGTATGGTACCATGCTTATTCCGCTCACGCTTTTACGTTAGCTCTAGGAGCTAGTTAGGAGACTGGTCGCTAAACTGTTTTGAGGCTCAGTAGCCGTTTATGGTACAGACATTCGGTCTTATGCTTTAGGGCAACCGAATGGGGTGGTGGCGGGGGAAATGCCAAGCAAACCAAATTAACATTATTTTTATGGCAAAAGCTTAAGTAGAATGATTATTTGAAAACATTCATCTAGCATAACTGAAATCCAAATTACTACAAAATTTAATCATTTTTAAATGTAATATAGTTGTCTTGCATATTGTAAAGACATGAACTGATCCTGGTTTTTGTAATGTAATTATTCTATCTCGTACATATTTTTAAATTGGAGGGGAAATAAAGTGATTGGTATAAATAAAGTATGAAATTGAAGTGTGATCAAGTTCAAAGTGTGTGAATTAATATAATCTTCCTCACTATAAAAATACACAAACTATAAATGAAAATGTGACATGTAAAACTCTGTAGTTTACCTCATTATATTCAGGGTCTAAGCAACATATTAATAATCAATGATTTTGGATTGATCAGGTTAAATTCATGTATATGGGTACATTTATTCAAATAAAATTTGTTTCAGAAACAAAAGAACTACCTGATAATGAGATCATAAAGGAACCTTACTCCATAAGTTTATTTTAAGGGGATGGTTGAAATGTGAGGATACAAATAAAAGGTTAGACAAAAACTGATCTCTTCTAATGTCAATGCAGCTGCCTTCATCAAGGATCACAGAGACATCATTAGTTTGAATACCGAAAATTTAAGGAAACGAGTTGAAAACTCCATCAAAGTCAAGGTAAAATTTTTAAACATTTATTGTAAATTTATAGAGTATAAATCACAGTGAGTAATTTTTTTAAAAGTAAATTAAAATTATTATTATTTTAATATTTGAAAGGTGTAAATTTATAGTATTACAAACAGCTGTTTTTAATTTTTATAAATTCATAACATTTTGTTGTTAAGTTTGTTCTGTTTTGGTCTTAAAATTTTTTCTTTTTTTTTTCTTTTTTATGGATTTTATTAGATTATTTTTTTCATAATTAAATTCGCTTCAAGTTTTTATAATGAAATTGTTACATTTATTAGTCATTTAACAAATTTATCTTATTTCTAACATAAAGAAATGCGTTTTTTGTTAACAATTTTTTCTGTTTTTGTATATATATCATGCAAACTACAGGAGATAAATGTCTGGGACCGTTTTATTCCATTTTTCACCCCATTTTCAGAGCTTTACAAGTTTCACTTTGAAGTCATTTCGTCTGTGGATCTGAAATCCGGGAGAAATGTTTCGCTAGCCGTAACTCGATAACAAAGCGTTTTTAAACATGTATATGAGTGAACATAGTTTATGTTCATGTTCTAGAATCAGTTTCCAAATTATTTCCTTTCAGTTTAAATAATATTACTATAAAATGAAATAAAGTAAATTTTTTTAACCGGCCTCTTTTTTGAATAAAAAAAAACATGAAATGTGAAAATAAAAATATAATTTTTAAGATGGATTTTAAAACAGATTCAACTTGTGAATTTATTAAAGATACCTTGAGGAAAAAAGTTTAAATTAACTTTAGAAATATTTCTCTTTTTTTTTCTTATTGAATTATTTATTGTAATTATTTTTACAATCAATATAGTTAAATTAAAAAAAAAAGTTAAAAAAAAAAGGAAATGAAGTCGGTTTCTCACCGATGTGTCTTCCCATTATAAGATGCAAATATTTCATTAATCAAAATTTTATTGGGCAATAAACCTGTACCAATGAAAATAAGTACCACTTGATATATCGTTGAAAAGCTCTCAATGAGGGCTTATTACTGCAGTTAAGAAACAATTTTTGGACACTTTTGGTCCAGTCGCTTCAATCAAACGGGGAGGTGCACAACTAGATATTACAACAGTCCTAAATCCAAAATTTCAACATTCTACGGCCAATCGTTTTTGAGTTATGAGAGTTACATACATACGTACGTACAGACGTCACGCCCAACTTGTCAAAATGGATTCAGGGATGGATAAAATGCAATTTCCGTTTAAATCTGAAAACCGAATTATTTTCTCGATTGCAATACTTTACGAAGTAAAAATTAGCAAGAACGGTTCAGTAATCTGTGCTGGAGGTCTGTTACAAAGTTTTTACCAATTATTTGAAATATTTAAATACAGGGTGATTCAAAGAAACGGGAAATTTAAAAAAATTAAATAACGTTAATGAAAAATTTTTTTTAGAAAATGAATTTTATTTCATGTAATTGTACAAATGTTGTCATTTTAGGATACATACATTTTATTTTATTTTTTAAAGATGACATCTTCCAGGTGACCTCTTCCACTTAAACACTCACGAAGTCTCTTCGTTAAATTGTTCATGGATTGACGTAACATCTCAACTGGAATTTCCGCAATTGCTTCTCGGATCTTTGCCTTCAGTTCTTCCGTTGTAGCAGGTCTACTGTGGAACACTTTGCTTTTAAGGTGACACCACAAAAAGTAATCGCAAGCTGAGAGATCAGGCGATCTGGGAGGACATCTAATGTCACCATTTCGTGAAATGACGCGTTGTGCAAACAATCGGCATACAGCTGCCATCGATATTCGTGCAGTATGTGACGTTGTTCCGTCTTGTTGAAACCAGGCTGTGTTAAGAATCGGTGGAAATCTCTTTTGTTGTTCCACAACAAAGGTTTCAAGCACGGCTACGTAACGAGCCGACGTCACTGTAATCGCAAGACCGTTGTCATCCTCAAAAAAATAAGGGCCTATAACACCGTACGATGACAGCACACCACACGGTCACTTTCTGGCTGTGCAACGGACGCTGGTGTAGCTGCGCAGGATTTTCTTGTGCCCAGTATCTGAAATTTTGCTTGTTAACAAATCCACTGAGGTGGAAATGCGCTTCGTCTGACATCCACAGTTCGTGAACAACTTTTCGTTATCTTGATTATTGCTTTACAGCATTACTTTACAGAATTGTGCTCGCACAACTGCAGTGTTCGGTTTCAGTTCCTGGACGATCTGCAACTTGTACGGATGGTATTGCAAGTCCTTCACTAACATTCTTCGAACACTTGAACTATGCAAGTGTTTACGCCGTTGCCTAAAGTTGTTTTATTCCAATGAATTCAAGGTTATGGTCGAGTCTTGTAGTTTACAGGCTTGGTAATTTTATTTTGCATTTTTGTAAGGCTTATCTACGTGTATTTTTAAATAGGTTGTTTGGGTTTGTTTTCGATATCATTTCTCTCAGTCTCCAGTTTGATTTACTGATTGCATCATCATATTGGTGTCAACGTATTTCATATCTCGCATTATTTATTGCTGTTTAGTCTTAATATATATATATATATTATTCTTAAGTATTTTTGTTCTCACCAATTTCAATATTTTCATAGTTCCTAGAAGTCTATTTCTCTTTGTCTGCCCTGATGTCATTTCTTCAACTTGCGTATTCAGAATTTATTTTATCTTTTTTTTTTGTCTTCAGTCATTTGACTGGTTTGATGCAGCTCTCCAAGATTCCCTATCTAGTGCTAGTCGTTTCATTTCAGTATACCCTCTACATCCTACATCCCCAACAATTTGTTTTACATACTCCAAACGTGGCCTGCCTACACAATTTTTCCCTTCTACCTGTCCTTCCAATATTAAAGCGACTATTCCAGGATGCCTTAGTATGTGGCCTATAAGTCTGTCTCTTCTTTTAACTATATTTTTCCAAATGCTTCTTTCTTCATCTATTTGCCGCAATACCTCTTCATTTGTCACTTTATCCACCCATCTGATTTTTAACATTCTCCTATAGCACCACATTTCAAAAGCTTCTAATCTTTTCTTCTCAGATACTCCGATTGTCCAGGTTTCACTTCCATATAAAGTGACACTCCAAACATACACTTTCAAAAATCTTTTCCTGACATTTAAATTAATTTTTGATGTAAACAAATTATATTTCTTACTGAAGGCTCGTTTAGCTTGTGCTATTCGGCATTTTATATCGCTCCTGCTTCGTCCATCTTTAGTAATTTTACTTCCCAAATAACAAAATTCTTCTACCTCCATAATCTTTTCTCCTCCTATTTTCACATTCAGCGGTCCATCTTTGTTATTTCTACTACATTTTATTACTTTTGTTTTGTTCTTGTTTATTTTCATGCGATAGTTCTTGCGTAGGACTTCATCTATGCCGTTCATTGTTTCTTCTAAATCCTTTTTACTCTCGGCTAGAATTACTATATCATCAGCAAATCGTAGCATCTTTATCTTTTCACCTTGTACTGTTACTCCGAATCTAAATTGTTCTTTAACATCATTAACTGCTAGTTCCATGTAAAGATTAAAAAGTAACGGAGATAGGGAACATCCTTGTCGGACTCCCTTTCTTATTACGGCTTCTTTCTTATGTTCTTCAATTATTACTGTTGCTGTTTGGTTCCTGTACATGTTAGCAATTTTTCTTCTATCTCTGTATTTGAACCCTAATTTTTTTAAAATGCTGAACATTTTATTCCAGTCTACGTTATCGAATGCTTTTTCCAGGTCTATAAACGCCAAGTATGTTGGTTTGTTTTTCTTTAATCTTCCTTCTACTATTAATCTGAGGCCTAAAATTGCTTCCCTTGTCCCTAAACTTTTCCTGAAACCAAATTGGTCTTCTCCTAACACTTCTTCCACTCTCCTCTCAATTCTTCTGTATAAAATTCTAGTTAAGGTTTTTAAACCCCAATCTACATTTCATTATCACCAAATTATGGTCGCTATCAATGTCTGCTCCAGGGTAAGTTTTGCAGTCAACGAGTTGATTTCTAAATCTTTGCTTAACCATGATATAATCTATCTGATACCTTCCAGTATCGCCTGGCTTTTTCCAAGTGTATATTCTTCTATTATGATTTTTAAATTGGGTGTTGGCAATTACTAAATTATACTTCGTGCAAAATTCTATAAGTCGGTCCCCTCTTTCATTCCTTTTGCCCAGCCCGTATTCACCCACTATATTTCCTTCCTTGCCTTTTCCAATGCTTGCATTCCAATCTCCAACTATTATTAAATTTTCATCTCCTTTTACGTGTTTAATTGCTTCATCAATCTCTTCGTATACACACTCTACCTCATCATCATCATGGGCGCTTGTAGGCATATAGACGTTAACAATCATTGTCGGTTTAGGTTTTGATTTTATCCTTATTACAATGATTCTATCGCTATGCGTTTTGAAATACTCCACTCTCCTCCCTATCTTCTTGTTCATCACGAAACCTACTCCTGCCTGCCCATTATTTGACGCTGAGTTAATTACTCTAAAATCACCTGACCAAAAGTCGCCTTCCTCTTCTCACCGAACCTCACTAATTCCTACTATATCCACATTTGTCCTACCCATTTCCCTTTTTAAATTTTCTAGCCTACCAACCTTTTTCAAGCTTCTAACATTCCACGCTCCGACTCGTAGAATGTTATTTTTTAATTTTCTGGTGACCCCTTCCTTAGTAGTCCCCACCCGGAGATCCGAACGGGGGACTACTTTACCTCCGGAATATTTTACCAAGGAAGGCGCCTCCATTATTGCTATGTGAAAATGCAGAGAGCCACATTTTCTTGGAAAAAAAGCAGCTGTAGTTTTCCATTGCTTTCAGCTGCGCAGTACTCAGAGGACTGAGTGATGTTGATACGGCCGTTTAAGTCGTCCTGACTCACGCCCCTAACAACTACTGAAAGAGCTGCTGCCCTCTTTCAGGAATCATTCCTTAGTCTGGCTCTCAACAGATACCTCTCCGATATGGTTGCACCTTCGGTCCAGCTACTCTGTATCCCTGAGCACTCAAGCCCCCTCACCAACGGCAAGGTCTCATGATTCATAGAGGAGGTTATTTTATCAGTCTTACGTAATTCTTTAGTGGTCTGCTTGCTTGTAAATTATTTTTGTTATGTCTTCGTTCCCGAATTCCACACGTTTTCTCTAATTGCTCTCATACTAACACTTACACTACTCTTGTTGTCAAAACACACACACACACACACACACTCGTCTGTCCATTGCTTTGTTCGCTTCCCCTACTTCTCACCACGCCAGCTTTGTTCATTCTAGTCCTGACTTTCACGTTATGCGGATCCTGGTCCTCCAGCCTTGGAGGACCAGGCTTCGTTGTTCTCTCATATAATGTTAATACTTCGTCGTCTTCATACTCTTATAAACGTTGCGGTATTTCTCTGTCGAAATATTCTCTAGTTCTACTCGCCAGTGTTTTGTGACTTCACCGATATCTATGTTTTGTTTTGCCTCGTTTCTTTGTTAAGTTAATCTTCCAATTCAGTATATTACGTCTCTGTTAAATGTGTGCCAATCACTACAAACTGCCAATTCTATCGACGTCTAATCTTCTCCAGCTGCTGATTACATTTTCATCGATGCAGTATTCTTTTCAAACTCATTACTAAAAATCTGAGATGCTACGTCTTGTTTCAACTTCTAATCACAAATTGTTACCTCTGTTATTTTTGATTCGCCATTACAGACCACACCAAGGATAAACTGTATGTATATGTGCACTTTAATTTCACGAGTTCTTTTTTACCAACATTCGTGTGTTATTAAGGGATGTTCAAATCCTTCATTATTATTTATAGTAAACAGTTACGCTATTAGTAAAATTTGTGAAACATTCAGTTAATCGTACATTATGCTTTTCAATTTCAAGTTTGGTTTAAAAAACCATTTATTCACTTAAGTGCAGTCACGATAGGTGGCTTATTTAAGGTTATGTTATTATGTTCATGTGCAACATATTTTTACGTGCTTACTCATTATAATTTGTTTTTATTGCACTTGACTCTATCATTCAATTTAATGTAATTTGTTAATCGCAGAGATTAATTATTATCTACTCATGAACTGAATTCATATTACTTCTTTTAAATTAATCTAAAGAAAATAACTCCTGATGTGAAGTTACGTTTTTGGACTTCTTTGTAATTTTATATTTTCAAGAAAGCTTGTTTACTAAAATGAACTCTATATATATATTTACATATTTCAATTTGATTATTGTAATTAACTCTTTTTTATACTGGAAGATTATCGTGGCTTCTTTTTCTACAATAAACTAGAATTGCTAGTTTTAATTATTTAATGATAAGTTTGTTGTTCATAAATCAGAAAAGGCCAGTGCCAATAATAAGATTTACTGTAGTTTATTTGTCTAAGTTAATGACATTTGTTCATTGCTAATTTTTCAATATTACAGCATATGTCAGTAATGCAATCGTTTTCCAGTAATACTATGTTTATTGATGTTATGTTTTTCTAAGTATATAATTGTAAATAAGGTGTTTTATGTTCTCTTGTTTTCAGGCCTTGTTAAATTGTAGATTTTCAAAATGTGTATTTGAAAAATGTATATTCATGTATTTTCTCATATAATATCATTATTCATATGTTGATTCAGCTGATATTTCTTATATAGAATTAAGTTATGTTTATTTCATAGATTCTTTTAATTTTTTAAGGTTATGATTTAACATAAGTTCAGTTGTTTTCTTTCTAATTAAAGTCCAATTTCTTTTGGCAAATACGAGCTGTGTGTTCTTTTATTTTTTGTTAACTTTACCCAACAGCAAGTGTAAAGATGCTGAGAGACGACGGATTGACCGATGTGTGGACTTCATGTGACAGCATCTTGTAAAGCTTGAACAGTCTGTGGTGTACGGACGGTTCGCTCACGGCCTGGAGGTTTCTTTTTCATTGCCGAACCGGTTTCCTCAAAATTAGATATCCACATTTTAATTGCATGTGCTGATGGAACATGGTCGTGCCGCCCCAGATTAAAATGACGGCGAAACTCTGTACGCGCTCTCTCCACACTGTCTTTGTTTTTGTAAAACGCTTTGATAGCAAATGCACGTTACGCACCACTCCAAGGATCCATGACAACTAAATGGCAGGTTAGGTTAGAGAGGCTGGTGCCACTTATTAAGTGGTACCAATCGCCCACGGCTACCAACACAACTTTCAAAATTTCCCGTTTCTTTGAATCACCTGTATATAGCTGTTTTGAATCCAACTTGAATTAATTTGAATTTCTTGCACAAAGTTATATTTAATTGCTTCCAAGATTTATAATTTAATTAATTACAAATGCATGGATTAACGTGAGCCGACTGTTAAAATGAATTTTATTCGAGATGTTTCGTAAACCACTTAAGACACACCTTAGTCTTAAACCAATGTAAATTTTATACTTATGTATGTTAAGCCTTTTAAGCAGATGTCCAAAGAATTTGGAAATCGCTACTGCCCCCGATCTTGTTTATATGCATACGCGTATGTATGCATAACATTTTTTCGTCCGCTCTACGGAAGGCAAATCTTAACCGATTTTGAAAAAACTAGATAGGGTGAAGTAAATTTATTGAGAATAGAGTCCTGTTGTTCTTCAAGCGAATTGGTTCACAGGAACTGGAGTTAAAAGAAAAAAAACATTTTTTGGATACGTTTTCAAGGTTATGTAAAACAGGAAATCTGCCTTTCTTATGTAGTTGATGAAATGGTAATTTTTAGTTATTTTAAATTGAAATATAATTAGTAATTTGAATAAATACAAACAGATAATTAAATGAATGAATTTAATGACGCATGTTATCAACATACCTAAATCTAATTACTATTACTGACTTAAGACCAATTTTCCTATTTCCCTGATTAACTAAACCCTGACACTTGCATAGTTTTTCCTATATGGATGGGGTCTTTAGTATGTAAATAAAATAATAAACTGTAAAATAAATTTGGCTTCCATTATGTATGACTACCAATTATTAATGTTTGCAGTATCATCATCAAAAGAAAATAATATTATTTATTTTAATTTTATAATATTATCAATCTAACATTAAATTTTTCATTATTATTTTGCATATTAAAATTTCCACTAATCAAACTTTGTTGTGGAGTTGTCATGTAATGATCACCTAACTACACTACCATTTCCATAACAACTGTTTTTATATTTTAATTTTTATTATTTATAATATTAAAGGTTGAATCATCATCCTTGCATTTTGTGATTTCACTATCATAAAATATATAAATAATTTATTTAAAAAATAATAATCAACTATAAAAAGATTAATAATTGAATTTTTTTAAGCAGCTTGATATGAGTACTCTTCCAGTTAAGTAAGTAAATAATGATTAATATAAATTAATACATATACTAATTATAGCATTAATTTAACTAAAACTTCTTTTCAGTATTTGTTCAAAATAATTAGTTTTTCCTTTCACTGATATTTTGTTTTGATATATTATATAATTACTTTGAGCATAACTCAGTTTTGTTTCTGACCATGTAAAATATAACCGGTAAACGATTAAAGAAATGTTTTTAAACTTGGAGACAATCCTTCGGTAATGACATAAAATGCAATGTCTAAATCTGATTCTTTTCATACTTACAGAATACCTTAATTAAATACACAATAACATTTTGCCATCTGAGTCTTTTATTCCCAAAGTATACACGTTTAGATTGTAACTCAAATCTTTTATAAATTACACTCCCATTACAGTTAGAATATAATTAATAATATTCATATGTTAAAAAATAATCATTGCCTCTTTAAGTAGCTTAAAGGTACATTTGGAAGAATCTATTAAATGCTGAAAATTAATATTTATTAAAGAAAATCTTAATATTAATCTTTATTAAAGAAAAACAATTTTTATCTGAAAATGATTTTTGTTAATAATTTACAAGTAAATTGGCAGATAAGGGGTAAAGATGAAAGAAATATAAATAATTATTCTTTATTTTCATAATCAAAAAAATTATGTTACTGTTATTTTTATATCTTATTTGCAGGGGAAGAAGAAGCAGCCGCAAAGCAGTTAATTCTGCACCATACCAGAGGCCGACGCCGTTTGAAAATTTACATTCACTCAGTCCAATCAGGACCGGGTATGTTAATATGTTATCTTTTTCATTGCAGTACTTTAAGCTCAAAATTGTTCATAATTTTCCATAATCTATGTAATACTGACAGAAGCTTCTTAAACTTTCAGCAAAGAAATGAAAATTTAACTGACCCAGAGCTGCCTTTATAACTTTATAACTGAATAAATCAGTTTCTAATCTTGCAAAAAATAATTTTAACACTTAAATATACCATAAACTACATCAAGAAAATATTTTAATTCACCTAACACACATTAACTCGTCTTTCTATTCTGTGAAAGTATTCTGTAAAGTATCCCTCGACACTATTTTTAATTAACATATTTAAAGAAATTTTAACTATTCTATTTAGTTATTTTTTATCAATGATGATGAATTATTAGACCATAATTAATTATTCATTACCGTATAAGTAAATACTATGTTTTTTTTTGTTGTTGAATTTAAATTATTTACATTATTCTCTAATAATTGTCATTCGGAGCTTGTCTTCTCTTTTGCTTGTTTTTTATTGTTAGTTTTTATAATTGGTTTGTTGGATATTGTAATTCATTTTTGTCATTATCTGTGATGTCCACTATTATGTAATATACAGTCCATTTTTTTATTCGTGGAATTTTTATTGTTTATGTGAATTTTATTTGTTATATTACTTAACGTTTTCATTAATTCAAAAACTATACTCATAAATAGTTTGCCACTGAATTAAAGAAACACTTTTTGTTAAAAAATTTTATAAGATTAAGCAGATGAGGTAAGGGAAAACAGGAAGAACTATATTAACTTTTTAATTCTGTAATTTAAAAATATATATGATACCATTATTTTTATATAATTTATTTATTTTTAGGGCAAGACCCCACAAAGCTGCTGTTACTTCTACACCAAACCAGACGCCACAACCAGTTCAAAACTCTCAGCTCATAACCAGGTATATTAACTAATTTAAGTGCAGTACTTAAATCTCAAAAATGTTTATACTTTTTGTAATCTATGTAATACTGACTGATGCTTCATACATTTTCAGCAAGGAAATGACAATGTTATTCAGTTTCTTAGCTTATCCTAAGATAATTTTTAAGACCAAGTGTACTTGAAATTACATCAGAAAAATATTTTCTTTAATCAAATGTTCTTTAAGTCCTTTCTATTTTATCATGATTATATTTACAGTACAGGAATAATATGTGAAACTTTTGACAGTCCCTAGCACTGGGGAATATGTAAATTGTTTCCAAGATAAAAGAACAATTTTACTGTAGATCATTATTTACCAGTTTACTGTTTCTTACATGTTACTATCATAGATTTTGAAGATAAGTGATTTAGCTACTCAATTGTCCAATGATATAATGATAGTTTTTTCAACTATTTAACCAATTTGCAGAAAAATGTTTTTGTCGAAATCTAAAATTAAGTTATTTAGTTCTCCATTTATTTTATGGATAGATTGCCATTAGTTTTAATATTTATTATGAGCTACATCCTACAAAATAAGTGAATTTTCTAATGCTGTTTGGGATATACCTTCACTTATATTATCTTCTGTGAAGTAATGATTGTATATTGACCTAATCGGTATTGTATTTTATGTTTTTGTATCGGTAAACATAAATACACATTAAGTAATGAAAATATGTAAGCTCTTTTAATTTATAAATTAAGCTTTCTTAATTCTAGCACATCTGTTGAAGCCCTGTACCTAATCTGAATTTTTTCTCTACTTCATTCGAGTATTTATTATATGCAGGAAAAAATCTTACTTGTGTGATAAGATTAAATAGTTGTGTTTAGATATTTTACTTCATTAACTGCTTTTTTGTTGAATTGGAAAAATAACTTTTTCAACAAATTTTATATCCATCACTGATTCTATTGAATATTATGAGAAAGATACATCAGTAATTGTGCATTGTTCTTTTGATTATATGGAATCCAACTCTGTTATCTTAGTATTTCTCTGAATTTCTCTATTATTTGTACCTTATCTGTCCCTTATTATTTAATTTGTCCCTTATTGAAATGATTAGATTCAATAAAGCTAAAATTTTAAATTAATTTATATAATTTAGGTAAATGATAAATTCTCAACTTTGAATATAAACTGTAAAAAGAGCTGGTACTTTTATGAAAATTAAAAATTACTTATTTTCAAAACTTGTAGAGAATTGGATAATAATTAGACGGCAGGTTCAGTAACTAAATATACTGTGTGACTTAATAAAAGCTGTTCTAACTATAAGAATTCAACTTCATTAGTTTATTGTATGGTTGAACATCTTTAGTGAGTTTTAAACTAATGGATTTTAATGTAGAAAAGGAAATGATAACAGGAAGCATAAAAACTAGAAAAAGGGAACTTTCTTTCTTAGAATAAGAATGTATATGAAAGAAAGATCAAGTATGATTCAATAATAATACATTTTATTTTTGAAATTTAAAAATATTTACGTTACTGCTATTTTTATAATTTTTGTGTATTTTTATTATTTTTAGTGAAAGTGTCAACACAACTGTTACTTCTACATCAAATCAGACACCACAACCGGATCAAAACTTAGCTTCAGGCTCTCAAATCATTAACAAGTATGTCTACTTTTTAAGTGCAGTATTTTTATTTCTTAAATGTTCATGCTTTACATAATCTTAATAATACTGATTGAAGCTTCATACGTTTTCAGCAAAATAACTGATCTTTATTCATTTTCTAAGCCCATACTAAGGTAATTGAACAAACATTTACCTTGAAGTACATCAAGAAAATATTTATTACCTGGTTCGGTTGTTGCCAAAATTTTGAAAACATTTTAATGATTCATAAATAAAATGACTGCTTACTATTATTCAAAAATAATATATTAGTCATACATTCAAAAATCTTCAGTTGAAGCTATATACAGGCTGGAGTCCTGTAAACATAAGCTCTCTTATTACATGACTTTGTATTCTAAAACTCAATGCAACTCTACCTTACTGTTGACAGGAGAGGTAGTAAGATCAGATAGCAATCTATAACAATCCAGAATTAAAAAGATATAAACTAATGCCCGACGTGCAGCCTAATTGTCAATGTAAATTAGAATTCACTTGCTTTTGCAGTTTAAATCAGTACCATTTCATTACACTGATTTACATGCCTTATATGCAATGTTACAACTCTTAACCTGATAAGCTACTGAAAAGCTATAGAATTCTTATCAAGGCTTAACAATGAAAAACTCCTTATCCTGATACTATATATATTCCCACCCCTGCCTGTCCACTAACCTGGGTGGTTAAAATATAATAAGGAGGTTGAAAATTGCTATTATCCAGTTTAAGGTTACCTTAGCCCTTAGATTTTTCTTTCATATCAAAGGAACCGCTGCTGACTACTATAGAGTAATCCCTAGTGTCTCTTTCTTGAATAATATTGGGTGTTGTTTTAAACATTGTTCAACGTTTCCAACTTTATACAGACCAACTTCCATTGAACAAGATCAATATGATCGTATGCATAGCATTTTGTGTGAAATCTTGGAAATACTATTTACTTCTCTACCATCTTCCGTGGTTGTTCAATAACACAATGCTCAATCTTTTCTTTTTATTCTGATTAGTAGTTTGGTTTTTAATTAACATTTTCACATCCATGTATGGTTACTACTTACAACACTGAGTATGTTGTATGTGTCTGATGAGTTGCTGTTTAAGAAGTCGTAAATGATCTACAAATTGCAGTTCTGCCTTCAAATCATCTGTGATAGACTTATCATGAAGTTTGTGAAAGGAGGGTCCAAAACAACTCACAAAGCAGCATGAACAAATGCCCTTTGATAACTGACCAAAATTTGACTTGCTGTGATAATGTAGGTGGTGATGATGCTTTATTGGACAGAATCACTGGTAACAAAATATGGGTCAACCATTTCAAGCCAGAGAGAAAACAGCATAATATGGAATAAAAATCACAGCCATCTACCAGAAAAAATTAAAAAGGAAGTCATCAGTAAGAAAATTGATAGAACTTTTTTGAGAATTATTAGGTCTAGTACTTGAACATTATCAGGAAAGGGATTTTGCAATGAACAGTAACATGACAGTGTCCACCTGCACTTTACTGCCCACACAGTTGCCTTGCTAATAATCAAAATATTATAGGTATAGAGCTATCCTCTCTATAATGCTGATGTACCTCCTTCAGACTATCACTTGTTTGCCTGCCTTAAAGAGATATTAGAGGCCACTGATTTACCTTTGACCTAGGATTGAAGGAAGCAGTGCATGCATGGCTTGCACTACTACAAAAAACATATATACAAAAACCATGTTAGTTACAAAAAACATTTTTTTAATAAATCATAAAGAAATGTAGTGTTGGCAACTCATGCAGTGCTGGAAAAAAAGCAATAAAAATCAATGGGAACTGTATTGAAAAATGAATTTTTCTATTTTTAATGAAATTAAGTTTTTAGCTGTGTCTAATATAGAGTACTTAATACTTTTTTATTAATTTCCGGGTAAAAAATTTGTTGTTTTACTTATTAAAGCAAGCAAACTGACTAAAGGTCTGGACAAAATTATAATCTACAAAGCTTAAATACTTGAAATCTGAATGAATTTCCAGCAAGTAAAACAATATAATCCAGGATATGAATTGAGTCGCCAAAAATTTTTGTGTATCAATCATGGTAGCATATATGGTTATCTGGGCTCAAGCTTTGAGTACCACCTGGAAGCCATGTTTGAAGCAAATGGCTTTTAAAAACAGAGGTTAATACATATGGCAAAGTGCTTACAAATTTTATATCATTTCTAATTACTATACATTAATAATAAAAAACATTAATGATTTCGCTATTATAACCCTATAATAGGGCTATATTTTGGGTAACCCTATTACATTAATTTAATTTATTCTGTTTATATTTCCATTCTTTTGTGTATATAATGCTTTATCCTAATTACTAACAGTGTTTTTTTCTGTTTGCCATTTAGATCGCCTGCTATGAATCACAATAATAGTAATGAGTCCAATAGTTTCATGATGCATTTATCATTACTATCAGTTGGCAAATTAAATGAAGACGGTTATTTATATTTTGATTTTGAAGAAACCAGAAGAACTGAAGAGGATTTAAATGTAAGTTGGTTATTTTTTTAAATTTTATACGTACATTTTTTTAATAAGCTTATTATTATTATTATATGATCACTTGTAAGAAGAGCTGAAGAAATTTGATTTGTAATGGAGTGTTTGTGTAATTTTGTTTGATACATTTTTTAATAAAATAATTTATTTATCTAAATTATTGTTAATGTAATTAGAATCAAATTTAATTATAATTAAAATTATAATAAGTTCTAATAAAGTGATTTTTTAAAAAATATAAGTGAATGAAATTTTATGCATATTTAAGTATTAATTGGTTGGTTCAGTTTTTTATTTTTTTATTTATCATTATCATACTTATTTTTATTTTAGTAATTTCCTTTACACTCATTTATATAGGCTGGTAGTATTTCTTCTGATACAACATCTCTATTGTTTATTTGCATATTCCTGGTATATAAATAATCTTGGAAGTGGTACACTCTGCCTAATAGATAACCAGTTGCTGCAAATAACAGAAATTCTGAAATGCTTTTGTCTGTTCTGTTTTGTATTAATTTCATGTATCTGTAAAACAGATTCAAAATATTTGATTTTTAACAAAATTTGCTTAATTTAAGATTTTATTTTTACGATTATAAAAATATATTTTTTTAATTAATATTTTTATGAAAATTAAAAAAAAAATTAATTGCACGCTTATACTAACAATATCCAGTGTTGGCAATGTATATCCATACAGATGTCATAAACCCACCTGCTGTTCTTTTGTGTTTTGATATACGTGAGGATTGTAAGTCACTCATGCAAGAAGTGTGGCCAGAGAATTGGATCTTGCATTTTCGGATTATGTTGGTAAATTTTCAGCGTGTGTGTAGGCTCCTTGTTCAGAGTTTACAGTAATCATCGGTATTCTTTGAACATAAAAAGCAGTAAATACCAATATGATTGACATATGTGTGGATTTTAATCGCTGAAGTACCATTTTGTAAAAACAAATTATTTTGCATTGTGTAGTTCTTCATAAATTGTTGAAGAATCTTATCACTAATATTTTAATGTGTTATTAATTCATTAATATAACAATTTTAATATTGTTCTGTTACAGGACCATGTTGACCAGAGTGCAAAAAGATCATATAAATCTCGTCAAGATCATAATAAAAAACATAAAGGTAGATATTTGTATTGGTTTTTTTACACTAGCATTGCAGTTTGTGTTTAATGATTATAATTCTTTTTTCTTTAGAGACAATTGCTTTATCTGCATTTGGTATTAAACATCTCTGGTAAATAAATATTGAGACTGTCCTGTTGAATGTATTAAGTACAAGGACATAAAAAAGCATTTAATACATTATGAATACCTAAATGTTCTCTCTAATCAAGTGGAGAAGGGATCTTAAGTTATATAGAAAGATAAGAAAATCTTAATTGAAAAATCTTAATATACTTTTATGGAAAATGAGGGACTATTTTTCAAATGACTATTGTACATTGGATTTATTTGAATAAATATTTAAATCTAATTAAAAAATTTAATTACTTCTAAACGAACTTGAATTACCACTACTTATTTCATCACAAAATATTCATTCTACCTAATTAAAATATATATAACAAAATTTTGTTTTTTGTGATTATGATGTCCTACATTTAATACGATTAGTTATAAATATTACAATTATTTATGCAAACAATATTTAAATCAAATTTTTTCATAAAAAAATATGTTTAACTTATCCACCATTTTTACAAAGCAATCCTTTACCATCTTTTTCATATTCTGTGCAACCTTTTGATGAATACCTCTTCCAATTTCTCATAATCCATGAGTTGTGCTGGCTTTCAGTTCTTTAATGGTGTGTGGATTATTTTTGAATACACAACCTTTTAGATATCACCAGATAAAAAATTTGGAGGAGAAAGATCATTTAGTTAGCCATAAGCCAGTCTGTATTACTCTTTCCCCAAAGAAATTTGTCAAAAGGTCCATTGTTGCTCTTGCGTGGGACATGTGGCCCCATTTGTTGAAACCACAAATCTCTTTTAAATTTTCAATAACTGTTACAGTTTCTTGGTAGAGGTCTACATTGAGTGTTTTCAAAGAATAAGGAGCCAGTTATACTTCCCCTGTAAATTGCACATCACACACCAGTTTTATGTGGGTGTAGAAGTCATTAATAGATGAGTGAGCATCATCTATCTAAAAATCACAAATCTATCTAAAAATTACATTTTGTTTAAATCACATAAAAGGAATATTATCTTCTAAGAATGAATAGCTCTTAATAAAAAATATAATGGATAAACTACCAGTATTTTTATAATTTTTGGAAAAGATTCATTAACATAAGTTTTTTTTTTTAGGTAAACCGTACTCTAGAACTTCAAAAAAGTCTTCAAAAAATGCTGGCCAATCTGTACAAACAAATACATTTTATCTTTGCCCTAAAAAGTTTTCAAGTACTAACAGTGAAGATGATTTTATATTTAAAAAACCTCAAGTACCACCAAAAAGAATCATCAGAAAAAAGAAAAATAGGAAGGAGTAAGAATATACTAGGAGTATGACTAAAGTAAGTAATATGCTAGTTGAATATTTATAAATAATGTTAATAGCAGAAGCAGGTTCTAATAACTATGTGCATTATATTAATATAAAATATAATACTACATGACTGTGCACAAATATGGGATCTCATGTCCAAAAAAAATCAATTTTCATTGTATTATGGTTTTATTACCTTGTAATCTTCCTCTGTTGAATGCAATTTGTTGCACAATTATCAGTTCAAGATTAAAAACGATACTGCTAATTACAAACAACAAGTGAGGGTTAAAAATTAAAAAAAATCTTTTGTTTAAATAAATCTTTAATTGGTTTAAAGATTTTTTGTTTCTTTAATAATATTAAAAATTTATAAAAATTTCTTATTTCTTCCAGTTTTATTTGCTAGTCAAGGTATCGTAAGATTTTACTGTTTTTGTTTCGGTCCACACAGTTATCAGCAAAGAGCCGTAATACATCAACTTTTTATATTTTCTTAAAAATAATGCATTGTACTTGAAGAGAAGAATTCCAATATAATTCTCTTCATCTACAATGACCAAAAACTACTGACCTAATCCTTCATTAAAGATACTAAAAAGGCTAATTTTTTTCACAGATGTAATGTATGCAATTTGTGATGATGACGGATAGCTTAGTTTCTGTGCGTAATCAAATGATAGAACTGATTTTACTATTCACATGTGCTTTTGCAACCTTAATCTGATAAAGTTGTATTTTCCCAAATCTGATAAAGTTGTATTTTCCCATCGGTGTCTTCATTGTTGATATTTTCTGTTACCTTCGGTGTTCGTTTCATATCTAGGTAATTGCATCACTTAATAATTTTTGATGCTTGGAAGCCCAGAGCCTAATTCAAGCAAAGAATTTTTTCCTGAAACACAGAGAAATAACATTTTATAAATCAAGTCGTGCAAAAAAAATTGAAAAAAGTTACAAATATTCATCCGCCTTGTAGTTGTTTTTTCAACTACTGATGACTGTCTTCTCCTGTTGTCTTATACATTAGCAAACATTGTTGTTTTCTTTCTTTTGGTGTAAAAAACCAAATACAAGCTATTACGTTCTTGTGTAATTTTTAGGTTCATAAAATATCATGGTTGGTAATACTTTTTTTAAATGATTGCTTTCTCATATAAATGAAAATCATGAATGTATTAAAATGCTGAAATAGAAATCTGTTTTTTATAAATGATAGTATATCATACAAAACCGCCATTCAAAACAAGCTACAAAATCATTAAGAACAGCATTTATTTAGTCATATTAATTTGCTATATATTATTGTTTAATTGGAATAAAATATAACAAACAACTCGTTTGGAAGGACCAAAATTCAAGCAAGCTACTCAATGGTTAACAGCGACTCTATTTAGAGTAACACTACTGGGATATTTCATTTTACGGGATCAAATGTTTTTCCAAACCACCAGGATATCGACCGTTTTCAAAATATTTGAGATTTTTAATCAGAAAATTGAGATCCGATTGTAAATTTAAGAAAATATTTTTCACAATCTATTCTATAAATATTTTTCAAGTCGCTATTGTACATCATAAATGGATTGTGTACACATGCACACACAAAAGTATTTATTTTATTTAATTATTATTTATATTAATTATTTTTTAATTTGTCTTATAAAAAAAAATAAAACAATAAAAAATAGGAAAGTCTCAACTGTTACTTTAAATAACTCTCGTTTGTCATTTACTTTTCTTTTTTAACTCTTTTTTTCTTCTATTTTTTTCAGTTTTAAGTAGAGATTACATCAAAAATAACTAGAAAAATTAAAACCTTATAAATTTTTAAAATCATCAAAATTAAAGTCTGTGGCTTCTTCTAGTACTACTACTACTAATGGATAACATATTATAATTAGAGAAAAGGCTAAGTGGGATAGCACTATAAAAAAAACGCGCCAAATCCTGTACCTCGAAGGTGGTGTGGAAATCAGCTACCAAAATAGACTAAACACAAATTTTTGTACTTCATATAAAGATGTTAAGATGGTAATAATATTAGAAACAGAGTTCTTTCCAGGAAATTTATTCACTTATTTTGTTGTCATACATTATTGTAAAATCATCACTCAGTGCATGGATTAACATTGAGGAGATTGTGATTTGTAATAAATATTTTACTGTGTATTTCTCTGTTGAAATTGCTTTTTTATTTATTTATAAAATAATCGTAGTGTATATATATTATTTAAATATATATTATTTCATCAATATATTTTAAATACAATTGAAAGTTATTTTTTTTACAGGAGAAATTCTGTCTATGAATTTTAGATAATTATTGAAGAATAATAATTAAAAAACAAAACCTGATTTTTACTCTATCTTGTTCAATGTTAGTTTTGCAAGTAAGTGTTCAAAATAATTTTCAGTAGCGCCATCTCAATTGTGAATTATATGAGGTGTGTGAGAAAAGTAATGAGTTTGGTAACACTGCGAGCGATCTGGCTATGCTGTGTTAACCAGTTTGTGCTAGACCGCATTGTTCAACCCTTCCATATGCTCAGTAGGAGTTTCAACTTCGTTCAGCTAACATATTATTTTTGACAGGGCCATCAGTGAAGTTGTGTTTTGTTGTGTCTGTAGCAATTATTAGTTTATTTCTATAAATGTATATGTTTAATAAATCATTTTCCAAATTCGTGAAAAACTAAAATTGAGCACCTTCTCTTTTATAATTATATATGTGATTATTATTTGTCATTTAATTGGTACCTGTCACCTGCTATAAATCGTTCTGCACCTCCCACTATTCACATAAATAATTTCCCCTAATTATGTTTCATATCGTTGTTGAAAAAGTACCTCTTTATGGATTACTGAATAATACGATTTAATTTTTTTCTATAATCCTGCAGATTTAAAAATTTTAAATCATTTTATCAAACATCTTTTCTGCATCTTTTTTCAATAGAATAATTTATAGAGCTTTTTTTAATTCCTACCTGGATCGGCCATATTATGCTGTGAAAATGCATTCTTAAGAAAATCTTAAAAGGGGTAATTAAGAGGTTTGGATAGTAATGGAAACTTCTGCACAAATACAAAAAGGGAAAAAAGAAATATGGAAAATATAAGTAAATTCATTATGATTAAGAGTAATTTATTCCTATGAAAAATCAAATTTTTTTAAATATCAAAAATAATAAAAATTTCCCCCTAAGTTATACTTGTTCAAATCTATAATATTATCTTTTGACATTATAAAACAATAAAAATCTTTTGGATAACTCATATATTCCTCTAGGTCAATGTTCTAATTGGGTTTAATTTTTAGGATTAAAGTTTTAAATTATGTAATTGTAAAAAGGGTTAGTGTATATAAATGTATTGTATACATAAATACATATACATATGTACATGAATACAATACATATACATATATGTTATGTATATGTATTGTATAAATGTACATATATTAGGGGTGATATATAAATGTTAAAGTTAGAAATAGGTGTATCATAGTATTTATAATTATTCTATGTTTATTATTTTTCTTTGTCTTTTCAGCTCATCACTTCACTTCAGTGGCTGAAGTCTCCATTGTACCATATAAATCAATTTTATTTATATATATATATATATATATTTTTTTTTTTTTTGTTAGATCATATAAAAAAGCATTATTTAGTTGTTTAATTGTTATAAAATGTTATTTACATTATTTAATTGTTTTTATAAAATTCTATTTGAAATACTAATTAATGAATGCGGTTTTTAAAATTACCCTTTTTTATAAATTATTTAAATTTTATTCTTTTCATTGACAATCAAATTAATCTTGTTCAAGAAATTTAAAACGCAAGTAAAGATATAGTGGCAATTTCTTGATTTAATGTAGCTTTTAAATCTGATTCAGATAGGATAAAACATTTTTTCATTTTTTATTTTATTTGAATTATTTTAAATTTTGAATACCCCGCTGGTTTCCCCAGTCAGCGATCCACCTGCTTCAAAGAATATGCATGCTTGCATGTTATTTTAATTTTTTCAAACCAGGGTCAGCTGATTTTAGAGATGCCATAATAAATTTTCATTTTATTCGCTAATTTTTTTATTAAAAAAAAATAATTTGCTTGCAACATTTAGCATTTTTTTGTGGTAAAAACAAAGAGAATGATTATTTAAAAAAAATCCTAATCCAAATTACTTCAAAACTTAATCATTTTTATTTTGAATATATTTGCCTTGTATATTAAAAAGGCATGACTGAACATGGTTTTTAGAGTGTAAAATTATTTTATCTTTTACATATTTTAAAATTGTGGGGGAAATAAAGTGTGAAATTATACAGTTTACCCGATTATATTCAACGTCTCATCAACTTTTCACTTCTTGCTGCATCCTATATCTTCACAGTACCAGATCGACCGATTTTTTCAGCTGCTTGATGGATTTGATCGTTGGATTACCTGTGGTGGTAAATGCAATGCTGTGTAGCCAAATGGTAAAATAAAATGGTAAAACGGGAACCGGGTGTTTTTAAAATAATCATAAAAAATTGAATGTTTACTTTAAAAAAGGTTTTATTGGTATTGAAACACTTGTTAAATCAAAGCATTTGTTACGTACTCATGAAAGAAAAATTGTCCGGGAAGTGATGTCCATTTTGGGCAATACATTGTTGTAGCCTTTCACGGTAACTGGCCTCAATTCTTTGCAGCATGTCTACATCAATCTGGGTGACGTGATAACGAATTGCGATCTTTAGGTCCTCCAATGTACGCGGTTTATTGCCGTACACACGATTTCAGAAACCCTACAGAAAAAAATCACAAATACTCAAGTTGGGGGACCGAGGATGCCAAGGAATGTCGCCGAATCTGGAAACGATCTGTCCCGGAAACAAGTTACGGAGAACAGCCCTCGCTGTGTGCGCTGTAGCTCCATCCTGCTGGAATAACACATTTTGAAAATCGATTCCCCGGTTTCGTAACTCGGGATGAAAAACGTATTCAACATCGCAATGTAACGATCAGCTGTTACAGTTACGGCAGCGTTATTTTCTTCAAAAAAATACGGTCCAATAACACCGACCTTTCCTATTGCACACCAGACAGTCACCTTTAGGCTATGAAGTGGTCTCTCGTGAAGCTGATGTGGGTTTCTTTCTGCCCAATACCGGCAGATGAAAATGGCTTCGTCACTCATTAACGATAACAAATTTTCATTTTCTTCAAAAACGGGGTAAGCATTTGTCGACAAAATAGTAATCGCTGCATGAAATTTTGCTCGTTTAACTGCTGCACGACGGCTATCTTGTAAGGATGGAAATGCAGGTCTATATACAGAATTCGTCTTACCGTACTTGTGCTCATTTGAAGCGCTGCTGAATGCCTCTGAATAGAGCGGCGTGGGCTTCTGATAATGGCTTCCTTTACTCGTTCGATGTTCTCCGGAGTGCTAGCAGTTAGTCGGAGACTCGGTGGTTTTTTCTTCGATATTGAACTGCTTGTTCGAAGGTTGTTTACCCATCGTAATATTTTGTTACGAGAAGGGACACTTGCATTACGATGGATATGGATATTAAACTGACGGCGGAAATCTCGCTGAACAGCAGTTACGGATTCGTCATTTCGCACAAAACTGTCATACGCGTACAGGCGTTGGTCTAGCGTCCACAGCTCCATCTCAACGACTAAAATGTAAATGCTATGAACAAAGGAAACGTCAGACACCAGCTACGTGCCCCTCCCACCACGAACGCCCGAGTACAACCCACATCACAAACATCCGGTTCCCGTGAATGATCCTGTATTTTATGATATTTATTAAGACTATGCATTTATGTAATGTTTAGCAACCAAACATGATCACTTACCTTGTACCAGGGGCCAGGGTCAGAGCATTAGCCCACCCGGTCTAGTCTAGCGGTTAACTCATCATTGCAAATATTTGGATACTAGATTTTGGGTACCAGTGATATTTGTGGTTGGGTGTCAATTATCCACATATCTCAGGAATGGTCGACCCGAGTCTGAAGAAGACTATATTTAATTTACATTCATACATATCGTCCTCTGAAGTAATACCTTATGGTAGTTCAGGAGGCTAAACAGAAAAAGAAAGTGATACTGCAGTTACTTTTATTTCTAACTTTTTTTATATTTTTGGTAGATCCATTAAATGTCATGTGAAAAACAGAAATTTTGTGTGGCAAATTACAATAATTAGTATAATAAAGAGAAGAAACTTAGTAGCATTACATATCAAGATATGCCAGTATCTGGTCAATGCCTAAGTTATCTCAGATATATATATATTTTATATGAAATATAAACCACCAAAACACAGTAGTTAGATATGTTAAACTTTATTAATTTCCACTAACTGTTTTTCGCAGTATCCTAAATTCCATTTTTATTACATTAAAACTTACTCTTTTTAATGATTTCACCATAAATTATAATGTTATTTATTGTGAAATTTGAAGTATTATGAACAAAAATGTAGTTGTGAAAATATTTATAATTAAAAAAAAATAATACAAATCAATTAAAAAGAATAAGCTATAATTTACTACAAACTGAAGGTGCAAGATACTGCACAAACCAGTTATTGGAAATAAATAAGCTAAGTATAACTAATCTAATTATTGTTTTAGGTGGTTTATATTTCATATAATGTTAAATTTTATATATATATATATATATATATACATACAAATTTTTATGAATTTTGTTAGTTATTGCAATGAAACTTCTCTTGTACATTTGTTGGCTTATATTTTAAGAAGACTGTGTTAATCATATTTTAAACCTTTCTAATAATATTTTGAGTATTTATCAATTAACAGTACATCACTCGATTTTTCATCGTTGTTAATAAAATTGAAATTTTAGTAAATTATTCTTTTTGTAGACAATAATTATTTGTTTATAATTATTATTTATAAGAATAGCCATGAAAAGCAATTGATTTTGAAAGATTTCATCGTGTAAAATAAATGAAATAATCAAATTATTGTCGTGACATTCTTCTTTTCACCAAGATACTCCAAAACGTTTAATTATAATTATAATAAAAACCATGGCACGCCAATGGGTGGCTGAGCACCAGTTCAGACACTGGACTCATTGAGCCCCGCAATTGAGTGACGAACGGAATGTTTCCCGTGTACCGCCCGGTCAAGTGTGCTTGCCACCGGGTGACTACTGAAAGAAAAAAGCCGTGCATTGCACGCAATTAAAATAATCCGAATCTTATATCGTAGCGTGTCGACAATGCACGACTGAGCCATGGGCTTTTATCTTTCACTGGCAAGCAACAGCTTGTCAGGACCGGTATCATTCTAAGGTATCATTCAAGCCTAAGGTAAAAATAACGGTTGGTTGAGCCGTAGCTCATCAATAGGCGACATATTTTTAAAATAAAGAAATAATTTTATGAATTACTGGAAAGAACAAATGTAATTTCAGTGAAAGCTACGTCATTCTGTGAAAAACCAACGAAATTATATTTTTTATTCGATTCTCGTCGTTTATCATTATCTTCATTCATCTCAAAACAATTTTTTATTTATTTAAGCTTTCAATTTATTTCTATTATCTCTATTTTAAATAAGATATCCACCTTAAAGTTAAGAAAAACTTCAAATTTAATCCATACGACAAGCCCACTTCTTACAATTCCAGCAATATTTTTGTCATCCCTTACCGTAAGGGTTGGTCATATCAAAAATTGCCTCAGACAAAAGTTTTAGGTAATATTTCGAGGATAAGGGCCGCTTTAAACCGATACTCTTCCAATTGAGGCAGGTATAATTTCTTTTGTCTTCGAAACTCCATTTCCCCCCGGACAATGGTTGGTGATATCTCCGCCTTAGAAACATCGTCTATACAACAAAAGAAAGTAATTGCGTTGTCATTTTGCGTAAATGAAGTCGAGGATTCAAATTTATCACTTGCTGCTAAAATACTATTACCAGGTGGCGAATTTAATATGCTGTGAAACAGTTCAGATTGTATTATTTTAGAATTTTATTTAACAGGTAACAAATTTGATATGCTTTTACACAGTTCAGGATGTATTGTTTTAAAATTTGTTTTACAGGTAGCAAATGTAATATGCTCTGCCAGAGTTCAGAGTGTATTATTTTAGGTTCTTACTTAACATGTAGCAAATTTAATGCACTCTTGACACTGATCATGGTGTATTATTCATATATTTCCTTATCAGGTGCCAAATATAATATACTATGTTTTTTTTAAAATTATAACATTTAATTTCATAGTGACATCATAAATAAATATGTTGTATGCAATTATAATACCTCTCAGGAATGCAGGGTATGCAAAGTATTTGTACCCCGCCAACTGCGTGGCGTCCGACTTTCATCATCCTGGTATCGTTGATCGGGTTTCGGGTGCGGGAATTTGTGTATAAACATGTGGGATATAAATTAAATGTGTGCAATGTAAATATTTTAATGCTACAAATAGTTGTATCATCCTATTTATAATTTTTTTCTATATTTTTTCCCTTTGTTGTTTCAGCTCATCACTTCACTGCCACTGGCTGAAGTCCTCCACTCTATCTTATAAATCAATTTTATTTGTATTTATTTTTTTAGTATTACTTAGAGTACTTAAAAATATATTATTATTTTATTTTTTTTAATTTTATTCATTACATTAAATAAATTAATCTTTTAATTCAATGTAAGTTTAAGAAGTTTAAAAAGTAAGTAAAGATATAGTTTCAATTGTTTGATTAAATATATATTTAAACAAAATAAAATCCAGGCTTTAAATCTTGTTCTTATAGAATATAATATATATTTCTTTTTATAGTTTTTATATTAAAGTTTTCATTCCTTTTTTTACTTTGATATTTATTATTTTATGTAAAGGTTATCTTAATTTTTTTTGGTAGATAGCTAACCAAATTAAATGTTAAAGCATACCTATATTTATCTAATTACAATCTTAAAATTCTTCTATTTTATCTTTTTTGAAAATATTTTAAATTTTGAATGCCCCTTCACTTTCCCTAGTCAGCGTTCAGCCATCTCCCATCTACTTCAAAGAAGTTGAATGAATTAAAATCTCATTTTATTCACTAATTTTTTTTTTATTAAAACAAAAAATTAAGTTACTTGCAACTATGTTGCACCATTATTTTATATTGCAAAGAGGCAGGGAGGCCGAGGTATTTGGGATGCAGTTTCAAGCCAGGCCTGTACCGGAGCGGAACTGATCTCAATGCACTGGTTCTAAATTTCAAACAGTTGCTCATTTTCCACCTGTGGAGGAGGCTTTACAGCCTCACGATGGAAGCATGGCAGCAAGAATGGTACACCACAACTAAGGGAAGGTCCTTGTATAGATTTATACAAGATCTGGGGGGATGGTATGCTCTCCGTCGTTTTTAAGGGCAACGTGAGCCTGAGTGCTCTTCAACAATGTAAATTTAAACCAATATTTGTTTCAGTTCCACCTGGCAACTGATGAACTGTGTGTCTATGAGGAGGTCTGGTAGAACAAAGATATGATGTTCAATTGCCCAGCTCTTGGAGGGGGCCAGAACTCAGGCCACGCTAGAACTTAGAGGTCAACGGGAATGTGGCGAGAGCCGCTTTGTCATACCATGTTTGCCTAAGGGAAAAGACTCCTACTGCGCTGCTATAGAAAGCTAACAGAGAGATATGGCTGGCTACCAGCCAGATTAAGACTCCAAACACTTGAATGGTGGACAGAAACTTGCTGGCCTTCAGCGGCCTAGGCATGGCAGCGTTGATAGTCATATGTTTTAGTAGTTGACGGGGTGCGCCTACTCATTTTAGTGATGTATGACAAGTGGGTTGTGGGACACACAAGTGAGTGGTGTATGGTACCATGCTTATTCCGCTCGTGCTTTTACGTTAGCTCTAGGAGGTAGTTAGGAAACTGGTCGCTAAACTGTTTTGAGGCTCAGTAGCCGTTTATGGTACAGACATTCGATCTTATGCTTTAGGGCAACCGAATGGAGTGGTGGCAGGGTAAATGCTAAGCAAACCAAATTACCATTCTTTTTATGTAAAAAGCTTAAGTAAAATCATTATTTGAAAAACTCATCTAGCATAACTGAAATCTAAATTACTTCAAAATTTAATCATTTTTAAAATGTAATATAGTTGTCTTGCATATTATAAAGACATGAACTGATCCTGGTATCTTGTACATATCTTAAAATTGGAGGGGAAATAAAGTGATTGGTATAAATAAAGTATGAAATTGAAGTGTGATCAAGTTCAAAGTGTGTGAATTAACATTATCTTCCTCACTATAAAAATACACAAACTATAAATGAAAATGTGACATGTAAAACTCTGTAGTTTACCTCATTATATTCAGGGTCTAAGCAACATATTAATAATCAATGATTTTGGATTGATCAGGTTAAATTCATGTATATGGGTACGTTTATTAAAATAAAATTTGTTTCAGAAACAAAAGAACTACCTGATAATGAGATCATAAAGGAACCTTACTCCATAAGTTTTTTGTAAGGGGATGGTTGAAATGTGAGGATACAAATAAAAGGTTAGACAAAAATGATGAACTGATCTCTTCCAATGTCAAAGACTTCATCAAGGAACACAGAGACATCATTAGTTTGAAGACAGAAAATGTAAGCAAACGAGTTGAAAACTCCATTGAAGTCAAGGTAAAATTTTTAAACATTTATTGTAAATTTATACAGTATAAATCACAGTAATTTTTTTAAAAGTAAATTGAAATTATTTTAATATTTGAAAGGTGTAAATTTATTATAGTATTACAAACAGCTGTTTTTAATTTTTATAAATTCATAACATTTTGTTATGAATTTTCTTAACATGTTTGTTCTGTTTTCGTGTTAACATTTTTTTTTTTTTTTTGTTTTGGATTTTATTAGATTATTTCTCTCATAATTAAATTGGCTAATTTTTATAATAAAATTGTTACATCTGTTAGTCATTTAACAAATTTATCTTATTTCTTACATAAAGAAATGTGTTTTTTGTTAACCAAATTTTTCTGTTTTTGGATAGATATCATGCAAACTACAGGAGATAAATGTCTGGAACTGTTTTATTCCATTTTTCGGGTCAGAAAATATATGAAATCTTCAAGTTTTTACCCCATTTTTAGAGCCTTACAAGTTTCACTTTGAAGTCATTTCATCTGTGGAAATGAAATCCGGGCGAAAGTTTTCGCTAGTCCATTCAATCAAACGGGGAGATGCACAACTAGATATTACAACAGTCCTAAATCCAAAATTTCAACATTCTACGGCTAATTGTTTTTGAGTTATGTGAGATACATACGTACAGACATCACGCCCAACTAGTCAAAATGGATTCTGGGGTGGATAAAATGCATTTCCGTTGATATCTGTAAACTGAAATCTTTTTGCGATTACAATACTTACAAAGTAAAAATTGGCAAGAACAGTTTAGTAATCTGTGCTTGAGGTCTGTTGCAAAGTTTTTACCAATTATTTTAAATATTTAAATATATAGATGTTTAGAATCCAACCTGAATTAATATGAATTTCTTGCACAAAGTTTTATTTAATTGCCTCCAAGATTTGCAGTTTAATTAATTAAAAATACGTGGATTAATGTGGCTTGACTGTTAAATTATTTTGAGATGTTTCAAAACCACTTAAGACACACTTTATTCTTAAACCAATGTACATTTTAGACTTATGTATGTTAAGCCTTTTTAGCAGATTTCCAAACAATTTGGAAATCGCTACTGCCTCCAATCTTGTTTATTTACATAACACGTATATGTATGTATAACATTTTTTCATCCGCTCTATGGAAGGCAAATCTTAACCGATTTTGAAAAAACTAGATAGGGTGAAGTAAATCTATTGAGAATAGAGCCTCGTTGTTCTTCAAGCGAATTGGTTCACAGGAACTGGAGTTAAAAGAAAAAAAGTATTTTTGGATGTTTTCAAGGTTATGTAAAGCAGGAAATCTGTTGTCATGGAAAGAGTGCTGGAACGAGTTGTCATGTAACGATCACCTAACTACTAACATTTCCATAACAACTGTTTTTATATTTAAATTTTATTATTAATAATATTAAAGGTTGAATCATCAACCTTGCATTTTGTGATTTCACTATCATAAAATATATAAATAATTTATTTAAAAAATAATAATCAGCTATAAAAAGATTAATAATTGAATTTTTTAAGCAGCTTGATATGCGCACTCTTCCAGTTAAGTAAGTAAATAATGATTAATTTAAATTAATACATATACTAATTATAGCATTAATTTAACTAAAACTTCTTTTCAGTATTTGTTCAAAATAATTATCTTTTCCTTTCACTGATGTTTTGTTTTGATATATTATATAATTATTTTGAGCATAACTCAATTTTATTTCTGACCATATGAAATTATGTTATTTTAAACATAACCATTAAACGATTAACGCATTGATTCCCAACGTGGTCCAGGTGGACCCCCAGGGTTCCATGGGAGACTTGTCGGGGGTCTACGTTGGCGTGACAAAAAAATGGGGGTTCACAATTCGTAAGCGGGGGTCCACGAAAATTCATCTGGTTGTGATAGTGAAAAACTAAAATGTTGTCAAAATCAGATTTGATGATATTCTGACGATGGAAATACCACCATGGATCATAAATCCATTTGATGAAATGGAAGTGGAGAATGTGATATTACAAGAGGAGCTACTCGAGCTTAGCACTAATCAGGAGCTGAAGGTGAAATTTAAAAGCGGGTATCAAACATTTTGGCTGCAGGCAGAAATACCAGAAAAATATCCTGGACTGTGGGGAATTGCGAGAAAGCTTTTGATAGCGTTTCCCTCGTCATATCTCGTTGAAAAAAGTTTTAGTGTCGTTACAAATCTTTTATTAAAAAAACAGAGCAGATTCAATATCACAGAACAGGGAGATTATGCTTATTCCTAACAAAACTGAAGCCAAATGTTGATAATTTGCTGTTAATCCATCAAGTACATCCCTCCCATTAAAATTGTAACTATTTTGTGATTTTCATTGTAGAAGTTACATTACGTTATTAATGTTTAATTTTAATTATATTACGACAATTTTATTATATTACATTGCAATATGAATTGATTGCTTTCTTGTGTTGTGAGTAGATGTCAAAAATGTAAAGTTGGATGGAAGCATTTTTTTTTATTGGCCAACTTTACTTTTTTGATATCCACTTACAGCACAGTCAATCAAAAATTAACAAATCAATTCTCACTTTTTTTTCGGAAGCTGTTAGTTCGTAGAACTCAGCCGTAACGCAAATTTTCATAGTTAGATCTAGTCTTCATATTTTCCGTAAACTGGAATTATGGTAGAAATGTAGCTGCAGCGGGTCCACCGGAACAAGGTAAATTTTGAAAGTGGTCTATGAGAAAAATAAGTTTGGGAACCTCTGGATTAAAGAAATGTTTTTAAACATGGAGACGATCCTTTGGTAATGTCTCCATAACATTTGATTTCCAAAGTCTTTGATTTCCTGAGTCTTTTATTTCCAAAGTATACACGTTTAGATTGTAACTCAAATCTTTTATAAATTACACTCCCATTACAATTACAATATAATTAATAATATTCATATGTTAAAAAATAATCATTGCCTCTTTAAGTAGCTGAAAATTAATATTTATTAAAGAAAATCTTAATATTAATCTTTATTAAAGAAAAACAATTTTTATCTGGAAATGATTTGTGTTAATCATTTCCAAGTAATTGGCAGATAAGGGGTAAAGATGAAAGAAATATAAATAATTATTCTTTATTTTCATAATCCAAAATATTTATGTTACTGTGATTTTTGTACCTTATTTCCAGGGGAAGAAGAAGCCGCAGAGCTGTTAATTCTGCACCATATCAGAGGCCAACGCCGTTTGAAAATTTACATTCACTCAGTCCAATCAGGACCAGGTATGTTAATATGTTATCTTTTTCATTGCAGTACTTTAAGCTCAAAATTGTTCATAATTTTCCATAATCTATGTAATACTGACACAAGCTTCTTAAACTTTCAGCAAAGAAATGAAAATGTAACTGACCCATAGATGCCTTTATAGCTGACCTTTATAACTTTATAACTGAATAAATCAGTTTCTAATCTAGCAAAAAATAATTTTAACACAAGTATACCATAAACTACATCAAGAAAATATTTTAATTCATCTAACACACTTTAACTCGTCTTTCTATTCTGTGAAAGTATTCTGTAAAGTATACCTCGACACTACTTTTAATTAACATATTTAAGGAAATTTTAACTTTTCTATTTAATTATTTTTTATTAATGATGATGAATTATTAGACTATAATTAATTATTCATTACCGTATCAGTAAATACTACCTCTTTTTTGTCATTCAATTTAAATTATGTACATTACTCTAATAATTGTCATTCGGAGCTTGTCTTCTCTTTTGCTTTGTTTTTTATTGTTAGTTTTTATAATTGGTATTATTGGATATTGTAATTCATTTTGGTGTCATTAGCTGTGCTATCCACTATTATGTAATATACAGTCCTTTTTTATTCGCGGAATTGTTATTGTTTATTTGGATTTATTTTATTATATTACTTAACATTTTCATTAATTCTAACAAGTAATTCTTTATATAAGTATATTCCTAAATAGTTAGTCGCTGATATAAAGAAACCCTTTTTTCCTTTTAGTTGGAAACGATTTTTGTTAAAAAAAGTTTATAATTAAGCAGATGAGATAAGGCAAAACAAGAAGAATTGTAAATATTTACTTTTTAATTCTGTAATTTAAAAATATATATGATACTATTATTTTTATATAATTTATTTATTTTTAGGGCAAGACCCCACAAAGCTGCTGTTACTTCTACACCAAACCAGACGCCTCAACCAGTTCAAAACTTAGCTTCGGGCTCTCAGCTCATAACCAGGTATATTAACTAATTAAGTGCAGTACTTAAATCTCAAAAATGTTTATCCTTTTTGTAATCTATGTAATACTGACTGATGCTTCATACATGTTCAGCAAGGAAATGACGATGTTATTCAGTTTCTTAGCTTATCCTAAGATAATTTTCAAGACTAAGTGTACTTGAAATTACATGAGAAAAACATTTTCTTTAATCAAATGTTCTTTAAGTCACCTTTCAATTTTATCATGATTACATTTACAGATTCCTGTACTGTAAATATAATTATTATATTATTATAATATTATTATTCACATATTATTCAATATGTGAAACTTTTGACAGTCCCTAACACTGGGGAATATGTAAATTGTTTCCAAGATAAAAGAACAATTTTACTGTAGATCGTTATTTACCAGTTTACTGTTTGTTACATGTTACTATCATAGATTTTGAAGATAAATGATTTAGCTACTCAATTGTCCAATGATATAATGATAGTTTTTTCAACTATTTAACCAATTTGCAGAAAAATGTTTTTGTCGAAATCTAAAATTCTGTTTAGTTCTCCATTTATTTTATGGATAGATTGCCATTAGTTTTTAATTTTATTATGAGCTACATCCTACAAAATAAGTGAAATTTCTAATGCTGTTTGGATATACCTTCACTTGTATTATCTTCTGTGAAGTAATGATTGTATATTGACCTAATCAGTATTGTATTTTATGTTTTTGTATCGGTAAACATAAATACACATTAAGTAATGAAAATATGTAAGCTCTTTTAATTTATAAATTAAGCTTTCTTAATTCTAGCACATCTGTTGAAGCCCTGTACCTAATCTGAATTTTTTCTCTACTTCATTCGAGTATTTATAATATACAGGAAAAAATCTTACTTTTGTGATAAGATTAAATAGTTGTGTTTAGATATTTTACTTCATTAACTGCTTTTTTGTTGAATTGAAAAAATAACTTTTTCAACAAATTTTATATCCATTTGTGTAAATAATCATATTTTATTTTTGAAATTTAAAAATATTTACGTTACTGCTATTTTTATATATTTTTCTTATTTTTATGTATTTTTATTATTTTTAGTGAAAGTGTCAACAAATCATTAGTGAAAGGCTCTCAAATCATTAACAAGTATGTCTACTTTTTAAGTGCAGTATTTTTATTTCTTAAATGTTCATGCTTTACATAATCTTAATAATACTGATTGAAGGTTCATAAGTTTTCAGCAAAATAACTGATCTTTATTCATTTTCTAAGCCCATACTAAGGTAATTGAACAAATATTTACCTTGAAGTACATCAAGAAAATATCTATTACCTGGTTCGGTTGTTGCCAAAATTTTGAAAACATTTTAATGATTCATAAATAAAATGACTGCTTACTATTATTATCTGATATGTTAGTCGAACTGTAATTTGATCGTCATATATTCAAAAATCTTCAGTTGAAGCTATATACAGGCTGGAGTCCTGTAAACATAAGCTCTCTTATTACATGACTTTGTATTCTAAAACTCAATGCAACTCTACCTTACTGTTGACAGGAGAGGTAGTAAGATCAGATAGCAATCTATAACAACCCAGAATTAAAAAGATATAAACTAATGCCCAACGTGCAGCCTAATTGTCAATGGAAATTAGAATTCACTTGCTTTTGCAGTTTAAATCAGTACCATTTCATTACACTGATTTACACGCCTTATATGCAATGCTACAACTCTTAACCTGATAAGCTACTGAAAAGCTATAGAATTCTTATCAAGGCTTAACAATAAAAAACTCCTTATCTTGATACTATATATATTCCCACCCCTGCCTGTCCACTATACTGGGTGGTTAAAATATAATAAGGAGGTTGAAAATTGCTATTATCCATTTTAAGGTTACCTTAGCCCTTAGATTTTTCTTTCATATCAAAGGAACTGCTGCTGACTACTATAGAGTAATCCCTAGTGTCTCTTTCTTGAACTAATATTGGGTGTTGTTTTAAACATTGTTCAACATCTCCAACTTTATACAGACCAACTTCCATTGAACAAGATCAATATGATCGTATGCATAGCATTTTGTGTGAAATCTTGGAAATACTATTATTTTTCTACCATCTTCCGTGGTTGTTCAGTAACACAATGCTCAATCTTTTCTTTTTATTCTGATTAGTAGTTTGGTTTTTAATTAACATTTTCACATCCATGTATGGTTACTACTTACAACACTGAGTATGTATGTGTCTGATGAGTTGCTGTTTAAGAAGTCGTAAATGATCTACAAATTGCAGTTCTGCCTTCAAATCATCTGTGATAGACTTATCATGAAGTTTGTGAAAGGAGGGTCCAAAACAACTCACAAAGCAGCATGAACAAATGCCCTTTGATAACTGACCAAAATTTGACTTGCTGTGATAATGTAGGTGGTGATGATGCTTTATTGGACAGAATCACTGGTAACAAAATATGGGTCAACCATTTCAAGCCAGAGAGAAAACAGCATAAGGTATAGAGCTATCCTCTCTATAATTCTGTTCTACCTCCTTCATACTATCACTTGTTTGCCTGCCTTTGAGGAAGCAGTGCAGGTTGCACTACTACAAAAAACATATATACAAAAACCATGTTAGTTACAAAATACATTTTTTTTAATAAATCATAAAGAAATGTAGTGTTGGCAACTCATGCAGTGCTGGAAAAAAAGCAATAAAAATCAATGGGAACTATATTGAAAAATGAATTTTTTTATTTTTAATAAAATTAAGTTTTTAGCTCCATTATGGATAATTATTCACTCACTTTCGCATATAAATTTTTTAATAGAATGGTACAAGTGTTTTTGAATAGCTGTGTCTAATATAGAGTATACTTTTGTATTAATTTCCGGATAAAAAATTCATTGTTTTACTTATTAAAGCAAGCAAACTGACCAAAGGTCTTGACAAAATTATAATCTACAAAGCTTAAATACTTGAAATCTGAATGAATTTCCAGCAAGTAAAACAAAATGATCCAGAATAAGAATTGAGTCACTAAAAATTTACGTACATCAATAATTATGGTAGCATATATGGTTATCTGGGTTCAAGCTTCGAGTACCACCTGGAAGCCATGTTTAAAACAAATTTCTTTTAAAAACAAAGGTTAATACAGAAGGCAAAAGTTCTTACAAATTTTGTATCATTACTAATTACTATACATTAATAATAAAAAAACATTAATGATTTCGCTATTATATCCCTACAATAGGGCTATATTTTGGGTAACCCTATTATAATCAATTTAATTTATTATTTTTATATTTTCATTCTGTTGTGTATATAATGCTTTATCCTAATTACTAACAATGTGTTTTTTTCTGTTTGCCATTTAGATCACCTGCTATCAATCACAATAATAGTAATGAGACCAATAGTTTCATGATGCATTTATCATTACTATCCGTTGCCAAATTAAATGAAGACGGTTATTTATATTTTGATTTTGAAGAAACCAGCAGAACTGAAGAGGATTTAAATGTAAGTTGGTTATTTTTTTAATTTTATACGTACATTTTTTTTATAAGCATATTATTATTAAATGATCACTAGTAAGAAGAGCTGAAGAAATTTGATTTATAATTGAGTGTTTGTGTAATTTTGTTTGGGCCATTTTTTACTAAAATAATTTATTTATTATCTAAATTATTGTTAATGTAGTTAGAATTCAAATTTAATTATAATTAAAATTATTTTAAGTTCTAATAAAGTGATTTTTTTAAAATATAAGTGAATGAAATTTTATGCATATTTAAGTAGTAATTGGTTGGTTCAGTTTTTTATTTTTTTATTTATCATTATCATACTTATTTTTATTTTAGTAATTTCCTTTCCACTCATTTATATAGGCTGGTAGTATTTCTTCTGATACAACATCTCTATTGTTTATTTGCATATTCGTGGTATATAAATATGTTTAGATGTAATAATTTTTAGGTTATCATTAGTTGTTAACTGTTCATTGTATACTTGCTTAATACTACAAAAGTTCAAAACTTTTAGTTTAATTTATGAACTATCAAATCATTATCTGGTGTGAACAGGATTTTCTCAATCTTAGAAGTGGTACACTCTGCCTAATAGATAACCAGTTGCTGCAAATAACAGAAATTCTGAAATGCTTTTGTCTGTTCTGTTTTGTATTAATTTCATGTATCTGCAAAGTAAGATTCAAAATATTTGATTTTTAACAAAATTTGCTTAATTAAAGATTTTATTTTTACGATTATAAAAAAATATTTTTTAAATTAATATTTTTATGAAAATTAACAAAAAATGAATTGCACACTTATACTAACAATATTCCAGTGTTGGCAATGTATATCTATACAGATGTAATAAACCCACCTGCTGTTCTTTTGTGTTTTGATGTACGTGAGGACTGTGTAAGTCATTCATGCAAGAAGTGTGGCTAGAAAATTGGATCTTGCATTTTCAGATTATGTTGGTAAATTTTCAGTGTGTGTGTGTAGGCTCCTTGTTCAGATTTTACAGTAATCATCATCAGTATTCTTTCGACATAAAAAGCAGTAAATACCATTATGATTGGCATATGTGTGGATTTTAATCATTGAAGTACCATTTTGTAAATTATTACTTATTATTACCATAATCAAATTATTTTGCAAATCTTAGCATCACTAATATTTTAATGTTTTATTAATTCATTAATATAACAATTTTAATATTGTTCTGTTACAGGACCATGTTGACCAGAGTGCAAAAAGATCATATAAATCTCGTCAAGATCATAATAAAAAACATAAAGGTAGATAGATATTTTGATTGGTTTTCTTACACTAGCATTGCAGTTTGTGTTTAAAGATTATAATTCTTTTTTCTTTAGAGACAATTGCTTTATCTGCATTTGGTATTAAATATCTCTGGTAAATAAATATTGAGACTGTGCGGTTGAATGTAATAGGTACTTGGACATACAAAAGTATTAAATACATTATGAAAACCTAAATGTTCACTCTAATCAAGTGAAGGAATCTTAAGTTATATAGAAAGATAAGAAAATCTTTATTGAAAAATCTTAATATACTTTTATGGAAAATAGGGGACTATTTTTCAAATGACTATTGTACATTGGATTTATTTGAAAAAATATTTAAATCTAATTAAAAAATATAATTACTTCTAAACAGACTTGAATTACCACTACTTATTTCATCACAAAATATTAATTCTATCTAATTAAAAAATATATAACAAAATTTTGTTTTTTGTGATTGTTAACAGCTGATAATAATCCATCCAGTTTTTCAGTCTTTTGAAAACATTCAAGTTTTCTGTCATTATTATTATTATTATTATGCTTTTACGGCCAACATGGGACCACTTAAGTCAATTTTAGTTGGATCTTTTCTGAGAAAAGTGTGTTATTTTACTCTTTCGAGCTGCCCAGTATTTCTTCATCCGTTCAGATCTTGCTTTCTTTTCTTCATCCGTAAACACCCTCTTCGTTGTATTTTGTCGTTTGTCTGTCTTTTGTTTAAATCTAATGCTTTTATCTTTTAGCTTTGTAATTTTTCCAGTTTTATTCTGTAGGTCAGTCAGGGAAATTCCCAATTCTTTCATATCTTCTCTAATTTCTTTGACCATCCTACTTCTAGCTTTTGGAACAAGAGCTTTTCAATGATATTTCTTGACAGTCTTGTTTGCGGTGTCCTTATGAGATGACTGAAGAAAGAGATTCTTTTTTTCCGCATAGTATCAGTAACGGGCTCTATTTCTCGATACACCACCTCATTTGGCACAATCCACCATTGGCCTTCTTTTTGGTGTTTTTTATTGATACACGTTCTGACAATTCTCCTCTCTATTTTCAGAATTTTTTCAATTCGGTTTTTCTGAGTGATTTTGAAAAGGGTCTCGCTTCCGTAGGTGACTTCTGGCTGTACTACAGTTTTATAATGTTTAAGTTTTGTTTTAGCAGAAAGGCATTTTTTGTTATATGTTGACCAAGTTAATTTTTGGGATTTAATCATTTTATTTGTCCTGTTTTGCCATGTCACTTTTTCATTTAAATTATAAGTTATTATTTCCCCTAGATATTTAAATTGTTTTACTATTTTAATTTTCTGATTGTTTACCGTAATGTGCTCTATTACCAGAGGATCTATGGCCATTAGTTCAGTTTTTTCGAAAGAGATATGAAGCCCTATCTTTTGTGCTAGGTTTTGAAGGCTCATGATTTGTGTTTTGGCTTCTTGAATATTATTTGCTAAAAGAGCGAGGTCATCTGCAAATCCTAGGCAATTTAGTGTGATGGAGTTTTTCTTAGTACCCATTTTTACATTTTTGGGATTTATTTCATACCATTTTCTCATGACAAATTCAAGGGCGCAGTTAAAAAGGAGTGGTGAGAGGCCGTCTCCTTGCCTCAATCCAGTTTTTATGTAGAAGGGTTGAGAGAGTTCACCTCTGAATTTCACTCTGGACTGGGTATTGGTTAAAGTTAATTTTATCATGTTTACGAGTTTAGGGTGAAGGCCCAGGTTTCTCAGAATATTCAGCATGGATGGTCGGTGTATACAATCATAGGCCCTTTTAAAGTCGACGAAGGTGATTATTAGTTGTTTTTTCCGTCTTTTATATAAGTCCATCATAAGTTTTAGGGATATTATTTGCTCCGGGCAACCTCTCCATGGCCTAAATCCCCCTTGGTATTCCCCAAGTTCCAGTTCAAGTTGGTCTTTGCATCGGTTGTATATGATTCTCGACAGGATTTTGTATGTGCAATCCAGGAGAGATATGCCTCTGTAGTTTTCAGGATTAGTTTTATCCCCTTTTTTATGTAATGGATGGATGAGGGCTGTGGTCCAGTGTTCTGGAAGTTTTTCTTCGTTCCATATTTTCACGAGGCATAGATGTAGGGAAGTTTTGACTGAATAAACTGATGAGTGTTTCCAGAGTTCTGCGAAAAGCTGGTCTTCTCCGCTTGCTTTGTAGTTTTTTATTTCATTTAAGGCTGCGAGAACTTCTTGAATTGTTGGCGGGTTGATATGTACTGGTGAAGTTTTAACTGGAGTTTCAGTGTCAATCTCAAAAAGCTCTGGGGGGTCATCACAGTTGAGGAGTCTATTGAAGGTTTCTGCCAAAATTTCAGCATTTTCTTTATTGGTGTGGGCCATATTTCCTTTTTTTCCTCTCAGCATAAGGGTGGGTGGTTCATATCTTTGAAGAGCCTGACCAAAAATGTTATAATAGTCTCGGAAATTAGTTTTCTTGGAACTTTCTTCTATTTGCTGAATCAGTTTTTTTGGGCTTGTTGTTTGGTTCCTCTTATAATTTTCTGAGTTATTTTCCTTTGTTTGGTGAATTCATGGTTAGATTCTTCAGTTTTCTGGGTTTGGTGGTTGATCCAAGCCCGGTGTCGGCCTTTGACTGCTTTGTCACATTCTTCATTCCACCATTGGTGTTTTTTTCTTGGGTTTATAGGGGCTAGTTCTTCAGCTATTTCTTTCAGTTGGGATGTCAGTTCTTTTAAATTATTAGTTAATTTGATTTTTTTTTTTGTTTCTTCAAAGATGGCATTGTTTATTAATTTATGTGGATCATAAGCTCTTTTGTTTTTAGGTTGGGATTTTTTCTTTTTATGCGAGGTGAATTTTATTTTAACTTTAATTAAGTAATGGTCCGATCCAGTACCTGTTCCTCTCAATCCGGTCCTGTCTTCCGGTCCCAATCTTCCTCTCGATCCGGTCTGTTCCTCTCAAGACTTTTACATTATAAATCTCCTTGTGATAATTCCGGTCCATGCAAACATGATCCAGTTGCCATTCTCCTTTTTTCCAATCTGGGTGTTTCCAAGTCTTCAATTTGTTTGGTTTTCTCATAAAATAGGTGGATTTTGAGATCATATTATGGTTTCTGCAAAATTCGACAAGTCTTTGGCCGTTCTTGTTAGTTTTCTTTTGGGCAGGCCATTTTCCGATAATATCACGATATCTTCGTTCTTTACCAAGTTGGGCATTAAAGTCCCCTATTAAAATCTTCGTGTGGGTCTTATTTATGTTGTTTGCAGTTTGGTCAAGAAGTTCCCAGAATTTGTCCATCTCTTCTCTATCTTTTTTAAGATTGTTTTTGTCATTGGTGGGAGCATGGACATTTATTATGGTGTAGAATTTATTGGCTGATTTTAGGGTTAAGGTTGAAATCCTGGGGGGAGTAAGACTTAAATTCTACGACTGAGTCAATTATTTTAAGTTTGATTGCAAATCCTGTTCCGAACTGTGGGCAATTCTTCATCACACGTTTCCCGGGGATTCCTTTGTAAATTCTGTAACCCTGAGATTCAAACGGCTCTCGATCGGTGTTTCTCATTTCTTGAAGTCCTGCGATTAGGATATTTTGTTAGTCCATTATGTCTGTTAGAGTTTTTAGTTTGCCGGGTTGAGTTAGAGAATTAATGTTGTGAGTGGCAATGTAGTTTATTTGCTTGTGTCTTATCCTCAATTTTGAAGTTGTGTTGTTTTTGGGTGTTTCCAAACGCTCCGATTCATTGTTATCTTTTAAGCAGCTGCCCACCGGATCCGAGTGCAGCCTTCTCTGGTATTTACCAGACGGTGGATTTTTTCTTAAAAGACCTTCCATATTTGACTTTCAAAGGTAAGTCAGCCTTGGGTGGGAATAAATTCCCGAGTTACAACTCTGGATGTGATCCAGAGAGGTGATTCCGATTTAGTTCACCAGTAGAAATCTCCACGTTTCGATTGGTTATCCAGACGAACCAACGTGGAGGCGCAAACCGATTTTTTTTAATTGAGATTTTAAGTATGGAGAAAGTTTAAATCGGTTCCGAAATCATTTCGTCCTTTTCTGTCATTATATCAGTTAAATTTGAAAAAAAATTACAGAAAAATAATTTTTTCCAATATTATTAATATACTAAGGTGTACATTGAAAAATGTTGATAAAAAATAACCCATAAGCGTTTGTTTTAACACACAACAAAAAAAAGCAGCCCAATTTAAAGAAAAATAATGTCCTATATTTAATACGATTCGTTATAAATATTACAATTTATAGCCATATTTACAGCCATAAGCCACCCTGTATTACTCTTTCACCAAAGAAATTTGTCAGAAGGTCCATTGTTGCTCTTGCGTGTGACATATGGCCCCATCTTGTTGAAACCACGAATCTCATTTAAATTTTCAATAACTGTTACAGTTTCTTGGTAGAGGTCTACCTTAAGAGTGTTTTCAAAGAATAAGGAGCCAGTTATACTTCCCCTGTAAATTGCACACCACACACCAGTTTTATGTGGGTGTAGAAGTCATTAATAGATGAGTGAGCATCATCTATCTAAAAATCACAAATCTATCTAAAAATTACATTATTTGTTTAAATTACATTTTGTTTAAATCACATAAAAGGAATTTTATCTTCTAAGAATGAATAGCTCATAATAAAAAATATAATGGATAAACTACCAGTATTTTTATAATTTTTGGAGAAGATTCATTAACATAAGTTTTTTTTTTTAGGTAAACCGTACTCTAGAACATCAAAAAAGTCTTCAAAAAATGCTGGCCAATCTGTACAAACAAATACATTTTATCTTTGCCCTAAAAAGTTGTCTAATACAAGTACTAACAGTGAAGATGATTTTATATTTAAAAAACCTCAAGTACCACCAAAAAGAATCATCAGAAAAAAGAAAAATAGGAAGGAGTAAGAATATACTAGGAGTATGACTAAAGTAAGTAATATGCTAGTTGAATATTTATAAATAAAGTTAATAGCCGAAGCAGGTTCTAATAACTGTATGCATTATATTAATACTACATGACTGTGCACAAATAATGGGATCTTATGTCTAAAAAAAAATCAATTTTCATTGTATGATGGTTTTATTACCTTGTAATCTTTCTCTGTTGAATGCAATTTGTTGCACAATTATCAGTTCAAGATTAAAAACAATACTGCTAATTACAAACAAGTAAGGGTTAAAAATTAAAGAAATCTTTTGTTTAAATATATCTTTAATTGGTTTAAAGATTTTTGTTTCTTTAATATTACTGTCAAGAATTAAATCCATCTGATTATTTAGGTCCCCTCAAAATAAGGTTTTTGTTTGTTTCTTTTTTTGTTTTTCTTTCAAATCTTCATTTAATTATGCTTGTACAACACAATGCAGTACATCCTTATAAGTATCAATATTGGCATTAATGTATTTCTGTTTAATCAACCGTAATATACCATCAGATGCAATTCCATTATGACCGGTAAAGAGAAACTTAAAAAAAAAAATTTCTTATTTCTTCCAGTTTTATTTGCTAGTCAAGGTATCGTAAGATTTTACTGTTTTTGTTTCGGTCCACACAGTTATCAGCAAAGAGCCGTAATTCGTCAACTTTTTTTATTTTCTTAATAATAATGCAATGTACTTGAAGAGAAGAATTCGAATATAATTCCCCTCATCTACAATGACCAAACACTACTGACCTAATCCTTCATTATAGATACTAAAAAGGCTAATTTTTTTCACAGATGTAAAGTATGCAATATCTATCATTTGTGATGATGGATAGCTTAGTTTCTGTCTGTAATCAAATGATAGAACTGATTTTACTATTCACATGTGCTTTTGCAACCTTAATATGATAAATTGAGTTGTGGCTTTGTCCATCTCTAATTTTTTTTTATCAGACAATTATGAGCACAATATATTTGCCTAGTATTCATTTAGCACATTTTAGAAAAATCATATGATTTCATTTTTACTGCAAAGGGCACTGCTGTTTGCCACACCTGATAGAAACTATATTTTCCCATCGGTGTCCACATTACCACAGAACAGGATTGTTGATATTTTCTTTAACCGCCAGCGTTCGTTTCATATGTAGGTAATTGCATCACTAAATAATTTTTGATGCTTGGAAGCCTATCCTGCAAGGGAATTGCATGTTTCTCTGCAAACAACATAGTAATTTTAACTACAGCTATGATATCTTATAAAAAACTGAATAATGAAAAGAAAATGAGTAATGAGTATTATTTGCCATTCTCAAACTTATCTAAAAAAGAATTCTTTGCTAGAAACATAGAGAAATAACATTTTATAAATAAAGTCGTGCAAAAAAATTGAAAAAAGTTACAAATATTCATCCATCATGGAGAGTTGTTTTTTAATGTGTTCATCTACTGATGACTGTCTTCTCTTGTTGTCTTATACATTAGCAAACATTGTTGTTTTTCTTCTTTTGGTGTAAAAAACCAAATACAAGATATTACGTTCTTGTGTAATTTTTAGGTGGATAAAATATCATGATTGGTAATACTTTTTTAAATGATTGCTTTCTCATATAAATGAAAATCATGAATTTATTATTAAAATGCTGAAATAGAAATCTGTTTTTTATAAATGATAGTATATCATACAAAACCGCCATTCAAAACAAGCTACTAAATCATTAAGACCAGCATTTATTTAGTCATATTATTTTGCTATATATTATTGTTTAATTGGAACAAAATATATATATACAGTTTGTGTAAAATAATAAATGATGAAAAAAGAGTAAAAATGATGTAAAAGAGTAAAATCAGTTTGTGCTTAACAAAGCGGTATTATGGATTATGTTAGTGTATAGTTTTAACCTATCATAAGAAGCTTAACTATTACTATAAATAACTCTTGTTTGTCATTTACTTTTCTTTTTTTTAACTCTTGTTTTCTTCTTTTTTTTCAGTTTTAAGTAGAGATTTCATCAAATATAACTAGAAAAATTAAAACCTTAATAATTTTTAAAATCATCAAAATTAAACTCTGTGGCTTCTTCTACTGCTACTACTAATGGATAACTTATTATAATTAGAGGAAAGGCTAAGTGCACTAGGCCTACATGGGATAGCACTATAAAAAAAAACACGCCAAATCCTGTACCTCAAAGGTGTTGTGGAAATCAGCTACCAAAATAGACTAAACACAAATTTTTGTACTTCATATAAAGATGATTAAGATGGTAAAGATGATTCTGGTATAATATTTGAAATAGAGTTCTTTCCAGGAAATTTATTCACTTATTTTGTTGTCATACATTATTGTAAAATCATCACTCAGTGCATGGATTAACATCAAGGAGATTGTGATTTGTAATAAATATTTTACTGTGTATTTCTCTGTTGAAATTGCTTTTTTATTTATTTATAAAATAATCGTAGTGTTTAAATAAAATGGGATAAAATAAAATGGGATATGATAAAGTAACATACAAAAATAGGTTGTCAGGTCATTGATTGATGCAATTATATTATATTCATGAATGTGCAATTGTTTGTTAAAGAGTAATTACTTATCCTTAAAAAATAACAATGTCCACTCCTTGATTTTTTCATCAATATATTTTAAATACAATTGAAAGTTATTTTTTTTTACAGGAGCAATTCTGTCTATTAATTTTAGATAATAATTATTGAAGAATAATCAATCATAAGAATAATAATAATAAAATAATAAAAATCAAAACCTGATTTTTACTCGATCTTGTTCAATGTAATTGTAAGTGTTCAAAATAATTCTCAGTAGCGCGAGGTGTGTGAGAAAAGTAATGAGATTTGTGCTAGACTGGTTTGTTCATCCCTTCCATATGCTCAGTATGAGTTAACACATTATTTTTGACAGCGCCATCAGTGAAGTTTTGTTTTGTTGTGTCTGTAGCAAACTATAGATATAAACCCCCTTGTTTTAGCCTTCCATTGTATGTACCTTATCTTGCCTGCTGGTTATCCACTGTAATTATTAGTTTATTTCTATAAATGTATATGTTTAATAAATCATTTTCCCAATTCGTGAAAAACTAAAATTGAGCACCTTCTCTTTTAAAACCTTATATGTGATTATTATTTGTCATTTAATTGGTACCTGTCACCTGTTATAAATCGTTCTGCACCTCCCACTATTCACATAAATAATTTCTTTCTAATTACGTTTCATATCGTTGTTGAAAAAGTACCTCTTTATCGATTACTGTATAATACGATTTAATTTTTTCTATAATCCTGCAGATAAAGATAACTTCAATATTGAATTTAATATTTATATCCGTTTTCACTTGGATTGTCATCGATCTCAATTTGATTCCATTTGCTATTCATCAACTTTTAATTTACAAAATTTCAATTTAAAAATTTAAAATCATTTTATCAAACATCTTTTTTTTCAATAGAATAATTTGTAGAGCTTTTTTTAATTCCTACCCGGATCGTCTATATTATACTGTGAAAATGCATTCTTAAGGAAATCTTAAAAGGGGTAATTAAGAGGTTTGGATAGTAATGCAAACTTCTGCACAAGTATAAAAGGGGAAAAAAGAAATATGGAAAATATAAGTAAATTCATTATGATTAAGAGTAATTTATTCCTATGAAAAATCTAATTTTTTTTAAATATCAAAATAATAGAAATTTCTCCCAAAGTTATACTTGTTCAAATCTATAATATTTTTCTTTTGACATTATAAAACAATAAAAATCGTCTGGATAACTCATATATTCCTCTAGGTCAATGTTCTAATTGGGTTTAATTTTTAGGATTAAAGTTTTAAATTATGTAATTGTAAAAAGGGTTATGTGTAATATATATTGTATAAATGTATATATATATATATATATATATATTAGGGGTGATATATAAATGTTAAAGTTAGAAGTAGTTGTATCATAGTATTTATAATTATTCTATGTTTATTATTTTTCTTTGACTTTTCAGTTCATCACTTCACTTCACTTCAGTGGCTGAAGTCCTCCATTCTACCATATAAATCAATTTTATTTATTTATATATATATACACTATATTTATTTATACACATACTTTATATATACTTTATATACACATACACATACTTTATATATATATATTTTTTTTGTTTTTTTTTATTAGACCATATAAAAAAACATTTTTTAGTTCAAATTGTTTTTATAAAATTCTCTTTGAAATATTAAGGATCCGGTTTTTAAAATGACACTTTTTTATAAATTATTTAAATTTTATTCGTTTCATTGACAAAATTAATCTTGTTCAAGAAATTTAAAACGCAAGTAATGATATAGTGGCAATTTCTTGATTTAATGTAGCTTTTAAATCTGGTTCAGGTATATGAAGTATATATATTATATATATACTTTTACTTAAATTTTTCTTAAATTTTTTTGCTAGCTAGTTAACACAATTGAAGGTTAGAGTACATCTATACTTATCAAAGAAGATGCATGCTTGCATGTTAGTTTAATTTTTTCAAACCAGGGTCAGCTGATTTTAGAGATTCCATAATAAATTATCCTGTTTTATTCCCTAATTTTTTTATTAAAAAATTAATTTGCTTGCAACATTTACCAATTTTTTTTATCGTAAAAACATGAGAATGATTTTTTAAAAAAAATTCCAAGTAGCATAACAATAATCCAAATTACTTCAAAACTTCATCAATTTTATTTCTAATATATTTGCCTTGTATATTAAAAAGGCATGAACTGAACCTGGTTTTTAGAGTGTAATTATTTTATCTTTTACATATTTTAAAATTGTGGGGGAAATAAAGTGATTGGTGTAAATGAAGTGCGATCAAAATCAAAGTGTGAAATTAACATTATATTCCTCACTACAAAAATATACAAACTGTAAAAAAAATGAGACATGTAAAATTAAACAGTTTACCCGATTATATTCAACATCTCATCAACTTTTCACTTCTTGCTGCATCCTATATCTTCAGAGTACCAGATTGACCGATTTTTTTCAGCTGCTTGATGGATTTGATCTTTGGATTAGCTGTGGTGATAAATGCAATACTGTGTAGCTAAATGGTTAAATATTAAGTTACTACTAATTCTTTACAACATTATATATATTTCATGATAATACTAATATTTATTAAAAGACTCCATCAATTTATGTACTTGATCGCTCTGTGACTTCAACCAACCATTATCACTTACCGTGTACCAGGGGCCAGGGTCAGAGCATTAGCCCACCCAGGCAAGTCTAGCGGTTAACTCATCATTGCAAATATTTGGGTACCAGTGATGTTTGTGGTTGGGTGTCAATTATCCACATATCTCAGGAATGGTCGACCTGAGTCTGAAGAAGACTATATTTAATTTACATTCATACATATCGTCCTCTGAAGTAATTCCTTGTGGTAGTTTGGAGGCTAAACAGAAAAAGAAAGTGATACTGCAGTTACTTTTATTTCTGACTTTTTTAAATATTTTTGATAGATCCATTAAATGTCATATGAAAATCAGAAATTTTGCGTGGCAAATTACAATATAAATGCAACATTAGTATAATAAAGGGAAGAAACTTCGACGAATTACATATCAAGATATGCCAGTATCTGGTCAATGCCTAATTTATCTCAGATATATATATTTTATATGAAATATAAACCACCAAAACACAGTAGTTAAAAATGTTAAACTTGCCATATTAATTTCCACTAACTGTTTTTCGCATATCCTGCATTCTATTCTTATAAATTCTATTTTTATTACATTAAAACTTACTCTTTAATGATTTCCCTTTTTTACCATAAATTATAATGTTATCTATTGTGAAATTTTAAATATTATGAACATAAATGTAGTTGTGAAAATATTAATAATTTAAAACAATAATACAAATCAATTAAAAAGAAAAAGTTTTAATTTAATAAAATAGAATTTAATAACAACTTAAGGTGTGGCGCATACTGTGCAAACTGGTTGTTGGAAATAAATAAGGGATATTATATTTTATATAATGTTAAATTTTATTAGCATGGTGGTAAAAAATGTTACTAAATTATTTGAATAATCAAAAAACAATTTTATATATATATATATAGATACATACACACATACATACACATGCACATAAATTTTTTGAATTTTGTTAGTCAGTGTAATGAAACTATATGCTTATCTTGTACATTTCTGTTATTCATATTTTTAACTTTTCTAATAATATTTTGAGTATTTATCAGTTAACAGTGGTAGATAACTTGGTTTTTTTTCATCATTGTTAATAAAATTGAAAAACAACATATTCTTATAATTTAACTAAGTTATTCTTTTCGTAGACAATTATTTGTTAACAATGTAAAGAATAGCCATGAAACGCAATTAATTTTATGAGATTTCATTGTGCAAAATAAATTAACTAATCAAATTATTGGCGTGACAATCATCTTTTCACCAAGATACCCCAAAACATTTAATTATAATAAAAATTAATTTTCTGTACTTTATAGATTGAGAATGGGTTTTGATAAATGAAGCAAAGCGACATCTACGTTTAACAAGTGGTTTCACAAGCTTTTTTTTTTGATATGGAAATTTTGTTTAGTCCTGTATTGTTTTGTTTGCTTTGGCGATGAATCTGTTGCCTGACAGCAGTTTGAAAGTATAATGAAACCATGCTCATGCCTCATTTTTCAAAAACCGTAGAATATACTTACAAAATAGATGGTACATAAATATTTCATGAATTTTAAATACCATAGCAAACAAAGTTAGTGGAAGCCTATATAAAATTGTAAAAATAATAATAAAATAAATGATTCAGTTCATACTATAAAAAACTCAAGTATGATGCAAAAAAACAGAGTATTGAAAATTACCAAAAGGAAGATCAGGTGGTGTGCCAATATACTGTAAGTTTCGATTTTTGTTACCATTCAACATTATTCTTAGTTGAAAATTTAAGCTCGGCCGAGTTGGTTCATATAACATACATTCCTGGATGCGTTATAGATCTGTTACCATCTATATCAGTGGAGCTTAATTCAGAATGACTATAGGATACTTTAGATACTATAGTATAGGATACCCTTTCACTATAGGATAATTTTCCACTAAAGTTACTTACTTTTGTTATTATTGTTTAATATTATAAATTTGCATGTTACAATTAAGTTGTGTAGTTTTTAAGTTGATAGTATAATATTCAGATAAAATCGCGGTAGGTCCCAAGTCCCAGTAGGGTCCATTGGTAGGAACTTTCCTGTAGGGACTTTTTTATGTGTACTTTTGTGTATGTTTCTGTTTCAGATTCAACATAAATTTTACATTAAAATTAATTACATAAGCAGTTTAAATTAATTCTTATGAATATAGATGTAAAGTTCTGTATATGCTGTGTATGTTTTTTCAGCTTCAATGTAGATATAATTTTATTATTACTTAGTTAAGTCGTGTCCACGATCCCAATCCCTAATAGGGTCCCAGTAGGTTTACCCATTGATAGGATATGATTTTTTCACCATATTTGTGTCGTTTGGCAACTAGGTGCAATTCTTATTTCATAAAGGGGGAGGTTTTTTGGTCGGTGAGAGCCTGACACTACCGTTGTGTGCGCAGACGGTGGCTGGTAGAGCCTTTTCCTTCTCCTAGGCAAAACAAAAAAAAAAAAAAATCAAAAATTGTTTTTGTATTATCTACCTTACTAATATTTTTGCCAAGTGATTTTGAGTTGTAGGTGCTGTGTGGGGAGTACTTTTAAATTCATGGAAGCTGTGGCAAAAAAAATGATTATGTTTACTAAAATGTAATGTTGAATGTGGAATATGATTGTGGAAGTGAAAAGTATTTTAGTCAAAATGACTATCACCGTAGCTTCAAATCTGCATTGAATAAAAACTGAGTATGGTCAGAATATCCTGACTGAAACGGTCTCCCTGTTCATCACTGACAGAACACAAATTTTCAGGAATAAAGTCTAGGTGGTAGTGTAGGAAATGAATTATTAATGACTAAAAAATATACATAACAAGGCCATAATTAATAATAGAGCATTTAGTAGTTGCAACCTGGAATTTTGACAGCTATGCAGCTGTCAGGAAAAATAATTTTAAAAGTTGTACTGATATCTTCCCATGAACTTATAACTTATTTTGGACAACATTGAGGACCCTCATAATCTCCACCTTAGAAGTATCGTCTTTATAACAAAACAAAGTAATTGCGTTGTCATTTTGCGTAAATGAAGTCGAGGATTCAAATGTATCATTTGCTGCTAAAATGCTATTAACAGGTGGTGAATTAATATGTTGTAAAACAGTTCAGATTATATTGTTTTAGAATTTTGTTTAACAGGTAGCAAAGTTGATATGCTTTTACACAGTTCAGGATGTATTGTTTTAAAATTTGTTTTACAGGTAGCAAATGTAATATGCTCTGTCAGAGTTCAGAGTGTATTATTTTAGGTTCTTGCTTAACATATAGCAAATTTAATGTACTCTGACACTGATCATGGTGTATTATTCATATATTTCTTTATCAGGTGCCAAATACAATATACTATGTTTTTTCAAATTATAAAATTTAATTTCATAGTGACAATTTAAATAAATATGTTGTATGGAGTCATAATACCTCTCAGGAATGCAGGGTATGCAAAGTATTTGTACCCCGCCAACAGCATGGTGTCCGTCTTTCATCATCCTGATATCGTTCATCGGGTTTCGGCTAGAAAAATGTGTGTATAAACATGTGGTATATAAATTAAATGTGTGCAATATAAATATTTTAATGCTACAAATAGTTGTATCATTCTATTTATAATTTTTTTCTATATTTTTTGCATTTGGCTATTCAGCTCATCACTTTCAGCTCCTCTACTCTATCTTATAAATAAATTTTATTTATATTTATTTTTTTAGTATTACTTAGAGTACTTAAAAATATTTTTTTAATTTTATTTTTCTAAATTTTATTCATTACATTAAATAAATTAATCTTTTAATTAAATGTAAGTTTAAGAAGTTTAAAAAGTAAGAAAAGATAGTGTCACTTATTTGATTAAATATTGTTTGATGTATATTTAAAACAAGTAAAATCTAGGCTTATAAATCTTGTTCTTATAGAATATAATATATATTTCTTTTTATAGTTTTTATATTAAATTTCATTTCTCTTTTTTACTTTGATATTTATTATTTTATATAAATGCTTTTTTAAATTTTTTTGATAGATAGCTAACCAAATTAAATGTTAGAGCATACATAAATTTATCTAATTACAATATAAAAATTCTTCTATTTTATCTTTTTTGAAAATATTTTAAATTTTGAATGCCCCTTCACTTTCCCTAGTCAGTGTTCAGCCATCTGCCATCTGCTTCAAAGGTGTTGCACGCTTGGATGTTAGTTTAATTTTTTGCAAACCAGGTCACTGATTATAGAGAAATAGCCAAAATGAATTAAAATCTCATTTTATTCACTAATTTTTTTTTTTATTAAAACAAAATAATTAACTTACTTGTATCATATAAACTTTGTTGCACCATTATATTATATTGCAAAGAGGCAGGGAGGCCGAGGCATTTGGGATGCAGTTTCAAGTCGGGTCTGTACCGGAGTGGAACTGATCTCAATGCACCGGTTCTAAATTTCAAACAGTTGCTCATCTTCCACCTGTGGAGGAGGCTTTACAGCCTCACGATGGAAACATGGCAGCAAGAATGGCACACCACAACTAAGGGAAGGTCCTTGTATAGATTTGTACAAGGTCTGGGGGGATGGTATGTTCTCTGTAGTTTTTAAGGACAACGGGAGCCTGAATGCTCTTCAGCAATGTAAATTTAAACCAATATTTATTTCGGTTTTGTTTCAGAAACAAAAGAACTACCTGATAATGAGATCATAAAGGAACCTTACTCCATAAGTTTTTTTTAAGGGGATGGTTGAAATGTGAGGATACAAATAAAAGGTTAGACAAAAACTGATCTCTTCTAATGTCAATGCAGCTGCCTTCATCAAGGATCACAGAGAGATCATTAGTTTGAAGACCGAAAATTTAAGGAAACGAGTTGAAAACTCCATTGAAGTCAAGGTAAAATTTTTAAACATTTATTGTAAATTTATACAGTATAAATCACAGTAAGTAATTTTTTAAAAGTAAATTAAAATTATTTTAATATTTGAAAGGTGTAAATTTATAGTATTACAAACAGCTGTTTTTAATTTTTATAAATTCATAACATTTTGTTATGAATTTTCTTAACATGTTTGTTCCTTTTTGGTGTTAAAATTTTATTTTTTTTTTGTTTTGGATTTTATTAGATTATTTTTCTCATAATTAAATTGGCTACTTATTTTTATAATAAAATTGTTACATTTATTAGTCATTTAACAATTTTATCTTATTTCTAACATAAAGAAATGTGTTTTTTGTTAACCAAATTTTTCTGTTTTTGGATAGATATCATGCAAACTACAGGAGATAAATGTCTGGAACTGTTTTATTCCATTTTTCATTTTATTATTCCATTTTTTCTTTCTTTTTTATTCCATTTTTTTTTTTTTTTTTTTTTTTTTATAACCCTGTATGAATGAATATAAGTACTACTTATGATATATCGTTGAAAAGCTCTCAATGATAGCTTATTACTGCAGTTAAGAAACATATTTTGGACACTTTTGGTCCAGTCGATTCAGTCAAACGGGGAGATGCACAACTAGATATTACAACAGTCCTAAATCCAAAATTTCAAAATTCTATGGCTAATCGTTTTTGAGTTATGTGAGATACATACATACGTACAGACATCACGCCAAATGTGTCAAAATGGATTCAGGGGTGGATAAAATGCATTTCCGTTGAAATCTGAAAACTGAAATCTTTTCGCGATCACAATACTTACAAAGTAAAAATTGGCAAGAACAGTTTAATAATCTGTGCTTGAGGTCTGTTGCAAAGTTTTTACCAATTATTTTAAATGTTTAAATATATAGATGTTTTGAATCCAACTTGAATTAATATGAATTTCTTGCACAAAGTTTTATTAAATTGCCTCCACGATTTGCAGTTTAATTAATTACAAATACATGATTTAATGTGGGTCGACTGTTAAATTATTTTGAGATGATTCGAAACCACTTAAGACACACTTTAGTCTTAAACCAATGTACATTTTAGACTTATGTATGTTAAGCCTTTTTAGCAGATTTCCAAAGAATTTGCAAATCGCTACTGCCCCCAATCTTGTTTATTTACATAACACATATATGTATGTATAAAATTTTTTCATCCGCTCTATGGAAGACAAATCTTAACCGATTTTGAAAAAACTAGATAGGGTGAAGTAAATCTATTGAGAATAGAGCCCCATTGTTCTTCAAGCGAATTGGTTCACAGGAACTGGAGTTAAAAGAAAAAAATTATTTTTGGATTAATCAAGGTTATGTAAAGCAGGAAATCTATTGTCATGGAAAGACTGCTGGAAAGAGTTGTCATGCAATGATGACCTAACTACTAACATTTCCATAACAACTGTTTTTATATTTAAATTTTATTATTATTAATATTAAAGGTTGAATCATCAACGTTGAATTTTGTGATTTCACTAATTTATTTAAAAAATAATAATCAGCTAAAAAAAGATTAATAATTGAATTTTTTAAGCAGCTTGATATGCGTACTCTTCCAGTTAAGTAAGTAAATGATTAATTTAAATTATTACATATACTAATTACAGCATTAATTTAACTAAAACTTCTTTTCAGTATTTGTTCAAAATAATTATGTTATTTTAAACATAACCATTAAACGATTAAAGCATAGATTCCCAAAGTGGTCCAGGTAGACCCCCAGGGGTCCACGGGAGACTTGACGGGGGTCTACATTGGCGTAACAAAAAATGGGGGTTCACAATTTGTAAGCGGGGGTCCACGAAAATTCATCTGGTTGCGATAGTGAAAAACTAAAATGTCAAAATCAGATTTGAAGATATTCTGACGATGGAAATACCACCATGGATCATAAATCCATTTGATGAAACGGATGTGGAGAATGTGATATTACAAGAGGAGCTACTCGAGCTTAGCACTAATGAGGAGCTGAAGATGAAATTTAAAAGAGGGTATCAAACATTTTGGCTGCAGGCAGAAATACCAGAAAAATATCCTGGACTGTGGGGAATTGCGAGAAAGCTTTTGATAGCGTATCCCCCGTCATATCTTGTTGAAAAAAGTTTTAGTGTCTTTACAAACCTTTTATTAAAAAAAAGGAGCAGATTCAATATCACAGAACAGGGAGATTTATGCTTATTTCTAACAAAACTGAAGCCAAATATTGATAATTTGCTGTCAATCCATCAAGTACATCCCTCCCATTAAAATTGTAACTATTTTGTGATTGTCATTGTAGAAGTTACATTACGTTATTAATGTTTAATTTTAATTATATTACGACAATTTTATTATATTACATTGCAATATGAACTGATTGCTTTCTTGTGTTGTGAGTAGATGCCAAAAATGTAAAGTTGGATGGAAGCATTTTTTTTTGATTGGCCAACTTTACTTTTTTGACATCCACTTACAGCACAGTCAATCAAAAATTAACAAATCAATTCTCACTTTTTTTTCGGAAGCTGATAGTTCGTAGAACTCAGCCTTAATGCAAATTTTCATAGTTAGATCTAATCTTCATATTTTCCGTCGACTGGAATTATGGTAGAAATGTAGCCGCAGCGGGTCCACCGGAACATGGTAAATTTTGAAAGTGGTCTGTGAGAAAAATAAGTATGGGAACCTCTGGATTAAAGAAATGTTTTTAAACATGGAGACAATCCTTTGGTAATGTAATGTATGTCTCCATAACATTTTGCCATCTGAGTTTTTTATTCCCAAAGTATACACGTTTAGATTGTAACTCAAATCTTTTATAAATTACACTCCCATTACAATTAGAATATAATTAATAATATTCATATGTTAAAAAATAATCATTGCCTCTTTAAGTAGCTTAAAGGTACATTTGGAAGAATCTATTAAATGCTGAAAATTAATATTTATTAAAGAAAATCTTAATATTAATCTTTATTAAAGAAAAACAATTTTTATCTGGAAATGATTTGTGTTAATCATTTCCAAGTAATTGGCAGATAAGGGGTAAAGATGAAAGAAATATAAATATAAATATAAATATTATTCTTTATTTTCATAATACAAAATATTTGTTACTGTTATTTTTATACCTTATTTGCAGGGGAAGAAGAAGCCACAGAGCTGTTAATTCTGCACCATACCAGAAGCCGACGCCGTTTGAAAATTTACATTCACTCAGTCCAATCAGGACCAGGTATGTTAATATGTTATGTTTTTCAGTGCAGTACTTTTAGCTCAAAAATGTTCATAATTTTCCACAATCTATGTAATACTGACAGACGTTTCTTACACTTTCAGCAAAGAAACGAAAATGTAACTGACCTTTATTCAGTTTCTAATCTTATAAAAGAAAATTTTAACACTAAGTATACCATAAACTACGTCAAGAAAATATTTTAAGAAGTAAAGATGAAAGAAATATTATAATTATTCTTTATTTTCGTAATCCAAAATATTTATGTTACTGTTATTTTTTTAACTTATTTGCAGGGGAAGAAGCCGCAAAACAGTTAATTCTGCACCATACCAGAGGCCGACGCCATTTGAAAATTTACATTCACTCAGTCCAATCAGGACCAGGTATGTTGAAATGTTATCTTTTTCAATGCAGTACTTTAAGCTCAAAATTGTTCATAATTTTCCATAATCTATGTAATTCTGACACAAGCTTCTTAAACTTTCAGCAAAGAAATGAAAATGTAACTGACCAAGAGATGCCTTTATAGTTGACCTTTATAACTGAATAAGTCAGTTTCTAATCTAGCAAAAAATAATTTTAACACTAGGTATACCATAAACTACATCAAGAAAATATTTTAATTCATCTAACACACTTTAACTTGTCTTTCTATTCTGTGAAAGTTTTCTGTAAAGTATCCCTCGACACAACTTTTAATTAACATATTTAAGGAAATTTTAACTTTTCTATTTAATTATTTTTTATTAATGATGATGAATAATTAGACTATAATTAATTATTCATTACCGTATCAGTAAATACTATCTGTTTTTTGTTGTTCAATTTAAATTATGTACATTATTCTCTAATAATTGTCATTCGGAGCTTGTCTTCTCTTTTCCTTTGTTTTTTATTGTTAGTTTTTATAATTGGTATTGTTGGATATTGTAATTCTTTTTTGTGTCATTAGCTGTGATGTCCACTATTATGTAATATACAGTCCTTTTTTTTATTCGCTGAATTGTTATTGTTTATTTTGATTTATTTTATTATATTACTTAACGTTTTCATTAATTCGAACAAGTAATTCTTTATAAAAGTATATTCCTAAATAGTTAGTCACTGAATTAAAGATACCCTTTTTTCCTTTTAGTTGGAAACGATTTTTGTTAAAACATTTTATAAGATTAAGCAGATGAGATAAGGCAAAACAGGAAGAACTATATTAACTTTTTAATTCTGTAATTTAAAAATATATACGATACTATTATTTTTATATAATTTATTTATTTTTAGGGCAAGACCCCACAAAGCTGCTGTTACTTCTACACCAAACCAGACGCCTCAACCAGTTCAAAACTTAGCTTCGGGCTCTCAGCTCATAACCAGGTATATTAACTAATTAAGTGCAGTACTTAAATCTCAAAAATGTTTATACTTTTTGTAATCTATGTAATACTGACTGATGCTTCATACATTTTCAGCAAGGAAATGACAATGTTATTCAGTTTCTTAGCTTATCCTAAGATAATTTTTAAGTGTACTTGAAATTACATCAGAAAAATATTTTCTTTAATCAAATGTTCTTTAAGTCACCTTTCTATTTTATCATGATTGTATTTACAGTACAGGAATAATATGTGAAACTTTTGACAGTCCCTAGCACTGGGGAATATGTAAATTGTTTCCAAGATAAAAGAACAATTTTACTGTAGATCGTTATTTACCAGTTTACTGTTTGTTACATGTTACTATCATAGATTTTGAAGATAAATGATTTTGCTACTCAATTGTCCAATGATATGATAGTTTTTTCAACTATTTAACCAATTTGCAGAAAAATGTTTGTGGAAATCTAAAATTCTGTTATTTTGTTCTCCATTTATTTTATGGATAGATTGCCATTAGTTTTAAATTTTTATTATGAGCTACATTCTACAAAATAAGTGAATTTTCTAATGCTGTCTGGATATACCTTCACTTGTATTATCTTCTGTGAAGTAATGATTGTATATTGACCTATTGTATTTTATGTTTTTGTATCAGTAAACATAAATACACATTAAGTAATGAAAATATGTAAGCTCTTTTAATTTATAAATTAAGCTTTCTTAATTCTAGCACATCTGTTGAAGTCCTATTCCTAATCCGAATTTTTCCTCTACTTCATTCGAGTATTTATAATATGCAGGAAAAAATCTTACTTGTGTGATAAGATTAAATAGTTGTGTTTAGATAACTGCTTTTTTGTTGAATTGAAAAAATAACTTTTTCAACAAATTTTATATCCATCACTGATTCTATTGAATATTATGAGAAAGATACATCAGTAATTGTGTATTGTTCTTTTTATTATATGGAATCCAACACTGTTATCTTAGTATTTCTCTGAATTTCTCTATTATTTGTACGTTATCTGTCCCTTATTATTTAATTTGTCGCTTATTGAAATGATTAGATTCAATAAAGCTAAAATTTTTAATTAATTTAATAATTTAGGTAAATGATAAATTCTAAACTTTGAATATAAACTGTAAAAAGAGCTGGTGCTTTTATGAAAATATAAAATTACTTATTTTCAAAACTTGGATAATAGATGGCAAGTTCAATAACTAAATATACTTTGTGACTTAATAAAAGCTGTTCTAACTATGAATTCAACTTCATTAGTTTATTGTATAGTTGAACATCTTTAGTGAGTTTTAAACTAATGGATTTTAATGTAGAAAAGGAAATAACAGGCAGCATAAAAACTAGAAAAAGGGAACTTTCTTTCTTAGAATAAGAATGTATATGAAAGAAAGATCAAGTATGATTCAATAATAATACATTTGATTTGTTTAAATAATCATATTTTATTTTTGAAATTTAAAAATATTTACGTTACTGCTATTTTTATATATTTTTCTTATTTTTATGTATTTTTATTATTTTTAGTGAAAGTGTCAACACAACTGTTACTTCTACATCAAATCAGACACCACAACCGGATCAAAACTTAGCTTCAGGCTCTCAAATCATTAACAAGTATGTTTACTTTTTAAGTGCAGTATTTTTATTTCTAAAATGTTCATGCTTTACATAATCTTAATAATACTTATTGAAGCTTCATACGTTTTCAGCAAAATAACTGATCTTTATTCATTTTCTCAGCCCATACTAAGGTAATTGAACAAAACATTTACCTTGAAGTACATCAAGAAAATATTTATTACCTGGTTCGGTTGTTGCCAAAATTTTGAAAACATTTTAATGATACATAAATAAAATGACTGCTTACTACTATTATCTGATATGTTAGTCGAACTGTAATTTGAACGTCATATATTCAAAAATCTTCAGTTGAAGCTATACACAGGCTTGAGTCCTGTAAACATAAGCTCTCTTATTATATGACTTGGTGTTCTAAACCTTAATGCAGCTCTACCTTACTGTTGACAGGAAAGGTAGTAAGATCAGATAGCAATCTATAACAATCCAGAATTAAAAAGATATAAACTAATGCCCAACGTGCAGCCTAATTGTCAATGTAAATTAGAATTCACTTGCTTTTGTAGTTTAAATCAGTACCATTTCATTACACTGATTTACATGCCTTATATGCAATGCTACAACTCTTAACCTGATAAGCTACTGAAAAGCTATAGAATTCTTATCAAGGCTTAACAATGAAAAACTCCTTATCTTGATACTATATATATTCCCAACCCTGCCTGTTCACTAACAATGTTTAAATTGTTCACCTCCAAACTTATACAGACTAACTTCCATTGAACAAGATCAACATGATCATATGCATAGAATTTTGTGTGAAATCTTGGAAATACTATTTCCTTCTCTACCATCTTCCGTGGTTGTTCAATAACACAATGCTTAATCTTTTCTTTTTATTCTGATTAGTAGTTTGGTTTTTAATTAACATTTTCACATCCATGTATGGTTACTACTCACAACACTGAGTATGTATGTGTCTGATGAGTTGCTGTTTAAGAAGTCGTAAATGATCTACAAATTGCAGTTCTGCCTTCAAAATCATCTGTGATAGACTTAACATCATGAAGTTTGTGCAAGCAGGGTTGCAAGGAGGATTGTGCTAGGATTGAAGAAAGCAGTACATGCATGGCTTGCGCTAATACAAAAAACATATATACAAAAACCATGTAATTTACAAAAAACATTTTTTTTTAATAAATCATAAAGAAATGTATTGATGCCAACTCATGCAGTGCTGGAAAAAAAGCAATAAAAATCAATGGGAACTATATTGAAAAATGAATTTTTTTATTTTTAATGGAATTAAGTTTTTAGCTCCATTGTGGATAATTATTCACTCACTTTTGTGTATAAATCTTTTAATAGAAAGGTACAAGTGTTTGTGAATAGCTGTGTCTAATATAGAGTATACTTTTGTATTAATTTCCGGATAAAAAATTTGTTGCTTTACTTATTAAAGCAAGCAAACTGACCAAAGGTCTTGACAAAATTATAATCTACAAAGCTTAAATACTTGAAATCTGAATGAATTTCCAGCAAGTAAAACAAAATGATCCAGAATAAGAATTTACGTACATAACGTAATTAAATTACATAATTTACGTAATCCACTAAAAATTTACGTACATCAATAATTATGGTAGCATATATGGTTATCTGGGTTCAAGCTTCGAGTACCACCTGGAAGCCATGTTTAAAACAAATGTCTTTTAAAAACAAAGGTTAATACATAAGGCAAAAGTGCTTACAAATTTTGTATCATTACTAATTACTATACATTAATAATAAAAAAACATTAATGATTTCGCTATTATAACCCTATAATATGGCTATATTTTGGGTAACCCTATTATATTATTTAAATTTATTATTTTTATATTTTCATTTTGTTGTGTGTATAATGCTTTATCCTAATTACTAACAATGTGTTTTTTCTGTTTGCCATTTAGATCACCTGCTATCAATCACAATAACAGTAATGAGACCAATAGTTTCATGATGCATTTATCATTACTATCAGTTGCCAAATTAAATGAAGACGGTTATTTATATTTTGATTTTGAAGAAACCAGCAGGACTGAAGAGGATTTAAATGTAAGTTGGTTATTTTTTTAATTTTATATGTACATTTTTTTTATAAGCATATTATTATTAAATAATCACTTGTAAGAAGAGCTGAAGAAATTTGATATATAATTGAGTGTTTGTGTAATTTTGTTTGATACATTTTTTAATAAAATAATTTATTTATTATCTAAATTATTGTTAATGTAATTAGAATTCAAATTTAATTATAATTAAATTTATTTTAAGTTCTAATAAAGTGATTTTTTAAAAATATAAGTGAATGAAATTTTATGCATATTTAAGTATTAATTGGTTGGTTCAGTTTTTTATTTTTTTATTTATCATTAACATACTTATTTTTATTTTAGTAATTTCCTTTACACTCATTTATATAGGCTGGGTAGTATTTCTTCTGATACAACATCTCTATTGTTTATTTGCATATTCGTGGTATATAAATATGTTTAGATGTAATAATTTTTAGGTTATCATTAGTTAACTTTTCATTGTATACTTGCTTAATACTCCAAACAACGACTCTTGTATCTTTGACTAGTTCAAAACTTTTAATTTAATTTATGAAGTATCAAATCATTATCTGGTGTGAACAGGATTTTCTCAATCTTGGAAGTGGTACACTCTGCCTAATAGATAAATAACAGAAATTCTGAAATGCTTTTGTCTGTTCTGTTTTGTAATAATTTCATGCATCTGTAAAGTAAGATTCAAAATATTTGATTTTTAACAAAATTTGCCTAATTTAAGATTTTATTTTTACGAGATTTAAGATTTTTAGATATTTTTAAGATTTTTTTATTTTATTTTAAAATTTAAAAAAAAATGAATTGCACACTTATACTAACTATATCCAGATTATGTTGGTAAATTTTCAGTGCGTGTGTAGGCTCCTTGTTCAGAGTTTACAGTAATCATCAGTATTCCTTCATACATAAAAAGCAGTAAATTCCAATATTATTGGCATATGTGTGGATTTTAATCGCTGAAGTACCATTTTGTAAATTATTACATATTATTACCATAATCAAATTATTTTGCAAATCTTAGCATCACTAATATTTTAATGTTTTATTAATTCATTAATATAACAATTTTAACATTGTTATGTTACAGGACCATGTTGACCAGAGAGCAAAAAGATCACATAAATCTCGTCAAGATCGTAATAAAAAACATAAAGGTAGATATTTTGATTGGTTTTCTTACACTAGCATTGCAGTTTGTGTTTAAAGATTATAATTATGCTTTATCTGCATTTGGTATTAAATATCTCTGGTAAATAAATATTGAGACTGTGCGGTTGAATGTAATAGGTACTTGGACATACAAAAGTATTAAATACATTATGAAAAGCTAAATGTTCATTCTAATCAAGTGAAGGGATCTTAAGTTATATAGAAAGATAAGAAAATCTTTATTGAAAAATCTTACTTTACTTTTATGGAAAATGGGGTACTACTTTTAAAATGACTATTGTACATTGGATTTATTTGAATAAATATTTAAATCTAATTAAAAAATATAATTACTTCTAAACAGACTTGAATTACCGCTACTTATTTCATCACAAAATATTCATTCTATCTAATTAAAAAATATATAACAAAATTTTTTTTTTGTGATGATGTTAACAGCTGATAATCCATCCAGTTTTTCAGTCTTTTGAAAACATTCAAGTTTTCTGTCTTTATGTCAGTTAAATTTGAAAAAAAATTACAGAAAAATAATTTTTTCCAATATTATTAATATACTAAGGTGTACATTGAAAAATGTTGATAAAAAATAACCCATAAGCGTTTGTTTTAACACACAACAAAAAAAAGCAGCCCAATTTAAAGAAAAATAATGTCCTATATTTAATACGATTCGTTATAAATATTACAATTTATAGCCATATTTATAGCCATAAGCCAGCCTGTATTACTCTTTCACCAAAGAAATTTGTCAGAAGGTCCATTGTTGCTCTTGCGTGTGACATATGGCCCCATCATGTTGAAACCACGAATCTCATTTAAATTTTAAATTTTCAATAACTGTTACAGTTTCTTGGTAGAGGTCTACCTTAAGAGTGTTTTCAAAGAATAATGAGCCAGTTATACTTCCCCTGTAAATTGCACACCACACACCAGTTTTATGTGGGTGTAGAAGTCATTAATAGATGAGTGAGCATCATCTATCTAAAAATCACAAATCTATCTAAAAATTACATTATTTGTTTAAATTACATTTTGTTTAAATCACATAAAAGGAATTTTATCTTCTAAGAATGAATAGCTCATAATAAAAAATATAATGGATAAACTACCAGTATTTTTATAATTTTTGGAGAAGATTCATTAACATAAGTTTTTTTTTTAGGTAAACCGTACTCTAGAACATCAAAAAAGTCTTCAAAAAATGCTGGCCAATCTGGACAAACAAATACATTTTATCTTTGCCCTAAAAAGTTCTCTAATACAAGTACTAACAATGAAGATGATTTTATATTTAAAAAACCTCAAATACCACCAAAAAGAATTATCAGAAAAAAGAAGAATAGGAAGGAGTAAGAATATATTAGGAGTATGACTAAAGTAAGTAATATGCTAGTTGAATATTTATAAATAAAGTTAATAGCAGAAGCAGGTTCTAATAACTGTATGCATTATATTAATTACTACATGACTGTGCACAAATAATGGGATCTTATGTGTAAAAAAAAAATCAATTTTCATTGTATGATGGTTTTATTACCTTGTAATCTTCCTCTCTTGAATGCAATTTGTTGCACAATTTTCAGTTCAAGATTAAAAAAGATACTCCTAATTACAAACAACAAGTAAGGGTTAAAAATTAAAGAAATCTTTTGTTTAAATATATCTTTAATTGGTTTAAAGATTTTTGTTTCTTTAATATTACTGTCAAGAATTAAATCCATCTGATTATTTAGGTCCCCTCAAAATAAGGTTATTGTTTGTTTCTTTTTTTGTTTTTCTTTCAAATCTTCATTTAATTATGCTTGTACAACACAATGCAGTACATGCTTATAAGTATCAATATTGGCATTAATGTATTTCTGTTTAATCAACCGTAATATACCATCAGATGCAATTCCATTATGACTGGTAAAGAGAAACTTAAAAAAAAATTCTTATTTCTCCCCGTTTTATTTGCTAGTCAAGGTATCGTAAGATTTTACTGTTTTTGTTTCGGCTCACACAGTTATCAGCAAAGAGCCGTAATTCGTCAGCTTTTTATGTTTTCTTAATAATAATGCAATGTACTTGAAGAGAAGAATTCGAATATAATTCTCTTCATCTACAATGACCAAACACTACTGACCTAATCCTTAATTATAGATACTAAAGAGGCTAATTTTTTTCACGGATGTAAAGTATGCAATATCTATCATATGTGATGATGGATAGCTTAGTTTCTGTGCGTAATCAAATGATAGAACTGATTTTACTATTCACATGTGCTTTTGCAACCTTAATCTGATAAAGTTGTCTTTGAACCCTCTAAACCTCTCCAATTGAGTTGTGGCTTTGTCCGTCTTTAATTTTTTTTTGTCAGACAATTATGAGCACAATATATTTGCCTAGTATTCATTTAGCACAATTTAGAAAAATCAATATGGTTTCATTTTTACTGTAAAGGGCACTGCTGTTTGCCACACCTGATAGAAACTATATTTTCCCATCGGTGTCCACATTACCACAGAACAGGATTGTTGATATTTTCTTTAACCGCCAGCGTTCGTTTCATATGTAGGTAATTGCATCACTTAATAATTTTTGATGCTTGGAAGCCTATCCTGCAAGGGAATTGCATGTTTCTCTGCAAACAACATAGTAATTTTAACTACAGCTATGGTATCTTATAAAAAACTGAATAATGAAAAGAAAATGAGTAATGAGTATTATTTGCCATTCTCAAACTTATTTAAAAAAAATTCTTTGCCTGAAACACAGAGAAATAACATTTTATAAATGAAGTCGTGCAAAAAAATTGAAAAAAGTTACAAATATTCGTCCATCTTGGAGTTGTTTTTTTAATGTTCCTGATAACTGTCTTCTCCTGTTGTACATTATACATTAGCAAACATTGTTGTTTTTCTTCTTTTGGTGTAAAAAACCAAATACAAGCTATTACGTTCTTGTGTAATTTTTAGGTTCGTAAAATATCATGGTTGGTAATACTTTTTTAAATGATTGCTTTCTCATATAAATGAAAATCATGAACGTATTAAAATGCTGAAATAGAAATCTGTTTTTTATAAATGATAGTATATCATACAAAACCGCCATTCAAAACAAGCTACTAAATCATTAAGACCAGCATTTATTTAGTCATATTATTTTGCTATATATTATTGTTTAATTGGAACAAAATATAACAAACAACTCGTTTGGAAGGACCAAAATTCAAGCACTTTACTCAATGGTTAACAGCGACTCTATTTAGAGTAACATTACTGGGATATTTCATTTAGGGATCAAACGTTTTTCCAAACCACCAGGATCGACCGTTTTCAAAATATTTGGGATTTTTTTTCAGAAAATTGAGATTCGATTGTAAATTTAAAAAAATATTTTTCACATTGTACAATATTTTATCGCTATTGTACATCATAAATGGATTGTGTACACATGCACACACAAAAGTATTTATTTAATTTAATTATTATTTAATTTGTCTTATAAAAAAAAAAAACGAAAACAAAGACTTTCCTATTCTTTAAGAAACTTTTTTCGTGGCTTATGTAGAACAAATCGCATTCTTGACTTGGCAGATGGTGTGGTCGTCAGGCTTAACAGTTTTGATTTCTGAAAAAAGTAAAATGTGCAATTGTAGCCTGCACAATATGATGAAATATTGTTTGTGGTAAAAGAATAAATGATGAAAAAAGAGTAAAAATGATGTAAAAGAGTAAAATCAGTTTGTGCTTAACAAAGCGGTATTATGGATTATGTCAGTGTATAGTTTTAACCTATCATAAGAGGCTTAACTAATACTATAAATAACTCTCGTGTGTCATTTACTTTTCTTTTTTTTAACTCTTGTTTTCTTCTTTTTTTCAGTTTTAAGTAGAGATTTCATCAAATATAACTAGAAAAATTAAAACCTTATAAATTTTTAAAATCATCAAAATTAAACACTGTGGCTTCTTCTACTGCTACTACTAATGGATAACATATTATAATTAGAGAAAAGGCTAAGTGCACTAGGCCTACGTGGGATAGCACTATAAAAAAAACGCGCCAAATCCTGTACCTCAAAATCAGCTACCAAAATAGACTAAACACAAATTTTTGTACTTCATATAAAGATGATTAAGATGGTAAAGATGATTCTGGTATAATATTTTAAATAGAGTTCTTTCCAGGAAATTTATTCACTTATTTTGTTGTCATATATTATTGTAAAATCATCACTCAGTGCATGGATTAACATCAAGGAGATTGTGATTTGTAATAAATATTTTACTGTGTATTTCTCTGTTGAAATTGCTTTTTTATTTATTTATAAAATAATCATAATGTTTGACAAATATATATATATATATATATATATAAGAAAAAGAGTTTTATCATTTCATTGTTATTGTTATCATTATCACTATCATTATTATTTATTATATTTGAAAATTCTTTTTATCATAAATGATACCCCAGTACCGTTTTCACATGATGATTCCCTCTGAATTTTGGCCCTATATTCAAAAAATGTTTTTCTATGAATTTCCACAAACCTACTTGTTCCATATTCTGAATTATAATTATGAATTTCTAAATTAAACAAAATATATATATATATATATATATATATTAGGGGTGATATATAAATGTTTAAGTTAGAAATAGGTGTATCATAGTATTTATAATTATTCTTATTATTTTTCTTTGACTTTTCAGCTCATCACTTCACTTCAGTGGCTGAAGTCCTCCATTCTACCATATAAATCAATTTTATTTATATATATATATATATATATATATATATATATATATATATATATATATATACACACACTATATATATATTTTTTTTTTGTTTTTTTTTATTAGACCATATAAAAAAGCATTTTTTAGTTCAAATTGTTTTTATAAAATTCTATTTGAAATATTACGGATCCGGTTTTTAAAATGACCCTTTTTTATAAATTATTTAAATTTTATTTGTTTCATTGACAAAATTTATCTTGTTCAAGAAATTTAAAACGCAAGTAAAGATATAGTGGCAATTTCTTGATTTAATGTAACTTTTAAATCTGGTTCAGGTAGGATGAAATATATCTATTTATATATATTTATATACTTTTACTTAAATATTCTTAAATTCTTTTTGCTAGGTAGTTAACACAATTGAAGGTTAGAGTACATCTATATTTATCAAAGAAGATGCATGCTTGCATGTTAGTTTAATTTTTTCAAACCAGGGTCAGCTGATTTTAGAGATGCCATAATAAATTATCCCATTTTATTCCCAAATTTTTTTATTCAAAAATTAATTTGCTTGCTACATTTAGCTTTTTTTTTTATCGTAATAACATGAGAATGGTTATTTAAAAAAAATTCCAAGTAGCATAACAATAATCCAAATTATTTCAAAACTTTATCAATTTTATTTCTAATATATTTGCCTTGTATATTATAAAGGCACGAACTGAACCTGGATTTTAGAGTGTAATTATTTTATCTTTTACATATTTTAAAATTGTGGGGGAAATAAAGTGATTGGTGTTAATGATGTGCGATCAAATCAAAGTGTGAAATTAACATTTTATTCCTCACTACAAAAATAAAAATATACAAACTTTAAAAAAAAATGAGACGTAAAATTAAACAGTTTACCCGATTATATGCAACATCGCATCAACTTTTCACTTCTTGCTGCATCCTATATCTTCAGAGTACCAGATTGACCGATTTTTTTCAGCTGCTTGATGGATTTGATCTTTGGATTAGCTGTGGTGATAAATGCAATGCTGTGTAGCTAAATGGTAAAATATTAAGTTCCTACTAATTCTTTACAACATTATATATATTTCATGATAATACTAATATTTATTAAAAGACTCCATCCATTTATGTACTTGATCGCTCTGTGACTTCAACCAACCATTATCACTTACCAGGGGCCAGGGTCAGAGCATTAGCCCACCCAGGCAAGTCTAGCGGTTAACCCATCATTGCAAATATTTGGATACTAGATTTTGGGTACCAGTGATTTTTGTGGTTGGGTGTCAATTATCCACATATCTCAGGAATGGTCGACCTGAGTCTGAAGAAGACTATATTTAATTTACATTCATACATATCGTCTTCTGAAGTAATACCTTATGGTAGTTCTGGAGGCTAAACAGAAAAAGAAAGTGATACTGCAGTTACTTTTATTTCTGACTTTTTAAATATTTTTGATAGATCCATTAAATGTCATATGAAAAACAGAAATTTTGCGTGGCAAATTACAATATAAATACAATAAAGGAAACATTAGTATAATAAAGGGAAGAAACTTCGTAGAGTTACATATCAACATATCAAGATATGCCAGTATCTGGTCAATGCCTAATTTATCTCAGATATATATATTTTATATGAAATATAAACCACCAAAACACAGTACTGTTTTTCGCATATCCTGCATTCTATTCTTATAAAATTCCATTTTTATTACATTAAAACTTACTGTTTAATGATTTCCCTTTTTTACCATAAATTATAATGTTATCTATTGTGAAATTTTAAATATTATGAACATAAATGTAGTTGTGAAAATATTAATAATTTAAAAAAAATAATACAAATCAATCTGAAAGTGTGGCATACTGTGCAAACTGGTTGTTGGAAATAAATAAGGGATATTATATTTTATATAAAATATAATTATATATATTTTATATAATGTTAAATTTTATTAGCATGGTGGTAAAAAATGTTACTGAATTATTTGAATATTCAAAAAACAATTTTATATATATATATATATATATATATATATATATAGATACATACACACATACATACACATGCACACATACACATGCACATAAATTTTTATGAATTTTGTTAGTCAGTGCAATGAAACTATATGCTTATCTTGTACATTTCTTGGCTTATGATATTTCAAGAAGACTGTTATTCATATTTTTAACTTTTCTAATAATATTTTGAGTATTTATCAGTGGTACATTACTTGATTTTTTTTCATCATTGTTAATAAAATTGAAAAACAACATATTCTTATAATTTAACTAAGTTATTCTTTTTGTAGACAATTATTTGTTTACAATGTAAAGAATAGCCATGAAAAGCAATTAATTTTATGAGATTTCATTGTGTAAAATAAATTAACTAATTAATTAATTATTGGCGTGACAATCATCTTTTCACCAAGATACCCCAAAACATTTAATTATAATAAAAATTAATTTTCTGTACTTTATAGATTGAGAATGGGTTTTGATAAATGAAACAAAGCGACATCTACGTTTAACAAGTGGTTTCACAAGCTTTTTTTTTTGATATGGAAATTTTGTTTAGTCCTGTATTGTTTTGTTTGCTTTGGCGATGAATCTGTTGCCTGACAGCAGTTTGAAAGTATAATGAAACCATGCTCATGCCTCATTTTTCAAAAACCGTAGAATATACTTACAAAATAGATGGTACATAAATATTTCATGAATTTTAAATACCATAGCAAACAAAGTTAGTGGAAGCCTATATAAAATTGTAAAAATAATAATAAAATACATGATTCAGTTCATACTATACAAAACTTAAGTATGATGTAAAAAAAACAGAGTATTGAAAATTACTAAAAGGAAGATCAGGTGGTGTACCAATATACTGTAAGTATCGATTTTTGTTACCCTTCAACATTATTCTTAGTTGAAAATTTAATCTCGGCCGAGTTGGTTCATATAACATACATTCCTGGATGCGTTATAGATCTGTTACCATCTATATCAGTGGAACTTAATTCAGAATGACTATAGGATACTTTAGATACTATAGTATAGGATACCCTTTTACTATAGGATAATTTTCCACTAAAGTTACTTACTTTTGTTATTATTGTTTAATATTATAAATTTGCATGTTACAATTAAGTTGATAGTATAATATTCAGATAAAATCGTGGTAGGTCCCAAGTCCCAGTAGGGTCCATTGGTAGAAACTTTCCTGTAGGGATTTTTTTATGTGTACTTTTGTGTATGTTTCTATTTCAAGTTCAACATAAATTTTACATTAAAATTAATTAGATAAGCAGTGTAGATTAATTCTTATGAATATAGATGTAAAGTTCTGTATATGCTGTGTATGTATTTTCAGGTTCAATGTAGATATAATTTTATTATTACTTAGTTAAGTCGTGTCCGCGATCCCAATCCCTAATAGGGTCCCAGTAGGTTTTCCCATTGATAGGATATGATTTTTTCACCATATTTGTGTCTTATGGCAACTAGGTGCAATTCCTATTTCATAAAGGGGGAGGTTTTTTGGTCGGTGAGAGCCTGACACTACCGTTGTGTGCGCAGACGGTGGCTGGTAGAGCCTTTTCCTTCTCCTAGGCTAAACAAAAAAAAAAAAAATTAATAATTGTTTTTGTATTATCTACCTTACTAAAATTTTTGCCAAGTGATTTTGAGTTGTAGGTGCTGTGTGGGGAGTACTTTTAAATTCATGGAAGGTGTGGCAAAAAAAATGATTATGTTTACTAAAATGTAATGTTGAATGTGGAATATGATTGTGGAAGTGAAAAGTATTTTAGTCAAAATGACTATCACCGTAGCTTCAAATCTGCATTGAATAAAAACTGAGTATGGTCAGAATATCCTGACTGAAACGGTCTCCCTGTTCATCACTGACAGAACACAAATTTTCAGGAATAAAGTCTAGGTGGTAGTGTAGGAAATGAATTATTAATGACATAAAAATATACATAACAAGGCCATAATTAATGATAATAGAGCATTTAGTAGTTGCAAGCTGGAATTTTGACAGCTATGCAGCTGTCAGGAAAAATAATTTTAAAAGTTGTACTGATATCTTCTCATGAACTTATAACTTATTTTGGACAACATTGAGGACCCTCATAATCTCCGCCTTAGAAGTATCGTCTTTATAACAAAACAAAGTAATTGCGTTGTCATTTTGCGTAAATGAAGTCGAGGATTCAAATGTATCATTTGCTGCTAAAATGCTATTAACAGGTGGCGAATTTAATATGTTGTAAAACAGTTCAGATTATATTGTTTTAGAATTTTGTTTAACAGGTAGCAAATTTGATATGCTTTTACACAGTTCAGGATGTATTGTTTTAAAATTTGTTTTACAGGTAGCAAATGTAATATGCTCTGTCAGAGTTCAGAGTGTATTATTTTAGGTTCTTGCTTAACATGTAGCAAATTTAATGCCCTGTGACACTGATCATGGTGTATTATTCATATATTTCCTGATCAGGTGCCAAATATAATATACTATGTTTTTTTTTTAAATTATAACATTTAATATCATAGTGACATTGTAAATAAATATATTGTATGCAATTATAATACCTCTCAGGAATGCAGGGTATGCAAAGTATTTGTACCCCGCCAACTGCGCGGCGTCTGACTTTCATAATCCTGGTATCGTTCATCGGGTTTCGGGTGCGGGAATTTGTGTATAAACATGTGGGGTATAAATTAAATGTGTGCAATGTAAATATTTTAATGCTACAAATAGTTGTATCATCCTATTTATAATTTATAATTTTTTTCTATATTTTTTCCCTATGTCGTTTCAGCTCATCACTTCACTGCCACTGGCTGAAGTCCTCCACTCTATATTATAAATCAATTTTATTTGTATTTATTTTTTTAGTATTACTTAGAGTACTTAAAAATATATTTTTATTTTATTTTATTAAATTTTATTCATTACATTAAATAAATTAATCTTTTAATTCAATGTAAGTTTAAGAAGTTTAAAAAGTATGTAATGATATAGTTTCAATTGTTTAATTAAATATATATTTAAACCAAGTAAAATCCAGGCTTTAAATCTTGTTCTTATAGAATATAATATATATTTCTTTTTATAGATTTTATATTAAATTTTTCAGTCCTTTTTTTTACTTTGATATTTATTATTTTATGTAAAGGTTATCTTAATTTTTCTTGGTAGATAGCTAACCAAATTAAATGTTAAAGCATACCTATATTTAACTAATTACAATCTTAAAATTCTTCTATTTTGATAATATTTTAAATTTTGAATGCCCCTTCACTTTCCCTAGTCAGCATTCAGCCATCTGCCATCTACTTCAAAGAAGTTGAATGAATTAAAATCTCATTTTATTCACTAATTTTTTTTTATTAAAACAAAATATTAAGTTACTTGCAACATATAAACTATGTTGCACCATTATTTTATATTGCAAAGAGGCAGGGAGGCCGAGGTACTTGGGATGCAGTTTCAAGCCAGGCCTGTACTGGAGCGGAACTGATCTCAAAGCACCGGTTCTAAATTTCAAACAGTTGCTCATCTTCCACCTGTGGAGGAGGCTTTACAGCCTCACGATGGAAACATGGCAGCAAGAATGGTACACCACAATTAAGGGAAGGTCCTTGTATAGATTTATAGAAGATCTGGGGGATGGTATGCTCTCCGTCGTTTTTAAGGGCAACAGGAGTCTGAGTGCTCTTCAACAATGTAAATTTAAACCAATATTTGTTTCAATTCCACCTGGCAACTGATGAACTGTATGTCTGTGAGGAGGTCTGGTAGAACGAAGACATGATGTTCAATTGCCCAGCTCTTGGAGGGGGCCAGAACTCAGGCCACGCTGGAACATAGAGGTCAACGGGAATGTGGCGAGAGCCGCATTGTCATACCATGTGGCAGTTCCTTGATGAGGTTGCTTTGTTCAACCGACATCAGTAGTTTGCCTAAGGGAAAAGACTCCTACTGCGCTGCTATAGGAAGCTAACAGAGAGATATGGCTGGCTACCAGCCAGATTAACACAACAAGCACTTTAATGGTGGACAGAAACTTGCTGGCATTCAGCGGCCTAGGCATGGCAGCGTTGATAGTCATATGTTTTAGTAGTTGCCTACCCATTTTAGTGATGTATGACAAGTGGGTGGTGGGACACACAAGTGAATGGTGTATGGTACCATGCTTATTCCGCTCGCGCTTTTACATTAGCTCTAGGAGGTAGTTAGGAAACTGGTCGCTAAACTGTTTTGAGGCTCAGTAGTCGTTTATGCGACAGACATTCAATCTTATGCTTTAGGGCAACCGAATGGAGTGGTGGCGGGGTAAATGCTAAGCAAACCAAATTACCATTCTTTTTATGTAAAAAGCTGAAGTAAAATCATTATTTTAAAAAACTCATCTAGCATAACTGAAATCTAAATTACTTCAAAATTTAATCATTTTTTAAATGTAATAAAGTTGTGCATATTATAAAGACATGTACTGATCCTGGTTTTTGTAATGTAATTATTCTATCTTGTACATATCTTAAAATTGGAGGGTAAATAATGTGATTGGTATAAATAAAGTATGAAATTGAAGTGTGATCAAGTTCAAAGTGTGTGAATTAACATTATCTTCCTCACTATAAAAATTCACAAACTATAAATGAAAATGTGACATGTAAAACTCTGTTTACCTCATTATATTCAGGGTCTAAGCAACATATTAATAATCAATGATTTTGGATTGATCAGATTAAATTCATGTATATAGGTACGTTTATTAAAATAAAATTTGTTTCAGAAACAAAAGAACTAGCTGATAATGAGATCATAAAGAAACCTTACTCCATAAGTTTTTTTTAAGGGAATGGTTGAAATGTGAGGATACATATAAAAGGTTAGACAGAAATGATGAACTGATCTCTTACAATGTCAATGACTTCATCAAGGAACACAGAGACATCATTAGTTTGAAGACAGTAAATGTAAGGAAACGAGTTGAAAACACCATTAAAGCCAAGGTAATTTTTTAAACATTTATTGTAAATTTATACAGTATAAATCGCAGTAAGTAATTTTTTTAAAAGTAAATTAAAATTATTTTAATATTTGAAAGGTTTAAATTTTTAGTATTACAAACAGCTGTTTTTAATTTTTATAAATTCATAACAAAATGTTATGTTATGAATTTTCTTAACATGTTTGTTCTTTGTTGGTGTTAAAATTTTATCTTTTTTTTTGGTTTTTTTTGATTTTATTAGATTATTTTTCTCATAATTAAATGGCTACTTATTTTTATAATAAAATTGTTACATCTATTAGTCATTTAACAAATTTATCTTATTACTAACATAAAGAAATGTGTTTTTTGTTAACCAAATTTTTCTGTTTTTGAATAGATATCATGCAAACTACAGGAGATAAATGTCGAACTGTTTTATTCCATTTTTCCTAGTTTTCCGATAGTTTTCCTAGCCGTAACTCGATAACAAAGCGTTTTTAAGCATGTATTTGTGTGAACATAGTTTTCCTTTTAGTTTTACTTTTTTTTAAATCACAGGTTAATTTATTAATAAATCAATATAGTTAAATTAAAAAAAAAGTTAAAAAAAAAAAGGAAATGAAGTTGGATTTTCATTAAACAAACTTTTATTGGGGTATAACCCTGTACGAATGAATATAAGTACCACTCATGATATATCGTTGAAAAGCTCTCAATGAGGGCTTATTACTGCAGTTAAGAAACAATTTTTGGACACTTTTGGTCCAGTCAATCAAACGGGGAAGTCCTGAATCCAAAATTTCAACATTCTACGACTAATCGTTTTTGAGTTATGTGAGATACATACATACGTACAGATATCACGCCCAACTAGTCAAAATGAATCCTATCCCTGAATCCATTTTGACTAGTTAAAATGCAATTGACTAGATAAAATGCAATTTCCGTTGAAATCTGAATACTGAAATTTTTTCGCGATTACAATACTTATGAAGTAAAAATTAGCAAGAACGGTTCAGTAATCTGTGCTGGAAATCTGGTACAAAGTTTTTGCCAATTATTTAAATATTTATATATATTTAAATAAATGTTTTGAATCCAACTTGAATTAATTTGAATTTCTTGCACAAAGTTATATATATTTAATTGCTTCCAAGATTTGTAATTTAATTAATTACAAATACATGGATTAATGTGGGTCTGACTGTTAAAATGAATTTTATTTGAGATTTTTCGAAATCACTTAAGACACACTTTAGTCATAAATCAATGTACATTTTAGACTTATGTATGTTAAGCCTTTTTAGCAGATTTCCAAAGAATTTGGAAATCGCTCCTACCCCTGATCTTGTTTATATACATACGCGTATGTATGTATAAAGTTTTATCATCCATTCTACCAAAGGCAAATCTTAACCGATTTTGAAAAAACTTGATTGGGTGAAGTGAATCTATTGAGAATTAAGCCCCATTGTTCAAGTTAATTGGTTCACAGGAACTGAAGCTAAAAGAAAAAAAAGGATTTTTGTTTGTGTTTTCAAGGTTATGTAAAACAGGAAATCTGCCTTTCTTATGCACTTGATGAAATAGTCATTTTTAGTTATTTTAAATTGAAATATAATTAGTAATTTGAATAAATACAAACAGATAATTAAATAATGAATTTAATGATGCTTGTTATCAACATACCTAAATCTAAGTACTATTACTGACTTATGACCAATTTTCCCATTTCCCTGATTAACAAAACCCTGACAGTTGTATAGTTTTTCCTATAAGGGGTCTTTCATGTGTAAATAAAATAATGAACTGCAAAATAAATGTAGCTTCCAGTATGTATGACTACCAATTTTAATGTTTGCAGTATCATCATCAAAAGAAAATATTATTTATTTTATTTTTATAATATTATCAATCTAATATTAAATTTTTCATTATTATTTTGCATATTAAAAATTCCAATAATCAGACTTTGTTGTGGAGTTGTCATGTAATGATCACCTAACTACTACCATTTCCATAACAACTATTTTTATATTTTAATTTTTATTATTAATAATATTAAAGGTTGAATCATTATCCTTGCATTTTGTGATCTCACTATCATAAAATATATAAGTAATTTATTTAAAAAACAATAATCAACTATAAAAAGCTTAATAATTGAATTTTTTAAGAAGCCTGATATGCGTACTCTTCCAGTTAAGTAAGTAAATAATGATTAATTTAAATTTATACATATACCAATAATTGCATTAATTTAACTAAAACTTCATATATAATTACTTTGAGTATAACTCAATTTTATTTCTGACCATATAAAATTATTTTAAACATAACCAGTAAACGATTAAAGAAATGTTTTTAAACATGGAGACAATCCTTTGGTAATGACATAAAATGCAATCTCTAAATCTGATTCTTTTCATACTTACAGATAATTTAATTAAATACACAAAAACTTTTTGCCATCTGAGTCTTTTATTCCCAAAGTATACACGTTTAGATTGTAACTCAAATCTTTTATAAATTACACTCCCATTACAGTTAGAATATAATTAATAATATTCATATGTTAAAAAATAATCATTGCCTCTTTAAGTAGCTTAAAGGTACATTTGGAAGAATCTATTAAATGCTGAAAATTAATATTTATTAAAGAAAATCTTAATATTAATCTTTATTAAAGAAAAACAATTTTTATCTGAAAATGATTTGTGTTAATCATTTCCAAGTAATTGGCAAGATAAGGGGTAAAGATGAAAGAAATATAAATAATTATTCTTTATTTTCATAATCCAAAATATTTATGTTACTGTTATTTTTATACCTTATTTGCAGGGGAAGAAGAAGCCGCAGAGCTGTTAATTCTGCACCATACCAGAGGCCGACGCCGTTTGAAAATTTACATTCACTCAGTCCAATCAGGACCAGGTATGTTAATATGTTATGTTTTTCAGTGCAGTACTTTAAGCTCAAAAATGTTCATAATTTTCCATAATCTATGTAATACTGAAAGAAGTTTCCTACACTTTCAGCAAAGAAACGAAAATGTAACTGACCTTTATTCAGTTTCTAATCTTATAAAAGAAAATTTTAATACTAAGTATACCATAAACTACGTCAAGAAAATATTTTAAGAGGTAAAGATGAAAGAAATATAAATAATTATTCTTTATTTTCGTAATCCAAAATATTTGTTACTGTTATTTTTATACCTTATTTGCAGGGGAAGAAGCCGCAAAACAGTTAATTCTGCACCATACCAGAGGCCGACGCCATTTGAAAATTTACATTCACTCAGTCCAATCAGGACCAGGTATGTTAATATGTTATCTTTTTCATTGCAGTACTTTAAGCTCAAAATTGTTCATAATTTTCCATAATCTATGTAATACTGACACAAGCTTCTTAAACTTTCAGCAAAGAAATGAAAATGTAACTGACCCAGAGATGCCTTTATAGCTGACCTTTATAACTTTATAACTGAAGAAGTCAATTTCTAATCTTACAAAAATTAATTTTAACACTAGGTATACCATAAACTACATCAAGAAAATATTTTAATTCATATAACACACATTAACATGTATTTCTATTCTGTGATATATTCTGTAAAGTATCCCTCGACACTACTTTTAATTACATATTTAAGGAAAATTTAATTTTTCTATTTAGTTATTTTTTATTAATGATGAATTATTAGATGATGAATTAATTATTCATTACCGGATCAGTAAATACTATGTTTTTTTTGTTGTTCAAATTAAATTATTTACATTAATCTCTAATAATTGTCATTCGGAGCTTGTCTTTTCTTTTGATTTATTTTTTATTGTTAGTTTTCATAATTGGTATTATTGGATATTGTAATTCATTTTTGTGTCATTATCTGTTATACCCACTATTATGTAATATACAGTCCTTTTTTTTATTCGCGGAATTGTTATTGTTTATTTGGATTTATTTTATTATATTACTTAACGTTTTCATTAATTCGAACAAGTAATTCTTTATAAAAGTATATTCCTAAATAGTTAATTACTGAATTAAAGAAACCCTTTTTTCCTTTTAGCTGGAAACGATTTTTGTTAAAAAAGTTTATGATTAAGCCAATGAGATAAGGCAAAACAGGAAGAACTATATTAACTTTTTAATTCTGTAATTTAAAAATATATACGATACTATTATTTTTATATAATTTATTTATTTTTAGGGCAAGACCCCACAAAGCTGCTGTTACTTCTACACCAAACCAGACGCCTCAACCAGTTCAAAACTTAGCTTCGGGCTCTCAGCTCATAACCAGGTATATTAACTAATTAAGTGCAGTACTTAAATCTCAAAAATGTTTATACTTTTTGTAATCTATGTAATACTGACTGATGCTTCATACATTTTCAGCAAGGAAATGACAATGTTATTCAGTTTCTTAGCTTATCCTAAGATAATTTTTAAGTGTACTTGAAATTACATCAGAAAAATATTTTCTTTAATCAAATGTTCTTTAAGTCACCTTTCTATTTTATCATGATTATATTTACAGTACAGGAATAATATGTGAAACTTTTGACAGTCCCTAGCACTGGGGAATATGTAAATTGTTTCCAAGATAAAAGAACAATTTTACTGTAGATCGTTATTTACCAGTTTACTGTTTGTTACATGTTACTATCATAGATTTTGAAGATAAATGATTTAGCTACTCAATTGCCCAATGATATGGTAGTTTTTTCAACTATTTAACCAATTTGCAGAAAAATGTTTGCGGAAATCTAAAATTCTGTTATTTTGTTCTCCATTTATTTTATGGATAGATTGCCATTAGTTTTAAATTTTATTATGAGCTAAATTCTACAAAATAAGTGAATTTTCTAATGCTGTCTGGATATACCTTCACTTGTATTATCTTCTGTGAAGTAATGATTGTATATTGACCTATTGTATTTTATGTTTTTGTATCAGTAAACATAAATACACATTAAGTAATGAAAATATGTAAGCTCTTTTAATTTATAAATTAAGCTTTCTTAATTCTAGCACATCTGTTGAAGCCCTATTCCTAATCCGAATTTTTCCTCTACTTCATTCGAGTATTTATAATATGCAGTAAAAAATCTTACTATGAAAATTAAAAATTACTTATTTTCAAAACTTGTAGAGAATTGGATAATTAGACGGCAGGTTCAGTAACTAAATATACTTTGTGACTAATAAAAGCTGTTCTAACTATAAGAATTCAACTTCATTAGTTTATTGTATGGTTGAATATCTTTAGTGAGTTTTAAACTAATGGATTTTAATGTAGAAAAGGAAATGATAACAGGCAGGATAAAAACTAGAAAAAGGGAACTTTCTTTCTTAAAATAAGAAAACAATTTTAGAATAAGAATGTATATGAAAAAAGAGCAATACATTCAATAGTAATACATTTGATTGTGCAAATAAAAAGAACGAAAAAGGGAAAAAGTGAAAATAATCATATTTTATTTTTGTAATTTAAAAAATATTTACGTTACTGCTCTTTTTATATATTTTCCTTATTTTTATGTATTTTTATTATTTTTAGTGAATGTGCTCACACAACTGTTACTTCTACACCAAATCAGACACCACAACCAGTTCAAAACTTAGCTTCAGGCTCTCAAATCATTAACAAGTATGTTTACTTTTTAAGTGTAGTATTTTTATTTCTAAAATGTTCATACTTTACATAATCTTAATAACACTGAGAAGCTTCATACGTTTTCAGCAAAATAACTAACCGATCTTTATTCATTTTCTAAGCCCATACTAAGGTAATTGAACAATACATTTACCTTGAAGTACGTCAAGAAAATATGTAGTACGTGGTTTGGTTGTTGCCAAAATTTTGAAAACATTTTAATGATACATAAATAAAATGACTGCTTACTATTATTATCTGATATGTTAGTCGAACTGTAATTTGATCGTCATATATTCAAAAATCTTCAGTTGAAGCTATATACAGGCTGGAGTCCTGTAAACATAAGCTCTTCTATTACATGATTTGGTGTTCTAAAACTCAATGCAACTCTACCTTACTGTTGACAGGAGAGGTAGTAAGATCAGATAGCAATCTATAACAATCCAGAATTAAAAAGATATAAACTAATGCCCAACATGCAGCCTAATTGTCAATGTAAATTAGAATTCAGTTGCTTTTGCAGTTTAAATCAGTACCATTTCATTACTCTGATTTACACGCCTTATATGCAGTGCTACAACTATTAACCTGATAAGCTACTGAAAAGCTACAGAATACTTATCAAGGCTTAACAATGAAAAACTCCTTATCTTGATACCATATGTATTCCCATTCCTGCCTGTTCACTATCCTGGGTGGTTAAAATAAAATAAGTGAGTTTGCAAATTGCTATTATCCAGTTTAAGTTTACCTTAGCCCTTAGATTTTTCTTTCTTATCAGAGGAACTGCTGTGGACTACTAAAGGGTAATCCTTATGTCTCTTTCTTGAACTAATGTTGGGTGTTGTTTAAAACATTGTTCAACATCTCCAACTTTATACAGACTAACTTACTCTGAATAAGACAAGATCGAATGCATAGCATTTTGTGTGAAATCTTGGAAATACTATTTATTTCTCTATCATCTTCTGTGATTGTTCCATAACACAACGCTCAATCTTTTCTTTTTATTTTGATTAGTTTGATTTTTAATTAACATTTTCACATCCATGTATGGTTACTACTCACAACACAGAGTAACTATGTGTTATGGTTATGAAAGTCTGATGAGTTGCTGTTTTAAATGATCTACAAATTGTGATTCTGCCATCAAAATCATCTGTGATAGTCTTAACATCATGAAGTTTGTGCAAGGAGGGTCCAAAACAACTCATAAACCAGCATGAACAAATGCCTGTGGATAACTGATCAAAATTTGACCTTCTGTGATAATGTAGGTGATGATGCTTTATTGGACAGAATCACTGGTAACAAAATACGGGTCAACCATTTCAAGCCAGAGAGAAAACAGCATAATATGGAATAAAACCCACAGCCATCTACCAGAAAAAATTAAAAAGTAAGTCATCAGTAAGAAAATTGAGAGAACTTTTTTGAGAATTATTAGATCTAGTATTTGAACATTATCAGGAAAGGGATTTTGCAATGAACAGTAACATGACAGTGTCCACCTGCACTTTACTGCCCACACAGTTGCCTTCCTAATAATCAAAATATTATAGGTATAGAGCTATCCTCTCTATAATTCTGATCTACCTCCTTCAGACTATCACTTGTTTACCTGCCTTAAAGATATATTAGAGGCCACTGATTCACCTTTGACCTAGGATTGAAGGAAGCAGTGCATGCATGGCTTGCACTACTACAAAAAACATATATACAAAAACCATGTTATTTACAAAAAACATTTTTTTTAATAAATCATAAACTAATGTAGTGTTGGCAACTCATGCAGTACTGGAAAAAAGCAATAAAAATCAATGGGAACTATATTGAAAAATGAATTATTTTTTTTTAATGAAGTTTTCCAGCAAGTAAAACAAAATGATCCAGGATAAGAATTAAGTTGCTAAAAATTTTCGTATATCAATAATTATGGTAGCATATATGGTTATCTGGGCTCAAGCTTTGAGTACCACCTGGAAGCCATATTTGTAGCAAATGTCTTTTAAAAACAAAGGTTAATACATAAGGCAAAAGTGCTTACAAATTTTGTATCATTACTAACTACTACACATTAATAATAAAAAACATTAATGATTTTGCTATTATAACCCTATAATAGGGCTATATTTTGGGTAACCAAAAGACTAGCTATTATATTAATTAAATTTATTCTTTTTATATTTCCATTCTGTTGTGTATATAATGCTTTATCCTAATTACTAACAATGTTTTTTTTTTTCTGTTTGGTATTTAGATCACCTACTATAAATTACAATAATCGTAATGACACCAATAGTTTCATGATGCAATTATCATTACAACCAGTTCCCAGAGTAAATCGAAGTGGTTATTTATATTTTAATTTAGAAGAAACCAGCAGAACTAAAGATGATTTCACTAATATTAGTTTAAATGTAAGTTGGTAATTTTTTTTTAAATTTCATTCGTATATTTCTTTTATAAGCTTATTGATTATTATTAAATGATCACTTGTAAGAGCTGAAGAAATTTGATTTATAATGTAGAGTTTGTGTAATTTTGTCTGATACATTTTTTAATAAAATAATTTATTTATTATCTAAATTATGGTTAATATAATTAGAAATCAATTTTAATTATAATTATAATGTTCAAATAAAGTAATTTTTTTAAAATATAAGTGAATGAAATTTTACGCATATTTAAGTAGTAATTGGTTGGTTCAGTTTTTTATTTTTTTATCATTATCATACTTATTGTTATTTTAGTAGTTTCCTTTACACTCATTTATATTTGGCTGGTGGTATTTCTCCTGATACATCTCTATTGTTTATTCGCATATTTGTGGTATATAAATATGTTTAGATGTAATAATTTTTAGGTTATCATTAGTTGGTTAATTGTAATGATTCTGTGTCAATGATGCAATTTGTAAATGTTGATTATTTTACTGTGGACTGCTGTTAACTGTTCATTGTATATTTGCTTAATACTCCAAACATCTTTGAATAGTTCAAAACTTTGTTTAGTTTAATTTATGAACTATCAAATTATTATCTGGTGTGGATAGGATTTTCTCAATCTTGGTAGTGGTACACTCTGTCTAATAGATAACCAGTTACTGTAAATAACAGAAATTCTGAAGTGCTTTTGTCTCTTCTGTTTTGTATTAATTTCATGTATCTGTAAAGTAAGATTCAAAATATTTGATTTTTAATAAAATTTGCTTATTAATTTAAGATTTTTTTTACGATTATAAAAAATATTTTTTAAATTATTAATATTTTTTTGAAAATTAAAAAAAAAAAGAGTTGCACACTTATACTAACAATATCCATTGTTGAAATGTATATCTATATGGATTTCATAAACCCACCTGCTGTTATTTTTTGTTTTGATGTACATGAGGATTGTGGAAGTCATTCATGCAAGAAGTGTGGCCAGAAAATTGGATCTTGCATTTTTGGATTATGTTGGTAAATTTTCAGTGCGTGTGTAGGCTCCTTGTTCAGAGTTTACAGTAATCATCAGTATTCCTTCATACATAAAAAGCAGTAAATTCCAATATTATTGGCATATGTGTGGATTTTAATCGCTGAAGTACCATTTTGTAAATTATTACTTGATTATTACCATAATAAAATTATTTTGCAGTGTAGTTCTTCATAAATTGTTGAAGAATCTTATCATCACTAATATTTTAATGTGTTATTAATTCTTAAATGTAACAATTTTAATATTGTTTTGTTACAGGTCTATGTTGATGAGGATGAAAAAAGATTAATTGATAATTATCGTCGAGATTGTAATAAAGGTAGATATTTTGATTGGTTTTCTATACTAGCATTGCAGTTTATACTAGCATACTAGCATTGCTAGCATTGTAGTTTGTTTAAGATTATAATGTCGAGAGATTATAATTATTTTTTCTTTAGAGACAATTGCTTTATCTGCATTTGGTACTAAACATATCTGGTAAAGAAATATTGAGACTGTGCTGTTGAATGTATTAGGTACAAGGATATAAAAAAGCATTTAATACATTATGAATACCTAAATGTTCACACTAATTAAGTGGAGAAGGGATCTTAAGTTATATAGAAAGATAAGAAAATCTTTATTGAAAAATCTTAATTATATACTTTTATGGAAAATGGGGGACTACTTTTCAAATGACTACTGTACATTGGATTTATTTGAATAAATATTTAAATCTAATTAAAAAATATAATTACTTCTAAACATACTTGAATTACCACTACCTATTTCATCACAAATTATTCATTCTATCTAATTAAAAAATATATAACAAATTTTGTTTTTTGTGAAGTTAACAGCTAATAATAATCCAACCAGTTTTTCAGTCTTTTGAAAATATTTAATGTTTTTGTCATTATTTCAGTCAAATTTAGAAAAAAAAATTACAAAAAAATAATTTTTTTATATATTATTAATATACTAAGGTATAAATTGAAAAATGTTGACATTTGTGTTATTTTTATCAACATTTTTCAAACACAACCAAAAAAAAGTAGCCCAATTTATAATGTCCTACATTTAATGCGATTAGAATAAATATTACAATTATTTATGCAAACAATATTGAAATTAAATTTTTTCATAAGAATTGTGTTTAACTTTACAAAGCAAGCCTTTACCATCTTTTCCAATTTCTCATAATTAAGATGTGCTGGCTTTCAGTTGTTTAATGGTGTGTGGATTATTTTTGAATACACAACCTTTTAGATAGCCCCAGAGAAAAAATTTGGAGGAGAAAGATCAGGTAACCTAGCTAATCATAAGCCAGTCGGTATTACTCTTTCACCAAAGAAATTTCTCAAAAGGTCCATTGTTGCTCTTGCCGTGTGACATGTGGCTCCGTCTTGTTGAAACCATGAATCTCATTTAAATTTGCAATAAACTGTTACAATTTCTTGGTAGAGGTCTACATTAAGAATGTTTTCAAAGAATAAGGGGCCAATTATACTTCCGCTGGAAATTGCACACCACATACCAGTTTTATGTGGGTGTAGAAGACATTAATAGATGATGTGAGCAGTGTTGGAGTTCCAGTAGCGATGATTCTGACTACTAATGTAACCACTCGAATGAAATCAACACTCAATCTGTAAAAAACACATTATCCAACACTTAAAGCTCTCCTGAACAAATAAGGTCATTCTCATCTTATCCAGAATATGAGCTCTAATTTTTTTAAGTTATAAAATTGAGCAGTAATATACAGAATATATCAGAAACATGTTTATGAGTTTTATGTGTCCAAGATATTAATTAAAGTTGAAATTTTATGAAGTGTAATTTTAAGAGTACTTAATAAATTGAACCCTGAAAATACTGATACATGTACCACAGTACAGGAATTTTCAGGTCAGGAAGTAAGTACATGTAAGGGGTCCTGAGGAATTTTACCGTAGTCATCATATTAAAAATTACATTATTTGTTTAAATCTCAGTAAAGGAATTTTATCTTCTAAGAATGAATAGCTCATAATAAAAAATATAATGGATAAACTACCAGTATTTTTATAATTTTTGGAGAAGATTCATTAACATAAGTTTTTTTTTTAGATAAAATGTATTTTACAACTTCAAATAATTCTTCAAGAAATGCTGGCCAATCTGAACAAACAAATACATTTTATCTTTGCCCTAAAAAGTTGTCTAATAAAAGTACTAACAATGAAGATGATTTTATATTTAAAAAACCTCAAATACCACCAAGAAGAATTATCAGAAAAAAGAAAAATTAGGAGTAAGAATAGACTAGGAGTATGACTAAAGTAAGTAATATGCTAGTTGGATATTTATAAAGTTAATAGCAGAAGCAGGTTATTATAAGCAGGTATTATATTAATATAAAATATAATACTACATGATTGTGGACAAATAATGGGATCTTATGTCTAAAAAAAAATCAATTTTCATTGTATTATTGTTTTATTACCTTGTAATCTTCCTCTGTTGAATGCAATTTGTTGCACAATTTTCAGTTCAAGATTAAAAAAGATACTCCTAATTACAAACAACAAGTGAGGGTTAAAAATTAAAGAAATCTTTTGTTTAAATAATTCTTTAATTGGTTTAAAGATTTTTTGTTTCTTTAATATTACTGTCAAGAATTAAATCCATCTGAATATTTAGGTCCCCTCAAAATAAGGTTATTGTTTGTTTCTTTTTTTGTTTTTCTTTCAAATCTTCATTTAATAAAACTTTATTCTTTTTCATTATTGACTTGGTTCTTTCATAAATTAATCTTTTTTGTTGGAATTACTATTTAATGGCTGTACATTCTTTACAAGTACTGCTGGTGGTTAATGGATAGTTCTTCAGGAATAATATGTTCAGGCATTCCTTTTGGATGTTCAATACTAATTCTAAAATTATGGTCTTCCAAAACAGCATATTCACGATATGCCACTGGTCACTGAATCTAAAATGGTGAGTAATTGTAATTTTCAACAAAAATTCGTAAAATTGTGATAGGAACCTGTTCCAGTTATGCTAGGATACTGTCTTGAATTTTCCCCGTGGTACTGCTAAAGTGTATCCACCTGCTGATGCTTGTACAACACAATCCACTATATCCTCATAAGTATCAATAGTAACATTAATGTATTTCTGTTTAATCAACCCTAATATACCATCAGATGCAATTCCATTATGACCAGTAAGGAAAAAAAAATTCTTATGTCTCCCCATTTTATTTGCTAATCAAGGTATCGTAAGATTTTACTGTTTTTGTTTTGGCTCACACAGTTATCAGTAAAGAGCCGTAATTAATCAACTTTTTTTATTTTCTTAATAATAATGCAATGTACTTGCAGCACTACATGGGCCTTTTCCAATGTAATTCTCTTCATTTATAATAAACAAACCTACCTATAATAAACTACTGACCTAATCCTTCATTATAGATCATTTGTGATGATGAAGGATATCTTAGTTTCTGTGCGTAATCAAATGATAGAACTGATTTTACTATTCACATGTGCTTTTGCAACCTTAATCTGATAAGTTGTCTTTGAACCCTCTAGCTCTCATCAAGTGAGTTGTGGTTTTGACCAACTTTAATTTTTTTTTTGTCAGACAATTATGAGCACAATATAATTGCTCTCAACAGTCTCAACAGTTTTGATTTCTGAAAAAAGTAAAATGTGCAATTGTAGCCTACACAGTATGATGAAATATAGTTTGTGGTAAAAGCATAAATGATGAAAAAAGAGTAAAAATGACGTAAAAGAGTAAAGATCAGTTTGTTCTTAACAAAGTGGTATTACAGATTATTATGTTAGTGTATAATTTTAACCTATCATAAGAAGCTTAACTATTACTATAAATAACTCTCGTTTGTCATTTATCTTTCTTTTTTTAACTCTTGTTTTCTTTTTTTTTCAGTTTTAAGTAGAGAATTTCATCAAATATAACTAGAAAAATTAAACCCTACAAATTTTTAAAATCATCAAAATTAAACTCTGTGGCTTCTTCTTCTACTGCTACTAATGGATAACATATTATAATTAGAGAAAAGGCTAAGTGCACTAGGCCTATGTGGGGTAGCACTATAAAAAAAACGCGCCAAATCCTGTACTTAAAAGGTGGTGTGGAAATCAACTACCAACAATGACTTAACACAAATTTTTGTAATTCATATAAAGATGGGTAAGATTGATGGTAAAGATGATTCTGGTAATAATATTAAAGTAATAATATTAGAGTTCTTTCCGGGAAATTTATTCACTTAGGCTGTTATCATACATTATTGTAAAATCATCACTCAGTGCATGGATTAACATCGAGAAGGATGTGATTTGTAATAAATATTTTACTGTGTATTTTTCTGATGAAATTGCTTTTTTATTTATTTATTTATAAAATAATCATAGTGTTTGACAAATATATATTTTTTATATATTTTTTTTTAATTTAGACAAATATATTTTTTTTTAATTTAGAAGTTCATAATTATAATTCAGCTATGGAACAAGTAGGTTTGTGGAAATTCATAAAAAAACATTTTTTGAATGCAGGGCCAAAATTCAGAGGGAATCATCATGTGAAAACGGTACTGGGGTATCATTTATGATAAAAAGAATTTTCAAATATAATAAATAATAATGATAGTGATAATGGTAACAATAACAATGATATGATAAAACACTTTTTCTGAGATATAAAATGGGATATGATAAAGTAACATACAGAAATAGGCTGTCAGGTCATTGATAGATGCCCATAAATATGAATCAAATATACTGATATAAATTAATGTGTATATTTATCCATAAGTTTATATTCATGAATGTGCAATTGTTTGATAAAGAGTAATTACTTATCCTTAAAAAATAACAATGTCCACTCCTTGATTTTGTGTAACACAATACAATACTAATGATTAACAAGAAAATTATGCTTTTATTGCCATTTTTTATAAATTATCAAACTATTTGAAGAATTTTTCCATCAATATATTTTAAATATAATTGAAAGATTTTTTTTACAGGAGCAATTCTGTCTATGAATTTTTTATAATACTTATTGAAGAATAATAATTAAAAAACAAAACCCGATTTTTACTTGATCTTGTTCAATGTTAGTTTTGCAAGTGTGTTCAAAATAATTTTCAGTAGCGCCATCCCAATTGTGAATTTTACAAGGTGTGTGAGAAAAGTAATGAGATTGGTAACACTGCGAGCGATCTGGCAACGCTGTCAACTGGTTTGTGCTAGACCAGTTTGTTCATCCCTTCCACATGGTCAGTACGAGTTTCAACTCCGTTCAGACAACACATTATTTTTGACAGCGCCATCAGTGAAGTTGTGTTTTGTTGTGTGTTATGAAAATGGAGCACTGGAATTTAGAGCAACGTTGTGCAGTCAAGTTTTGTGTTAAACTTGGGGAATCCGCGACTGTGATCTTTGAAAAATTGAAACAGGCCTATGGAGAACATTGCTTATCAAGAGCACAAGTTTTCTGCTGGTGCAAATCATTTTTGAAAGGCCGAGAACACATTGAAGATCAACCTCGCTCAGGGAGACGTTCAACTTTAAAATCTGACGAAACCGTTGAGAGTGTGAGGGTTCTTGTGAGATCAGACCGTCGTTTAACAATAAGGATGAGTGAACGGTTAAATTTAAACAGTCATCGTACATCAAATTTTGACAGATGATTTGGACATGCGAAACGTTTGGACAATTGAAGAAACGCGTGCATAGATCGTCGTGAAAGGGTTGACAATGACCATTCTTCAGTCGTGTGATTACAGGTGATGAATCCCTGAGTATGATCCTGAAACAAAGCAGCAAAGCAAAGAGTGACACACTTCATCTCCTAGACTGAAAAAATGTCGAATAAGCAAATTAAAGATCAAAACCATGCTGATTTGCTTTATTGAGAGTAGGGATAAGAATTTGTTCCTCCAGGACAAACTGTCGACTAAGTGTTTTAGAAAGGCATCCTTGAAAGGCTTAGGAAAAGAGTGATTCACGTGAGACCAGACATTGCATAAACTGTGCAATGCTTTGTTTATATCAGTTATAGTAAATCAGGTATACAAATTATGCTTTGTTTCTTTTGGTGGTGTGTTACTGATGTTTATAGAGAATGAAGAAAATATGTACCCTGCAATGCAAAGCATATTTTTTATGTTGTAGATGGTAATGTATCAATTCCTTTCATGGCTGAAAATGTTACCTTGCAGAGCAGAGAACATGCACTGCTGATAGTGTAATGGCTGGAATAAAAATATAGATTTAGCTTTTTTTGGACTATCTGATTCAACAAATATGGTACAAATAAGAATACTCTACCTACTCGGTGAGCTCTTAAATCACAAATTTATTTATGTTTTCACGTTTCATCATTCTAGAAGTTTCCACATACTGCTTCAAGCATTGCCACTCAAACCCTCTTTATTAACCTACTCCTCAAACGGTACTACATTATGCGTTATTAGAGATTAATGAATTTTAATTAGAATTGTGTAAGTAATAAAATTACACTATAAAAAATTGAAATAAATAACAAATTACAAAGCAAATGAGTTCTCTCAGAAAAACAAAACGCAATCTTTTACAAAACTGGATAAATCTTTTTAAAATCATTTATACAGTTTTTGGTTTGCTAACTCAAGGTAAATTATGTTAAATGATATAACAAAGAAGAATAGCTTTTATATCAAATTCATGGTAAAAGAAAACTGATAAAAATCAAAATACAATTGATTACAGGGAGAAAGGAATAAAACAGAATATAAGATCTAATTTTAAATAAAGTGATGAAGATAGATGTGAATGGTGGAATATTATACCAACATCAGTCAATAAAATAAAAAATAAAAAGTCTCTTAATTCACAGGTGATTTGTACAACTCTCGCAGCAACTCTCGTTCGTGTAATTATATTATAAAAGGAAAAACAACAAAAAAAATCAACAAAATTTCTAAAAAATTAAATACGTTTATTAAAAATTACAAAAAAGGATCGTATAAAAATACACTACTCGGGTAATAAATATTTAAAAGAAATATTTCGTTTTTATGGAGGTCGTTATTTTTAAAGCAATTATCAATACCGTAATTTCAGGTACATATCTTACACTTGTTCTTTTTATTAATTTTCAGCTTCGATAAAGTAGATTTGCTTTTATATTAAATTGTTTAAAAAAAACCTTTGGTAATAATTTATCGATATTCAAAATAATATTTTTCATAAGTTTTTTTTAATCTTGTCACTACGTGGCACAATAATTTTAAATAAAAAGTTTTTTCCTTAATAATGGTGTTCAAAATGTTGAAACGGTACACCGTGGTGTGCATGGTGTGGTGCTGGTGCTGGTGCGGGGTGGTGCGACGGACCGATTTTTTTAACTACTGCGTTAAATCCGTTGTGATCATCTGCTGTATATTCAACGATTCTTATGCTTCCATCGGGTTCGACTAAACTGTATCCTCCCTTAACTTTATCACCATCTCTTTCCTCATACTGTTGTTTGATATCGCCGGTGTGCGGATCGTGGACGCCGTAGTTGAAAGAATATTTTGGATAAGACTGAAACAAAAAAGTTTGTTATTAAGATTAAATTGTATTTATGAAAATAAAATGGCAGATATTTTAAAATAACAATCGGTATTCGAGATAAAATAATAAATTTAATTATCTTATCGCATTATTGCTTTTGACCGACACAAATTAGCTCAGCCAAAATAATCTGTGTTACGAGTTTAAAGAAAGGCTAACTGAAGACCACCTCAAGAGTTGATTTCATAAATTATAGTAAATTAAATTGAAAATTTATTGTTAAAAGGGAAAGTATTGAAACCGGTCCAATTTGGTCATATGCGGTTTTTACCAGATTTTGACGTTTTGACACGTAAGGAATCCAAAAAAACAGTATGGAAATTTTCCGGATGTTAAAATTCGTATGTACGCGTGTGTGTGTGTTCGGTGACGGCCTCTAAATCAGCTTATATCTTCAGAACTACCGGACCAATGTTTAGCAAACTTGGTCAGATTACTTGTATATATGAGGCGTTGATGCCGTTAAATTTTCAACTTAAAAGGTCAAAGGGGTGAGGCTGTAGAGCAAGGTCACCTCAATATCTGAAGATTTCCCCTAAGTAAGGTCATATTTTTCTTAGGCGTTTTTTAACGATTAAAAAATAATTGCAAAATCGCACCACCACCCCAAAAAATGCTGTTCGTCATCTGATATGACGTCACAGGTGAGCGGTAGAATTAAATAAATGAATAATATTTAAAATGTAGAAAAGTAACTCGGTCTGGCTGGGTTTTGAACTCGATTGTTCGGTCGATTCGGTATCTCGTGCGTTAAGGCTCGTCGTCGACAGATCGGTCGACCGTACAAGCGAAATTTGTTTTATCTAAGTTGTGAAATTGCATTACTTTAGTTAGTTCCGACCGTCGCCGCTAGTACTGCCACTCCCAAGCATATTAAATACGGTGGTATGCGCGCGCGCTTTAGTTAGAATCTGTGAATTAAATAAACGAAAAAATATTATATTTAAATAAAATAAGTATTTTAAATTAAGTTATATGAGTATGTGTATGTAAGCCGTGCATCAGAATCTGCCCGTCATGCTGCTAAAGCCGCATTCCGGGAAAGTCCAACAGCTGCGTTGTCAGCATTTTTTTGTAGGCAGACTGTAACGCCGACTAAAATTATTAGTTTTTAACAATATTCCGTATCTGCCTTTTATCCAGAGGTTTCGGTTTCGAATTATTTTAAATTAGCGTGTAATTTTTCACACGTTTCTAAAATTCATTATTCTCTATTGGCAGTATTACAGGACGGTCAGCCTGTTGTTGGAAAGAGTAAATTGTTTCTTTAAAATGAAAGTTTGTAAAGGAGCCAAGAAATAATACTATTCTCATTAGAGGAAAATAAATTTTTGTTACTTATGTTATAAAATGTAGCGTTTTATTAAGAAATTTTAAACCGAAACTGTGTGATTCATCAAAATTTAAAAGGCGGTACACAAATAAATGCGTAGTAGTTGTATCAAGGGTGTCTGAATTGGTGGTGGGAATGTGTCGGTTTAGCCAGTTCTTATCTACGCGTCGTCAATTAACCTTTAAAAAAATCTTCGATTAGTTATCATATTTTACCCGCTAAATCGATTCATCGGTCGCAAAGTTTTTTAGAGAGAAAACAAAATAAGAAAAAGATTTTTTTTAACATTTATATTTAATTTAGTACCTTAAATAGAAGAAAAAAGAAAACAGAAAAAAATGAAAAAAAGTTATTCGAATAGAAGAGAATTTATTAAACCGTTAACGGGAAAGATCCGTGTTCCCCATCTTCTTTTTAGTCTTCGAATAAAATTCGGCGGATTTGCTAGACTTGTGATAGATTGATTTTTTATGGACCGGCAATTTCGAGTGAAACATCGAATAAAAATATCGTATAGCATCCTCCGAGAAAGAACATTTTAAATCATAATATTAAGTAATTGTTACATTAAATTATTTAGAGTAATGCTTTGCACAAAGGAAAAATGACATTGAAAAATTTATCCCGTCGAATCGATAAATCGTAGTTAAAATAATCAAAAACTTTATTTTGCGGTAACCGAGTTCTGCGTAAAATCGGTAAATCGCTATTAAAAATGAAAAATACATTTGTTAAGCGGGGGTAGTCCGGTAAGTAACTATTTTATTTATGTTTATTTGGTTTTGTTTGAGGTCGAAGTATTGCGTTCGGTTCCTTATTAAGGCGTAATTCCTTTCATATACGCGTAGCGTACCGTATCTCCTTTTGTTTGTTGTCGGTTCATACTGGAAAGTTATCATTCGCGGTTGATTTTATATTTTAAAAGTAACTGAATTTCTTTATTTAAAGTATTTTAATCGAATCGTCTTTTGATGTTCATCATCGTTCTGTAAAATAAATTTTCTTTTCGCACATGAGACAAAAATACGCACGCACATATACACGATATAGCAGTACGGGTTAATAAAAAATTAAAAAAAATATAACTTTTATATAATTTCCTTATATACTAGCACTAGTAGCTAGGCCTCTTAAATTAAACGCACTAAAATGTAAACAAATTTTTATTATTCAGTGGGATGCTAGTAGCACCCCCCCCCCCTCTTTAGGCCATTCATCACGCGTATGAAACAATGGCAAAAACACCAAATCTTTAATTTTGAGCTATGTCTATTACATATCACCATCAAAGTTTTTGTCAAATCCATTCTGAGATACCGTCCTAAAATTATATTTTACATTTTAGTGCGTTTAATTTAAGAGTGTTTAAGATTTTTAATATTTTTTATTTTCTACTTTTTATTACATTTAATATAAGTACATTTATTACATTTTATATTTTATACTTTTTAGTCTTCGTAAGTTTATACTTTACAGCCGCGTTAGCGCACAGAAATCAAAACATTTAATTTCCGGATAACCAAGATCCGGTTGATCAAGAGTGTACCCGATGCATTAAACAATTAGCGTTCGACCTCCTGATACATACGCCGTTTGAATCGTGAAAATCGGACGAGCGGTTGCCGAGATATTATGGTAACACCCCATTGCACCCCTACCCCAATTTCCGAACGGCGCCCCGGGGGCACTTGAAAAAGCGGAGTCGAAAAAAAATTTTCAGAGCGCTAGGACCGTTTTCGAGATATTTGCGATTTTCGTCCGAAAATTCGGATCCGGTTAAAAAGTAACTAAATTTTCCCAAAACTTCGATATATATTTCGCATAAATATCGATATATTTACGGTATATCGATAAATAATATAACAACGAGACATGTACTAACGAATCGGGATTTTCCCCTAGTGATCGGTACATCCGACGCTAAGCTAAGGGGACACACATACACATACAAATGCCGCTTAGTAGGGTAGGATATACTTTTTTTTTACATTTTAGAAAAAAGCACTCAAGCACGACGTGTCAAGAATTCAAATTTTTTTTCTCATCGTACAACATTCTTTTTTTATGACTTTTTTTTAATCATGAGAAAAATATTATGACCTAATGAAATAATAATATTGTACTCATGATGAATTCTGAAGGTCTAAAATCCTTTTAAATTGTCATATAGAAGGTTTTTCTTGTATTATTTACTTGTCAACATTAAATAAAATTGTTCTTGGAGGAATTATTTTGAAATAAATTACATTACACGAATATATTTTTTTTACTCGTTTACATTTCATAACAGTATTTTTGAAATGAATACGTTTCTCTTACTCACATGACGTGTTTGTAAGAGTGTTAATAGCGTAAAATTCTTTATTTTATAATTTAACGAAAATTACTTTCTTAAAGTTTACTAAAAACAGTATTTAAAAATTTTAAATAAATTTCAACGTTTTAACTCCGTGAATTCGCATTCTATTTGTAAGTAATAATATATTATTAACCGATAACGTTTAGTAAGCGATTTATTGAAATTACTGAAAATAAAATATTTAAAAAATTTCTGATACCCGATTAAAATTTTTATACTCGGTGTACGTACGAAAATACGATACAGAATATTATATGCTTCATTGATAAATAACTGAAATACCGATTGTATTTTTTCTCTATTATTATTTTTCTTCTCGCTCGCGTGATTGCGAACTTAATCTGTGCTGACGGCTGTGCCAACTCGGTACAAATACTATAATGAATCCGTATTAAAGAAAGATCTGACAATGTTGCATATTTTGAGTACGACTGATTTCTGGAAGTCTCTGTGGGTTTATCGAGTCCCAGTTGTACTAGGTGTGGTGTATGAGGTTTAAGGCCTGTAAGTGACGTAATAACGGGGACTATGGTTGCTTTTCTTGTTTTCAGAGCCTTTTTATTTTTATCGCTAGATTGGTATATGTGGTTTTGGTATCTGTGCCGTTGGGAACGGCAGTGTCGATTAGGTAGGTGATTTTTTTTTATTTTTTGGTTCGGAAAATGGATGTCTGGTCTATCGACGGTGATTGTTTAATCCGTATAAACGTCGTTGTGTATTTTTAGTAGGGATCTGTGTTTTCTATTGGTTTTTATGTTGCGGCATAAACCTTTAAACCTCGGTATAAACCTTTAAACGCTGCGTTTGACTGTGTATTCGGTTCCGGCTAGAGCTCTGCATCCACCTGTGATGTATTCATCCGTTTCTTTTTGTCGATGGCATCTCCTGTACGGATGAGTCACAGATTATGTACATTTAAAATTTCTGGTCGGTATGACTTTGTTTTGAATGGAAAGAAGGAAATCCTCTGTTTTGGGAAAGAGCTGACCATCCTGTAACTGGGTGTATGATTCTGTTGATGTAGTCTTGTGTAACGTGGTATCGGTCGTGGAGTGTTTTTTGTGACCAGACGTTCATCTTTTCTTGTTGTGATTGTGCGTGTATGCTGCACATGGCTTGTGTGAAGTTTTTGTCTGATTTTACTATCGCTGTATGTAGGCGGTTTTTCTTCGTATGATAGGAATTCCGGATTGTCTGTATTTGTTTTGTGTGTAGAGACTGTACGTCTATGAATCCTCACCCCGCTTCTTTTATTTTCTTCCTTCTTTTACAGTGTCTTTATTTTCATGCGTTGGGCGCATGAAAATTTTCCTCTATCCTAATATTTCAAGTAAGATTGTTGAATTAATAATTGTATAAATATTTATTTTAATAAAAACTAATATTTTAGCAATTGTGTAACTATCCACTTTATTAAAGAATTGGAGGATCATATTTCAATTTCAAGTGAAACAAGTTTAAATGAAGTGCAGTAAAAAATGTGTGTGTATATGAAATTTAATAGGCTTACAAGGAAGTTATGTGGTGTCCACATCAGATTGTTTTGTTTTCAAACGGCGTAAAATACTGTTCTTTGAAACGTATTCGCGGTGCGATGTTCCTTGCCGAAGGTTAAATTTGCGGTCAATTTTTTACCGGTTTAATAGATGAATCTGACATTTTTTAATTTATTTTTCATATTTTGAATAAAAAAATTATTACATAGGTCGTGACAGTAAAAATATTTTTCTCTTCACAAAAGGAATTAATTTTTAAGCTGTATGAAAGCATCAGAAAAATTCGGCGAAATCGTCGCTAGCTGTTATTTAGTGTAAATATTCGGCTAATTTTTTAATCGTGTAACAAAAATGAAAAAATTACGTCGTACAATTTATGTATTTAAAATTTGTAGCTAGTTTATAAATTTATGTTTCATAAATTTATTGCAATTTCTTACAACTTAAAGTGTTACATTTTATTAAGAAATCACGAATTATAGATTTAAAATAATAACTGGAAATAACTTTTAATTGTTCTAATAAATATAGTGGAAATATTCTACGAATAAAGTAAATGAGTGAAAGGAAAAAAATTTTGTTACGATGGTTTTATGTTCGTACGTTTAAGAAAGTTGTTAAACTGTACTAGTAATAGAAATCGCAATATATATTATTTTCTGTTAGACAAAAGACCGACGTAAAAATCGATCGATTTAAATTTACTCTGATTTAGATTCTTTTTAAAAGAGAAATAATCGATTATATACCACCTTACGAAATATCTAAACAAACCATTAATGAGATGTCGCCTATCTTTTCGATTTATCACCGTAAGCTACGAAAACTAATGAACTACTAGAAATTATGTAAATATTTTATTGTAATTTGAATTCGCGGTTATTTAAATGTATAACAAGGTAATAATTTATTAAACAAATTTTATTAAAAATTTATTTAGATAGAAAGGCGAATACCTCTTTAAAATTTCGTTTCGTTCATTTTTACTTTTCCGGCTCCGAGTGTATAGTATTTACTATACAGCTATACCGGTAAATTGGACGTATACTAATAGTTTAATTTTGCACGTCAATGTTTTTCACGATCTCCTCTGACTAAAACACAATTTGATTGAAATATTCCGAAGATATATATATATATATATATATATAAGATATATATATATATATAAGATATATATATATATATATATATATATATATATATATATATATATATATATATATATATATATATATATACACACGTAAGAATGAATATATAATGACCTGTTTTGCTAAATAACCGGACTGGATTGACCGATTTGGATGAAATTCGGCACGATGATTTCTGGGTACAGGGCGATGGTGCCATTTAAATTTGGTCACAATCTGTAGAAGGGACAGGAAGACGCGTACCTTATGAGAATTGTATCTAGAAATTTTATTCGAAGGACGGGTTACGTTTTTACCTAATTTTTTTTCCTCTGTAACTAAAATACTTTCTGATCTCGTTTGGTCTTATTCAAATCCCTATAAAGGGATAGGGTCTGAAAACAGTTTTTTCTTTTTTCGTTTCTAAACTCAAAATTTTCGGTTTTTGTACTAATTAGATGATTCCATTACATTAGTATGTCGTTTTGTTTATGTATTCGAGCGAGTTCATTCAGAGGTGGAAGGTTAATAAAAACCTCTTTTTGGGATTTTTTCATTTTTCATCCGTTATAGTTTTACTTGATGTCTTCAGACTGGATAAACCAATTTTTATTCAGTTTTACGATGAATAAGGTTGGGTTCCCTTATTAGGTGGCCTAAATTGTTCGTTTTATTTTAGGCGAATATCTGAATTTCTATGTTGCGTAAGACATAATTTTGATTGGTATGAGTGTAGCACTGATTTAACTTTAAATTCGTCCGTTTTCTGAGGCATTCAGAGTTAGTTTAAGGGAATCATGTTAAGTTGTATGTGAAGATGTCAGTTTGAGGCCTACGTGAAGGCGAAATTTGATATGTATTTTACTGATCATGTCTGCCGAGGAATTTACATCGGTGATATTCCGACCGAAGCCTGGCTGATGACTGTCAGATGTAGTCAGTTAGAGAGCCTAAAGACGACCTCCTCCGGTAAAGCCCCTCAGGGCTCGGAACGGAGGGGTGGTATGGCGATTGGTGACGTCACAAGGTGGATGTCTTCCTCCTATGGGATTGGGATGTCACTCGAAGTTGTAGAGTTTTTTTTTTAATTATTGCGATACTGGGTGGAATCGCTGACTGAAAGTTCCGTATTTTTATTAATTTTTACTTAATTTTATTATCATTAATTTTCTTTCAGTTTTATCTAGGATTAATTTAATTTCAAATTTTATCACTGCATTCTTGTATTGTATTTATGATTTTGAGTTCCGTAATCTCCGTGTATAAATAATTTCGTTACTAGTATGATTTTTTAGTGCTGCAAGACTTGTATCGTGTAATTAATTTTGTAATCGCTTGGAAATCTACACTCGACCATTTTTCAGTAATAAACGGTCAGTTAATTATCTTACTTGTCGAAAAATAATGGATGGTAACCTCCGATAGTTATTTCTATAGTTCCACATATAAAAAATGTATACTTTTATTATTTTATTTTTATTTTATATTATCGTTTGTTTGTGTTTTAAGAATTTATAATTGTAAATAATTTTATTTTAACTTGTAATCTGTTTATATTTTATGGAATAAAGATTATTATATTACTTCTGAATACGGGCCATTAATAACATTTAAATTTGGTTGCTATCGGTTAAGGGAGTGGGAGATCGGTCGCCGTGAGTCCAGAGATCTCAAATTCTTGTTCAGAGTAAATTAATTTTTTTTACATAATTTTTACTTGCATTCAGTATATGTTTTAATATTCCCCTAATTTTCCTTCTAAGTAGTAATCTATCGAGGACAAGAGCCTCAATAGTGGATATTTTAATAAAAAAAAACTGTTCGATTTTTTTATATTTACTAAAATCAATAACATTTTATAATCAACCTCACGGTCAAAATTGCTTTAAAAAAATCGACTAAACCGCGTACAACACTTCAATTGGTTATAAATTTACTTTCAAAATCGAAATCTATTTACTATAAAAATTATTTAAAATGTATTATTAATTTTACGTTTAATACTTGAGCTTTTTTCCAGTTTAATAAAGCGCTTCTATGTTATATCTTCGGCCTCATTTTTATAGCGATCGAATAAGCGATCGCATCGCTTAACAAAAATAAATTGTGTACCGTATATTAAGTACTATCATTGAACCGGTTATAGGCAACCTTACTTACAATTAATTCCTAAAACGGTTCTCGATGGATAGTAAGTATTCCATTCCCCAATTTTTTTAGGAAAAGTAAGAAGTGAGGTGAAGCTGTATGTATGACACTTCTCTTGATGGGTCAAAAGATGTTTCTTATGGAATGCGATCCAGTCGACGATTCAAGATATACTACACGAAAAATTAGCTGCAAAATATAATACGTTGTACGTTTTACTGTACACCTAATTTTGGCGTTATATGAATAAATTTACGCGCAAAATAATTTGAGTAAAATTGGTGATAAAGTAGTTATTTAATTCGGTCCGGCAATTCTTGAGCATTTAAAGCAAATACTGATACTTATTCGCATACGTAGGTTCTTATTATATACGTAATACGAATATTCCGTTTTTTTTATGTAATAAAATATACACGTTTGCTCAATCTGCTCTCTAAATGGTCAACTTAGTTTTTAGTTTTGTTTTATTTCAAATAAGTTTTATTTATTTTATTTTTAGTTTAAATAATTCTCACTTTTAATCATGTACATTTTTATCAGTCTTTTTATAGCTATCGATGATGATGGTAGTTGAACGATCGAATTGCGTATTTAAATCTAAAGATTTACTTCGCGTAAATGATGGTTAAAAATTCTTTTTGTTATTTTATTAATATGCTTTTCTTTAGTTTTTTAAATAATTTTCAAAAACATTTAAATATAAAATTATAATACACGACTTGATGTAGAATTATTTGGTATAAATAAGCTCCAGTTATTATAACGTAATGGTTTTTTTAAAATTTAATCTATAAAATGTGCGCGCGCTCGGTGTGTGTAAAAATCACTCTGAATTTGTTTAATTATTTTAAATAAGTACTAAAGTACATGTAGTAATTCGTTGTGTTATTTTACTACCTTATTACGTACATACAATAGTAATAACAGCAGTCAATAATAATAATTATAAAACTATAATAAACGTGCGTGACTGCGGAAGTTATCGTATTAAATTTCAAGGAACCTTAACTATTCTATTACGGTGGTACACAAGTCAACGCCACCACACACGTATACAGTACATACTCATGTATAGCCGAGATACTTGGGAACTCGCTAGAGACGTTATTTCATCGTTAACAATCATGAAGCCTGTTCATCGATTATTTATTGTAATCATCGTGTATCTCTATTTATTTATTTTTAAATTTTGTACACACTTATTTTGCAACCGTATTTTAATCTCTTTTATATGAATTTGATTACATATTATTTAATAATGCAGACAACACGACGTGTTCTATTTAAAGGAAAGTTAAAAAAAATATATATATGTATTTTAAGGATATATATATATATATATATAATAAATTATTATTATACTTCAAACAAATATGTTATTTTAAATATCGTAAGCCTGTAATAATTACACAATCGTTTTTCTATTGTTGATATTAGTCTATTATTATTGTTGTTATTGTTATTATATATTCAAACAATGAAAATTTATAGCGTATAAAATATAATTTTTTTAATATTCTGCATATTATGCATATCAAATCGATATATATTTAGATCTCGTGAAATATATCGAGAAGTCTATAAAAGATCTAACGTTAACAAAAATTAATAAATAATAACTAAATAAATATTTTCTTGTATTTTTGATTTGATACTATGATATTCTGGAAGTTTCCAGATGTGTAATGCAACTTTGTCGATTAGAAGTCCCGTAAACAGCTACAACTCTGTCTCTTGAAATAAATGTACATCTATAGCTTGTTAAAAGCACCGTTCGTCATCCGGAAATAACGTGATCTTAGAACCTACGACGAATTTGTGGTCAGAGATATCGAGAAGCCTTTAAATAGTGTTAAATAAGCGGTCAGGCTGGGTTTTGATATTTACCCACCTAGTAGTCTAGGGTCTAGTAGTGAACGCGTCTTCCCAAATCAACTGATTTGGAAGTAGAGAGTTCCAGCGTTCAAGTCCTAGTAAAGGCAGTTACTTTTATACGGATTTGCATACTAGATCATGGATACAGGTGTTCTTTGGTGGTTGGGTTTCAATTAGCACACATCTCAGGAATGGTCGAACTGAGAATGTACAAGACTAATACTTCATTTACACTCATATCATCCTCATTCATCCTCTGAAGAATTATGTAAACGGTAGTTACCGGAGGCTAAACAGAAAAAAGAAAGAAAGAAATAAAGGGTCTAGTAGTGAACGCGTCTTCCCAAATCAACTGATTTGGAAGTAGAGAGTTCCAGCGTTCAAGTCCTAGTAAAGGCAGTTACTTTTATACGGATTTGCATACTAGATCGTGGATACAGGTGTTCTTTGGTGGTTGAGTTTCAATTAGCACACATCTCAGGAATGGTCAACCTGAGACTGTACAAAACTATACTTCATTTACACTCAAACATATCATCCTCATTCATCCTTTGAAGCAATACTTGAACGGTAATTCCCGGAGGCTAAACAGAAAAAGAAAAAAATCTTGAACGTTTGATGCCGTAGTTATACTGCATTTGTTATTACTCTGTTCTGTTTGTTAATTTCCTCTACGCTCTAAATTTTGTTGATTTAAGCGTAATATCAAACGTAATTTTTATTCATAAATTAAAAAATTTACTAATATATATTAACGGTAAGTTAAAACAAGTAAATCATTTTTTTTTACAGTGTATGTCCCTTTAAATAACGACAAAATATACCATTAACTAATGCTAGTAGAAATACATTTACGCTATCTGGCGTACCTCCCTTCCACTTATTTATTATTGAAGCGCCCATTTAAAATATACTAAACAAATCTACTTTTTTCTTTTCTTTTTTTATGACTACCTTTGGGTATATTTCATAATATAAAAAACGCTTAATTTTTGTTCATAATGTTTGGAAATATACCTAATAAATTAAAATGTCGCAAAAAACAATAGCTATAAATTAATTTATGAACACGTATATATCTGTAATAAATACGGTATGCTACGCGATTGAAATGTCGAACAAGAACTACTTTTAAACAAGTTAAGTAATAACATCGTCGATATCCTGTTGTAATTAATGTAACTGAATTATCAGTATAGAATTAGGTTTAGCGTGATTTAATTCAATCGATCATATTAAAACAGGAAAATCCAGATATAAGAATTAACAATTGTTAGTGTATAAATATATCCGTTAACTTTTTTTGTTACGTCTATTTATTTATTAATTCGTACAACATATAAACAACAATGGATTAACACAGATGAAATCGTCCGCTTTGTTTTGTTTGCATTCGGCAGTAGAACTGGTGAATAAATCTTAATGAAACTGTTATTTGAAAATTGGATTAAAAATATCTAAATTGTTTTTTTTTTGGTTGTAAAATTATTTTTATCGGTGAAAAATTATTTTGTTTCTTCTTACGTAACTTAAAAAAGAATAAATAAATGAAATCTAAAACAAAAGTTAATAAAAATAAATTTTTGAGTTCATAATTTAAATATGGAAAAGGGAACATTCATTTTACCGTTTTACGCGATCTGCCCAAGTCATTCTTACAACTGCAAAGAACAAGATGAATCGGTCAGTGAAATTTTCTTTTCGCAATTATTTTGATTTACGAACAGAATGAAGTTCGTGAAGTCTACTACTAACGAAGTCTTTACTAATGAAGACTTTACGAAGTCGTGAAGTTCTACTATTCTTTGAATAAGGTCCTAAAACTTATATAAGTAAATTGTTTTGATATCACCAACCATTGGTCCAGGGGGTGGAAAAAATGGGGTTTCGAAGACAAAAAAAATCATACCTCCCTTAATAAGCACAGTATCGAATCGGTTTAAAATGGTCATTAGTTCTCTAAACATCACCTTAAACTTTTATCTTAAACAATTTTTGATGTGACCAACTTTTACAGCAAGATATGACCAAAATTTTACTGGAATTGTAAGATGGGGCTTGTCGTATGCTAAACATGTGAAACTTTTTTCACATGCAAACTTTGTCGTATTTAGTAAATTTGAAGTTTTTCTTAACTTTAAGGTGGAAATCTTTTTTATCCCTACTTAGCACCGGTGAAATCTAGCTCCGCCTTCCGGCGTGCCGAAAGGAATTTTTAAAAAGACTTATTATACTCACGAATCAATAAACAGATATAGAACGTAAATGACAAGTTGATGTTCAACAAAAAGAGAAAACTAAATTAGAATATTCACAAAAAATAATTCCAAGGATATCTGATTACGGGGAATAAAGTTAACGAGTTACAATCATAAAAACCAAATAAAATTTTTTTATAGTTTTAAATTTTAAAAAAAATAATTATAAAAAGTGATTTGTTTGTCGCTTAATTTGATATTTAGTCCGTACTTTTTTAAAAATATCCTACGTAAAATATTTCACAACTAAATTCCAATTAATAGATTAAATCACCACCATATATGAACGGTATTCTACTATGGTATTCTTGCGTTTACAATGTAACGTACCAGTATATCGTATTGCAAACGCGTGTAAATTTTAGGATCGTGAAAAAATTATACATAGGGTACAATTATCTTTAATAAATTTTGCCAACATAATAAGGTTAAAAAGTTTTAATTTAATGAAATTCATTCAATTAAGTTCTTGTTTTCCTTTTAAAAATTTATAAGAATTTTAACATAAAAACGTTGTATGCGATATATAAATCGCTCCACTTTTTTTAATCTTGTGCAGCAACTTATTTGTCAATAATATTGATTTCAAGACAAGACAACGCCCTAGAGAGCATCGGACCGAATATTATTTGAATTAAAAAGTGGGATGTATAAAAGCGAATCGATTCAATTTTTTTTTTTAAATTATATACGATAATTTACTTTTAATTTTATTACAGCTATTAGGTCGATAATAATTTGAATATTTACCTATTAATATATATATATTTAGAAAAATAATTTGTTATGCAAAATGGCAGATATATTTACATATATTACATAATATGTAAGTCAACGGTTTAATTTATTTATGTTACCGCTAATTCTTTCTTGTGAGAATAAATATGTTTTTAAATATGATTCACTTATTTTTTCAATGATTTCGAATATAATTTATTGCAGCTTAGCTGTTTAAAAGCTTAGATTTAAAAGGTTAAATTTTGTTATTTTTTTTGATTAATAAATTATTTTCATATAAATTAATTCGTTAATTTTTTTATATTTATCTATATAAAAAGCAATTTAGATGCAAATAACATTAATTAGTGTTGCGTTATTGAACGTATCGATGTTAATTACATAATCCATTACTTTAATGCAGTGAGTAAAATCACCGGTCCCTTATAAGGCTGATTATCAGCTGTATTTCGGGGAGGTGGGGTGGCTTGGAGTGCCGATACGTAAACGTATACTCACTCGATGAAAAAGCAATGGGAAGTCGCTTCACTTCTTATTTCTCTTATACGCATACGGTACGCTTGTTATTTGCGAGGTTGGTTACTTTTTACCGTTTTTGTGAGCGAATTTTGTCTTACGTTAAATCGCTTATAACCTTCAGGCGATATTAACCGGCGTATATGTAAAAGTATTCTATATATATATTTGCCGGATTATTTCTTAATATCTTAAATATCTGTAAAAATTTCTTTCTACCATTTCTTTTGTCTGTCCGTAGAAAAGTAAAAGTGAGTAAAACTAGCCGAGTAAAGTAAAATGGTAATAGGAAATTTGTGTTACTCCAATCCAATATTTTCAACTAACCGTAATTAATTTCTTGTAACCATTTTATTTGAATAACGTATAATAAAATTTGAATAAAAATATCTATTGTTACCGCTTACTTAACGTTATGGCTTTATTAAATAAACTGCAATTTTTTATTGTAACTAGTTTGTAGTTCCAATTTATAAAGTAGCAATTTTTTTAATTAGAAGGTATTTTTTCAAATTTAGTAAAAACACATCTAAATTTGATCTTATTTAAGTGATCCTTCTTATTATTTATTAATATATACGAGGAATATATATATATATATATATATATATAAAATACTACTCCAATATATTAACCATTTGTGTTTTCTATATACTACAAACAGAAGTTTTATGCGTTTATTTAAGAACGGAATTTTTGATTGATAAAAAAGGCAGCATAAAAATAATTTCAGAAAATTTGTGGACAGATCACACGAATTAGTACTTTTAATGATCCAGTCAAACTTGAAGGTTAGCAAATGATTTCATAACATGTAAGAAATAAAGTAAAACAGGCTGAAAACCGAGTAAAATTTAATATTAGAAAAATAATGGATCGATAAAAAATATTTTAAAAATTAATTACAATTTTTTGTTATGAAAGATCGGTTGGCCATCAACAGCTACGATTATTAGCCCTGTGGAAATTATTAACGTATGCAAAGATGCCATCCGTTCCTGACCGGAATTCCAAGCCGGGACCTCTGTACGAAATGCCGAAACGCTACCTACTCGGCCATTGCAAAAAAATACATTGAACTATATTTGTATTAGTCTAAAATTTTGAAAAGTAAATTTTGACAGTATTCAGTCCGTTTTTTTTTCTTCTTGAATGGGCCACCTTAGGACCACAATAAATATCTTAATAATTTTTTCTCTTTTGACTTTTCTTCCCAATATTTCTTCATTCTTTCTCCGTGTTTTCGGTTTCTCTTTTCACTCCATACGTAGTCGTATTTCTTCGTCGGTTTTTCTAGGAACTCTTGTTTTCTAAAATAATATTTCTAAATTTATTTCTATTTAAGATTATTTTTTCTGTGATAATTGTTCTCTCATATCCTTTAAATTTTCATTAAACCAGGTGTTTTTAGTTTTTTGATTATATACAAAATTAAAAATTCGTGTAATCTTCTTTCTTTTCCTTATAAATCTGAAAGTCTATCATTAAATTTACAAAAATATATGTAAAATGTATATGTACATAAATGTATATTTATATATATTTGTAAAAATATATGTATTTAAATTTATTCGCTTTATTAATTTTCCCATATTCGGTCTTTAAAGTCTTTGGGGTATTATTAATATTTCTCATAAATTCAGTTTTTTTAAAATAAATTTTGAAATCTATTTTTTTCAGCTAACAACTTTAAAAGATTAATTTGAATTTCTGCAGTTAATTATCCGGGGACAAAAATCCCTGTGATCGTCTGAAAAGTTCAAATACCAAGATTTTGAGATTCTTGCCCGTATCTTAGATTTTATTTATTATAATAAAAAAAAAAGAAAAGATCCTCCAATATTTGGTTGCTATTCTTGGTTGGAGAATTTTGTTTTTAGATAAATATCCATGTGCTATTTCTGTCACCCGAGAAAACGATAGAATTAATACTTGAATGTTCCTTAATTTCTTATCGTATGAAAAGCATAACGCCAAACATTCTTTTCAGGATTGCAGAGTCATCATGCTAATTATTCCGATCAGCATTACGTTTTTAATTTGTATTAACGGTGACTATTAGTTTGATAAAAATACGAACCTTTTGAAAAGCATTTATTATTTTTTTTGAAGAAGTTTTATTCATGTTCTTGGCTTGATATTTTAGAATAGAATTATTTGTAGTATACATTTATTAAAAAAAGTTAAAAAGGTAAATATATTCTTAAATAAACACGTAAATTGAAATTAAATAACTCGTTAGACACGATGGGGTAAAATAATTAATTTTTCCAATCTATCATTTTTCGTTGTCATTGGTACGAGAACTAGATAAAGGTAACTTTACCGCGAAGCTATCTTGGTTGTGTGTATGTATTTATAAATTAAGTTTTTTTTTTTAATAATTTATTTTAAATTTATTCTTATTTTTTTATCTAATTTTAATTGATCTGCGTCCAATCGAATTTCAATTTTAGAGATATGTGCGTATAACCACGTAAAATGTACTATTTTCTCCAAAATTAGTAATTGTAATATTTTTAATGTCTACACCGCACACTTACGTGACCGTTACGCGGCAATAAGGAAAAATAAATAGAAAAATATTACTTTAAAGTTGCGGTGATTGCTTGTTAGATTAAAGTATTTATACTAATTAAAAAGTTATTTTTAAAATTTACTGTAATTATAATTCTAATTAAATTAATTATTACAGTCCTACTTTTTTAAATGATGTCATTTTAGTTTTATGTTACTTATGCAATGAATATCATGTACTAACACGTCAACTGGTTATTTTTACTTGTTTACATTCTGCAACGACTTTTAATGTTGTTTTATTCTAATAATTATTTTTTTTTATTATTATTATTAAAATATCTTGAAATCGCTCAATTTAATGATAGAATTTCATTATATTATTTATTATAAATGTAGTCCATAATCTAAGTATAACGTCTGAAATAACTTTCTCATAAACGAATTAAGTATATAAATCTGGTAAATTTTATAAATCACTCATATATATGAGTAATAATATAAAGGTATGTGTTTAAATCAGGCTATTTGTTTTGATTATCTTAACTTAAATAGAATAACGACGTTTTATAAGTTATTCAACGAAAAAAAAACTGGCAACTGTAGGTCGATTCTGATGGACGGACACACACACACACAAAATAATTTAAAATATTTATAATTTTATTTAAGTAAAATATTTTTCCGTTTATTTAATTCAATGATTCTAACTAAAGCAGGCAATTCTAACAAACTACAAAAACATTTTTTAGGATAGGAGTGCGAATTTGCAAAACTTTTTTGTAAATATTGTTATTTTTTAATTATTAACAAATATGCCTAACAAAAATATGACCTTAATTAGGTTAAATTTCTTGATACTGAGGGTGACCTTGCTCTACAGCCTCACCCCGTTGAACTTTTAAGTTGAAAATTTAATGGCATCAATTATAATTAAAAAAAGAAGATATCTGCCAATATTTAGGCTGAAGTTCTGAATATTTAAAATATATAGATGTGAACTAACCAAGTTTGGTCAAAATCGGTCTAGTAGTTCTGGAGATATAAAGTGATTTAGAGTCCGACATCGAACACACGTACATACGAACATTAATATCCGGAAAATTTCCATTCGGTTTTTTTAATTTTTTGGGTTCTTTAGGTGTCAAAACGTCCTGTGAAAACCGCATATACCCAAATCGGACCGATTACAATACCCTCCCTTCTAGAGCTATAGCTCTATTATAGCGCTACCTAGACGGAAAAATAAAAAACAGAATTTTGTATTTAGATTGTACATTTACGTAATCTGTTAATTTCCCGGCTATAAATTGTTAAACTTTATAGCTATATAGTATATGTAAGGAGGTGAAGAGCATACTAATCGGGTCAAACTTTGTACGTCGGGAGTTTTGCAGAGCTCAACGTTTTATGACTTTCTCTAATCAAAAAATACAATCTTAGTTTTGAAAAATTCTGGAAGGATGTATTTTATATATTACATATATATCTGTTAGTCTTTTTTTTATTGGAATTTCGAGACCGGATAGACCGATTTGGATGAAATTTGGGTTGATAATTTCTGTATATATGGCATCGACGCTATTTAATTTTGATCAAAATCGGTGAAGGGGCTATGAAATACGGATCTCATGAATCGCGTGCTTTCAAAATTTTATTTAAGGGTAAGTAAATTTTTTCAGATTAAACCGACCACAAATGATATCACGTTTTATTACAGGCCGCTATTCTAAGCGCTTGGCATTTACAAATTTTATAACTGTAAAAAAGACAATGGATGATTTGGATATTTTTAATTAAAAAAAATTTAATATAAATTTTCGGATAAAAGAAAATTACCCTATATTTGAATTAAATCTGCTTATTTTTTCTTAAAATTACTGAATGTTTTTGGTTTAATTATTAAAGAAAACTGTTGGCTGTATTTTTAATTATTTTTTATTTATTTTGGAATCTATTTTAATTCAGAATTATTTTATGGAATTTCTTATTTTGACATTAAGTATTATACTGAACTTTGTGCTGGTGTATACATCCAAATGTATACATTCATATTATTTCGGTAAACAGTAGCCAGCTATATCAGTTTTATCGAATTACTTGAAACATCTGTTATTTCTTTTTAAATTTATCGGTTTTAATACTACTCCATTTTTATTTTATCAAAATTAAAAGCAGTAGCGCTTACCTATAGAATTATGATTAATTATTTATACGGAATTGTACGTACGTATAAAAACTCTGGACCGGAAGACTGAATGAACGTTTATAGTACACTAGGATACAACCAGCTGTAGCACAGTTCAAGTGATACGTATTAGTTTTCGTTAGGGAAGCTTGACCCGTTCTCTGACGTTTAACTTTTGAAGGAGAATAAATTTTTGTTTCACATAAAATATATATATTTATATTTTAATCGGCCGACAAAAAAAATTATTACGGATTGGAGATCTGTTGTTTGGAGACGGTACGGATTAGATTTTGTTATCATGATGATGATTTTTGTTTTGGCTTCTGCGAATATTGATCAGATCCTACTGGATCTATGCTGAAGATTCTGGGGCATATAGAGCCCAGTATTTCCTTAGGTTTTGATCTATTGAAGGGGGTAGCCTGTATATTGATCCAGGGCCCTTATCTGTCGTTGCAGTGTAAGCCAAATATTTAAAGGGATAATCGAGTAAATCCCGTGTTTTTTTCTTTTTAATTCTTCTAAAATAAAAATATGTTTGTACAGTATATTAATTTTTTATCTATCGATCATAAATACTTAAATATTATATACCTACTGGTCTTAAATTTAGAAGTTTTACTTTAAAATCTGTTGATTTATTTTAATAGATTTTTGAATCTATTGTCAAAATTTAGTCAGAAATGAATTCGTTTCTAGACTGTAAATTATTGAACAGAATCGATTTATCAAATATTTTTCGTGGGAAACATCTGATTTAAAAGACGACGATATGTATCGAAAAATTATTTTGATTTAAATACTTACATAATGTTCGTGATCGTAGTGTGGCGCATAATTGGCGTACTCCAAACCGTCGTAAGGTCCATGATGGATCTCAGGGTGGGGTCCCAAAGGTACGTATTCGTGTCCGTGTCCTAAAAGCGGTATTTCGTGAACGTTTTCGTGGTGTTCTGCATGCGGTAACGGTAAAATTGGGATTTCATGTGGAATATGGGGATTTTCGTGATGTTCTTCGATAATTTCATGGTGTACTAACGGTGCTTTTTGTATGATCGGTACTTCATGATGTTCAGGGTGTTCTAATAATGGTATCTGATGCACGTACGGTATCTCATTATGTAATGGTAATTCGTGGTGTAACGGAACTTCGTGGCTGTGATGACTGTATTCCTCGTGTGGTGGTGGATGGTGTACTTGTACGCCGTAACCGAAATGTGGAGTTACTCCGGCTTCATTTATACCAATAAGTGTAGCTAACGCCGCTAATAACTGCAACAAATAGAAAAAAAAAACATGAATATTTATGATCATAAATAGTTTGTATTAATATATGATTAATATTTCATGACGTATTCATCAAGCATTACAATGCAGTAATCAAACCAGAAGGTCTATATGCATCAGCGTTCATCTTCATTTTGAAATCGGGTGGAATAAATACTGTAGACAAAAAGGAAAGTTTTGAGAAAATTCTAGGTTCAATAATTATAGGTGAAAACGAACTATTCATGAGTAATGAAGATCTTTACAGATATAATGAAACTACGAAAATGTCACATTCTATCAAAAAAGAAGAGCAAAATTCATCAGCCACTTTATGAGAACGAATGAGATAATAGGCTCAAAAAGCAGATCTTTAACCATATTTACAAAAATAGAACAGAGATCAATGGACCTCATCGGTTCAAAAAGATCTAAAAGAAATTAAATTATCTGAAGAAATAATACAAGATAGAACGATGTTCACAAAATTGTTTTCGAGTATTTCCAAAAGAAGAAGATAAAAGAAACGACAACGTGTCCGGTCAGAAGAGAGAAATCAAACACGAAACGAAAGAATGAAAGAACGATTGAAAGACCAGCAAAAAAAATTCCCAGAAGAAAGAGAAAAGACCAAAAAATATTGTTTCACAAGGTGTTTAGTTGCTCCACATGGCCTCACTCGGTCAAACGACAAAAAGGTACTGATATAATACAAATAAAATTATTGATATCAAATCAAACCCAATGAAAACGGGTTTTTTTCATTTTTTTGCTTATAATTTTTTCCAATTCTGGTATATTTTGATAAAAGAATTATAATATTTGTTTAAAAGATTTGTTTTTATTTCTTAAGTCAATTAAAAGGATTCAGTCCATCATTTGCAGCGTTTTTTTATAGAAAAAAATCTGATGTGGGCACAACATGACTTCTTTGTACGCCTATTAAATTACATATACACAATTTAAACAAATTAAAAGTACATAAAACTTTATTTCATTTATAAATTCTGATATTTTTAATTTTTTATTATTATTGAATTATTATTTATCGTAAAACTTTTTTCACAAGAGATTAATAATTATTAATAAATCAATATATTTAAATTTAAAAAAAAAAGTTAAAAAAAAGGAGCTGAAGTCTAATTCGAACCGATGTTCGAATTAGAAACGAATTAGGAAGTGCCTTCCCTTTCTAAAATCCAAATATTTAATTAATTAAAATTTCATTTGGCTATAAATCTAGAACCATTGTAAATAAGTAGTACTTATGATATATCGTTGAAAATCTCTCAATGAGGACATATTACTGCAATTAAGAAAAAGGAAAAATCCAAATTTGTTTGGATTTTGGGATTTTTTGGACACTTTTGGTTCAGTCGATTACAATCAAAAAGGGAGGTGCACAACTAGATGTTACAACAGTCCTAAGTTAAAAATTTCAGCGCCGAAAATAGTCAAAATGGATTCAGAGATGGCCAAATGGATATATTTCCGTTGAAATCTGAAAACCGGAATTTTTCGTGATTTTCGAATTTTTTATAAGAGAATATTATTACACTAATTGTTATTTAACGTAGGTAGGATATCTCCACTAAATCTATAATTTATTGTTATAGTAAGTATTGTTATAGTAAGGTCGATCACATTTATCACTGTTATTTTTTGATAATTTATACTCTAATCAAACTCTTCATCTCGCTTTATGGAAAAATAACTTAATTTTATATGGTTGATAAAACATATCAAGATCTGTTCTAACTGAGATTCTAGTATATATTTAATTTATTATCATTATAAATACATTAGCAAATGGAGCAAACGCCGAATAATTTAATTATTAAAGAACACTTTCATTAAATGTCCTTTTTTTAAAAAATCTCTCTCTCTCTCTCTCTCTCTCTGTGTGTGTGTGTGTGTTTATTAAATAACTACCATATTATTTTTTAAGATCTAATTAATAATATTTCATAAATATATAAATTTAAATTTTGTTACCTGTTATTTGATATTAAATCAGATCAGTTGCACAATAAATTTTTAAATCAAGGTTATTTATGATCACGATTATATTTTTAGTAACAGTTGTAATGCACCTTTCTATTTGAAAGTGACAAATAAATATTGTCCTGTTATAATTTAAGCACTGTAATTATTTATTTATATTATTCATAGTTTTAATTTATTGACTTAATGCAAAATAATTATACATAAATTATATTATTACAAAAAATAATAATTATAAAAACGAATGTTGAAAGTCGATTATGAATTTTTTAAATATCGTAGTAATATAAGATTTGATCAGAAAACGGAAAAAATTAAAAGTAACTTGTTTTTTAACGGATGGTAATTCATTTATCAGGTGGTAAAAATCAACTATTTAACAGCTGATCCTTGAAGTCGAAGGTTGAGAGGTTCAAATCCTAGTAAAGATAAGGTACTTTTATACGGATCTCAATAGTAAACAGTACATCTTGTTGGTTTTTTGTGGTTGCGGTTTAATCACACATCTCAGGAACGGTCAGCCTGAGTCTAAAATAAAAGATATTAAGACCACCGTTTAATGCGATCGACGTATTCGTGACGGTGACCTTAATCGTTGTTTGTTATATACAACAATAAAAGGCCGTCGCCTTATACACGTTGAACCAAAAAATAGATAGAGAGTTTTGACTTAGAAACCGCGTTTACGAGTATATTACTAACCCAGGTTTCCAAAATACTTTATTTTTAAAAGTATTTATTTGACTTAATGACCACGTAAACTATATAAGATCTGTTAACCTCTCAGACAATGGGAAAGATGTAAGACGATTAAAGCGGGTACATTTATTAGACCTAGGAACCTAAAAGCGATATTCAGGAAGAGGCCTCTCTTCTTAAGTTATGTGTCGTCAAAGTTTACGAATATTTATGTTTCTAATGTTATTTGTTCATATGTTCTATTATTTTTTTATGTTGTGGTTTTATTCATAGTACTGTACATTATTGTGATTTATAATTCATTAATGGCTGGACTTTACCGGCGCGCTTATGCTACCTTTGATTTATTTGTATTTAATTTGGAAGTCGAAAGTTCCAGCGTTCAAGTCCTAGTAAAGACAGTTGCTTTTATACGGATTTGAATACTAAATCGTGGATACCGGTGTTCTTTTGTGGTTGGGTTTCCATTAACCACACATCTCAAGAATGGTCGAACTGAGACTGTACAAGACTACACTTCATTTACACTCATACATATCATCCTCATTCATCCTCTGAAGTAATGCCTGAACGGTAATTCCCGGAGGGTAAACAGGAAAAAAAAGAAGAACATATTTAATTTAAGGTGTTTCAAGGGAAACTCCTTTATAACTTTTGATTATTGTGATGAAATTTACTTATGGTTTCTGGTTTCTAATTTACGAATCCGATTGTAAATATAATTTGAGATTCAAAAAAAATCTATTTGTTAATTTTTATAAGTTTCAGAATTAGTACTTTTTAAAAGAATTATTTGGACTGAAAACAGTACTGATAAACTTAGAAATCGCATGAAAAGGTCAATGTTTTCAGTCTGCAGTCTTTTGCAGTCGATTCAGTGCTGCAGAAGGCTTCAGTGTGACTACTTTATGTTTTAACTCTAGGGCGGTTACCTATAGAATATGTGTGCTTTTTTATACGTCAAGAATAATATTTTTAATAATGTATTTTTTTGTATATGTATGTTTTTTAATAAATGTACATTATTAGATTTTTTTTATTTATTAATTTATTAGGCTTAAGTCATGGTTATATTTTATTTATATCGTCTGTGGATGAAAGCGGAATTTGAGTTAAGGGGTTTACTAAGGGGTAACTAAGGGAACTACGACAACATTTTTCGTTGTTGTTTTTCGTTCTTATTTGGTGGTATATTGTGTTCTTTTGCCTTACATTACGAGACATTCACGAAACTGGATCATAATAAGTAGAATTAGGCGCGGGGTACGCGCTTCCGCGAGCTCGGTTCAGAGGGATACGATGTAGGAGATTCAAGATGTCCGGACGAGGCCTACAGCGATGGCAATAATCTGAGTTATTAAATCACCGATGCAAATTTCTACCGAGGCATTTACATCTGTGGCATCCTAATGAGACCAGGCTTATTACTATGAGATGTAAAAAGTTACGAGGGCGATAGACGACTCCCGTTAAAGCCCAAAAGGGCAAGGAACGGGGGGGTGGCGACTGGAACGTCACTAGGCGGGTGTCTTCCCTACGGGGTTGGAATGTAAATGAAGGCGGGAGTATTCGTTCAATCGCTCTAAGCGATTCACTGAGCAAGATAAGTGTGTTCCCACCCTTCAGCGCTTATCTATAAATAAATATTTTATCGCGATCGATACACAATAATACACTATATAGGATGTCTCATGAAAAAACTTAAGTATTTCCAGATATGAGTGACAATAAAGGAAAAAATTTATATTAAAATGGGTTCGGAAATTATTTGTTTTCTAGCTACAGTTTGCGAAAAATATCGCCCTGATTTCTGTCCTAAAATTTAAATAAAATTTTACTGAAATTTGTAGAATTTAAAAATTAAATTAGACGGTTTCGTATAGCTCTTTAACTTAAAACCTTGAATAAAAATTCCAGAACTGCATCTCTAGTAATTTTTGAAATATTTTATTGTAAAACACAAAAAAATTGGTCCCGCGAAACACAACTTTTTTTTGGGTTTATAACTTCTTTAAATCGCCAGTAGTACATAAATAAAATTTTGCGACAAAATTTGTGAAGAATTAATCAAATAAATGTAACTAACCTCAACTGAATATGAATAAATGTAATAAATTTTTACTTTTGTTAAAAATAAACAGATCAAAACGCAGCAGAAAAATCTGTATTTTAAATTTAAACCCCTTAAAATCATTTCAATATTGAAAAATATCTAAAAATAAAATCAATTATTAGAAATACATTAAGAAAACCGTATTTCAAAGTTATTACGATAATTGTTCATAATTTTCTTCTTTATTGTTTACACATTACTCCGCTCGATCTAAAATTCCTTGGCTGGCTGTTTTTAATATCAGATTTGTTTGTTTCAACTGATGTGATTTGTAGGGTATTAGGGGAAAAATTGAAAATTATTAAAAGCTTTATCCTTATCCATTAAAAAAAAATCTACAAATGAAGTAGGGAAAAATAACACACCAAACACGCACGCCCATTTTAAGCTAAAATTTTACTAGTATTTATTCAAAAGTATAGATTTTATTTAATGTATTTTATTACATTGGTAATTTTACTGTTACTGTATCGCCGAAAAAATTAGTAGATAAAAATGAAATTCTATTTGGTTTACCAATTTCTTTTGCGTAAAATATATTAAAAAAATTTCATGACATTTCCTTTTTCTTTTTATTAGCGTAAGAAAAAAAAAACAGTTTTCAAGAATTTCTCGATAAAGTAAAATTTACAGTTATAAAGAAATCTGATGTGGACATCTCACATGATTTCTTTGTACGCCAATTAACTACATATACACATGTTTTTAAAATGAAAAGTACATGAAATTTTATTTCATTAATAATTTCTGATATTTTTTATTTTTTTTATTATTGAATTATTATTTATCGTAAAATGTTTTTTACAATCAGAGGTTAATAAACCAATATATTAAATAAACCAATATATTTAAATTTAAAAAAAATTAAAAAAAGGAGATGAAGTCTGATTCGAACCGATATGCCTTCCCCTTATAAGATCCAAATATTTCATTAATTAAAATTTTATGTCGCTATAACTCTGGAACCAATGAGAATAAGTACCACTTATGATATATCGTTGAAAAGCTTTCCTCAATGAGGGCTTATTACTGCAGTGTAGAAAAAGTCAAAAATCTTCTTTTTTGGGGATTTTGGGCTTTTGGGGCACTTTTGGTCTATTCGATTGCAATTAAAAAGGGAGGTGCACAACTAGATTTTATAACATAGTCATAAATCTAACATTTCAACATCATATACGACTAATCGTTTTTGAGTTATGCGAGATATATACGTACGTACGTACAGACGTCACGCCGAAACTAGTCAAAATGGATTCAGGGATTGTCAAAATGGATATTTCTGTTGAAAACCGAAATGTTTCGTGATCACAATACTTCGTACAAGGAAGTAAAAATAACAGACAGATGTAAAAACGTGTTCAACGTTTTTACATTGTTCAATTAAAATTTATTATTGTGCCGAGCGCCAGTTTGATTAAACTATTTTTCAAACCCCCATAATTTTTTTGGCAAAATTAACGCATTCAAGGACCAGGCGGACGTTTTGTGATAAATTTAATATTAATGGAATCATCAATCCAACCGAAATTTGTTTATAATAATTTGAGATCGAAGTAAAATAATGGAGAAACGTTATTTGAAACTACTTTATGAATTAAAAAGGCAGGCGTAGATCGACAGTTCTCTTGTTCAAGTACAGTTTGGTTGTTTAGCTTTTTATCGCTGCAGTTTATTATTATTCACTTTTCAAATTTGTCACGATGTACTGTAATGTTCAATGGAAACAATACGTGTGTATTCGAACGATATGCACAAAAATGTAAATACTGTATTGCCATTTGCCTACCTACTATTTATACTAAGATATGGTGTAAAATACTATTTAAATTCTTTAAACTACAGTAAAATCGAATTCAAGTTATCTGTGGAATGCACGATTCGTTTTATTACGTGTACTGCTAGATCGTAGTTCATATCTTATAAAAGATAGAGCTGTCTTTTAATTAATTTCAGGTGACTCGTGTTACCGGTGTATTTGGTCGTTTGGTTTCACTTAAAAGTATTTCTCATTAACAGTTGGTCTGAGACCGGTAAGATTACTATAGAATAATAATTAATCTCGCGAAATATGAAATCATTATTGTAAACGACTTAAAAAGAATGTATTTCGATTAAATCTATAGAAAACTGTTAAAAAGTAATTTATAAGTTAATTAAATATTTAGAAAAAAATTATTAAATGATGTATGTATGATCGATTCGATGTTTTAAACTGTTAAAAGTGTATTTAAAAAAAATAATTTTTATTTGATCTATTTCAAATCTAAGATATCAAGTATAACGAAAAAACGGTAATATTTGCAAAATAAAAACTCCTAATTCTATAAAATAGAATTTATTTAAAACAAGAATTTAATCTTAATTAATTATTCTCTATTATATCCTACGTATATAAATCTATTTCGTAATTTATTTTGTTTTTTTCGAAATGTATTTGTTATTCTTCCCATCTATTTTGTATTATAAAAATAAACGCGAAAGAACCTTAAGTATGTGGGAAAGGAACTGTACTGATCTCTAACCTATAAATATTACTAAAAAGCTTCTTTAATTTTTTATAGTTTGGATCGATCAAGCTAATTTTGGTTTTGAGGATTAGATAAAGTCAATCTAATCCTCAAAAACGGTGATGAAATTCGTATCGATTTTCAAATATTTAGTATTAAATATATCGTCTAATATTGGACGTACGTATTTTTATTACTTTTGATGAAATATGCGATTTAAATTTATAGTGATTTATATAAATTTTAATGTAAATAAATACAGTTGAAGAAACTGGTGGGTCAGAAGGATTAATTCTCTTTAGTGTCACTAAAACATTATCCAGTAAAATTAAAACAGCACAATATAGAGTAAAACGATAGCCTACAAATTAGAGTGTGAAATATTCTCATATTATTCTTTATAAAAAATTTACAAATTAATTGCTTGCAGTTTTTTACTTAAATTTTATTTGAAAATTAAATGTAAATTATATAGATGAAAAAACAAAAGTTTTAGTCTAAAAATAATAATGTTACCTACCAGTTACGTCATTATTTTTTTTTTCTGTTTAGCCTCCGGAACCACAGTAAGGTATTACTTCAGAGAATGAATGAGGATGTTATGTATGAATACGTTATGTCACTAAAAATAATATAAAATAGTCTTTGTATTTTATATATATATATATATATATATATATATATATATGTGTGTGTGTGTGTGTGTGTAAATTTACTTTGATAAATGTCGATTATGTGAAAATCGTCGCCAAATTAAAATATAATAGTCCCCAATAATTTACTGATTTCTAATCTCGGGCCGATTTTCAAAATGTAGAAATTTTTATAGAAAAATTGAAAAAAACCGTTTTTTTTTTTTAATTCTTAGTACTATTTTAATTGTTTTTATTATTATTTTTGACGATTATTATATTAAAGTTTATTATTTCTATTGTTACTCTAAATAAACGTTCTAAAAAACCAGCTACCTGAATGAAACAATCTCTTTGAAAGAAAAATAAAATATGACTTGATAAAAAAATAACTTTTGCAGAAATGTAAAAGGCAAATCGTGTAATGGGGCATCATCTAATGTTAATTACATGTTTTTTTAAAATAAAGTAATATGTATTATTATTATTGTTAACTTAAATTTGAACTTTTACGTTCAAAAAATATATAACGTCATATTAATTTTTTCGGATCTGTTTCTAAAACATTTCTTTATGTTTAAAAACAAATTTTCAAACTAATTTTGTTGAAGTTTTTCTCGTTACAATATTTTTGAAATGAGAATTACGTCTGATTGTTCATCTCATTACTCTACATTTTTTCAATATAAGGTAATGATAATTACTTATATAATAATAATTTTTCAATAACTATAAATATAATTTAAAATAATTAAAAAATAATAATTTTTTTTACTGTTATATATGAGAAAAAATTACTGCCGAAAAAATCGAAATCGGTTCATTCGCTTACGAGTATGGATTGAACATAGCTTTCGCATAAATAAATAAAAATTATACGTTAATATTGAGAACTGAAAGTGTTAAAATCTGTTAAAGATAAAATTCATTTTTTTATACGTTTTAATTTAGTAAAAAAAAAAGTTATAGAAATCCTTATATTATATGTTTAATTTAATGTATTAATAAAATTTCATATTTAGAAAACTATGGATCTATCAAGACAAAAAGTAACAATTATTTATAAATGTCCAAGTGAAAAATGGAATTTTAAATGTTTATTTATTTTTTTAGCTAATAATACAGTTAAGAATGCGAAAGCGCAAATTCTTGTTAGATACTCCTTTCTGACTGAATTTTGATTGTTTTTAAAATATATTTATAAATATATAGTAATTAATAATTATCACACACAAATTTTTAGGTAGCGTTATTATTAAACCGACGTTGTTTTTTTTTTAAATCCATCTAATTATATAAACACTTAAAAATTCACTTTAAATTTATTACACTATTTTTTTTTTTTTTAATATTAAATTGTAACGAAAAAACACTCCGAAGACCTATTTGTAGTTGTAATATATTTATGAAAATATTTTCAAATAATAATAATTAACGTAAAAAAAAAAAAAAAATAATACCTTAAGACAAGTCATGATGTCAACTGTTCACTGTACGGTAGAATATTAAAGACTGATCCTTACGAACGGCTTTTCCCTTTTATATAAGAACGACTAGAAGAACAGTCATTCCGAAAGAAACCCTTGGCTTCAAGGTCGTCTCAGTCGACATCTTGCGCTAGTACAACAGCGTAGATAACCGAACAACATAAGTGTCCAGTCGTTGTTTTGTTACGGTCATACGGAGGGGGTTATTAATAAATATATACAGTAAGTTTATCCTTATGCAAAGAATAAAATGTACTATATTTAACAATTCGTAAATAATGCTGTTTAATCCGGTCGGTTGTACTATAGGCTATAGTTTATATTCTATTGTAGCGAAAATGATATGATGATAGCCACAAAGGACGAAAATTTCTTGTTTTTTCTTCTCTCCATTCTTTTATTTTTATTATTTTTTTTTATAGCGTATTTTATTTATCCGGTAAAGGACAATCCATTTTTTTAAATACAATATTATTATTGTTTATTTTGTGAAATATAGACTGCGTACGTTACGCTAAATTAATACTTAACCTGCTTTAAAGAATCAACGTAATCGTATACATTTTTCATTTTTACTTTTAATTACCAAACTTTAAAGTTTTGAATATCTTATTTTATGATTCCCAACGTTTTTATCAGTATTTTTTTTTTGTTTTAATCCCTTCACAAAAATGTTTATTAGAAAATAAAATTTTATTTACATTTCAATTTTTTACTATTCAAATGTTTTAAAGAAGAAATTGTTTTTGTTTTACTCCTAGAATCGCAATACTATATTAGATTCCTGATTACAATCTTTAACAATAAAAAGAGTGCATCACTTGTAATCCGCATTATATCGTAGAACTACATTTACTGATTGGGAGCTCTTTCTTTAATGATTATCAAAGAAGTTTTTTTTTAAAGCGGAATTTAAAAAAAAAAATGTTGTCAATTGTATGTATAATTTTTTTAAGTATCTTCAAGGCTTAATACACAGATTTCCATGTTTTTTTTATTAATTTTTAAGAGAAAATTTCCTAGTAATAAGTTTTATCCGGATAACGTAAATTGAGGATTTATTTAATGAAAAATTTCGTATGTCAAATTCTGCATGTCGGAAGTTTTGAGGATTTACACGTTTCAAAAAAATACTTTCTTATCAAAAAATATAATTTAGCATTTAAAATTTCCGTAAGGATGATTGTTCGTAATTATGTATTTTTTAAGTCTGGCTGAATTTGGGATGTACAATATACCCAATTATTTGTGCCCGAATTTAAGTTTTTTGGTTAATGAATTTTCAAGATGAAAAAACTGTTTAGAAATAATATTGATTATATTACCACCGCTAATTCCAATCGCTTAAAATTTTAATAATTATAAATAACTTAATAATTACTTAAAACTCAGCTTTCTGCGACCGCTAAACGAAAAATTAAAAATAAAAATCGTTCAAAGTTACTCAGTTTTTCTTTTTACTTCCTTGTATGAAGTAAAGGAAATATTGTGGTTGCGAAAAATTTCGATCTTAGATTTCATCTCCTATTTCCTTTAACTTTTTTTTACTTCCTTGTACGAATTAAAGGAAGTATTGCAATCACGAAACATTTCGATTTTCATATTTTAACGAAAATATTCATTTTGATCATCCCTGAATCCATTTTGACTAGTTTCGGCGTGACGTCTGTACGTACGTATGTGCGTGCGTATGTATGTATGTATGTATGTGCGTATGTATCTCGCACAACCCAAAAACGATTAGCCGTAGGATGTTGAAATTTTGGATTTAGGACTGTTGTAACATCTATTTGTGCACTTACCTTTTTGATTGCAATCGAAATTAAAATTAAAATTTTAATTAATGAAATATTTTGATCTTAAACGGAAGGCACTCGGTTCAAATCAGATTTCATCTCCTTTTGTTTTTTTAAATTTAAATATATTGATTTAATAATTGTTAACCCGTGATTGTAAAAAAAAATTACTATACCGAATAATTCAATGATTAAAAAAAATGAAAAAAAAATATTAGTGAAATTAAAATTTTATGTACTTTTAAAAATGTGTAAATGTAATTTAATAGTTATTACATATTTTTTTATATGTATTATATTTGTTGAAATATCTGATTATTTAATATTAATTGAAAATTATAATTGCATTATTTTTAGATTTTCTTAGCAAATTTTTATAAAAAAATGTGTATTAATTTAAAAAAAATCATATTATTTAATTATCTGACAAAAAAATAAAATATATTTTTGAATTATATTCAATTTAAAGTGATGTTGAAAATTTTTTTTCACTTGTGCGTAATATGCACAAGATTTCTGTTTTATCGTATAAATAAAAGTGAATAATAATTAAAGTATTCCGTTTAGTGAACTCCTGTATACTGGTTACAAATATTAATTTTGACCTTACGGTGTAGAATTATCAGTTTTTATTATTGGATTATTTGGTAAACAATTTTTTTAATGAGTAATCAAGGGGATTTTACCCTAACCTAATATTTCAGGTAAGACTGTTGAATTAATAATTGTATAAATATTTCATGTTAATAAAAACTAATATTTTAGCAATTGTGTAACTGTCCACTTTTATTAAAGAATTGGAGGATTCGTATCTCACTTTGAAATGAAATAAATTTAAATGAAGTGCAGCAAATATATGTTCATGTAATTTAATAGACGTACAAGGAAGTCATGTGGTGTTCACATCAGATTTTTTAATTTCGTCCAAAATTGAATACACCATGAATAAAATTTTTTTGACCCAATATAGAACAAATTATGACGAGCAGTCCGGATATATAATCAAAGTACAGGCTAACATGTATTTACGTACACTTTCCGAAGTACATATATCTTCTAGAAATTCCTCTTTGTTTTCTCACGATTCTGATTTCATTAGATAAAATTAATAAAATCTCTCTAAATGTCGGGAAAATTTTCACAGTCTGGCAAAAATTGGGCGGCCGTTCCTCTTATAAACTTTAGAAGCGTATTGATCCTCCGAGTTACGACCTCATTTACAGATCGCCCCTTACGTGAAGGGTTCCATCCGTTCTATTGTGTTTCCAAAGGAAGGGCTTGTATCCGATTTTTTGGGCTGTATGGAGCAACGCAATGAAATTTCGAACGGAGACTGTATAGGCTTCACGTTCCTCAAGTTGTATTTCTCCGATTTGGCGTCGGTAACCCAATATTTTCAGATCTTTATGGTAGGTAGAAAAATGTACAGTTATTTATCTTGTAAAATAGTTTTTTTTTATTAAAAACCAATATTTTTTCGATTAATAATCAGGTAAAAAATTTTTTCGTATAATTCAGCCTATTAATTTCAGTTTTTATTTTTAATTAAATATCTAAAAATCCGACAAAGACCTCTCTATCAATCCATTTAAAATTAAATTATAAGATATAATGTTTGATTCAAGTGACAGAAATAGATGGAAAGGTCAATTTAGCGTTATTCTAGAGAAAATTAAGGAGAATTGCAAAAAAGTGTGGTTTGAGAGTGCCAGTCGGGTGCGGTGGAACCATCCTATGTGGAAAAAGACCCGAGTCCCGGTGGGGATGTCTCCGTTTGAGGCATTGGGCATCAAGACCGAGTCCCGGCTTCTGGGATGGGGCCCAGGAACGATATAGTCGAACCTGATTACCCCACTCCGGCTTGAGGTAGGCAAGAGGATAAGATCCAACCGGCGGGTCGACCTGTCATGCCGGTAGGCGGGAGGGCCCGTTATAATTTTATGAACGCTACCGTGGGCTGAGTTATACTTGATTGTAGGTCCGACTCAGAGGAGCAGGGGTAAAAAAAAGTCGGGCGCGGTACGATATGAATATATATAAATTAAATTAAAATTCGATTGAAAGGGACTACATAAATAATTTAAATAACAGAAATTTTATTAAATCGGTGTTCGCAACAAGACCTTTGAACAGTGTGCCGTATGGGAAGCTGTAAGTCACACAAGCACCCTAGGTACCGCTCTGAAGTTCTTCTGGATCAGAAGAGATGAATTAAGAGAGCAGGATGTCGTTTGTAAATTGAATGGAGATGACTGGACTTAATTGGTTGATTATATGGCCGGGGCGCACTAAAATTTAGAGAGCAGTCGGTCGAGGAATTTAATTATTAATTAGGAAAAGTGTGTTATTTTGCGTAGTCATTTTTTTGTTTTATAAGTTTTTAGCGTAACTAATTTTGAACATTATTAAAGATTTTTTTTCTTTACAATCTTTAACCCAACAAGAATTGGCCTCACGGTCGGCTTCGCGGTCAGTCAAAGGTGTTGTATTATTATCGTGAATTTCTGAACATTTTGTTTTGTTAGTTATTTCCGTTTTGACCGATTCATTTTGTTGTAATTCTATTTTACGTTAATAAACACCAGTTTTATTATTATCATTAGATTAAAAGATTTCTTTTTATAGAAAAATATCCCCCATTAATAATTGAATTGGTGCGGGAGTTTTTAAATAATATTAATTAGGTAAAGCTGATTTTCTAGCATACTTCTTTAACGCGAACTTTTTTATTTATTTTTATCTTCATTTAGTATGTCAGTATTTCATATAATTATTTATTTATGTACGAATAATTACTTCACTTTTATATTAATTAATCTCATAAATTTTATTGTTACTCTGATCGAGACTTTTCTACGGTTTACCTTAATCCTTCTAAGCAACTGCTGAAGCATTTCTAGTGAATGGTCTCGGGAATAAAAAACCGTGTAGCGCGTATATCGTATAATTGTGACTCGGGTAAAGGGTTTATTTACTTATTTTTATGCAAGTTTAAATTTATTATCCAACTTTTGAATAGAAAAAATTTGTAAGTTGATTTGAATATAACCCGGAGGTCCTGGATTCGAATCCCGGTTAGGCATGGCATTTTCACACTCGCTACAAATCATTCATCTCAAAAAAATTTATTTGAATAATAATAATAACGATGATAAAGAGAGAGAATTAGAGGGAAGGAAGAATGAAAACGAGAGGAAAGTGCGTGTCATAGAAAGAAAAAGATAAAAATAGTAAAAGAAGGTGAAACGAAACGTAAATGAGGTTAGACTTAATATAGTCATCAGTCCTTCCACCTGTCATAATAACAGATTCGTAATTCGTTTTTTAGTGTAGAAGGAATCGCATTCCTTTCTCCCGGTACGATGCAGAAGCAGGATTTATGGCATATTGCACTCAGTTTCAAATAACCTGCATTTTTAAAATTGCAAAGAAAAAGGAATTTCTTTCTTATAAGAACTACTTTTTAATAGCACTGCTAATTCTTATTGACTAAATGTAAATATAAAATAGGTTGTTTATAATCTACACAAATTATTTTTAAATTAAACATACAAATCTTTTTCATCATAATATTAGTGCTTAAAATAAACTTATATGTAAATAATAAAATAAATTCGAAATTCATTTTTATAAATTCAGAATTTTTTTTTTTTTTTTTAATTAGCTCATTTATTTTTAAGATGAGTGAAATTTTATACGCTAACAAATAAAATAAAACGAGAATTAGAAAAGGGAATAAAGAGGGAACGGTCCATATATACATGGAGTAAAAAAAACTACTTTCCACCAGCTTGACAGGGTCGGCACTGCGGGATCAACAGTAGTCTCTCTCCTTTGCAGCCTCACGTACAACTTCCTACATGCGCATGTGTACAACATCTAAAAACCATGCTGTTGGAACTGTGAAGCGCACAGTGCAGTACATACATTTTTGTATCTTTTTCATAAACTGGGGGATGTTTACTGACATTAAGCTTAAGCATAAAGAAAGAATTAAAGAAAAATGACTCGTTATATTAAATATTATCGATAATATCAAGTAGAAATAGGAGGTGCTGCAGTTCCACAGTGCCTATCCGCGAGCCGCTTCTGAATCTTTCTAGGGGCTCCAAAATTGGAAGAAATTAAAGATTAGAAAACTTTTCGAGCGATCGATCGTATTTTTGGTATACCTATTAAGTAAGACCTAAAGTCTTGACTTTTACCGTCATATTTCCAAGCCACAAAAGTAGGAGGGGGTGATAAAAATTTAAAAACTATGATTGCTTCAATATTATGAATAAATTACATTCAAATAAAATACACAATTTTTTTAATTTATCTTAATTACGGTATGAAATATATTTCTAGTCCAGGCTAGTTGCGGTTTCTGTCATTTTTTTGCAGGTATAAATTGCTGTAAAAAAAAACTTTTGGCATGAATTAGATAGTCGAATCCAGTTTTCATGTTATCTATATGTGTATTAAATAAATAATGTATGCTAGCTTACAAATCACATTTTTCGCGTAAGCAAATTAACAATTCAAATATTTTTATGAGAGAGAGAGTTTGAGAGTGGGCGGGGGGAGAGAGAGATGTTGTTTGTTAATTGACTTTTTGATTTTCAGACTTGAAAGTACACTCAATTTGCTATTCCATTGGGATTAACTATCCTAAGTGAGATAATTATGCCAAGAATCAACTTCAGACCAGTTTTAACTAGATAATATGTATGAATTCATAGCAATGTTTTGGATAGAAATGAAAGACAACCGTGGCAAAACCTGATATACAGCTAGTATCAAATAAAATTAAAAAAATTCATTGATTATGTATATGACGGTGCCTTTCTTAGATAATTTAACCGAGTATCCTTTATTTTATATTTCCAACCTCTGTTATTTCTGCCATCGTTTCAGTTCTTGTTCTTTACTGAAATATTGATGCCTCAGTATTTTATATATTTAATATGGGTGTTTCAAAAAGGACTTCACAACTTCAAAAGCATAAAAAAACTAATTTAGATAACTTACGATTCGGTTGAGTCTCATTTCATAAAAAAACACATCAAGTTTTGATTCAACGAATTCGGCCGCCAGTGTTGTTAAAAATGGATACGTTTAGTGGTGCGGAACGTGCTTACAGTTTGGTTTTGGTTTCACGATTTGCAGTCGGTAACTACAGTTCAACATAATTTTTGTACAGAGTACGTAGGGAGCCTCCCAGTAGGCGTACAATTTTCTCTTGGCATCACACTTTCGTTGAGAAAGGTTGGTTTGTTAAACATATAAAATCACCAGGACATCCACGAGTCCCTGAAGCTGATGCGGAACAACTCAGAAAAAGCTTTGCACGTAGTCCGAAGAAATCAGCTCGGTGTGCGTCACGTGAGACTGGCATTCCACAAAGACTGTTTGTTTCGTATTACGTAAGTGATTGAACTTAAAACAGCATAAAATAACCGTGGTTTAACACATTACGGATTACGACAAAGTTGCTTGGCTATAGGTTTGAGTGGAAATGATGGATACAATTGGAGATAACGATACATTTTTAGACAATGTAATTTTTAGCAACGAGTCAACGTTTCACATCAGTGGAAATGTGAACATCCATAATTACCGAATATGGGGTAGCGGAAACCACATGAAACTTTGCAGCACGTTCGCGATAACCCTAAGGTCAATGTTTTTTGTTCCATAAGCAAACAAAGACTGTAAGGCCCGTTCTTCTTCCAGGAGGCAACCATAAATGGTATCGTTCATCTGAACTCGCTTCAAAATTTTCTAATTTCTCAGTTAGACGATGATGACATAGGTGAACACCATTACTATCAGAAAAACGGGGCACCACCTCATTATCGCCTAGAAGTCCGAGATTTTCTTGATACTCGATTCCCAAATCGGTGGATCGGTCTGAAGGTCCAATCACACGGCCACCTCGCTCCACAGATTTGACCCTGCTAGATTTTTTTCTTGTGGGGTTTCATTAAAGATCGGATTTATGTTACCTTTTTGCCTGCTTGTTGAACTAAGACTTTGAATTAACATCGCAGCTGCAGAGGTAACGCTTGACTTGCTGGCTACAGTCTGGAATGAAGTAGATTTCAGTAGGGATTTATGTTGCATTACAAAGGAAACCGTACTGAACCAAAGTGAATGTTGGGTGATAAATATGAAGTATTTTACTATGAAATGAGACCTTAACCGAATCTTAAGTTATCTCAATAATTTTTTATATACTTTTAAATTTGTGAAGTCCTTTTCCAATCACCATTATAATAAGAAAAAAAAACTCTTTTAAACTATAACATTAAAAGTTATGAATTAATAAATCTTTTTTTACATCGGTAACGAGAATTTGGTAAAGTTAAGGTTAGTGACGTGGATATTTAAAATGGAATATTTTTAACCGGTTTGAATGTGTTTTCAGTATTAGTAAGCGAGTTTATTAATTACTGTGCGAGATGAAATACATAGAATAACCAGATGAACGTTGGATAGGAGAATAATGTAATCTGTGTGTTACAATTGTGATCACACTATATAAACTCGCATTCTATTCAGTACAAATAGAATATTTAAATTAGTTATAAAAGCATCAATCTACAGATTATTGAACATTATATCCTCCGAAAAATAAATGCTTTTAGATATCGATGCGTTATTTCAATATCGCCTAAAAAATATTACTTTTTATTTGTTACGAAAGTTTCTATTAAAATTTTATGATATATATTTTTTACTTTGTGTTATCATCTGGTTGATATTGCGGCACTTTTTTATCGGAAGACATCATACAACAGTAAAAGTTAGCATATTTTCAAAGTTATTCTTATTAACAAAAATGCAGAACGGTGAGGACATAGAACGTCGTTTTATACAACCGTTCCGGTCCCACCATCCCCTCTTTAACACAATTAGGGGTTATTAATCAAAATATTTTTTTTAGAATCAAAAGAGATTTTTGTTCATTTTTCGCAAATGTTTGTCAAGAATAACTTTGCTGTACTTCAGCTTTCTGGATCTTCAAAAAATGAAAAAATAGTGTGTTAAGTGAGTCCTAATTTTTTTTTCCAATTATTTGATGGTTTAACATCAAATTAAATTTTTTATTAACTGTAAACAGTTAACAAAAAAATTATTTTTATAAGCAATGAAAAACAGTAATAATAAAAATAATAATGTATTCTATTGTATATTTTTATAATATTTTTGTACGTCTAGTAAGTTGAGTGTTTTCACTTCCTGTTATGTGAAATACAGGTGGTTTTGTCATAATGTAAAAGAATATGTATAAACGGATGGACATTCCGTTGTTTGTTCAATACGAGGATGAAAATTATCTTCTCATAAATAAGTACTGCGGTTATATAGTTATTTCAACGAGATAAGTTATTCTAAGTGTAACAGTGATTGTTATATCATATGAACATTGATAATTATTTTGTGTATGTGTGTGTACGAGTGCGCGTGCGTGAGATATTAATTTAAACTTTAGAAATTTACGTGCTCTACAAGCAGTCTACCTTGCAAATTAAAAATTCATTTCTTATTATTTTTTTTTTTACGTTGTTAGAAGAATTTCGTGTGTCGCGTGCTACACATTTTCCTTTCTAAAACATATATGCACACGTACACACACACAAATAATGACGACCCTATTATAAACATACATTAATATAATTTTGTATTACTCGTACTTCCTTATAACCGATATAATTTATAGAAATATGTGACGTACAAATTTACATTAAATTACGTAATTTAAATGGCATAATTATCTTTTATTGCACGTACAAAAAATAATTCTGCTAATATGTTTTATATTTACATTTATCTTTAATTACAGTAAGTTTAAAGCAAAATAACTTGTTTGCGTTAAATAAATATAATACACCCAACAAAAAATAATAATCGATGAATAAAAAAATCGAATATCACCCGTATTCATTTCGAAAGTGTATACTTTCATAAATCTGATTATCGATTGTAACCCGTCTAGATAGCGCTATAGCAGTCTATAGCTCTAGAAGGGAAACTATTGTAATCGGTCCAATTTGGGCATATGCTTTTTTCACTGGATATTAACGTTTTGACACCTAAGGAACCCAAAAAACCAGATGGAAGTTTTCCGGATGTTACGTATTTGTGTTCGGGGTTGGCCTCTAAATCAGCTTATATTTCCAGAACTACCAAACCAATTTTGACCAAACTTGATCAAATTACTTCTTGATGCCATTACATTTTCAATTTAAAAGGTCAAGGGGGAGATGCTGTAAAGCAAGATCACCCTCAGTATATCGATATATAATAATATAACAAGTATACACCTGACCACCACGAGACATGTACTAACGAATCGGGATTTTCCGCTAGTGATCGGTACATTCCGGTGCTAAGCTAAAGGGGACGCACACATACAAATGCCGTTTAGTGGGATAGGATTATTGAGATTACTGCTCAGTAATGAAACTAGCTGCGGAAAATAATGGCCACAATTCGGTTAGAGTTGTAGCCAATGGTTTTTACTCAAAAGTTTTGTTTATCGATGCTTTTTATAATGGCGAGTCACAATCCTACTCTTACACGTGTCGTTTTCTACGGGAGTCCTCTGGATGTTGAGGGTGTCGTGATCTCGAATAGAAAAATAAATCGACTCGGTGTAGGAGCATATGCTGAATTTTATTTTTGTATTTTTAATTGTCAAAATGTTACTTCAGAGTCCATACTTATCGAACACTCTGTACGCACACCGATGGTGTATGTTATATCACGTTGTTTCCTTTAGAAAGCAGCACATTAATTCATCTCTTTAAACTCTTTTTTTTTTTTCAGTTTTTCTTATAGTTTTGATATATTTAAACCTTCTCAGGTACAAATGGCAATGATAAGAGTCGCTTTGTCGTCGAGTAACAGTACGAGGTCTGTTCAAAAAATAACCAGACTTTTTTAATTACGCGGCAACGGTGATATTTAGTGACGTGCGGTTGGCAACATTGTGTTCCGCATAACCTCCTCAGTAACCAAATGTTCTTGGACTGTTTATATCTCGTTTAGTTTTTGTTGTTTGAGTACAACGTGTTTAAGTGTTAGTAGCGATTTTTGTAATGTGTAATTTTTTGATGATTGAACTTTTATTTCGATGTCGTAGCCGTAAACCCAGCTTACGTCTTCCGTTACGATCCTTTGAATATCTCATCGTCATCGGCTTGTTCAAGAAATTGCCGGCAATTGCCATTCGATCTTCTTTCTGCTATTCGGTCATCAAACGAGGAATAAACTTTGCTGAAACTCGATGCGTGTTCAATTTTTTAGTCAAAATGTCATGGAATTATTCAATCGAGATCCTAACACTTTCTATAAGTTTTCTGACAGCGATCGACGATTTTCACACACCAGAATGTTGATTTTCTGAACTTGTGTGTAATCGGTTGAAGTGTTAAGGCCTTCTTGGTCTAGGGTCATCTTCGATTGACTGATGACCACTTTTAAATCGTTTAAACCATTCGCGGCATTGCGTACTACCGAGAGCAATCATATACGTAAGCTTGTTTGAAAACTTGAAAAGTTTCTTTGAAAGTAAAAATCGCTACTAACACATAAACACGTCGCACTTAAATAATAATAACACCAAAACTAAAGGAGATATCAACAATCAAAGAGCATGTGGTTACAGAGGAGGTTATGCGGAAAAAATGATGTACGTTATTTAGTATCTCCGATGTCGCGTAATTAAAAATGTTCGATTATTCTTTGAATAGACCACGTATTTATTACACATCCAGTTTTTGCGGAGTAAAGAGTGAATATGTCACGTATAGGGGTGAAAATCACCGCTGTAATTCGATACTGATACGGAAAAACATTTCGGCTGGGTGAAAAAAAAAAACAAAGAAAAACGACTTCGTTTTTCATTTTACTTAGCATACTCAGAATGGAAAGCTTATTTTTCTCCGGAATCGATGAGCCATTTCTTCGAATGACTTTATCTCGTTTCAGGTCCCGTGTAAGCCGGCCTCCGTAGCGTGAGTGGTGGCCTTTCATCCGGAGGTCCTGGTTCGAATTCCGATCAGATATGGCATTTTCACGCGCTAAAAAAAAATCGTCATTCATCACATCCTCTGAAGCAATACCTTACGGTGGTTCAGGAGGTTAAAAAAAAGTCCCATATAAGGGTTATAATTATCTATATCTAACATGTACATTAAATCGTTTCACTAAAACAATCTGTTACCAATCAGTGTTAGGTATAAACAGATTAAAATTATTGTAAAATTGTTGTTTACATAACAATATAACTTTTGAGTTTTAAAGTATTTCAACGATATTAATCGGAAGAACTTACCGGTGGAATCTCCTCTACGAAAGTAAATACAGTATGAATCTTCGAAATACATTTGATCTTGAGGAATTGATCATTAAAAAAAAAAAAATTGTACAGGTAGAGTCGAGAACCTTCTCATATTTTTTGAACTAAATTAATTATTAAAATAAATCAGTTTTTTAATTATTCTTTTTTTATGCAATATTTTAACAAATAATTTTTCTTCAAAGAGAAAAAATACTTCAATACCGTTTCCTAGGTGCGCCCATGATCGAAAATATGTTTTGCTGATGTAATCTTTCTAATAATACAACTAAATTAATTATAATGAAATCTATTCTGTGAATGTTTTCCTAGATTTTTAAACGTAAGTAAATTTAATACTAATTATCTATCAAAAAAATCTATTCTAGTTTTATGATCGTTAAAACTGATACTTCTTTTTTATTCTTTTTAATTAATTAAAAGCTTTATTACTTACTATTATTCATTTTTAGTAAAGCGTTACACTATATCTACGTCCCGTTCAGTCAGCACATTTAAGTTAACAGATTTTTGGAATTCTTATTTAATTAATGACTTATTGCAAAAGCGAGTCGAAGAAAAAATAACAATCCAAGTAATGCGTTTAGTTCCGTACGAAGGACAGTATTTCTACATTAAATGCCTAACTTCTTACGATGTTTGTTATTTCAAAACCGTTAATTAATATATCAAAAATAAACTTTTTCATCGCATGTTAAAAAATATTGAATTTGATTTAACAGAAAAAAATGATTAGTAATTGAATTTAATTAATAAATAAACTATTTTAATTAATTTATCACGTAACACTCAGCCTTCTTATTATGCTTTGACGATTGAAATATTATTCGATTTGAGAGGTCATAAGTATGATTCTGTTCAACGACTTTTTAACGTTATTAATTTGATGATGAAATCGTTTAATTTTTTGTTAACCGTTTTATGAGAGCCGTTCTGAAAATTCTCAATGTAATAAAAACACAAGACTTAAAAATTTACAACGTAGTCGCCTTGTAATTCAATGCATTTAGATCAATGAATTAAAAACCTTCAGTACATTGTGATTTTACCAGCTCTTCAAAATAAGTGGCTCTCTCAGATTTGACCTGAACATTTGAAGTTAATCTGAGTCCATCGAGCCGTTTCTTCGAGTTTGTGAAGAGGAAATAATAGCGAGGAGATAAATCCGACAAATTCGGTGCACGCAGATGCACTTCAAAGCGTAGATAATGGAGTTTTGCAGCGACAACCCGAGATGTATATACAGGCGCATTATCGTGGTAAAAAAGAGCACATTTTTTTTGGTCAGATGCAGTCGTTTAGCCTGAATAGTACCCTTCAATCGGTCCAGTGGTGAAACTTAATATTCCCGGGTGATTGTCCTATTTTTTCCTATGTAGTCTCTGAACACCTCACCATTAGAATCTCAAAAAAAAAAAAAACAGTAGCCATGCCTTTTTCTGCAAATGTTTTTGCTTTCTTTGACGCAGTTTCACCTGTTTCCCCGCTGTTTATATTTTGGCTTGTAACGGTGAATCTTTGTTTCATCTACTGTAATAAAACGTCGAAGGAACTCAACAGAATTTTAAATAAGTCAAAAACCGTCGAGAAGTATTTTGTAAAATGGCTTTTTGGTCACTGTTAACAAACGCGACACCCATCGAGCGTAATTCTTTTCTGCACTCAAAACACCATAAAATGTAGTGGACACGGTCTGTCGAAATATTTGCGATGTCAGCGGGCTCGCGTACACCTTCAGTCGGCAATCAATTAATGCGGCATTACGAATTTTTTGAGGTTTTTGTTGGTCGTAGCGGTTTTTGGACGTTCCAAGGATTTTTTATCTTGGAAGGAAGTTTTAAATTCAGCAACCTACCTTTTTCCTTCGAAAACGAAGAATCCTTTAAAGTGAAATCTATGTCTTTATGTAGGCCGATTAATCCAGCCCTACATATATTATCTCCTTGATTGTATATCTGTCGGGAGTTAAACCTTATTAAAACAAAGTACTTTATAACAGCTCGAATTTCAATCTTATAAATTTCTTAGAGAATGGCAAAACTTGTTTGCTTTATTCGAGCACCACAAAAAGCAACTAAACGCACGCGTCTGAAATTCCAACTAGCTACTAAAAGGACCACACTTCACAAATATTATAATCATTTGATCATCCTTGCGCCGTTTCTGTATCAGGCAAAAAATTTACCGAACCACTGGGATTTACTATATTAAGGCCGAATAACTTGGCGACGAGTTTGCTGTGTTATCTTATCATAAAAATTTCATAAAAAAATGTAATCGCCCCATTAGAATCATCAGTATTTTTGGGTAAAATATTTTAAACAACACTTTCGTTTTCTGTTTTCTTTTTATTGGCATGAAAATTAAAAAAAAACATGGTTTTCAGGAAATTTTCGAAAAAGTAAAATCAAGACAGAATAAGAATATAACCCGATGAGGGAAAAAAGTGTATTCTAACGTGTTTAATCGAACTCTTACGTATCAATCTGTCGAGTACCGGTTCGATTAAATGATTTTTAAAACTCCTAAGACGCTTTTTTCTGTAAAATAAACATATTGCGAGATCTAACGTGAATTTTTGCTATATATTTAGTTAGGTATAGTCAGTCCAAAAGTAATTCGACGAAACTAACTTGAAATCAAAATAAAATGATGAAGACGAATAGCAGACATAAATTTAAAACTATTTTATCAATTAAGAAGGCACATGAAACGGTAATTCGGAATATGATTATCTTATATTATATTGTTTGTTGCTCTTGAAGGAATAAAAAAATGTATTGTGAAATTAAAATTAAAAAATAATAACCGACTAAACGTTTATAAAAGTTAAATTAAAGAATAAATTATATAAAATGATAATTACCTTTTTTTTTGAATACATTTTTTAATAATATATCGTTATTTTCAGGAACAAGATTTTTTTAATGAGGATTGTTGGCTACGTAATTGATATAAGATTTGTAATGTACTTCTGAAACTGTAGACACAACAGAAACCCATCTCATCGAAGATTCTTCAACAGATATTTTAGAATGTATTCCGTGATAAGGTATGTATTAAAAAATAAATAAGAAGAAATTATAAAGTTCTTTTATGAGGCGCTCAAAAAATGGAAATCTGAAACCAGTTCACCAAATTAATTTTTTTAGAGAACACAGATTTTCATGAAAATAAAGAGAAGACAAATTAGAACGTTCTTAAGATCATTTTCATTTAGATAATTAGATATTTAAATAAAAACAGTATTTAATACAATAAAATTAATATTTGATTAATTTTTTCTCTTTTATAAAAAAGAGTATACAAGATAAATCATTTTTAAATATCTAAAAGTATTACTACATTTAATCGCTTTTTTTTTGTAGGTCTTTAATTTTTAAATACCATGTCATTTAAAGTTTAAATGGAATCTTCTTCAACATTTCCTTGAGATATAATAAAATACTTATTTTAATTTATTTTAAACGTGTATATTTTCATGTTATATTTATCTTGTTTTATAAAACAATAATAAATTAATTAATTTTTTTCGTAAAACCGTTCAAGGATTGAACATTTACGTTAAAGGTAGAACAATTTTGTTTAATTATTGTTTCGCTATAATTTTTTTATTAATAAATAGGGGGTGTGTAAAGATGCTGAACAAATTTTAGTGATCGAAATAATATATTAATTCGTTCTTTACAGTATCTGTTATTGATTTTATGCACACACACACACACACACACACACATATATATATATATAAAACTTCAGATTTTTTTATATATGCCTCAGCTTTTCTGAGAATAATATTTACTATGCAAGGGATATCAGTGATGAATATAATAAAGTCAAATTCAGATTCAAATTTTTTAAATTCAAATTCTTCTATTTCTTTCACTTTTACAAAATTAATAATTAATGGAGTAATCCTAATACTAATTATAATTGTACTCTAGGTTATTTATTGATAGTCTAGAACCAATATTAAAATTGTTTTATAATACAATTTAATATTTATTAGTTAACTTAATCATACTTAATTTATATGATTTATAACAGGAATTGAGTTTTATAAAAGATGAAAGATTAGGTGTCCACAAGGATCCGTTTTGTGGCACCATCCCTTTTTTATTAATCTGTTTAGTTAGAGTAAGGGGACAAAAGGAAATAGTTTTATCTTATGTAGGAGAATTAGGTTTGGTTCAATTCATGATTTACTCTAGCGGAAACTTATCTTTTCTGCAGTTAAGTATAGAGAAGATCAATCGTCGTTAAATATTTATGTATACCAATAAAACTTTCATCCAGTGCTACCCATTAAGTTATATATGTAAAAAATCTATTACTGTGTTAAGATCAATAATATGAAGCATTATAATTAATTATATATATAATCATAAATTATGTAATTACATGGAACATACTTTCAGAATCATCAATATTAATTAGCCATCGTTTTAATAGCTTTAAGAAAGTGTTTAGGTTCCTACTCGTCTTTAAACCATTAGGACGTATGTTATATAATCTAGGAGCAGTACTTGAAAAGAACGTCATGTAACTCGTTTTATTTACTCTGGGGACAGATACATATACATAAAGGGTTCAATTTTAGGATTTAGTATTGCTATTTTGGTGTATTTGGCATGCCGATGTCCGATAAAGATAAAGGTCATCTCGATAAAGAAGTCACCTGAAACCATTTTACTCCTCATTTTTCTTACGTAATCAGTATTACAACATTTTATGTAATAAAAACTTTAAAAATAAGTAATAAAATTAATAACTTATTTCAAATTCCCCGCTTTACGGTTTCTAAATATATAATCTGGTTAAATTTAAAAAAATAAACATACGCTTTCAATTAAAAAATAAAAATAAAAATAAAAAAAGTCTTTGTCGCCATATTTATTCTATTTTCTTAATGTGTACGTTGCAGTCTGTTCAACTGAACATTCCAACCCCGTAGGTGGAAGACATCCACCTTGTGACGTTACCGGTCGCCATACCACCCCCTCCGTTCCAAGCCCTGAGGGGCTTTACCGGAGGTCGTCTTTAGACCCTCTAACTGATTACATCTTACAGTCATCAGCCAGGCCTCGGTCGGGATGCCACCGATGTAAATGCCTCGGCAGACATCAGTAAAATACATATCAAATTTCGCCTTCACGTAGACATCTTCACATCCAACCTAACATGATTCCCTCAAACTAACTGATAGATGAGAATGATAGGCATGACATGCAAAATGAGGTGTAGTCTTGTACAGACTCAGGCCGAACACTATCTCTGATGATAAAACCTTCAAAAAAGGTTAAGTTCATATGTGTGACTACTCATTCGAATGTCAAATTTTGTAATCTTTTCATTGGCCGGGTCAAAAATAGGTCATTCCATTTGAAGAAATCGTGTTAACCTTGAAATAACAGTCAAAGTCAAGTTCAAGATCAAATCCAAGGTCATTGTAAGATATCCCTCTCCAATCAGAGTAACTTTTGTTTTGATAATCTTTTTGTATTGAGCGTATTTTACTAGAAAATCGCCTTTTTTTCTTTTTCCTGTTCAGCCTCTGGGAATTACCGTTCAGGTATTACTTCAGAGGATGAATGAGGATGGTATGTATGAGTGTAAATGAAATGTAGCTGTGAAATCTCAGTTCGATCAATCCTGAGATGTGTGGTTAATTGAAACCCAGCCACCAAAGAACACCGGTATCTATGATCTAGCGCATCCAAATCCGTATAAAAGTAACTGTCTTTACTAGGACTTGAATGGCTGGAACTCTGGACTTCTAAATCCGCTGATTTGGGAAGACGCGTTCACCACTAGACCAACCCGGTGGTCTAGAAAATCACCTGGGGTGATTAAAGTGAAACACCTATATATATAATCTTAATCTTATATATATATATATATATATATATATATATATATTATAGCAAAATATATTAAAAAAATATAACAAATATATGTTTTGCATAAATGGTAAAAGCTAGTTTCTTTTATACAGATTTCAATACTGGATAGTGAATACCAGTATATTTGGTGGTTGGGGTTCAATTAACCACGGGTCAAGTTCAAGGTCAAATCCAAGGTTACTGTGAGGTGTGCCTCATCAAACTGAGTAACTTTTGTTTAGGTAATTTTTTTTTATTGTGCGGTATTTACGAGAAATCGCCTGGGGGCGATTAAAATGAAATATCTTATATATATATATATATATATATATATATATATATATATATATATAAAAGATACAACATGAAACGAATCCTATTAAAAAATAATAGTAATATTTTTAAATTTTTTGAAAAGAAAGATGTAAAATTTTCTATTATACGGAACGTGAAAAAAAATTTAATTAATCTTTATTGTTAAACTGATGATGCAGAATGGAAACTGCGAAACGCGTGGATTATTTTTTTCTTTTTAAAGTAGTGATCGGTTTGATTTTTTCACGCCTAATTTTTACCGCGATAGACCACCTTAAATATGTTTTATAATCTATTATTATATAGGTCTATATACATTTTATCGTTACATCGTTTTTTCCGGTTTAGTATATTTGTACGTTCGTCCCGTTCTGCGCTAATGTTTAGTTTTCGACATAATTGCTTCAACCGATATTTTCAATTATATCAATCTTGATTCGTTCATCGTTACCCTTATACAGCTACATATTTATATCAGAGTATAATTATTTAAAAGGACTCGGAAATTTTACGTGCAAACTATTATTCACGGTATAAATTAAGTTTCCACTTACCAACAGTTTAAAAGGTGTAAATCCTAGTTCTTTCGGAGCTGTTACTTCATCTTCAAGGATTTTCTAAAAGATGTTAATTTAAATTCAAATCAGTAATCGTTTTTAAATTAAACTGTTATGTTCATAATAGCCGGTCGTCAAGAATAAAATAAATTTGTACGTCAATAAGACAGTAACGTCATGGTTGTAAGATGTTTGCAACTATTACTATTAGACTACTATAACACACTACTAGATTTAACATACTAGATTAGATGTAACATACTCACTATTAGATTTTTATATAGTATTACTATTAGACTATTATTATTAGATAATAGTCGCAAACATCATATAAACCATGACGTTAGTGCCTTATTGATGTACGAACAAATTTTATTCTTGACGACCGACTATTATGAACATTAAATTTAAATTAACATCTTTTAGAAAATCTCTGAAGATGGAGTAACATCTCCGAAAGTACTAGAATTTACACTTTTTAAGTTGTTGGTAAGTGTAAACTTAATTTATACGATTGTATTATTACCAACGGTCCCAAATTGTAACCGTTTAACTTCAAGTCGAATAAATCCATCGCGTTGTGCTTTTAGAGTAGATATAAAATTGCTGATGGCAGAGTTAGAATTACCGTTAATTAGATGAAAAATTCTCTTCGGATGATTTCTTTTCATTTGCAACAAAACCAAACCGTATTGCTTCGCTTTGAAGCACCTTAATAAGTCATTATAATTAAGTCGTCATAATTACTCGTATTAAATATTTTTTAATTTTAACGTATATTACAGTATAAAGTGCATATCATCTCTTGGAGCTTCCTGAAAAAATCAAATCAGTTTTTAAGATAGAAATGGGCTGTTAGATCATATCGTTGGCGTCGTATAGTTCGGTGTCCAAAGTACATCGTGTTCATTTTAGAAAATTAATGTTTTAACTTGTTTAATATTTATGAACGTACAATCTTTGCTGAATAAAATTGTCGCGTATTTTTAAAACATAAAAATATTCATCTCTACTAAAGCAGGCGACAGAAATGTTTTCGTTAACTCGTTACAATATATTCAGCTTGCGAGAAAGGGTCTCATATTTCGTTACCTTTTTTAATAAATTACGAACCATCTATAAAACCGTCTTTCCAATAATTTATTATAATATTATTTTTTGAGTTTATATTTGAATTAATTAATATGAACTTTAATATGTTGCTCTGATTAAGATTATCGTTTACGATTACGATTTCCGTTGATCGTCTAGGCAAATACTGGGTAATTGCTTTTTTCATCCGTGATGTAATATTTACCGTTCCTTACGTGAAATACAGAATTATATAGTAATTTATATTGATCTGCATAATTATGTAACGAACAGAATAAAAAAATTATCTATTTATCTGTTCTATAAATATACAGAACAGATAAATAAAAAGTAAAATAATAAATAAAAAATCTATAATAATAGATTTTTTCTTCTCTACATCGTTTGTCCTGTGAATTTACACCATTAAATGTTTATAAAGAAAATATCAATTTGTTTAATTATATACTTGTTAGAATTTTTTCTAATTACTTAATTTTTTAATTCGTCTGGTAAAAAATATTATTTAATTTATTAAAAATGTTTTTTTTTTCTTTTAATATGTACAAGAAGATGGTATAACTAACTGGTAGCTTCCGTTCTGTATTTTTTTCATATAATTTTCATCATAATTATGTTAAGGTCTTTGTTATAAATTTTATTTAAGATAATTTTTAAAAATAATTTTAATTTGTGTTTTTATTAAAATGTTTAAATCTACTTGAAATACAAAATAATTGTTTGATCACGAAAAAATTTGTATTTTTATCTGTTCAAGGTTGTGGGAAAGTGTTTGATAAGTAAGCTATTTTTTATAAAACAATATTGACTATTTTTTAGTATTTATCTAATAATGAAATCGATTTAAATTGGTTAATATTTTTACTGTTTTATATATATATTTACATTGAACTAATTAGCACAATAGGCCTATTTTCAATTTATCCTATTCACGTATTAAATGATTACCTTTACTTTTACTTTATATTTGATGCAGCGCAAAAGATTTTATACACTAAAAATTATGATTATACATTACTGTATTCACAAAGTTAACAAAATATAGAGAAAAATTAGTCTGTTTAATTATTTACTTCTATAGAATTTTTTCTAATTACTTAATTTTTTAACTCGTCCGGTAAAAAAGATATTTAATTGATTAGATTTCATATACTAAGATTATGAATATACATTACTGCATCATCACAAAGTTAATAAAATATAGGAAAAAAAAATTATATGTATATTTATATAAAGACTATTATAAAAGTACGGGAACCCTTAAATTACTTTACAATATTTGACTTTGGCGGGATTTGCGGCTTGTTTAGAAAATGATTTAAGGAAAATTATAGCATTTTCTTCTTTAAGACAATTAAGATTTATGTTTTTTATTCTTTCCTTAGGTTCTTTGATTTCTTACGTAAATAGAAAAATTGCATTTAACAAATGCTTCTTCCTCGAAACGATCTATTTTCGGTGCGAAACCCTCGAGGCTCCCGTGGGAGGCAACTTGTATATTTTAAATGGAAATGGTAGTATTGTCACACGTCATTTTAAAGAGTATGAAAAAACAAACAAAAAAACAAAAATTGACAAAAAATCGCTATGACAGCCCTTACTGAAATAGCCAAAATTTCCACATTAGTTTCAGAAATGGTTTTCAGTATATTCCAAGTAACTAACTCGTACCGAAAAATAGATCGTTTTGAGAAAGTAGAATTTGCTAATTTTTTTAACAACTTTTCAAAGAAAAGTACGGTATTTCACTTTCGGTCCCACGGTGGAATTTTGAGGGTGAAAACGGATTTCTAGGTTTTGAAAACTTTTGTGGCTTAAAACTCTCAAAAACTCTTTTATCAATTTCATTGAAATATAGATATGTTTTAGTAGTGTATCTGAAGTTGTGCTTGTGAAAATCTGATGAAGAATGGTCGAGCCGTTCTTAAGTTACGCTCAGTTTAAGGTTGAAAATAATTTGAGCGAGGCAGAAGCGTGGTTTGTTATGATGCTCCAAAATAGAACTTTGACGTTTCTTTATCTGTGATATCTATTGTTAGCAATAATCGTTCGGCGTATTCAGGTAGCGTTACTTACTTTCAGGAAAAAAAATGAAATAACGAAAAGTCGGTATTCTTGCGCAGAAATGCGCAAGCATTTTTTTTGTAGCGTTTCATTGTTGAATAGTTATTTAAGAGGTATTTTGATCAGTTTGAAACGAACCATGAAAAATTCTGAACAACTTCAAGTTTGTCGTGTAGCCCAAAATACGTCAAAATTGTTATTTTTCCACGCCCTTTAAAATGATATGTTTCAATCTTATCCTTTCAATTTAAGATTTTTGACTTACTTCCCCTGGATTTTTGGTGTGTAATGATCTAATACCGAAAAATAAATTTTTTGAGGTAGGAGCGTTTGTAATAAATTTCATTATTCGATGTTTATCGGAAGAACGGTTATTTAAGAGGTCATACACTTTATTAACACTGAATAAGCATCATATAATCAGAGGTCAGTAATAATTTTCTGAATGGAAAAGTTAACTTGAAATACCTTAAAAATTTAATTCTTTTGCTCCTACGCAGCCGAACGTTCACGTAACTGCCGGAATAGGAATTTGATTTATTTAGTTTAATACGTTTGAAGTGTAACGACATTAACCGGTATAATAATTATGCACTGTCAGTTCTATAATGGTACACAATGTAGAAATGGCTTTTCACTGAACGGCCGATGACCTCCATATTTTTATGCTACAGGTAAGTTGAGCGTTCATTCTTTGTATCTCGTCATTAGTAATAAATTTTATTCAGGAATTACATCCATCCACGTTTCTTTTTTATGTGTTTTTTACTCTCATCATCTCGGATGTCTTATCCTCCTCTGATCACCGCGCGGCTCAGCGACTGTTAAATCTTCTTTCTCCTGGCCATCTCCTTTGTTGAGTTGTAAATCCTACTGTTTAGCCGTTTTTGTCCCCCTCATTTCCTCTACTAACAGCCGTTTAAAAAAAAGGAGAAAAAATATAATTAAGTCGTTAGAATCATCAATCTTTTCTGCGTGAAATACATGAGAACTGTCGTTCTACGCACGTCTTTTTAATTCATAGAACAGTTTAAAATCTACGTTCATCAAGCGTTTCCATTATTTTATTTCGATTTCAAATCGTTACAGTCGAATTCATGTTGCACTGACCGATTCCAACGATATTTGTCACAAAACGCCCATCATATCCCGGAGTTCTGTTCTGCAAAAAAACACGATGAGAGTTTTAAAAATCGTTTAATCGAACTGTTACTCAGCATAGTGATTAATAAGGGTTAGATAACACGTTAGAATCTTTATTTCCGATTGTTATTTTTTTATAACTGCCAAAATTTTACCTTTTTGAAAATTTCCTGAAAAAAAACTTTTTTATTTTTCAACTTTCACCCCAATAAAGAAAAAACCAAAAACCTAAAGCAAGCAATACATACATTTTATGCAAAAGAGATTGCAAATTGTAATGGTGTAATTCAATTTTTAGACGACTTTTACTTTCCCGTCTATAGCATTATAGTAGAGCTGTAGCTCTCGAAGGGAAAGTATTGTAATCGGCCCAATTTTGGTATATGCGGTTTTCACCGTATCTTTACGTTTTGACAGCTAACGAACCCTAAAAATGGGTGGAAATTTTCCGGATGCTAATGTTCGTATGTACGCGCGCGCGCGCGTGCGTGTTCGGTGTCGGCCTATAAATCAGCTTATACTTCCATAACTACTGGACCGAGTTTGACCAAAGTCGGTCAGATTACTTCTATATATGGGGCATTAATGCCATCAGATTTTCAACTTTCAAGGTCAAGGGGATGAGGCTGTAGAGCAAGATCACCTTCAGTATCTCTAGATTTTGTCTAATTAAACTCATATTTTTCTTAAGCGCATTTTTTAACGATTGAAAAGTAACAATATTTGCAAAAAAAGAGTTTTGTGAAATCCCACCTCATCCTAAAAAATTCTCTGTGGTATATTGTGCTATGTTTACAGGTGAGCGGTAGAGTTAAATAATTAAAAAAATATTTAAAGAGTATAAAAAGTAACTCGATCTGACCGGCTCTCGAACTCGATCGCCCGGTCGACTCGGTACCTGGTGCGTTAAGTCACGAAACTTGTTCTATATGGTTGTATACTTGTTCTATTGGCGAAATTTGTTCTATATAAGTTGTGAAGTTATATTACCGCCACAGCCTCGCGAATTAAATACGGTATGCGCGCGCGCTTTAGTTTGAATAATTGAATTAAACAACCGAAAAAATATTTATTTAAATAAAATGTTAAATATTTTAATTTAAGTTGTGTGTGAAAGCCGTGCATCAGAAATAAGTTTGCTGCTAGCTTTTGACTTTCTTGTACGAAGTATTGTGATCGCGAAAAATTTCGGTTTTCAAATTTCAACGGAAATATCCATTTTGACCATCCCTGAATCAATTTCGACTAGTTTCGGCGTGATGTCTGTACATACGTAATTTTATGTACGTACATATGTATCTCGCATAACTCAAAAACAATTAGCCGTAGAATGTTGAAATTTTGGATTTATAACTGTTGTAACATCTAGTTGAGCACCTCCCTTTTTAATTGCAATCGACTGGACCAAAAGTGCCCAAAAAAGCTCTAATCCAAAAAAATTGGATTTTGGACTTTTTCTTAACTGCAGTAATAAGCTCTCATTGAGAGCTTTTCAACGATGTATCATAAGTAGTACTTATTTTCAGAGTTCCAGAGTTACAGTCAAATAAAATTTTAATTAATGTAATATCCGGATCTTACAACGGGAGAGCACATCGGTTCGAATCGGACTTAATTTTCTTTTTTTTAACTTTTTTTTTAAATTTAAATATTATTCATTTATTAATAATTATTAACCTTTGATTTTAAAAAGGTTTTACAATTAATGATAATTCAATAATAACAATGAAAAAAAAAAAATATCAGAAGGTATTAATGAAAATAAAATTTTATGTACTTGTAATTTAATTGGCGTACAAGGAAGTCATGTAGTGACCACATCAGATTTTTTCTTTGTCAACACAATAACGTGGGAAATTCATCCGCCCTAAGTTTATGTGGTACTTAGTAATACTTTATAATACAGTACTCTGCCAATCTTTATTCCTACTCTTATATACAAAGAAGTATTACACTGTATTTTGGCCGATGATTTTTTTGGATGGAGATTAAGAAAAAAGAAAAAAACGACATTAATCAAGTTTTCTTTTTTGACGAAATTTCAACTCTTTGGCGTTGAAATTTCCAAAAATGTATTTTCAATCAATCATTTTAAATACTTGACCGTATCTAAAAGTTCAAGACGTCAAGCTTATATGCGAATTCAACATTTTCCACTTAAATCCACTTAATGCATTGTCCATGTTTACAAAAGTTATTCGTTTCTGTATGAATGTATGCCGTATGAATTTACGATTATAGAAATATCGTTATCGTGCCCATATTATCAGTTCTCAAGATTAATTTGAACTTTCTGTCAACTAAAATTCTGTTGCAGATATCTACGTAAAATTAATTTTCAATGATTCCTTGGTATTTTCCTTATACAGATTGTGTCATAGTTTAAAGGAAATCATTACGTAATATAATTTCAAGCAAGTTTTATTGTTTTTTCAAATTATCATTTTTCACATAATTTTTTTACACACATTGTTTTTAATGAATTAATTTTAAAGGTCTTCAGTTAATCGTCGCATTGTTATTATTAACAATAATGATTTACGTCGAATGGTCATCGATATTTCCACAGGTTTTTAAATAATAACGGGTTAATTATTGCAAAACTTATAAAAATAATCTAAAACAATCGATCTTATTAACATTTTTGTAAGAAATATGTAAGCGTAAACCGGAAAATTATAACATTTTACTGAAGTACAATAATATCCGTTAAAATAACTGCAAGAATTATAAAAATGTTGTGTTATTTGTTACAAAATAAAAGAATTAATAATAATAAAATAATAGTAATAACAATTATAATTAAAACAGAAGAGGTAAGCTGTACATAAATTCTAATAAGGTTTTGTAATAGGTTCAGAAAATATTTTTAAACAATGTGATATTAAAACTTTTACTCGTTCTGTACATCGGTATTCGTTTCGAGGTAAACTTAGTACCGAAGAAAATAACCTTAATTTCGATATTAAAAAAGTTTCAGAAAGGGATACGTTTACGTTACTTTTACTACTTCTTATCCGGCCTCTTATGCATGTATGCGTTTAGGTGCATGTACGCGTGCGGGATTTAAAAATAATTAATACTTTTCTGGTTTCCTTTTCATTATCTGATGTTCCTTCGATTATCATCAGTTCTAGTTTTTTTATAAGATGGAAAATCTCGATCACGATATGTATATTTTAGGTAACAAGGACTTTGTAATATGTTACCTTAATACATATTTATAATTTATGTATCTATCTAATCTAACCGTAGTGAGTTTTTATACGTTCATGTTACTAAATTAATTTCTTGTTTAAAAAAAAATACATTTTTACTTCCTTGTAAGAAGTAAAGGAGGTATTGTGATCCCGAAAAATCTCGCATTTAAACCAATATATTTAAATTAAAAAAAAAAAAAAAGGTTAAAAAAACAAGAGATGAAGTCTGATTCGAACCGATGTGCCTTCCCCTTGTAAGATCAAATATTTCATTAATTAAAATTTTATTTGTTTATAACTCTGGAACCAATGAAAGTAAGTACCACTTGTGATATATCGTTGAAAAGCTCTCAATGACAGCTCATTACTGCAGTTAAGAAAGACCAAAATTAAAATTTGGTTGGATTTTGGGATTTTTTGGACACTTCTGGTCCAGTCGATTGCAATCAAAAGGGGAGGTGCACAACAAGATGTTACAACAGTACTAAATCCAAAATTTCAACATCTTAACGCTAATCGTCTTTTAGTTATGCGAGATACATACGCACAGACGTCACGCCGAAACTAATAAAAATGGATTCAGGGATGGTCAAAACGGATATTTCCATTGAAATCAGAAAACCGAAATTTTTCGCGATCACATTACTTCCTTTACTTCGTAGAAGGAAGTAAAAATGTATTTTTTTTTTAAACAAGAAAATAATTTAGTAACAATAATGTATAAAAACTCAGAACGGATAGATTAGATAGATACATAAATTATAAATATGTATTAAGGTAAATATATTACAAAGTCCTTCGTATCTAAAATATACATATTTTGATCGAGATTTTCCATCTTATAATAAAACTAGAACTGATGATAATCGAAGAAACATCAGATGATGAAAAGAAAACAAAAAAAGAATTAATTATTTTTATATCCAACGCGTACATGCACTTAAGCGCATATATGTGCTTAAGTCCATTTGATTGTACAGTCGATTGCAATCAAAAGGGGAAGTGCATATCAAGATGTTACAACACTCCTAAATCCAAAATTTCAACATCCTACGACTAATCGTTTTTGAGTTATGCGAGATACGTACGTACAGACGTCACGCCGAAATTAATCAAAATGGATATTTCCGTTGAAATCTGAAAACCGAAATTTTTCGCGATCACAATACTTTCTTTACTTCGTACAAGGAATTAAAAAATGCATCTTCAAACGCGTTTGGGCGTACATACAAAAATAAAAGAAAAAACTGATGTCTACTATGAATTAAGTTATAAAATTAACTTTTTAAAAAAAAAATAATAAATATGCTGATAATCTACTATTATACATCTGTTTATTATTGTGTAAACACTAGAATGTAGGTACGAGTATGGTGTATAAACTTGTAATATATACAACGAGCATATCATAAAGACACAGTTATTCAGTACCCATTCATAAATGACAGTCTTAGGCTATATTTCATCTGACCTCACTGTATAGTACACTATAAATATAATAATAATAATAATATCTCATATTACATGTGAACTATTAATAACATAGAAATGGTGGAGGCTTACGCTATGTTGTTAGTTATCACGTGATACAATTCCATAATATGCAGCAAGTAACAGCTTTTATATATATATATGAATATATAAAATGTATATAATATTTAATTATTTAATAGAAAAACATACATGAACTGTGTAATGAATTCATCTATTGGCAAGTAATATAAATTGTATTTTATGCTATCCATTTATAAAATTAAATTAATATACTTTGTTCGATTATTGAAGTTTTTTTTTAATAACTTGATTTAAGAGAGAAATAAATTATTATATAACTTATCTAATAATCCGTTACAAAAGTTTATTCATTTATTATAAATAAAATAAAATATTTTCCCAATTTTTTTCATTCGTATTTATATTTTATCTACTATTTAGCAAGGAAAGATCCCTACCGTTAAAGATGGTTGTACTCCGACAATTCTTACCGGATCAAACTCGCAGGCCATAATATAGATTTTTCTTCCTTGGATATATTATCTTTCAATAATAAATCATATAGGCGGTTATAGGTAGAGCCCCTTCCCGTAACAAGGGACGAGCTTAAAATTCATTGCGATAAAGAAGAAAAGATAATGAAAGATTGGATTCGATACGGGCGGATCGAGATTTCCTATCTGTATTTTACACGATACAATCGCAGTAACAAATCTGTTACGTTTAGACAAAATTATAATCACGTCCCGCTGTAGTTCTTCCTATTCGTAGATCTGACGAATTGTACCATAAAAAAAAAAACCATTTTCAGGCATGTAGCTGAAAATTTATGAAATCAGATCAAATTTTGACTATATCTCTGTTTTTTTCTTTTTCGTGTTTAGCCTCTGGTAATTACCTTTCAGATAATACTTGAGAGGATGAATGAGGATGATATGTATGAATGTAAATGAAGTGGTCTTGTACAGTCTCAGTTCGACCATTCCTGAGATGTGTGGTTAATTTAAACTCAACCACCAAAGAACACCGGTATCCACGATCTAGTATTCAAATCCGTGAAAAAAAAATTGATTTTACTAGGACTTGAACGCTGGAACTCTCGACTTCCAAATCAGCTGATTTGGGAAGACACGTTCACCACTAAACCAACCCGGTGGGTTTGATTATATCTCTGCTACTAAAATTTTCAATTGAAATTTCAATAGCACAATTGAAATTTTATTTGAGAATATAAGCGGATATGTCGAAATATTTTCTTCTACGTAAATTCTCGTGATGCGTAGGTCCAAGGAACATAGTAAACTTATACAGAAATGGCCTGACGATCTTCACATAAACTGTTGTAAGTATATTATTCGGACTTATTCAAGTTTTTTTTTTGTTGAATAGAGATACATATAACGTATAATGTTAGTTAAAAAAAAGTTGCTGATTTAATAAAAAATAATTGTTTCAGACGTTCGTTAGGTACTGCAACTGTAAAGATTGTAGGTGATCTAAAGCGAGATAGTAGTTATTTCTGGTTACTTCACGGCTATTTTAAAGATAACCCGCGTTCCATACCATGGTTACTAGGGAATGCGACAAGTGAAGAGGTTTCAAGTGACAAGTGAAGAGGCACACTTGTCACAAATGTGACAAGTGAAGAGGCCTTTTATCTTCCCAATAGTAAATCTGTATTCCCAATATAAATATTTATGTATATTTAATAAATATACCTGACAATTTTTTACAACCTGAAAACGGATTAAATAAGGTTGTAAAAAAAATATATAGTTTCATAAAGTAGTTTTATAAAGCACGAACCTCTAATAAGTTTTCAACCGTTAGACATAAAAAAATTTAATTTACCAAACGTTCTACCTCAAAATGGATTTATTTTGAGGTATGAAGCACCGTACCCAAAACCCAGGAGGAACTACTACAAAGTTTTTAAATGAAAAGGGTAGGATTGGGGTATACTATTTTAAACAGAATTGAGGAATAAAACCTTTGGCGTATAAAAATTTGGACAAGACTCCTAACCAAAATGTTGGCCGTATAATATTTTTCACAACTAATTTTAAAAGTGGTCCATGCTATCTTAAATAACTGCTCAACAGAGAAACACAAAAAAAAATTATTTTTTAAATCATTAATACTGGTATGTGACCCCAGTATTTCGTGTGTAATGTAATTCATCTTTTTGAAAGTACTCGTAGATGGTGGTTATGAAACCTGGCACATCTTCGCAGAAAGTTTATTCTTATAGACTAATAAGCGTAGATGTGAAAAATATTAAATGGTGGAAATACTGGTTAGAGTTGTCGCAGCCTGAGATTTTTTTTAAGGTAAAATTTTCTTTTCAACCTCATTAAAATAATAACGCGATTTTATTATTTCCATTTAACGCTTTTTAGCTCCTCCCAACTAGGGCTTGAAAATGCGATGATAAATAAACGTTCATTGAGATATTCCTTTTAGGCTGATACCTTCTGGTAGAAGAAAATTAAAAAAGGTTCATGAATACGAATATTAGTTTTATTATTTCTAACAATATAACGTGATAAATAATCATGAATCTGACCGGTTTAGAAATTACAAAACCTATGACGTCGGGTGGAACAATTCTCTAGAATTAGACCTTGCAATAAAAAAGTGGGAAAATAAATAGTTTTGTAATTCAAATGAAGGTCCACCTTGAATGAAAAGATCGATAGCAATTATCTTATTACATGGAATTAAATTCTATGATTAAACAGAACTGATACTTTGGTTTCATAAAAAGAGTGAACTTATTTATTTTCTACTGGAGAAATTCATTCTCTTGTTAATATCTTTATTATTCTATAAGCTGACTCAACCAAGATTATTTTAATTAAAATTAAAACAAACGTAGTTTTTAAATATCTTTAAGAACAGCATTTTATCGGTAGTTTAATTGTTTTTAAATTTTTCCCGATGATCGGTTTTATTGGCTAGGGAAAAAAGCTGTTAATTTAGATAATATAGAATGGTAGAGTGGTTGTAGATGTGAAAAATATTAAATGGTGGAAATACTGGTTAGAGTTGTCGCAGCCTGAGATTTTTTTTAAGGTAAAATTTTCTTTTCAACCTCATTAAAATAATAACGCGATTTTATTATTTCCATTTAACGCTTTTTAGCTCCTCCCAACTAGGGCTTGAAAATGCGATGATAAATAAACGTTCATTGAGATATTCCTTTTAGGCTGATACCTTCTGGTAGAAGAAAATTAAAAAAGGTTCATGAATACGAATATTAGTTTTATTATTTCTAACAATATAACGTGATAAATAATCATGAATCTGACCGGTTTAGAAATTACAAAACCTATGACGTCGGGTGGAACAATTCTCTAGAATTAGACCTTGCAATAAAAAAGTGGGAAAATAAATAGTTTTGTAATTCAAATGAAGGTCCACCTTGAATGAAAAGATCGATAGCAATTATCTTATTACATGGAATTAAATTCTATGATTAAACAGAACTGATACTTTGGTTTCATAAAAAGAGTGAACTTATTTATTTTCTACTGGAGAAATTCATTCTCTTGTTAATATCTTTATTATTCTATAAGCTGACTCAACCAAGATTATTTTAATTAAAATTAAAACAAACGTAGTTTTTAAATATCTTTAAGAACAGCATTTTATCGGTAGTTTAATTGTTTTTAAATTTTTCCCGATGATCGGTTTTATTGGCTAGGGAAAAAAGCTGTTAATTTAGATAATATAGAATGGTAGAGTGGTTGTAAAGAAAATAAATTTCCATTGAAACGAATACGTATCTTAACAATCGATTAAGAATGAGTTTAATGTTTTAATAAAAGTCATGCATAGTTTAACAAGATCCGTACTATATTCCACGCTTCTGTAATCATTTATAATGAAGGGGATAGATTCTTACCTCTTCTAGTGTAATATTTCCTTCGATAACTACTACTTAGGAATTAAATTAAGTGGAAAATTAAAGCTAGTAAGTAAATAATTATGTACGCAAGATTACTCTACATTTTCAAAACCTTTTGAGAAAAGGCACTTTGGTGACCGTGTCACACTTGACCTAAACGTATCAAACTAAAGATAATTAATGAAAAAAAGAAAAAAAAGGCTTATTATCGCACACCCCTGAACGAAATTATCCAAATACATAACTAACATAAAGATGTAATCATCTACTTACAACAAGAATGCGACTTCAATCTAGCAACTAAAAAAAAGAGGCCTTTCTTGTCTTACCACCTTTTTATGATATTCGGTTTGAATAATACCGAATACCACAACAGACTTAGCTATCTAAGGGGAATTAAATTACGTGAAAAAATGTTCCAATATGGGTACTTAAAGTAAAATTATAAGTATAAGATTCATATCCCCCTGCCTGTTTGGCCGATCGTCACAAAACTTAAATCCTGACCCCCGTAGCGGAAGATATCCGCCTTTTGACGATCCCGGTCGCCACACCAACCCCTCCGTTCTTAGCCCTGATGGAATTTACCGCAGGTCGTCTTTTAGATCCTCTAAACTTGATAACTCAACACTGTCATCGGTTTGGCCTCTGTAAGGATGCCACTGATGCAAATACCTCGGCAGGCATTTCCATCAGTGTATTTACACATTCTACTATGGTCTCTTTCAGTTACGAGCACCTACCGTAATTTTACAACTTTCTAACCGATTCGCGGAAGCACGATCCCAGCGCCTTCCGCTATCACTGAAGGTTTCACGCAAAAATTGTCGTATCTAACTTCATTTAGACTATGCAGTCAATCATTTCTTGATTGAATCTTTAAACACCAAAATACTATCCTCGTACCAAGAAAACAAATGTTGGTCGCAACAACACAAAATTTAAATTAGATCAATGGTCCATTTACAAAAACTCGTGAGAAAATTCATCCGAATCGGTCCGCCCAGTCTGGAAATATCAAGCAAAAAACAGGCTGACGTAAATACATTCATACATCCTTCCGGGATTTTTCAATGCTAAAATTATGTAATTTTTGTTGTGTGAGAGGCCATGAAATGTCAATATCTGCAAAAATCCAGGCATTAAAATTTTGATCCAATCCGCATACTTTCCCTTATAGCTGTATAATATATAAGTATATATCCGTGAGAGTAAAAATTGGTAGACTTTAAAATACCATTCGTCTAGCTACTTAGTAACAAAGGCAGTTACTTTTATATGGATTTAGATACAAGATCGTGCCGGCCTCCGTAGCGCGAGTGGTAGCGTCTCGGCCTTTCACCCGGAGGTTCTGGGTTCGAATCCCGGTCAGGCATGGCATTTTCCACACACGCTACAAAACATTCAGCTCATCCTCTGCGGAATGAATTGCTTGACTATGGACACGAGGTAAAAAAAAAAATACAAGATAGTGGTGTTCTTTGGTGGTTGGGTTTCAATTAACCACACATCTTGGGAATGGTTAACTTGAGGCTGTACAAGACTTTACTTCATTTACATAATAATAATAATAATCTTTATTCCACAAAATAAACAGAGTACAAATGAAAATAAAATTATTTACAGTTATAGATTCTTAATACATAAGCTTATTAAACATAAACCAAATTATATAATATAAAAAAAGTAAACAATTATTACATAATGTGGAACTAGGTACCTCCTATAGTAAAAGTTTTATTGGAGGTTACCATCCATTATTTTTCATTGAGCAAAATAATAAACTAACCATTTATTGAATAATGGTCAAGTGTGGATTTCCAAGTGGATTTAAAAAATAATTACACGATGCAAGTCTTGCCGTACTAAAATTTCAGCTAGTGACAAGATTATACAGTATATACATACGTACAGATTAAATAAATCAGAACCATAAATACAATACAAAAATATAATGATAAAATTAAACATGAAATTAATCCTAAACAAAAAATTGAAAGAAAAATAATGATAACAAAAATAAAAATTAATAAAAATATGAAACTTTTAGAGTCATCAATTCCATCCACAATGACAAGCCAATCAATTAATAAAACTCTCTACACCTTCAATTGGTAACAACCAATCATAAATTGATAGCGAAAACCTTTTAGAATCTTCTATGGATTTAAATTCCCTTACGTTCATACATATCATCCTCTGAAGTAGTACATTACGGCGGTTCCGGAGGCTAAACAGAAAAAGAGAGAGCTACTTAGTAACAAAGTAAAAATAATTGTAAATTACGTTAATGCGGAAGAAGGGTAAGCCGTTTGAAAATGTTTAATGTATGTATACATCAAATGCATACATGAATTCTAATATTGAGATCTGAAATATCTAATATCATTAATAAACGATATTATGCGTTGTGATGTTGTTACTCCAAAATGATAGGACCGATTTTAATGAAACATTTATTCAGTTCTCTACTTAATTTCAATACGCGATGCTGGGTGTAGTATTATTTTAACATTCCTTAGTGTAAATATGCATTTGCTAATAAATTCCCAATAGAAAATGAGTTCTGAATGAAGAATTGTTAGCATTATTTATCTATTTTATAGTAATTTATAAATAGCGTGTTGTTTTAAAAATGAAAAAAAATTAATAAAAAGCTCAGTATATATTTATTATGTGCATTGCATATTTCATAAGGGTAACAGTTTTAATTTTTTTTAAAGTTGAAGACTAGCCGATCTTATGGGAAAATTAATAAAAAATATTCAAAATGTTTTTGTTAATTTTAACATCCTGATTGTTACTTAAAAAAATTGATGTGGACAGTATATGACTTCCTTGTACGCCTATTAATCTGCATATACACATTTTTTTAAATTAAAAAGTACGTAAAGTTTTATTTCATTAATAACTTCTGATATATTTTTTTAATTGTTATTATTGAATTATTATTTATTGTAGTTTTTTTTTACAATCAGAGGTTAATAATTATTAATAAATCAATATATTTAAATTAAAAAAGAAAGTTAAATAAAAGGAGATGAAGTCTGATTCGAACCAATGTGTCTTCTCCTTGTAAGATCCAAATATTTCATTAATTAAACTTTTATTGGGCTATAACTCTAGAAACAATGAAAATAAATACCACTTATGATCATCGTTGAAAAGCTCTCAATGAGGGCTTATTACTGCAGTTAAAAAAGTCAAAAATCCAAATGTTTATGTTGGGCTTTTTTGGACACTTTTGGTCTATTCGATTGCAGTAAAAAGAGGAGGTGCACAACCAGATATTACAACAGTCCTAAATCCCAAATTTCAACATCGGTTCATCGTTTTTGAGTTATGCGAGATATATACGTAGGTAAAGACGTCACGCCGAAACTAGTCAAAATGGATCAGGGATGGTCAAAATGGATATTTCCGTTAAAATCTGAAAACTTACATTTTTCGCGATCATAATACTTCCTTTACTTCGTACAAGGAAGTAAAAATATGTGGATACCGTAATACCATCTTGTCTGATGCGGTCGATAATTAGACCAAGAGTGGAATATGTATAGACTAATATTTTCGTTGAATTTCAGATTTTCTGTTCTAACGTTTTTAAAATATGACGCCAAAACGATTCAGAAATAATGTTGAATATCTCCCACCCCTAAATCCGATCGAAAATAATCCCCTATACAAAATAATCAAAAATTAAAAGTGATGAAAATTACTTCCCCCTTTTTAAATTTTTTCTAAGATTTAAGGCCATCGATACTCAGTATATAGAAAATGTTTGACCCTTTTCCGAAGAATTTGTCACACCAGTGCGAAGATATTTATGAAATACAGGCCAATATAAATAAACTTCCGGAAATTTCTGTAACATTTTTGTAAATTTTTTTTTAGACTTAGGGGATTTTGAAACGTCAACACTTGTAAAAATCCTGATACCCAATATTTTGATTGTTCGCGACGCTTTTCTTCATAGTTATTCTGCTGCGGTAGCAACAAGACTATAAGCTGCGAAAGTAAAAAAATAATCTTTGTTATATGATTTAGAGACTGAAATTTGTTCATGCGTTATTTTATGTATAAACTCAATTTCTCAATTTTCTCAGATTTATTTTTTTATTTTTTGTTTTAACTTTTGAGTAAATAGAAAAGAATAAAGGTTGTTTCTTTCTTTTTAAATTTAATGTAATTTTAAAAGTAATAATATCAACTATATTTTATGTTACTGATACAATTTCATTTAAGTGAACTGAATTTACAAATTATTCAAATATATTTTTTTAGTCAGAATTATGAATTTACGAATAATGGGGTATTATCTAATAATAGTCGAAGGTAGTAGATATATATATATATATTTTTTTTTTCATTAACATTTTTTTTTCAGTTACAAATATATACTCGTAGTTGCATAGATGGGAAGAATATTGCGTTCACTGTTAACTTGCTTTTGCAAGTCATAACCTTCTGGTTTTTTGTTGTAAAACTACGCTTATACATATACAACAACACAACGAAATGAAATGTATAAGATAAAGTTGATGAAAACCAATGGACCGTCAAATACGTGAAAATAAAAAAAGTACATCATTCTCTCTTTTTTATTTATTTTTTTTCATTTATGATTTTCTTTTATTTGAAATTATTCTTTCCGTTTAATCACGTTTCCGGTTATAATAATCTGGTGTATAACACTTTATCTTTTAACCAAGTTAAAGTCTCCAGAATTCAAAAATCTCTTATGGAAAGATCAGAACTGAGAAATAAAGTTTAGATTATTATTTACAGTTTTATGTAGGGTTTTAAGTTTTTTTAAATATTCTGAGTATAAGTTATTCTTTTATTTGTTGAATAATATATCAGTTATAGGGAACTTCGCATATTTACTTGAAAATGACTCGATCGTATTTTAATGTATAACAAGAATCGTATACACTCTTACTAAGGAGTCCAAAGAATGAAGTAGTTTCCGTTGTCTTTTGCCTAACAGTTTATAATTTTGTACGCGGCTTAAACTTACCGAAGAACAATCGATTTAAGAGGACAATCGATCTTTATTTGTGCGTCAGCCGAACAGGTTGCACACCGATTATAATTTTATTCGTAAAAGCAAATTTCACTAATAATTTTAGCACTTTTAAGAGGTTAAAAATATAATTAAAGAGATAATGTAAAGTCTAAAATTATTGTAAACTCATTTTTGTGGAAAGATAATGTACTATACATATCTCTCTGTTCAGTATAGATTCAATCTGAGGGATATTTTACAATACCCATTGGTAAACTATTATCAATAAAGAGGACCCAACTCCGACAGTTGTAAGGAAGCGGCCTCACGCCGTACTGGACGAACCACCGTGATGGTGCGGTGCGGTAGCCGAAAATCGACAAACCAGGCTTAGGGGCCTCCATATCGCATGAGCCATAAACGGAATAGTGCGTCAGACGCGTTTCCGGGGTCGCGAGTGAAAAGTTTTCGCGAGTTATACAGTTTGAAGACCTCAAACACGGTAAGTCGCGCATAAAACAAAAACGCGGTCTAAATTTAAAAAAAAACTTACAGTAAGACAAAATATCCCAGCAATTGCGACTCCTCCGGAAAAGGGGACGCATTGCTCCCTCCTTATAGCTAGTGCCCCGTTGTGGCGTATTCCTGCTAGCCTATTAAAGAGTTAGCACCGAAAGGACTTCAGTGGACGGTCTGAAGGGGAATTACGTCGGGAGGACAGGCTTTATAAGCCTAGCCTTCCGCGGTCGGCCCATGAAATGGGTTCGATAACGCTGGTTTAACAACGGATTGGAATGCAATTAAATCCGTCTTAAATTCACTAAAATAATAATAGACAAAACTTGAAAAATTAGATCCGAGATTAAAAAATAACCCTTTTAAAAACAAGCCCGATTAGAATGATCCAGCAGCAAGGGACTCTGTCCAGGTTCTGCGATAAAGTAGGGAGTAATAGACTCCTGCCAACTTTGCATTCCATTCCATTCCATTATCAATAAGTAGAGCTTATTATTCAAAATTAATATCGTATATCGTTAGTATTAGGAAGGATTAGTTGTTCCAATTACGACGCAAAACTGCGTCCCTTTTAGATCGGTGGTTTCAAAAGAACTGAAACGTTCCAGGAAGTACCGGGGTTACAAAAATCTGGAAATTGAAATAGCAGGTGCGTAGGCGTAACAGGTAGTTTCTTTACTGTGCTATCCTGACGTTGTGCTGATTTCTTACACGGGAAAATTTGAGCGGTCCGAAACGTTATAAGAAGTCTCGGAACGGATCGAAAGTTAAGTGGACAGGTGGAAGAGATGGACCGGGTTTACCGACACTATGATGACGCAAGGAAAGAAAAAATAAAGAAGGAAGGATTACAAATTCCGAATTTAACCGATAAAATCTCAACCCCGGTTTACCTTTTTTTTTTTATGCAGATATCCGATCGGTATAGGATTTCTTCGGGCGGGTGCACATCCCAACCTTCGTAGGGGAAGACGCCCACCTTGTGACGATTCTGGTTGCCACACCAGCCCCATCCCATTCATTGCCCTGATGGGGTTTAACCTCTTTCGCTCTCTAACTTTTTACTTCTCATAGTAATAAGTCAGGCCTCGTAGGGATGCCACTGACGGATGTAAATGCCTCGGTAGACATTTACAGCCGGGTGCACCGGAGCCAACTCCTTCAAACCGTACTAATAAGAACACAGTAACTCTTATAGGCCCTCGTATCCTCGGCACCGATTCAGTTGCCGCCACCTAAAATTCAAAGAGTAATCGGGGAATAAAAGAAACAGGGATAACGGAAAGAAGCGAACGGTAGCAAGGGATGATCGACTCATTAAGGAACAAAAAAATGAGACTAGCAGTACTCGTTCCAATGTGTATACCGAGATCCTTTGGGTAGAAGATGCTCATTACACCGATGAATTAGAAAATTAGGGATCTTTATCGATGATAATGTTACCTTATTACCGTTCGCTAAAGATTTCTTTATTTTGCAGAAAATACACATCTTTAAACCTTTAGATACTTACGAAAACCATCTGAAACAGGGTTCATAGGAATACCGTGTGTTGAAGTATTAGATCGCATTGTTTACCGTTTAGCAAGACGCTCTATAAACGAAACTTAAAAAAAATATTTTTCCTAGTTTAGAGGCTTGTCGGTAACGGCCGACGTTTACGTACCAAAAAATTATTCTTTCAAAAGGAAAGATTTGCGATTTGATTTTCGTAAAGAATAAACCTACCTCGATGGTAATTAAAAATGTTTTTTGTTGCCTTACATCCGTAGTTGGGAAATTAAATTTTCAAAGCAAGTGGGGGGAAATACGAAGGTGGACGTTTCTGAATCTCTATGACGACTCTAAGATTGATATTAAGATATTGTTTAAAGAGGGTTTACATCCGAGATTGTTGTATATAATCGATGGACAAAGAAACGAGATGATTGTGATTCCATATATCCCCCTACATCTTTTATTATATGTTTCCTACATTCTTAACAGCTGTTTTTCTGTTTTCTAGAACTAAATTCAATTAATATAGATCCCTTAATATATGGCCCGTTATTGGTCTTGGCTTTTTTTTTTTAATGAGATTCTGATACAAATTTCTATCTTTTATACTTCATCTTATAACTTTGTGATTTAAAATTTGATTAGTCTACTTTATTTTCAGTATTCGTAATATGCCTTAAAACTTTCATTTTTGTTTTTCTTGTTTCCTTATCTTTTATGTTTCTTATTATAAAGCGCTAAAACTCATAAAATATTTTTAAGTATATTTTTGTAATTCCTAAGTCTTCTTCTGTCTTCCTCTGTTTAGCCTCCGGGAATCTCCGTCAAGTATTACTTCAGTGGATGAATGAGAACATGTATGAGTGTAAGTGATGTATAGTTTTGTACAGCCTCAGGTCGAATATTTTTGAGATGTGTAGTTAATTGAAATCCAACCACCAAAGAACACAGTATCCACGATCTAGTATTCAAATCCGTTTAAAACCTACCTTTACTAGGATTTGAATGTTGGAACTCTCGACTAATTCCTAAGTCTGCCATTAGTAAACTTGTTTTCCGTATAAAAAGTTTCCCGATTTGTGCAATTCTGCATTCGATAATTATTTTCCGTTGCTCATTTCTTTTGTAGGTATATTAACTAAATAATTAAATTCTGCGACTTTTCACATAAATGTTGCTTATCTTAATATTTAAATTTGCATTATTCATTTTTTTTTTAGTCTGTTTTCTTTTATTTTCTATCGTTTGATTTCATTGAATTCCTTACTCCATAAATGAAATACCTCACCTTTCATTTCTTACAATTCATTCATAATTTCAGCAAAAAAAAACTTTATTTTTATCAAAGACTGCATATTTTTAACAGTTCTTAATTGTTACTTCGCTCTCAAAATTTTCTTTTATTTTTCTTTCTTACGTAAATAAAAAAAAGAGGACGAGGTATTTTTTTGCATATTGTTATTTGTTTTTCCTCATTTCTGACGTGAAACGTATTTAAAATCACACCGAAACATGGACCAGAACAGAAATTTGTACCGTAACGAAAAGGTTTACATCGTCCTGCCTTAATAACTCCCTAACTATTAGTCTCAGAGACATTTTTTGCGGTATCATTATAACTTACATGTTCAGTTCGCCGATACGACTTTGAGTTTGCGTCACTGTCGAGCGGGTTGGCGGAGATGAGGCACAGCGCAGATCGGCCAAAACTGCCTCTCTCGCTCATTTCCATTCAGTATAGCTCACGACTTAGACATGATAGCGCGATGATTCGTGTCGAGATAAATCGATTTAAGTAATAATAAGTGTATTTTGGTCAATATTTATGTGTTAAAAATTAAATTAAACATGTAAAAACGTTTAAAAATTCAATATGTCAACCTTAGCCCGGGTAAAAGCCAGCTGGAAATGTAAATTATGCATATTGTTGGAAAGGAGAGGTCACGCACAGGTACCCCGATGTCCGATCCCGAGGGAATGAGACTTTCAGGAGTGTCACAAAGATGTCACAGCGCGCTCAGTGAACGACACCGACGGCGCGAGCACCTCTACCGTTACTTATTATGCCTTATGTCTCTTACTTTTCATAACACAGACCAATCTTGAACAAATTTGTCATCGAAAATTAGTTGAAATAAATATCACGTACCATTTACTGTCTGTTTTATGTTAAAATTAAATTTAGTACGCCATCAATGTCTCGTCTTTATTTCAATTCAATACACTAAAAGTGGCCCGCGGACATACAGACCGACCGATTTATCTGTAGAGTTGGCCAAATAAAGGAACTAAAATTTTCCATTGAAGACTTTCAGTTTTGTTTAAAAAAAATACGATGGTGGCTCTCCCATTTAATTCTACAGATAAGTTGGTCGTTCTGTAGTTCGGAGGAACTTCATCCATGGTCTGTAACGTTTCACGTTTAACCAACGGCCGTTGGTTAAACGGATGAAGCTGTGTCCCGACACAGCTTCATCCCAGTTTTTGCTATTATTTTAGCTAATTCATTTCTGTAAAAATTATTCTTTAATTACTTTTTTATTCCTTTTTTTAATTTTAAGTATTCTGCTTTATTCTCTATCTTCAAATACGTTTTCGAAATTTAGAAAGTGTAGACCATGCGTTCGTTATTAAGAAAATATTTCTTATTAAGACTTTGTCCTCATCTTAATTAAATTCTTCTTTTTTTTGTATTTATTTTTAGTTATGATAGAATATTTCTATATCCTTCGGAATTTAAAAACCAATTTTAAAAAAACCTATTTATTTTATCATAGAATAAGGTGTTTATATTCATTAAACACGTTAGATGAGGTGTATCGACCGCATCGATGACTGTTGCGTAATAGAATCTATTTAGGCTTCATTTCACTGATAAATAATTTGACTAGATAGTTAAGAAGTTTAAATAAATAAGAAAAAGGTTGTGTCTAACCGTCCGTTTCCTCTTAACATTGTGACTGTGACTGAGAGACCGTAACAGAATACGATTGTATTTATTATTACTATTATTATGAATCAGCGGCTACATTTAAACACAGTTAACTAGGCGAAGGTGAAGTGATCGTATCAAAATCGTTCAAACTCTATTAAAGTATTGTTACGTATTTATTACTGAATATATCGCTTAATAAATTTAATAATAACAATTTCGGTGTAAAAATATGAAGGAAAAAAGTCCTTAATGTGTGTAAAATGTGCGCAATTTTACGGTAACATTATAATTATCAGATTGAAGGCTGGCATGTACCTCCTTGATTATAACATGAGCCGTTATAGAAGAAAGTTTAGATAGTACCGAGAAGTGTTTTGTTTTACGTAACCGGTTAATAATTATTTTACCAATTTAACCGGTTAAATAATATTCAGTTCATTTCTTCCTTTATTCATATAAAAGTAAAACTGATGTGTTTGCTGGATCCCGAACGCGATCGTACTTAATTAGTATATTTTTATTATTTATTAATATGACTTCCAATGGTGTGAGGAAAGATTTGGCCGAATGGCTTTCAGTTCACTCGGCTTCTTACTCATTCTACACGATTCTGCGGGACGGCGAAGTTTTTTCCGATAGGAGCTCTGCTTCTGTAGTCAGAAAGTTCTTTAATTAGTAGATAAATTTTATTGCGGCTAATATTTAACCCGATGGCGAAACTTATGATGGGCAACCTGCTCCTCCTTTTGGGTAAAAATAACCGTATCTTTCTTAGAGTTATCGACGGGACGGGCGCCCACTACTTTAGAGGTGATACTGCACCTTCCTCTGGGCTCAAACGTTTATTTCATATCGCGATATTTCCGCCGGTACAATTTCGTTTCTCAATATTCATTCCTTATTGTTTCGTTTTCCTTATTTTTTATATTTTATCGTTTCAACGGTGGACTAATTTTACGAGATTCGTGCTGAGGACGGAGAGACCTGTAGAGCATTTCTATGCAGGCGGGTTGATTCAGGGACTCCGTTTCCTGTCCGGCGGCCGGATGTACTAGACAGCTTTAAATTGTAAAATGATAAATGCGGAAAAACAACGTACAGTTATGGGGCAGTTCGTTAAATTCAAATAAAGAATTAATTCAGAATTTTTTGCAGTCAAAAGTATACTTATCTTAACACATTAAAAAATAAATTATTCGTACAGCTAAATATTTCTATACCGTGAAAAAAGAAATTAGAAAATTCATCATACGAAAAAAGACTTGAACCCCATGAAGATCAATCGGTAATAAATCTATTATACGACGGAAAATTGGTGCAAAGTCTGAAATATAAGCAGTCGACGAATTTAATCGGATAAACTAATACTCTTGAACTTTTTAAAAAAAAAACTAGAAAAAGTGAATCATCTTTTCTTTAGATATGTTTCTTAAAAAACTGGTCACACATTGCATTATTTGGACCGCGATTATAATCGAATTGCGTCTGCATTAGGTATACCGTTGGTAAAATCATCACTTATAAGATATAATTTAATTTTTGCTATAAAATTATTAACAATCATATTGATGGTCCAGAATTGCTTTCAAAATTTGATTTTTTTGTTCATGGTCGGACACTTAGAAACAATAATTATTACTTTTATGTAGATATTTATAAAGACTTTCGATCAATTGTTCATCGATTGTCATTAAAATGTAATGATAACCGGTTTGATTTGTATAATTTTAGTTTGTATCGAATTAAATTTAAATCTAGATGTTTATTAAAATATGGATGAGATAATTGTATGTGACAGTGTAATGTTGTCCATTTATTTTGTATCATGGGATTTATTCCGTTTGTTTTAATAAATAAATAACTTTTAAAGCTTAATTTTACTGATTAAGATGATCGCAATGTGCTTGACTAAATTTAAATGCATTAAATTGCAAGTCGAGGTCGTTTTAATGAGCGTTGCTTTTTTATATCAGTGTTTCTATGTAAAAAAAATCCCTTTCGGCATCCCGGAAGGCGGAAGTAGATTTTACCGGTACTAAGTAGGGGATAAAAAAGATTACCTTAAACTCAATAAAAATTTTTAATTTACTCAATACGACAATGGTTGCATGTGAAAAAAGTTTCACGTGTTTAGCATAAAAGCCGCATGTTATTACAATTCCAGCAACATTTTGGTCATCCTTTACCATAAGGGTTGGTCATATCAAAACTTTTTCAGATGAAAATTTTATGTAATGTTTAAAGGACTAATGACCACTTTAAACAGATTCGATCCTGTGCCTATTAAGGGAGGTATGATTTTTTTTTTGTCTTCGGAGCCCCATTTTTTCCACTCCTTGGGCCAATGGGGTTGGTGATATCAAAAAACTTCACTTAGGTAAGTTTTAGGCACTTATCCGAAGAATAGTAGGAACTTTAAACGAATTCGATATTTTACTTAATAAAAACATTATAGCAATATTTAGTTTTTTTTTCGAAACAGCCTCCTCATTTCCATCCCTATGGTCCGATTTTTTCCATTAACGAACTTTACCGAGATTTTGGGTCGTTATATTTTATGTATCAATTTGAAAGTGATTGGCGCAAAATTATGGAATTGACGCTATCACTTTCAAATTGATTCATAAGATATAACGATCCAAAATCTCTGTCTGTATTAAATAGATCATCTATATATATATACGAGTATATATATACATAAAATTTTGAACTGACAGCGGTTTTGGAGTCGGGGGAGGTGAAACGTGAATTTTCCGAAATTTTCCGGAAGTTGAATTATGGTACCCATTACAATAGGTAGCTTTCTTATGAAATGTACCTAATATATAGAATGCTCAGTTGTCGAATAGTTTGTAAATTCTATCAATTAATTGTAATAATAAAAAAAGTAAATAAGTACTGCTCTAACAAAAACACGCTCTCATAATTACGATCGGGATTAGAATAAAATAAAAATAAGCAGATACAAAAATAATTTCATAATTTTACAATCCCGATTATAATGATACTGAACAATAAGTATTAATAAATAATTAGTCTAATTAAATATTAAGTAGATTAAAGAATAAATTTTAATCAATTTTTAAGTTGTAATTAAATTATTATAAATAATTTTTATTTAAACTTTTTTTCCATGTTTAAACTAGTAAAATCATGTTTGATTTTTTTTTACACCACAGAGAGAAAGTCAAGGTTAAAATGATTTTCAACCGTGGTATAATTATTATTTACAAGTAGAGGGGAAGGAAGAATTGTTATAGGCTTAAAACTATTGTGTCATTCATTATTACAACTATTTCTTATTTAATTATTATTTACGTCACTAAGAATAATATTCTAGTAGTATTTTTTTATAACAATTATTTTATTATTACACCATATCCTATTTTAATTAAATAAAAAAAATAATAAAAAATTAATAGTTTTTTAAATAATATAATTTATTATTTTTCTTTTTTTTCAATATAATATTTTATTATTCAAAAAAAAAAAATAAATAAACTTCCTGTTTTATCGCATCCGTACATAATCATGAAAAATTTGATTGCAATGTTAAGATTTTACATAAAAATGAATTCATTAATTCGGTTTTTATCATTATAATCACATTCTGCCACCAACAGTTTACATACAGAAGGTGCGCGCACGCAAACACAAACACACACACACACACGCGCGCGCGCACACACACACACACACATAATAAATAAGTGTATAAATAAATAATCTTACCGATCTCGTCATTGATAAACGATTGTTATAATCGAGTATGTCTTAGAATGACTCTGATAATTGGGAACACGTGGATTAATAATCAGCAAATGTTGACAGTTATGTTTCGTCTCAAACTGGTTGATTGCAAGAATAAAAAAATTGTAGAGTTGCGACGAGAGCTTAGTTCGATCCGATCTAAATATCATCGATGTTAAATTTTCAATGTTTATAATAAAATTAATATTAACTATTAAAAACCTATCTTCAAAATTAAGTATGTTTATAGTTTACTAGATTTGGTCCGGCTTTCCCTCCGTAGATTTTCGATTTGCCCTAGATAGAATAAGTTTCAAAAAACGAAATTACAGTTTTGTTAAAATTCTATTATAATTAAAAGGTCATAGATATTTTAAGTATGTTTTATTACGCATAGTTTAAAACTATGCGTATGGTGCAGGGCGTGCCTACTGCACGCCTCCGCACCTAGGCTCTCCTAGCGGGTTTCCCTGACGAGCGGCGTCTCGGAATCGAATTATTAGATGTACAAAATTATATCAAATTTTATTGAATATTGGTCATACACCAATCAGTGGTATGGTTGGTGCGCTATTCGTGTTGCTCTCTACAGGGTATCCAGCAATAGATAAAAAGAAAATTTGAGTCTGGAGTACATGATGCGGTTCAGTATTTATTAATGGAAATATTAGCGAGTGTGAACCTCAGCTACATCTTGCAATCGATCCGATTGTTAATACCGTAAAAATTTTAAAAAAGATTGACCAGAAACAGGTAACCAAGGCGGAAAAAATAGTTCAACAAATGCAAAAAAGCCAAGACAGACAAGCAAAAATAAAAAGCTAAAGCTTGTAACTTAAAAAAAACTTGTTTATGTAATTTTTAAATTCTTTTTTCCAAAAATCATATTTTTCTATATTTTTTAACCATCTTAGGAACTACAGAAGATAACAACTTGAATTTTTTGTCACTATTCTATATATATATATGTATCTTTCAATACATCTAGATTATGTATATATGTGAACAATTATCCGTTAAAAAAATTAAAAAAATTATTATTATTATTAATTTATATTTCATTAGGGAAGTGGTTTATAGTCGTAATTCTAGATGAATCTAATCTATTTACAATACCAACTATCCAGAAGCCTATATCATTAATAGGTCTGATAATAGGTCTTCAATGTAGCTAAAATTAATATAGAAAAGGATAAATGTTTACAAGTGCCCTTAGTAGAATGGTATTATACTCGTAATAAAAAATAGATTCTTCGTGGCAGGAGCATTTGCTAAATTTAACTTTGTTTAATGCTTTTCTGTCTCAAGCAGTTATTTAAAAAAGACCGTAGACTGCTTTTGAAACTTGCTGCGAAAAATATTAAATAACCACCATTATGGTTATGCTTGACGTAGACCGAAGCTTTTTACGTCGAAATATTTGGTTTTGATCGCTCTTTAAAATAATTTTTCACAACCCTATCTTTTCCATTTAAAATATTAGAATTTTCCTTTGGATATAGTGGTCTCATACCGAATAAATAGATAGTTTCAAAAGCATTTGCTAAATTTCATTTTTCTATGTTTGACTATTGAAAGTTTATTTACTATTGAAAGGGTTCCAGTATTTTATTAACACTGTATATTAAAATCTGCATATACTTATTACCAATTGCAGGATTAGGATGAATTCTTTTGTGCGACTAGCATGAATACCCTGCGATAGCATAGAGTTGCTATTCCGCGTACCTAATTGAATTCATAAGAAGTTTGCGTTTTTATAATTACCCTTCCGCAATTGAGTAATTAAAAAGAAAAACATCCACATAGTTTTTAAGATGAAAAGATGGTAGTTAAGTTAATTGCAAGGTTATGTGATTAATTATTAAATATTCATATAAATAAATACTTTTTAATCGCATTGTACAATAAATAATAAAATGTATTCAACTGGCTTGTCTACATATTTACTGATTTAAATTATTAGGTTGTATCTCCCAAAAGTCTAGGTACCCAGAGTTTTTATTACTTTTCTTAATTCTAATTTTATCTAGTAAAAATACGTTACAGTTAAAATATGAGATGAAGTTATTAACATTTATATTTGCAGAAAATTTAATTTTTACCTCTGTAAATTTCAAAATATTCTTATTTCAGTTTGTTTGGGAGTAGGACCAAAATTACTTGGGCGTTCAGAAACGTCGTTTTATGTGCGATTAGAATACGGAATTAATTATACAGTACGGTAATTTAGAAAAGGTTGTTTCTTTGTACCCTTGTAACTCCAGAACAGTTTGTAATGATTTTCATGAAATTGGTAGATTGTATTAATCGCTTGACTAACATTAAATTGTTTATCTATAAAGAGCGTTCCGTTGTTTATCTATAAAGAGCAACCTAGTGGATCGACGCAATCTAGAGCCGACAATGTGGAATGTTACATTTGATAGTATATTGAGGCAGGATTATCCGGAGTGGGTTACGCCACTGGCCTTCGCGGATGATCTAGCTTTGGTGTTAGTGGCCAGGCCGGAAGAGGAGCTGAAGACTACGGGAGAGGAGGCAGTAAATCTGGTGAGTAGATGGCTTACTGCAAACGGGTTGAAGCTTGCAGAAGAAAAAGTAAAAGTGGTAGTCATGACTGTGCGTCGGAGGTTGAATCCAGTTAAGTTCCGGGTGGGCGAAATGTTTATCTACCCTAGCCCGGTAGCGGGATCTCTGGGGATGTGGATGGACAGACATAGATCCTTCTCCATTCATGTAGAAGAAGCAGCAAGAAAGGGAGATAGAGTGGTCCAAGCGCTAGCAAGACTGATGAGCAATAGGAATGGACCCAGGACGGCTAAGAGAAGGTTACTCATTAGCGTAAACTCGTCTGTAGTGCTTATGGGGGTGTCAGTCTGGATGAGCGCATTAGATGAGGGCCGTGGCAGGAAGAGATTGATAAGCCAACAGCGGAGGCTCAAGCTGAGAAAGATTTCCGGGTACCCGATGACAGGAGCAGAGGCGACATTGGTAATAGCAGGAATACCTCCTATTGACTTACAAGCGAAAATGAGGTGCTCAATAACAATGGGGGGTGAAAAGGAAGCTGCTTCCTTTTCACCCCATCAGCTTCCTTTTCAGTGCTTCAGGCACTGTACATTTCTTCAAATGTGCAGTGCCTGAAGTGAAAGTTAGAAGATGGCAGCGATAGGGAGGTGGACCTGTAAACTCATTTGAGACGAAAGGAGCTGAGCAGAGAGGAGGCATGGTGACATCAACTATGAACTCATCCATTTTCTTTCTGGAAATGGGTGCTTCCAGAACTACCTATATCGGATGAGCAGGAATAATGTTAGAGCCTAACATTATTACTATGGGGAGCAGGATACCGCTGATCTTACAGTATTTTCGTGTCCAGAGGGCTGGTATGATGGATCTTGGTCAAGTAAATGCGGACAATATGATAGGTATGATGTTAAAAGACAGAGAAGCTTGGACAAGAATAACGATAGTGGTAACTACCATAATAAAAGCTAAGGCAGTTGAGGAAAGAAATAGACATGCTGGGAGAAGGTAGCATACCTGAGGCAGAGGAATCGATGCCGGGTAGCAGTAGGTTGTCAGCTTCGGGAGGCGGGCGGCGAGTGCTCTTTGAAGTCGTTGTCCGTCAATGGTCCCTCAGGGACGCCGCTTGGTTTATCCTAATTCGGGCATAAGGGCCCGGGTGATCGCGTTGGGCTGGCGCATACCGTATGGATTAGGTCCGGTCCGTACGTGACTAGAGGGGGAGGTTTTTTAGCGGATAAGAGCCCCGCACTGCCGTCAGAGCGTGCCTGGCGGCGGCTGGTAGAGCTTTTTCCTTCTCTTATGAGAAAAAACCTAATGGGAAATTAGTAAGTTACAATAGTTGTTGAGTGGTCTCCATTATGCGATTTACATAATTGAATGTGACGTTGCATGCTCTTACACATGTTATAATCTTTGTTCAATTACAGCAACACGTTTAATTTTACTCTGAAATTCGGGAACGGTGTGAGGATGAGTTTTGTAAGCAGCAACCTTAGATATTTCTGCAAGAAAAATTCAGGAGGGGAGAGCCACAACCTCTTCGAAATCACTGGTCCGTGCAAACACTGATCCAAGCATTACCGACGGAGAGATCAGACCGGCTAGATAGGCGTAGAACAAACTTCTTAGAATTAACAAAATATGCAGCATGCACGTTGATCAACGTTTCTGATATTAGCACTTTCGATCGACCACTTCTGGCTGCATCTGCCACATTCCCTGTCTCTTGGAGCTTGTCGTACAGCCCCTTGATGGAAGGCTTGTTTGGTGCATCCGCACCGTAATTTTCTCTGAAGGCATTCTGGGTCTGGGCGTAACTGGCATATATAATGTATCGGGAGACAATCCATATTCTCTGCTGTATTGTGTAACCCAATCTTTCTCAATTAAACGGCAACAAAAAAGAAAACATCTTCCATAAGATTGCGTCACGTTTTGAACACTCGTTATAATTATTTATTAACTCTAGTAATAAAGGTTGATGCCCCTTTCTAGACCAAACATAGAAAAAATTAAATTCTCCTATCTCGAAACGATCTATTTTTCGGTGTGAGATCACCATACCACCAAATCACCATGTAGAGCAACTAAAGATTTTAAATGGCAAATGTAGAGTTTTGACATTAAATATATTTTACGGCTAATTTCAAAGCTGTCGTAGAATACACCTCAAATAGTGATCTCGTATCTAAAAATAGATCTTTTGAGGTTGGAGTATTTAATAAATATTATATTTTAATGTTTAATTGTTGAAAAGTTTTGACAGTCTGAAGAAAATAGAATAAAATGGTTACACACCATTTTGTAAAATATGAAAAAATAAAATCGTTTTAAAATCATTAATTGAAGTATCAAACAAAAGCTATTAAAATTGGGAAAAAAAAATTTGAAACCGTTTCCATTTTTTATTCACCAAGATTTAGGATTTCGTAAAAATAATATGCTGGAATATAGGCATAAAGTTAAAAAAAAAACATAATTTATTAGAAATAAGGCTGCAAATCCTCCGCCAATCTCTGTAGCGCCACAGCCTTTTATCCGCAGATCCCGGGTTCGATTCCCGGTCGGGCTTGGCATTCTTCATATGCTAAAAAGATCCATTTCCATATTCCACGCACAAGCTTCAAGCTTATGTGGTGAAATCATCAAATAGAAAAAAATTGATATCATATATTAATTATGAAAGTAATTAAGTGTAATTTTAAGCGATTGAAATAAGCTCGGCAGAGTAGAGTATTACAAGGTATTAAACTAAGTACCATATAAACATGAGGCGGATGAATTTCCCATGTTATTGTGTTGTCAAAAAAAAAGCTGACAGTACACTTGTTTTTTGATGCACGGCTTTCACACATCACGTACAACTTAATTTAAAATATTAATAATTTTATTTAAATGTAATATTTTTTCGGTTATTTAATTCAAAGATTCAAACTAAAGCGCGCGCGCATATCGAAATATTAATCATTTTATTTAAATATAATATTTTTTCGGTTATTTAATTCAATGATTCAAACTAAAGCGTATTTAATTCACACGGATGTCGCGGTAATGTAATTTCAAACTTACATAGAACAAATTTTGCTTGTACAGTTAGCAGACCGGTGTAGCCGTGAGGCTTAACGCACTAGGTACCCAGTCAAACGGACGGTCGAGTTCGAGACCCACCAGACCGAATTACATTTTTACACTTTATATATTATTCATTTATTTAATTCTACCGCTTATCTGTCAAGTCATAAAATACCAGAAGTTTGGAGAATTTATTGGGATGAGGGTATGATTTTGTAAAAACATTTTTTTCAGATATTGTTACATTTTAATCGTTAAAAAATGCGCCTAAGAAAAATATGATCTTTATTTAGTGAAATATCGAGATACTGAAGATGACCTTATTCTACAGCCTCACCCCCTTGACCTTTTAAGTTGAAAATGTAACGGCATTAATGCCTCACATATAGAAGTAATCTGTCCAAGTTTGGCAATAATCGGTCCAGTAGTTCTGGAGAATAAAGCGATTTAGAGGCCGACGCCAAATACTCACACGTACATATGAACATTAATATCAAAAATACCGGATGGAAAATTTCCATCCGGTTTTTTGGGGTTCCTTAGGGGCAAAAAAGTATCCGGTGAAAACTGCATTGCCCAAATCGGACTTATTACAATACTTTCCCTTCTAGAGCTATAGATCTGCTATACAACTATCTAAACGGAAAAGTAAAAATTAAAATTTAATGGTTGAATGTCGCCGAAAATACATACGCGGGTAGAAGGACGACATCCCAACCTCGTAGGGGAAGACATTCGCCTGGTGACGCTTCCGGTTGTCACACTACCACCCCCGTTCCTTGCCCTGTTGGGCTTTAACGGGAGAGTAAGGACGACAATTCGAACATTTCCTTTGAACAAATAAAAATAGTACAATTCGAACATTTCCTTTGAAGAAATAAAAACAGTAACTTTTATTTAACTTTTTTATTAACTGATGATTAGTAATTTGGTGAACGGAGTAGTTATACGCCGCCGGAATATATGCGTACACGACCACGAAGTCAATTAAAAACATACATTATACAGTGTGCGGCTACTGTTGTCGATACCGAATGTGAAATCTGAAGGTTGTGAAAACATAAAGTCGTAAAGATGATCTTGTTCTTCGGTATCGATTACAGAATGAGTGTAATAACCCTAAGAGTAATAGTAAAAGTAATAGAGTTTTAAAATAGGAAAAAAAGTCACGTGACTGTGAATAATTGTATCAAATGAGTGAGTCATTCTTGCGATAGAAAGAAATACAATCTGACTAACCGATAAGCAAACTAAATGAAAAACACGATTGATGTACGAACGAATAGCCTTCAGACTATATCATCGACAAACATCATTCTAATTATTATTAATTTATATAGACGTAAGTTTTATTATACGTGAATAAGATCAATAACAAACTGGTTTATTTTTAAAAATAAATGATACTTTGAAAACTATAAAAAAAAGAAAGGATTTTATTTTGATATAATTTGACTATATACAAGGTCATTTATAAGAAATGACCTTTCTTTAAAATCTACCTCTATCTTTCTACTTTACTACATTAATAAAATGTATTTAAATTTTTACACCAATGAATATAAAAATAGATAATAGACTGTGACTACACGGAATATTAATTATTAGGTTATACATATTTGTCCTCTAATCTTAACGAAATATATTCCGTTAAAATTAACCTAACCTTTCTGTTATATTATTATTGTTATTATTTATTTTATTTATCTACTGATACGCATTTTATTTTATAAATTGATTAGTATTATATAATTTTTGTAGTTTTAGAAAATTTTAATCTTTTTATCTTTATTATATTTTTACTGCCATAGACGATTATGTTACACACTTGTTCCATTACATTTACAGAGCATTAAAATTTCATTTAACCATGTAATGTGTAGATTAGATGTTATTACATTTTAGGATTATAATCTATTACGCCTTTTCTCAAATATTTAAAAAAAACCATCCGTTTTGTATTAACTATGTGTCTATTGTGCAGATAAATCGTTCTCTTCAGGAATAATATTAAATAAGTGTGTCGTTACCTCACGATAACTAATTTTTTATTTAAAATATATATGGTCGTTCGAGATAATTAAAGGCATTCCATAACTTAAACTGGAATAAAATGTTCAGCATTTAAAAAAAATTAGGGTTCAAATACAGAGAAAGAGGAACGATTGCTAACATTTACAGGAACCAAACATCAACAGTGATAATTGAAGAACATAAAGAATCTGTTATAAGAAAGGGAATCCGACAAGGATGTTTCCTATCCCCGTTGCTTTTTAATCTTTACATAGAACTAGAAGTTAATGATGTTAAAGAACGATTTAGATCCGGAGTAACAGTACAAGGTGAAAAGATAAAGATGCTACGATTTGCTGATGATATACATCATCAGCAAATCGTAGCATTCGTTTCAAAAATCGTTGCAAATCGTAGCTGAGACTAAAAGGATTTAGAAGGAACAATGAACGGCATGGATGAAGTCCTACGCAAGAACTACCGCATGAAAATAAACAAGAACAAAACTAAAGTAATGAAATGTAGTAGAAATACCGAAGATGGACCACTGAATGTGAAAATAGGAAGAGAAAAGATTATGAAGGTAGAAGAATTTTGTTATTTGGGAAGTAGAATTACTAAAGATAGTCGAAGCAGGAGCGATATACAATGCCGAATAACACAGGCAAAACGAGCCTTCAGTCAAAAATATAATTTGTTTATCAAAAATTAATTTAAACGTCAGGAAAAGATTTTTGAAAGTATATGTTTCGAGTGTCGCTTTATATGGACGTGAAACTTGGACGATCGGAGTCCCTGAGAAGAAAAGATTAGAAGCTTTTGAAATGTGATGCTATAGGAGAATGTTAAAAATCAGATGGGTGGATAAAGTGTTGCGGAAAATTGATGAAGAAAGAAGAATTTGGAAAAATATAGATAAAAGAAGAGACAGGCTTATAGGCCACATATTAAGGCAGCCTGGAATAATTTCTTTAATATTGAAGGGACAGGAAGAAGGGAAAAATTGTGCAGGCAGGCAACGTTTGGAATATGTAAAACAAATTGTTAGGGATGTAGAATGTAGGAGGTATACCGAAATGAAACGACTAGCACTAGATAGAGAATCTTGGAGAGCTGCATCAAACCAGTCAAATGATTGAAGACAAAAAAAAGACGGTCGTTCATTTACTAGTTTTTCCCACCCACCTAATAATTAACTGAAAACATATGAAGAATATGTTGAAATATTTATTTTTATTTTCCGCAGTACGTATTTAACTACTGCAGCAGCTATAACACTGTAAGGGAAAAAAGTGATCGGTCAAAATTTTGAGTGTGTTTTTTTTTCCAAATCACGACTTTCACCATTCCCTCCGATCGATAAACATAAAAAAACAGATGGAAAATTTTGGAAGGATGTATGCGTGTATAAACATAAATATGTATGTATGTTAGCACAATGGTTCCCAAACTTTTCCGAGTCACGGCGCCCTTTTTCAATTAAAATTTTTCCATGGCGCCCTACCCTAAGTAAAAGTATGACTACTCGTAAGTAAGAGAAAAAAATATATAAAACTCGTGTACCTTCATTATTTTTTTACTTTATTAACTAACATTAAATTAATAATTACAAATATCTTGGTTCAGTTAATTATGAATATTTTACAATATTTCGCGGTGCACCTGTTAAGAGACCTCGGCTCCCCCAGGCGCGGCGGCGCAAAGTCTGAATAACTGTGTTAGCTTGTAGTTTGATAAATATCTCCGACTCGCCCAAAAAAAATTCCGAACTGCCTGAACTTTAAAACTTGAAAATTAAGCTAAAATTATTTCTGTATTTAGATCATTGATGCCGTTAAATGCTCAACTTATCCGATAAGTGGGTGGAGGAGGTATCATCGCCAATTTAAAATTTCAACATTTTGTGGAGGCAACGTAGGAACTTGGACATTTGGTACAGCGGTAATACTGTATTAGTTGTTCATAGAACTGAAATTTTAAGTCGATCGTACTTAGATGTGGAAAATATAATCAGTTTTATTGTTTTAGGGGTTTTGTTTATATTTTCTAAAAAAAATATTAAAAATTCATGAAAGTTAGAAAAAATATTTGTCTACGTAAGTTCTATCTTCTGTTTAATGTTTCCTACGATCCGACTTCCTGATCACCTAGAGGAAGACACGCTCCAACCAGCCCGTCTGTATCTAGCTCTGATGGGCTTTATCGGAGGTCATCTTTTAAACCTCGGCTTTTAACATATTCCAGTTCGCCTCGGCCCAGGATACCACCGATTCGAATGCCGCAACCGACATTCCCATCGGTGTAACTATTACTAAAAATAACAAAACGCATCCCTAATCTCAAGCAAGACTGAAAACTATAGTTGTCAAAGGAACTGAATCACCTACCTATCCGAAAGTTAAAGTGAGTTCAAATTCGACATAAAAACGCGGAAAAATATTTAAAAAAACACGAAAATAAATATAACTAAAAACAAAACAACCAACACCGATATAACACTAACAAAACAAAAACAACACTAACAAGAATTGAAAACAAAACAAAGAACGTAAATTACTTTTTAGAAACCGATTAGAGATCGATTTCTTAGATTCCCTCCGCAATCCGTTCCCTAGCCAAATAGTGCAGAAATTCTGCAACCACTGACCATTTAGCCCGGTCCTTCCAATTTTGACTGATGTCAAGCGTTGCTCCGACGGTATCCGGTCAACAAATTACTGCGGTGCTCCAGTTCGTATTTGGCTCACTCATACAACACATGGATGGCATCGAGCTGCATCCTACTCTGCGGACACAGACCCGAATCCACCAGTTCAAACCCAGTTAGTCTCCCTTGAAGACCCCGTGACCGGTAAGAAACAAGGAAATACTGTCCTACCCAAAATAATTTTTTTTTTTACACCTAATATTTCTGAACCGGTTTTATAATTGAGCAGTAAATTAGGCCAAAGTATTTCTGTGCGTGAGATTTTAGTTATGTTAAAAGTATTAGGCCCCATACTTAGGTTTTACCCATAAATAGTTAATTTAATTTTAGTCGTTTCTCAGATATCAGTATTTATATTTTTTGCAAAAAAAAAAGTTTTGCTCAAATTTTGAAGTCAAAACAGAAACAAAAATTTCGAGGTAAAAATCGCTACATTCTGAGCCCGAACTTTAGAAACACTCGCTAGAGATTGATTTCTGAAGTTATTTCTAAAATTATTCGTTATTAAAATCAGTTTCTGTAATCGTTTCACATTTTGTATTTTCTAATTGAGTTTAAGAAGTAATAATAATAATTCTAAGGGAAAACCTAGGCGATAAAATTTAAGGAAACGTTGTTTTATATGAATTTATGACATCATTTCGATATTAATGGTGAAGTGTTTTAAGTATTTTAACTTAATATGTTAGTTTTAAGTGTCAAGAGCCCTTTACACCCTTGTGATCTGTGTTTTCTTTGGGGTTTTAATACCTCTCAACAAGTTTTTTTGGATGATCTGTTATGACAAAACTAGTCTTTAGATTATGTCGCTAGTGATTTTATAAAGAAGGAATAAATTTATATTTTTTATATGGAAAGGGGCTAATGACCATAGCAGTCGATTTCCCGTAAAACTTCAAGAAGAAAAAGAATAATAATAACGAAATCATTAACATCTAAAAAAAAAAAAAAATGGCGTATTTGAAATAGAGAAAGAAGACGAGAAAGTTATGTAATCCTTTGATGTGGTTTTTTTACGATTTTAGTAACATTTTTTCCACTATCTACGAACCAGATCTATATTACATTATTTGCTTTTTTATTTTATTATTCGGGTCGCAGTACTTGAATTGCTTGCTTTTGCTATTTTCCTCGGTGACAGTAGCGATTCTATTTTAAAATGTATTATTGATAAATTACTTTTAGGTTACGAAGTGACGTTATCAGGAATGAGGTCGGAAAGTTTATTAAAATTGTTTCGTTCATTTATTTCATCCGAGTTGTAGTATGTTTTCATATGTTAATGTATTTCATGGAATGACAATTTTATGTATCTGTTAAATCTAATGGTTGTTGTCGCTGTTAATTTTGGTTGGCGAATTTATGATTTTTTTTTTTATGAGGTGGTCGGACATTTTGACTCCATACGAAAGTATAGAGTGGTTTTATCTGTTAGTCATATTTTTATTGATATTCGTAGGTCAATATTGTGTTAATCATTTTTTTTTTGGGGGGGGAAGTTGCATCCTGTTTTCCAATATAAAAAACTTTCTTATTTATTAATGCAGAAATGTAAAACGGTGCACTTCTGTCAGGCTGTTGTAGTCATCTCTTCAAGCTGTACGTAACTTCCCAGCGACCCTTATTGTTTAGAAAGAATTTTTTTTTAATTAACGTTAAGCTTCTGATTATAGCTTAACTTGATTGCTGTAATCTAACATTTTTACATGTACACATTTTTTTTTAAATTCATCGTGCAGAAAAGAAGTAGGTTTACTTTGCAATGTGAAAAATATTTATACATAAAAAATGAGTGAAAGGGAATTTAAAAACTTTTAACTTACACAGAAGTTATTTCATTCGGTACCTTTTTACAAAAAAAAATTTAGGATATCGATAAACAGATTTTTTTATATAGATAAATAAATCTACATCGGCCAATATATTCTGTATTTCATACTTCATAGTCGTAAACCTTTCATTAACAATAAAAAAAAACATACGTTTTCATCTCGTCATAGGTCTGGAAACGCTTTATTTTTGAGTTCTGCCAACGAAAAATTTTCTCCAGATTTCTGCTCTAAAGTCAAATAAGTCGCATCCATAAATCTTCACGCTGAAATATTTATTGACATTGGAATAGAGATTTTTAACAGTTAATGTATACTATCATTATAAGTTAATTAAATGGATTATTAAATAATTTTTATCGATAATTTAGTTTTGTTGTAAAATTATTTTGACAAAAGTAGGTCTAACTTTTAACTCATCACATGTATTGCAAAATTTTTAGAATTTTTTCGTTGCGTTTGGTTTCCATTAAAAATAATTTATTTCAAAATTTTACCCGATTTTAACTAAATCGAATCACTTTTATCAAATTTAAATTCACTACAAATTTTTGATTGAATTTTTAGTTGGTTATTAGCAATTTTAGTGAATTTAAGCTGAATTTAAAGAATGTTCTTTTTGACTACAATTATTTGCATTTTACAACAATTTTCTCAAAAATTATACAGTTATCAGGACCGATTTTTCATTTTTTTTTTTTTTAATAATAAGTCTGTAAATAAAACCATAAATTTGCTCAGTAATTTTTGTGTGTAGAGTTTTAGAGTACCATTATTTGATCTTAATTGGAAAAATTTGGGTGAAATCTTTTGCTTGTCATAACTTGAAAAAAAGTATTTCCAGACCTACCTTTATATTTCTGCGTTATTTTGAGGAGAGAAATACTCCTTTAAAGTGCAATCTTTCTTAAATAGTCGTTATTCGATTCAATAATAACCAAAACCAAAAAAAATTAAATTAAAGATAATTTTACAACCTTCAAAAAAATAAATGTGAAATATTTAAATTAAAAAAATAATATTTTTGAGATATTTTCAAAAAGCATTATGTTTTCAGTAATCCCCATATAGCGTGAAATAAATTAAATAACTTTTACACAGCTTTTTTTTGTTTAAACATATTCCTAAAGATTTATATAAATCTTCATCCACCTTATCCATTTTTTCCTTAAAAAAAATAATAAATTTTTAACTACTTTTCTGTAAGGAAGGTTATTCTAAATTATTTTTTAATACAATTTACCATTACTGAAGGACATAATATTGCGTTAGCTTATAAACTAGCTTCCTTAAAGTGTAATAATAAAACAAGTTTAAAACTACTAGATAAAATTAAAAAAAATAAATTGAAAAATCGATTATATTATTCGATAATATTGTGGAACTTATTCATCTGTTAATTTTTCAGTAACAAAAAGGGACAAATTGGTATTAATTCGACGATTCTTTCAAAAATAAGTTAACAAAAAAATTAAATTAATAAAGAATAAAAGATATATTTTTACGTATTGTGACAGTTTATCATCAAATCGCCAATAATAATATTGTTGCAAGGACATTCTTGATATCATATTAACCCATTATGTAGCTTACTGTACGTCTAAACCAATCAACATTCGTTTATTATTTTTTAACGAACTAAAATACTTTCGCTTTTGAACTACGAATAGCATTACTAATGTACGAGCCCTTGAAAATGTTCTGCGTTTTGTTTCTGGAATCGATAATATACGGTGAAAGAAAGAATTTTTCATTTCATTACAGATTATTGAATAGATAAATCTTTATAAAATTTTAATAATAATTATACTTATCGTTAAATAATACTTTTTAAAACCCCTTTAAATATTATTACTTTTCAATTTTTTTCTTAATTTCAGCTCATAAAACGAAATAAATATACTTCTAAATATTTTGAACATATTTAAAAAATATTTTAAAATCCTTTCTTAATTGCAGTTGATTCATAAAAATGATAAAAGCTGTTTGCGTAAATTATAGAGACGGGAAACCTGCACTTAATACAAAAAGGAAAAGGTATATGTAGAACGAACTTATTAAATACAGTACATTCGGAAAGTTGCTGTGCACTGGAATTATGGAAGCGTTATGACGAAAGAAACTTTCTTAATTATTATTTTGTATTTTTATTCCATTATTTTACAGAAACGGATATTACAATTGTTGAAAGCGACCTTCTGCAACATACACTCGTACATATTTGTTGTACAAAACAACAATGCACACGTTTCAAATTGTTTTCAAAAACTTTAACCAGCTGATGTACTGGAATTTTCTTTCATTAATCTCTCCTATCGCATTCATATCTCAGAATACATACGAACTGATAAATGTTTGCCATGTCTGTTGAATCATCGAATTGAATACTAAAAAAGTCACTTGAATGCTGGATTACGAGATCTGTAAATAAAGTAATGAGACTAGTTTTTTTGGCAGCCAAAGTTGTAACACTTCAAAGTTACTGGTAAACATATCGTTGTTATATGAACAGCTAATTTATATTAGGTATTAATATTTTTAGCCTATTGTTGCCACGTAAGAAGTAAACAAACTTTTCGTTAAACAAGTTTTTGTTGTGCGTTACAAAAATGAGTAATACTAATTATGAGCAACGTTGTGCAATCAAGTTTTGTGTTAAACTCCGTGAGAATGCTACTGAAAATTTTCCAAAATTGAAAAGGGCAAATGGAAAGACGCTCTGTCACGAGCCCAAGATTTTAGGCGGTTTAAAGCATTTTCAGATGGCCGGGAATCAGTTGCGGACAATTCACGCTCTGAAAGCCCGCTAACGTCAAAAAGTGACGACAATGTTGAGGGAATCAGAGACTTTGTATGTTACGACCGGCGATTAACTGTCAGAATGATTGTAGAACAATTGAATTTCAACCATACCACAGTCCATAATATTTTGACAAACGAATTGGACATGAAAAAAGTTCGTGCAAAATTGGTCACAAAAATCTCACTGTTAAATAGAAAAACAACAAGGTTTAAGTGCGCCGAAATCTTCTAGGACAATATTAACTGGCTCCCTAGAAGCCCCGACTTATCGTCTCTTGATTATTTCCTGTGGGGTTACCTTAAAAATAAGGTCTACGAGAATAATCCAGTTGAAACAAATCAATTAAAGGCAAATATCGAGACGCAAGTAAGATTGATCTCTAGAGAAATGCGTGGACGCGTTATAAATATACTTCGTTTTCGATTTGAAGAGTGCATACATTGCAGTGGACATCGTTTAGTTAATATTGTTTTCTGTTCATAAATTTTCATTGTCTGTACATTACATTTTCATAAATTAACGATCACAGAATTTTTAGGTCTTTTACTTATACACAAATCATAGTGCCGATAGCCTTATTTGTCACCCTATTAAGGAGTAGCTTAATATAGTATTTTCTATTTTTTCCCCTTGTTAAGCGATTTTCGCAGATATTTTTATTTCGTCAATATTTATTAAAATATTATTATTATATAAACATATTCGAAAAAAAATAGATATTTCAATTAAACTGTTGTTACATATTTTACAGTTATTTTAATGTGACCGTTATTGATATACGAAGGTCATTCAATAATTAGACAGATGACTGTTGAAAAATTATTATTTATTAAATGACAATGAAACTAACGCTACTTTTCAGCATAACTCCGATCACATTTGGCACTTTGTAGCTTTGTTATTTCAGCATTAAATAATTGTTAATTTTTGTGTTCTTGTATCGTATTCTTACCTATCTCATTGTTGCCGAACTCATTGCAAAGTAAAAACTTTTTTAAAGAGCCAAACAAACGATTTTTGTTTGACGATGAGGGTTCGGGATTGTAAAATAGATTTGGCAACTCTTAGAGACCCGACTTTTGAATAACTTTCCACGTCTGTTGAACAGTATTTTGGGGGCGTTATCATGCAAAAGAGTTACGTCTTTGAGAGAAAACCTTGACCTTCTCTTCTTATTGCGGGTGTGATTTTATTTTCTATCGTGTCACAATAGTTCTTTCTATTGATTTAGATTGTTGTTCCAAATAATCTTAATAAATAAGCTCTTTATAGCCCCAAAACATCGTTAGCATCACTTTATTGGCTGCGCGTAGATTTTGAAATTTTTGCTGGTGGTTGAATTGGGATATGTCCATTTCGTACCTGATGTATTTTCCGGTTCAAAATAAGGAAGTTTCATTACGATATGCGATTTAAAAAACTCGCCGGGTTAGTTTAAAGAGACAAAAGAACAGCAGAAAAACTATTTAATAGAATAGACTGAAACTGTCTGTCGTTCAAGTTGACACCCCTGGCATAGAAAATACCAGCTGTTCGAAAAGAATATTCATTATTATAACCCCTTTTGTTTATTTCAAAATGTCGGTTTCGCTTGAAGAACAACATGCCGTATAAGATATTTATTTTCTGAAGATATAAAAGCGACCGAAATTCACTCTCCGATGTTAAAACAAAAGTAAAAATTATATTAACCGTGCAACTTTTTATAAATAGATCGAACAATTTAAAACGGACAGAACGAATGGATGGATGATCACCGATTTTCTTCGTAGTGAAACACGAAATCAGCTGATTTTCGAAGTCGAGACTTCTAAGGTTCAAATTCTAGTAAAGGCAATTGCTTTTGTATGGATTTGAATGCTAGACTGTGGATACCAATGTTCTTTGGTGGTTGGGTTTTAAATAAACACACGTCTCAGAAGTAGTCGGTCTGAATCTGTTGTTAAAACTACACATTTACCCGTGTATTTACACTTACGTGCCAGACTGCGATCAGATGACTTGGCATCTCTGAAAAGTACTGTTGACATCATATCACTTACATCAGGTAACGATGTTACCTGGTAATTTCATAAATAAAAAAAAAAAAAATATCTTCCTCAAAAAAACTCGTTTAAGTTTCGTACAAATTTGAATTCAGGTGTTCGGTCGTCGACCGTCTCAAAACCGGCTTGAACATTTTTTCCGGGTAATTCACTTACTGGTAATGGAATTTTTTTTTAACCTTCGGGTCCGCAGTTAAGCAATTTTTTTCCGCAGAGGATGAGATGAATGCTTTGTAGCGTGTGCGAAAAATGCCATGCCTGACCGGGATTCGAACCCAGGACCTCCGGGTGAAGGACCGAGACGCTACCACTCGCGCCACGGAGACCGGAATTTACAGTCCCGGTACTGCTGCTACAAATTTCAACAATTTTCCAAATTTTTATGCATCTAAAATAAGAACGAACAGAATCATTAATACGATTTTTCAAAGCTTCAGTCGAAACTTCCACCGGTGTTTCACTATCAAGAAAATCGGTGTCATCTGTTCTGTTCTTTTTAAATTGTTCGATCCATTTATAAAAATTTGCACGGTTAATATAATTTTTACCTTTGTTTTCACATCGGAGAGTGAATTTCGGTCGCTTTTATATATTATACGGCACGCTGTTCTTCAAGCAAACCCGACATTTTGAAATAAACAAAATGGGTTATTTTCGAACAGCTGGTATTTTCTATACCAGGGGTGCCAATTTGAACGACAGACAGTTTCAGTCTATTCTATAAAATAGTTTTTTCTGCTGTCCATTTGTCTCTTTAATTATTGAATCGTTTTTATAAAATGAACAATTCTCAGAGTATTACCACCTGTAGAAAATAACGGAACTATCGTTTATCGGATAACGTGCATGTACTTTAAAATTTAAATTAGATGTATTATTTTCCTAATCCAATCGTCATGTCAAACTTTACCTGTTTGCTAATTATATTATTGTTGGTTTTATTATTATGTATATTTCCCTAAGAGTAAGTGGTTTAAATTCATTACAGATTTATATATATATATATATATATATATATATATATATATATATATATTTTGTGTTTAATAAACACAAAAATATTGTATATAATTAGTCTAACTGTATTTATAAAAAGGCTAAGATGTAATTATATTTCAAAAACTATTGCTAACTGAAAGACGTCAGAAACTGTAACAAGCGGTGTGTGACTACAGCAGTCGGAATTAACTGGTAATATAATTTGTCAAGTACAACATTAAGCTGGTTTTTAATACAAGGTCGGTGAAGGTCTTCTTGGTATAATTATCAGAATGAAGCCTTTCACCATTTATCATCATTAAAACGAAGTAATTTGGGTGTAAAAAAATATATATATAAACAAACATGGGTAAATGTAGTAATGAAGTCATAATAAATATTTTACATTTATAAAATGTGTTTGTATATATATATACACACAAACACACACACACACACACACACACACACACACACACACACACACACATACACACTATTGTTACAAGTTTAATGAAATTATAGCTTTTTCAATGAATGTTACGTTGAAGAAAACAAAGGAAAAGCAATACATGAATTGAGGAAATAATAAAATTGAATTAATTTGGTATTAGGTGTATTTTTCCCTATACTATTACCTTTAATCTTATTTAAGGGATTTTTTTATATTCCCTGTAATTTTAGCACGGGTCCACCGATTTTAATGACTACAAATGCAATAGGATAATTTTTCAACAGATAAATCATTACAAATGGTTACAAGAGAGCAGTGTTTAGAAAGGTGGCGACCTGCACTGTAGCCGCTCTAGTCATTTTCTCAATGTCATTTGATTTTTACGTGTGTTAATGGAAAAAAATGGTGTCGTGGTCAAAAACTGAATACCGGGTAATTTTGAACGTAGGTTAATGCTGATCAGTGGTTTAAAAAAATGACTTCTTGCTTGGAGAGAATTGTCCTCATCGTATAACATATTAAGGTGGTACCTAGAGTTCAAAAGAGGAAATTTTGGCCTTGAGAACGCTCCAAAGTCGGGTCGACTGTCTTCTTTTATGACTGAAGCAAACATTTCTGCAGTACAAAAACCGCTTGAGACAGATAGGCATGCAACCTATCACCAAATAGTGTCCATGGGAATTAACGTGCCAGTAGTTGGTGTTGTTCTTCAAGATCACCTTCAAGTTAGAAAGCTCTGTATCCTTTAGGTGCCGTATAACTTCACCGATGATCAGATTGCACTTCGTGTTTTATGGTACCATGAAATCCTGAAAAAAATTGAAAATGGGAAATCTCCCTACACTCAATACAGCTCTTGATCTTGCGCCGTGCGACTTCGCGCTGGGTGAAAAACAGAATGAAAGATAGGATTTTTACGAGTAATGATGACACCTCCTAAGGACTTGGGTCGATGAATATGGCCAGATCTCTGACGAAATCGGCAGGCTTTTTTTGAAGACTGATTTCGAAGTATGGAGAAGTGTATAATGTGTGGTGGAAATTATTTTGAAATTTTTTTTAAAATTAAGTCGCATTGCAAAACGTTCCTGGTGCCCTTTCTATTTATCAAACTACTTGCAAGTGATAACTTGATCTTACTGAAATTAAAAAAAAAAAACAAAACAAAAACAAATTAACGGAAAGTAGATGTAATTTTTTTAAGGTAAAATACCGTCAATTTTCCCAACTTATGATATGAAGTATCAAGTTTTTGAAAAGTAGATTACAAAATTATATGTAATTATGGGCTTCAAAATGAAGTTATGTATGAAAATAGAGTTACAAGTTAAAAAAAAATCATTTATTAGGAATGAAAGTGGAAGTTTCAATAGAAATTAAATTAAACAAATTTGAGTATTTAATATTTTTAATAATATGTGCGTTTACTCATATATAAATATATGCGTGTCGGAACATATTTACGCGTAGACTAGTGATCTCACGTGCAATGTTTGAAAAGAAATCGACTGACGTAATATTGGAATTCCAAAATATTGGTAAAATATGAAGTAATTGAGGATGATTTGCGTGAAACTTTACTTTTTGTCGGTATTACAATGGGCTACAGTAAGGCGGCACGCAAAGGATTTTAGATTAACTAATATTTCTTTCTATGTATATATTTTATGTGCTAATTAGTAAGTTTATTACGTTATTACTTATTAACTTTCAAAACTTTTAAAATATTATTTTTCAATTATTAAGTGAATGTAGCTTTGTTAATAATAAATTAAATAATTGTTATTGCTTAATAATCGTCAACTATTATTTCGTTAAAAAAATCACCTAGAACTAGTTCAGTAAAAGTTATGAATAAATATACATTAAAAAAAATCTAAATTGGTATTTTAAACTTTTCCTCCATAATTTTGACTAGTAATTAATGCAAATGATACTTTTTTTATGGTGCGAAATGACCGTTTTTCATGATTTTATTTTTACTTTTTTATAAAAAAAAAATTATAGGTGCTACATGTGAACAAATTTTAATCATATTTAAAATTACAGAAATAAAAAATCTTTATAGTGAGTGGAACCTTAAGGCTGCGTTATATCGGAATAATAAATCAAAGAAAAGCCGCTCATAATAATATAAAAAGCATCCTACCGCAAGACGAGTTATTTATAGTGATAAATAGTTTTCCGTTGCCTTCTTTACGATGTGAATATAGTGTTACATCATGATAGAATAGCAGAAGTGTCCTACAAGTGGCACCTTTGTTCAGCTCACAATAAGTAACTGGCTATGTATGAACATAATTAATCCTAGTGAAAGAAACACTATTTAGTAACATGTGTAGCTGAGATGCTTTATAAGTGTCATAATCATAAGTAAAGTCGGGGAAAAGTAATGTATAAGAAACAAGATAGTAATATATAACAACAAAGTTTAAATTAAATTATTTGGTCGGTCGGGCGGTTATTTTTTCTTATAGATGAACCAGAAATAATTCTGATGAATATATTTTTTTTTTTCCGTAGGGGAGGAAAAAGCTCTGCCAGCCGCCGTCAGGCCCACACAGATGGCAGTGCGGGGCTCTCACCCGCTTCGGAACGGAACGCAAGGATGTCTGATGGTGCAATACCCTCCTACTTTTCGCAGTATACGGACTTGGTTCCTTTGCTGTTGGGTAATTCTATTATACTGACGAATTATTGATAGGAGATGGCGTTGATTCGTTTGGTGAAGTTTGGATTGCGTTCCGATCCAATGGAGGGTTTTAGCGATAAGGACCCGGCGGAACGATGTGCTAATAAGCGTATCTTCCGTGACGTGCTCCCTTTCAGCCTAGAGTGGGCTGGAATCCTTTGTTAAAGGGGTCGCCCTCCCTTAAGGAAAGGACGCCGGAGGCGATTTGGGGCCTTCACTTGTTACATTTAATTTAAATTGATTTAGAAATATTAAAGGAAATGAGTTTAGCTGGTTCTTTCTGAGACGTTGTGTCCCAGAGTTATCTTGGTCGGTAGGAAAGTTGGGTTAGGATGGTCGGTATGGAATGTGATATTTTGTTGTTTCTGACTCTCATAACCTCTTGATAATCTTCTTACCCGCTAAAAAAACCTCCCCTCTTATCATGTAGGCGCCGGATCTAAGCCGTATGGAATGAACAGGCCCTGCACGATCACCCACATACTCTACTATCCGAATCCGGATGACCTGAAGACCACCTAAGGGGGCGGTCGACGAGCGACGACTCCAAGGAACCCCGCCGCCAACACCTAGAAGCTAGCCCCCCTTGATCACCCGTCATCGAACTCCACGTTTCTACAGATCCGCATCTGCTCAGCCTGTTGTCGCCTCTTCATTGGCCTCCTCTCTTATTATTGATGTGATCGTATGATACATTCCCATTTGTCGCTACTGCTGAGCATCACCTCCATTATATTGTTGTATTATTATTAATTGAATATTTACAGTTCAGCGAAGCAGTAGTACTTAGGGTAATTTGTCTGAAACCTATTCCTAAGATTTAATCCTTTTTCTCCTAATATTGTTCCTCAAAAATAGGAGTATATATATATACATTAATTCAAAAATTCTTGTAATATTTATAGATGTGCTATCCCTAATTTATTATTTAGCTATTTTTTATTTACAAATCTTAGCTTTCATTTAGATGTCTGCTCGAATCAAGTACAACCTTGTACTTTGTAAAATGAATGCATAGGATTGATAAATTGATGATAAATGGTTAAGTTTGATAGAATAGACGCGAGAGTTGATAACGGACTTATAATTATATTAGCTTTCTGCTTGCATTGAATGTTCTAAGCGAGACCGAGCTCAGAACCGATGGCCGTTGAAATCGGGCAGTACTTTCCTGCCACCACAACCAGTTTTTGTGTTATTTCTACCGATATTCCAAAGCATAACAATCTCGAATTTTCGATTTAGGAAACTAAAATTATGTATTTTTGTAAATAAAAACAAAAGAACACTATTATTTTTCTTTTGTTCTTATAAAAGTACTGCTACGATTCGATATGATTTCATAAACAATTACTTATTTGTAAAACGTGATTTTTCTTTGGGTAGTTTGCAATATAATTGTAATTATACCGTAGGCCTACATTAAACTACATTCCTTCAAAAAATACGGACTTTAGTTTCGCGCAGTACTCGCGCATTTTAAAATATTAAAATCTTCATATCAGTAATGTATATCTATCGTGTACATCACCATAGTTAATGTTTCTATTTTGTCTATTATTGACTGTACCTGATGTGCAAAGAATATTAATCTATTATAAGTAATAAGTAATACTTACAACAATTAACGTAAGAGGTAAATTAAAAATAAGATCGACTTAAAAAAAAAAACCATCCTTTTTTCAAATCCTTTTCCTAATTTTGGGTTTTAGAAGCCGGCATAAAACTATAAACAAATACTTACTGACTACTTAAAAATCCTTAATTTAGTATTTAAAAAAATCGAAATTAAAAGAATAACTAAAAAAAGCTGACAACAATGTTGTAGGACTCCCGTCTCACGATTAAAGCCGCGTTCCTGGAAAGTTCTACAACTGGGGGTTGTTTCTGATGCACGGCTTACAGACACAACTTAATTTAAAATGTATCATTTTATTTAAATATAATATATTTTTCGTTCATTTAATTCCATGATTCTAGCTAAAGTGCTCGCGTATACCGTATTTAATTCGCGTATGTATGGCGGTACTAGCGGCGACGGTCACAACTTACATAGAACAAGTTTCGCTTGTATGGTCAGCAGAATGATATAGCCGCTAAGCTTAACGCACCGGGTACCGAGTCGACCGGGTGATCGAGTTCGAGACCCACCAGACCGGATTACTTTTTTATACTTTAAATATTATTAATTTAATTCTACCGCTCACCTGAGACGTCAGAACACAGCAGGCGACTACAACAGTATTTTTTGGGGTGGGGGTGAGGTTTTGCAAAAATCATTTTTTGCAGATAATATATTTTTTAATCGTTAACAAATGTGCCTAAAAAATATGACCTTAATTAGACAAAATCTCGAATATAGAGGGTGATCCTGCGCTACACCCTCACCCACTAGACAATTTAAGTTGAAAATTTAATGGCATCAATGCCTCGTATATAGAACTAATCTGACCAAATTTGGTCAAAATCGGTCCCGTAGTTCTGGAAATATAAGGTGATTTAGAGGCTGAAAACATTCGGAAAATTTTCCTTCCGGTTTTTTCAGTTCCTTAGGTATCAAAAGGTGAAGCAAGATAGGTGAAAAACCACATATGGTAAAATTGTACCGATTACAATACTTTCCCTTCTAGAGCTATAGCGCAATTTAGACGGGAAAGTAAAACCAGCAGTTTCGGCTTCGCCGGGAAAGTTATGCAGCTTTGGATACCGGAAGCTTTCTTTTCAGACCGCTACTTAGAAGAAAAATTAAGAGGAACATTAATGTATGTAAGCAAATAAAAAATTATGTAAAAAAATTCTTCCCTGAGTAAAATTTTGAGATACGGGATCCGTAATAACCATCTCTCTTCATTAACCACTTAACCAATTATAAACAAAATTAAGTGACATCATCCAAAATTATCCAGAAGTTATGGTGCAAAGTTTTATTAAATTTGATTTGTCTATTCCGAAACAAAACTATAACTAATGAAAAACAACCAAAAAATTAGGCTTATTTTCCTCTGACCACGAATGAAATTGCCCAAACACATAATCATAGTGATATGGTAATATAATGAAATGGTCTAATTAATACAATAAAGTAACTTTTTGTCCAGAAACGATAAAAAAGAAAAAATGGTTCTTTTCCTCTACCCCTTTTTTTGATATTTTAAACAAGCCACCTAACGGGCATTTAACTATGAAAAACGTACCTACATTTTCGGTAAAACTCTGAGCTGTGAGATCCATGAAGCCCGTATTCCCCTTCGTCCTATATCGATTGAGACCAAAATTAATAGTAATTCACATTCGATGCTGAGTTAATTCATTCATAAAAGTTTGGGTTGCAACTGCGTTTAGTCTCTAGTGGGTTTTAAGTTTTAAGCTCACCCGTTATTTTGTTATGTATTTATTTTTTGATAGTTTACATTTATAAATATAATTATTGTAAAGTTAAATACAAACTAACTTACTGTAAATTTATGTATTTATTTCGTCGCTGGAATCCTGTAAGATATTATCCAGTGTTTATCTATAATTATTTTCAATAATGAAGAATTTCTGTCTAAAAAAATAATTTCTTTGATAAACATATTCTGGGTCTTAACGTTATATCGGTTTCGGATTAATCAGGTAACCGACTATTTGTGCTGTTGACCTTCAAACAGTTCACTTGACGGTTGTTCATTTAAAGACGAACAAGGTAAAGAAAAGTGTTGTGCGGTTTCTACAAGATAAAAAAATATTCTACAGGAGGTGTACGAGTAACTTGAATTATGTCATCGTCTATTTTATGGCATCAAGTGATAGATGGCGATATAATTTTCTTATTCTAAGTCCGAAATTAAATTCAGGAAAAACACACGTTTGGAAAAATATCAAATAGGTTTGTTACACTAGTTCTTTTCGAGTACGTTTGGCGTGATTCACCGGGTTGGTCTAATGGAAAACGCGTCATCCAAAATCAGCTGATTTGGAAGTTGAGAGTTCCAGCTTTCAAGTCCTACAAAAGACAGTTTACTTTTATACGGATTTGAATACTCGATAGTGGATACCGGTGCTCTTTGGTGGTTGGGTTTCAATTAACCACACATCTCAGGAATGGTCGAACTGAGACTGTACAAAACTATACTTCATTTACATTCATACATATCATCCTCATTCATCCTCTGAAGTATTATCTGAACAGTAATTATTGGAGGCTAAACAGGAAAAAGAAAGAAAAGATGAGATCTTATTGAGTCGCGCAAACCTTTTTTTTCAAAAATTTCAAATTTTCATAAACGAACACAATTCGTGCGAGTTTGAAAAAAGCCATTTCCTCGTACATTTATTAATAGAAATAAAGTGAAAATCTAGTAGCAGGATATCTTTTAGAAAAGACGTGAAATTTAAAACGGAACCACAGGATGAGCTTATCTACTAATTACAAAAAATACGCAGGAAGTCAATTTATTTACATAAGACTTGATCCCGTACATATGGACTTATATATTTTTTTGAAGCCGATTAAAAAACACATCCTGTTTGGAGTAATTTTCATTATTGAACGATCAATATTAAATAGGAAGCGATTTAATAAAATAAAAAATACAATCATAACAACTGAGCTGTAAGTTAAGTGTGATTTTTTCGGCGGGACGGTCCAATGAGTGCTGAAAGATGGGCGGTTAATCATCGCCGCGTCACATCAAGCCAACCGAGGCAACGTCTTTTAGGCGGTTACCGGTTGCCCTGATGTGATTAAAAAAGGATAATAAAAAAAAGTTAAATGTGATTGTAGCGACACATTTCTTTTATTAATATGTGGGAGTTATAGGTGGCAGCACAAACCTACATACTGTAAAAATAAAACTCGCTATTATTATAAAATAATAATATAATTTAAAAAGCAAAAGTGCTATCTATATACCTACACCCAAATACTTGGGCTATCCAGTCGAAAAATATAACGTAATGTAATAAATTAAATGTAGCATAAAAGTGAAATAATTTTTTTTCAAGTACGTTATTTTGCAACAGCGTTATAAAATCAAGATATAAAAAAAATAACAACTAAATAACTAGTTATATGTGTATCAAACTCCAAATTTGTTTAAAACTATTTCTTAATCACGTTTGACGACATATCGATGAATTAAATGTTCTAACAAACCACTTTTACAAATATAGAATAAACGAGAAGTGGTCGGCCGTTTAAAAAAAAGGTGGACATTTCACAATATTCTGTATTATTTAGCAACGTTTATAAACCAAATTATTTAAACCGGTTTGTTTATTTTATATTATATAGGTTAATGTTATAATATAATAATTTAAGTTATTTTATTTGTTTTTAGTAATTTTAAAATTAGTTTTACCTAATGATGATGATTAAAATTGTTATTTAATAATAATCATTATTATTATTGCTAAGTGTAGTTATAACATTAAGATTAATAATCTTTTTTTTTATTAATTATTATTTCTTATAATCATTTAAAAATAACACTGATTTGAAGAAAACAAATGTTTAAATTTATTTTCTAAATAAAAATAAAATGTTTTTATTATCGTTCATCTAAGTGAAATATCGATTACTTTTATTACTATAATTAAATTGAAAGTTCGATAAAATTATGTTAAAAAATAAAAATAGCCCAAAAATGGGATGTTTGACCTAATTTTAAAATACTAATGATAATTTATGGAACTGAGGAAGGTCGTTTGCCGATTACTTAATCTCGGTACAATACTTCGTATATTTGTATCCGTCTTACGATTACGAATAAAGATTTTATTCAATTTTTTTAAGATCGTTCATGAAACCGTGGAACGAAATAAATCTGTCTACAGTGAAGGTCAATCAAAGGGACAACCGACTAAATATTACGTCCCTAGTTAAGTAATGATAACGTTCTACTTTCCTGACATCAGTTCTGTAGCTTTACTGGAAAAAGGAAGTATGGTAATCAGTCAAAAAATGGGGTGTGAGTTTTTCATTTTCGACATTTCATGACCCAGGGACCCAAAAAAAAACCGTGCGTAGTAATTTTCGTACGAGTGTATGTATATTTACGTGAGTTGACACGTTTGAATCTTAATAATCTTTGATTTGATAAATCATTTTTGATGAAATTTACCACAGAAACTAATGTATATGGAACAATTTGTTGGTAAAAGTTTGGAGTCAATATCTGGGGTCGGAGTAGATAGTTTCTCTGGAGTCAATTGTATTAAAATTTTGCAGAAGTAACCGCACAACACGCTCAGTACATGCGTACGTGCTTATCTTACCATTTAAAAAAAAATTTCCCTCAAATTCTCCTCTTTCTCCGAAAATCAGAAAAAAGTAAATCAATAAAAAGCTATCTTTTTATTAATTGCATATCGTATTTTTAACCGAATTTTGTTGTCTTCCTAAGCATAGTAGTAGTAGTAGTAGTGCACATGACCCAAAAATACTTTGGGGTCAGTATTGGTGGCTGGAGGAGCCTATCTAAGTTTAAAAATATCGATTTTTTAAAAAATCTTTTAAACTTTTTCACATATTATTTTTCCACTACATAAAAATAAAAATACCGTTCCCAGGAAAGAGTGCGTTCGGAAACTCGATGTGCAATATGCTTTAGATTTATGCGGTGCATTCTTTTCTTTCGGCGTTAGGTTGGTTGACCTGACAGGTTCGTCGAGCGTTGCTCAATAACAAGACGACAGTTGTTGAGTTGTGATTGAACGTTCGTCGTTTCGTTTCATGTTGTTTCGTTAATCGCAATCAATAGTTGCGAGAAACGTAATGGTTATTTCGATAGAGGAACGTATTTTCTCGATGAACATGTTTTTCGTGAAGGTGATTTTTTGAAGTAAAGTTTTCTGAAAAGTTTTTAAATATTTCTGTTCCTCACCGCAATGCAGTTCGAACTCTTCTTCGTTCGAAAACTTCTGGCAACAGACTTTGTTAAAGACGCTGATCGAAGTGGAAAGTCACCTAAACTAAACGAACAGAAACCGCTTGATATTTCGGATGCAGTGGTCGAAAGTCCATCAAATTCGATGCGTAAGTTAGCACAACAGCAAAATATCGATCTTGCTATCGCACATAAAGCTGTAAGAAAAGAATTGAAAGTTTTCCCCTACAAAGTAATGCGTGTTCAAGAACTGAAACCTACAGATCTTACCAAAAGACTAAATTATTGTCAATTATTTAAACGTTTTATTGACCAAAATTCCTCGACATTACGTTTTTTAAAGATGAAGCTTGGTTTCATCTGGCAGGAAATATTAATTCACAAAATACATGACTTTTGTCGACCATTAACCCCCATGAATTACACGGATCGAAAATTGAAGTCTGGGTCGGTATGAGTAGAATTCCGCATTGTGTTTCAAACTTTTTTGAAAATACAGTTAAAAGTAATCGTTATTGTGTCGTTTTAACAAAGTTTATTAGTTAGTTAACGGAAGTAGAAATCAATCACGGTTGATTCCAACTAGGTGGCGCCACAGCGCACACAGCTAACACAGCAATGACTTTTTTACGAAATGTCTTTGGGGACGAATCATTTCGAGGGATTTGTGGCCTGAACCATCGTCCGATCTGATTCACCAGATTACTTTCTATGGGAGGGGGGCAATGAAACAAGCAGTTTATAGCAACGGACCACGCACGATTAACGGACTAAAACCGCAATAACGGCATACGTACGAGATATTCCAAAATATCAGCCGGTTAAAGTGTTTGAAAACAAATTGAAATTTGTACACTGATGTATTGCTGTTGGAGGAGATCATTTTAAAGACCTTTTATAAACTATTCCAGTTATTGTAATATCCGTTTTTATAAAATAATGAAATAAAAACAAATTAAAGTCCATAATTAAGAAAGTTTCGTCATTATACATTAATAATTACAGTGCACAGCAACGTTCTAAACGCTTTGTATAAGAACTTTTTTGTCAGCTTTTTATGAAATCTTATTTTTTAATTATACAATCCATGATGGAATGATTAACATTTATGGCTTTCATTCGTAAGTTTTTGGGTTCGAAACCAGTTAGGTTTGCCTAATATTTAGCATTCTTTCATATGCTACGAAATAATTTTTTTAATAGTTACTGTTGATCGAACTGTTGTTAGTCATTGAAATAAATAAAATAATTTTTTTGAAATTATTTTCGCGATATTGCTGGATTCATTTAGAGTATTTGTCGTTGTTATAGGTATGGAATGGGAGGGGATTGAATCTATTAAATTCAAAGTAAAATTAATTGAAAGGGTTTAGATAACATTTTTGTAATCCTTGTATCTAAGAAAATGTAGTGTGTCTTTCTTTTTACGATTTGTAATGCTCGGAGGAGAAGTTTCGCTTGTTCTCGATGCAGTACAAGAGAAATTTGAGCGTTTTACTTTCCCGATTACAAGATAATCTGTACAACTTAAATTACACTAATCGGGTAAAGTTTTATAAAATGGAATTTTTACAGATCTTGAGATTTCATGACACCTCAAACAAAAAGACTCAGTGCTAACTTTGAAAAATTTCGGAAGGATGTATGGTACGTACTTACATTCGAAATTTTTTCGAATGAATTATGGGATAAGTTAGACGTAATGATTTCCGGAACTTTAAAAGAATTAACCTGTAATGTACTAATCCGTAGAATATACTGTTGTTACAAGATTACAAGGTTACAAGATTAGACGTACCGCCCTAACAGTAAATAATTATCATAATTTCGGTTTTAAGACCAGTTCGGTGTCTAGTGATATTTTATTTATTCAATCAGATTCTATCAATTTTTTATACTTCCTTGTACGAAGTAAAGGAAGTGTAATCGCGAAAAATTTCGGTTTTCAGATTTCAACAGAAATATCCACTTGTCCATCTCTGAATCCATTTTGACTACTTCAGGCGTGACGTTTGTACGTACGTATGTACGAATGTATCTCGCATAACTCAAAAACGATTAGCCGTAGGATGTTAAAATTTTGGATTCAGGACTGTTATAATATCTAGTTTGAATCTCTCCTTTTTATTGCAATTGACTGGACCAGAAGTATCCATAAAAGCCCAAAATCCAAAACATTTGGATTTTGGACTTTTCCTTAACTGTAGTAGAGCTTTACTATAGTATATCATAAGTGATACTTAGTTTCATTGTTTCCGAGTTATAGCCAAATAAAATTTTAATTAATGAAAGAAAGATTTGGATCTTAGGGGAAGGCACAACGGTTTGAATCAGACTTCATCTTCTTTTTTAACTTTATTTTTTTTAATTTAAATACATTGATTTATTAATAATCCGTAATTTTTAAAAAACTTTTACGATGAATAATAATTCAATAATAACTTTAAAAAATTTTTAACAAATATGAAAAAATATCTGAAGTTATTTATAAAATAATATTTTATGTACTTTTCATTTCAAAAAAATGTGTATATGTAATTTAATAGGCGTACAAGGAAGTCATGTGGTGCCACATCAGGTTTTTTAATACATTTTTTATTCTGCAACTCAATTAAAATATTACGGTCTCCGATGGGAGTTTTTTATTAAAATTTCGTACGTTACAATAAGTTTTCACCTCCATTACTAAAAATTTACGATTTTCAATTTTTTTTTTTCGTTTTTGCAATAATTTCTTGTATAACGGGCCGCAAAAGTAGTTATGAAGTCGCAGAATTTTATATTAAATAACTTTTTTTTGTAAATTAATTATAAAAAATGTTTCGATGTACGATTCTATCTCTTCTGTATAAAATTAATATTTTATTACTGGAGTAATAAATCTAACCGGAGTTGTCTTCTCGATGCGGGAAATCATTAAGCGTAATCCCATTTTACGTTTAAATTGTGAACAGTAATCATATAAAATGCAATCGTTTGGATAAAGTTTTTCGTAGCTCACCGGTTTCTGTACATTTTACTTCCTTGTGCGAAGTAAAGGAAGTATTGTGATCGCGAAAAATTTTGGTTTGCAGATTTCAATGGATTTCATATCCATTTTAAGCAACCCTGAATGAATTTTGATTAGTTTCGGTGTGACGTCTCTAAGTATTATCTCGCATAACTCAAAAACTATTAGCAGTAGGATATTGAAATTTGGATTTAGGACTGTTGTAACATCTAGTTGTGCATCTTCCCTTTTAATTGCAATCAACTGAACCAGAAGTGTCCATAAAAGCCCAAATTCCAAAAAAATTAGATTTTGAATTTTTTCTTAACTGCAATCCTAATTTAGAGCTTTTCAACGACATACCACAAGTGGTACTTATTTTCATTGGTTTCAGAGTTATACCCAAAAAAATTTTAATTAATGAAATGTTTGGATCTTAGGGGATGGCACATCAATTCGAATCAGACTTCATCTTCTTTTTTTTAACTTTTTTTTTTAATTTAAATATATTGATTTATTAATAATTATTAACTTCTCATCGTAAAAAAACTTTTACAATGAAAAATAATTCGATAACAAAAAAAAAAATGAAAAAAATATCAGAAGTTATTATTAATGAAATAAAATTTTATTTACTTTTCATTTTTTTTAAATTTAAATTTTGGATTTAGGACTGTTGTAACATCTAGTTGCGCACCTTTTCTTTTAATTGCAATCGACTGAAAGAAGTGTGACTGAAAAAGCCCAAATTCCAAAAACTTTGGATTTTGAAATTTTTCTTAACTGCAGTAATAAGTTCTAATTGAGAGCTTTACAACGACATACCATAAGTGATACTTATTTTCATTGGTTTCAGAGTTATACCCAAAAAAAGTTTTAATTACAAGAAAGTCATGTGGTGTCCACATCAGATTCTTTTAAATAGATATGTCTCCTTTTTGCAATCGGTTTGTTGTTGCAATCGGTTATACACAGGTATAATATCTAGTTGTGTTTCTATTTCATGACGTAATTATAACAAAAATCATGAAAACGTATTTCACGGTTTCGATTGTTTGAAGTAAAAAAAATCGAAAAAATAAATTCGCAAACATTCGAATGCTAAGGAGACTTATATAGTCTAAATAATTTGCAAATACGAAGTGTTTATATCATAAAAATTTAAGAAAATGAAATTTTCAGAAATTGTTTCTTAAATGTGGTGTCGTATATGTATGATGATAAGCTGTATAAGAGATCGGCTTTCGGAATCCATAGGCTACGGTACTCGATTAAAATCTGTTTTCTTCAGTTCATGTTCAGTAGAATTTTTATTCCGCAGGATTGAGCTATTTTGGCACGGGAAACTACAAACTGTAATAAATCTAACATTCCACGCGTTAAAATTGTTGCGTATTATTTATTTTTAATATCTAAAAAATATCATATTATATATTCAATTATATTTTAGAGTTTAGCAGTGGTGTTACTAAAAAAAAGAACTTATTTTTAATAAATTACATAAAATCGAAAGTACGGCCTTGAAGCCGATGCTTTAATTACGGAACTACATAATTCACTATAGTATAGTGTGATACCAATAATGTGTATATACCCACCTGTCGACCTAGTTTATAATCATTTCATTCGGTCAGGTAATTGTTTTATATATATTGTGTACATATAATAAAATAATATGTTATCTGTTTTATATATTAGATTTTAATGCCTCCGCTAAATCTTGACGGTTAACCAATAGATATGACTAACGTACGTACTTCCTCATACTTCCGTCTGGTGACGTGCAACTAAAAACAAAGAAACGGTGGCGATGACGTAACATATATGAAATATTGTTTCGAAAAATATATGGATGAAATAGGTAGTTAAAATGTGCAATAGTGCTTCTCTTTTATATATACGCACAGTTTTAAACGTAAAATTATGGTATTCGTCACGAAGGAAAAAACTTGTCTTTGAACAGTTATAACTTACGATTTACAAGGTGAGGAACTTAAAACCGGTCAGACTAAAAACAATTAACCCACCGGGTTGGTCTAGTGGTGAACGCGTCTTCCCAAATCTGCTGATTTGGAAATGGAGAGTTCCAGCGTTCAAGTCCTAGTAAAGTAAGATATTTTTACACGGATTTGAGTACTAGATCGTGGATACCGGTGTTCTGTGGTGGTTGAGTTTCAATTAACCACACATCTCAGGAATGATCGAACTGAGACTGTACAAGATTACACTTCAATTACAATCATACATCTCATCCTCTGAAGTATTATCTGAACGGTAATTATCGGAGGCTAAACACAAAAAATAAAGAAAACTAAAAACAATTGTAATATGTAACATTGGATGAAAAAAGATTACAATGAAATTGTAAACCGTACGGTAGGAGTCTCACAGATATCATTTCTTCTGCTCAAAAATTTAACAAAATGATACTGATATAAAAAATGGTTAAGAGACTACATTTCTATTATCAAAATCTATTATTAATTTAGAATCCTGTTTAAAATAAAATACATGTTAAATATATATAATAAACAATAAATATACAATAATAGATAATAAAAAAAATGTTTGAGCGTTCCATATAATAAGCAAAAAATATAAAAATTTGTTACCTAACTCTTACCGCCTCGATTTCATTTTTTAATCAACGAATAACCGCTAATAAATGATAAATTTGTGACAACGAATTTATAATTGTCAAATTTAACCAAAATTGTGGTAACGGCTTTATACTACCCCTGCTAATTATATGAGTTGTTTAATAAATGAAATCGGGCCGGTAAGAGTTTTGTAACAAATTTTTATATTTTTTTGCTTGTATAGAACGCTAACACATTTTTTTATTATCTGTTATTTTATATCTATTGTCTATTACATATATTTAGCATGCATTTTTTTTAAACAGAATTCTAAATTAATAACAGATTTTTGTAATAGAAATGTAGTCTCTTAACTTTTATTTATATCAGTATCATTTCGTTATATTTTTGAGCGGAAGAAATGGTATCTGCGAGACTCTTACCGTACGGTTTACAATTTCATTGTAAGTTTTTTTTTATATCACTGCGTTTTGTTTTTTTTTTTTTTTATGAATTACTGATTGATATTTTATGAATTTATTATTAAAATTTAGAACTAACAAAATTATTAGCCTTTCTAGAACTAACAAAATTTTTTGAATTTCTCGGCCAATTTTTTTTTTTTTATTTTTTTTTTTTGGTAGTAATATCAACTTTATACCACATTTTTCCTTTTTTAATAAAACTAGTTTAATGACCTTCACGAATCGAAGATCCGTGATGTAATATTGCACTTAATTTGTAAGTGTAACCCTCGATTTTTATCGTATTCATTGACATACCTTTTATATTATTATTTAATGAACTTTTTTTTATTTCTCCATCAATCAGTTCAAATAGTTCCAATTGTGGAATAAAAATTTTACCGATCGAATTTATTTCTGTTTTATGTAACAAATCGTTGTTGCCACATTTGCTACACTTTCCTACTGTTCGCGTTTTTTGTGTTTTATTACAGCTATAATCCCTTGTAAATTAATACTTTTATTTTTTTTTAATGAAGTGATGGGAATTAAAAAAATTGTTTTATCTTCAGTAGTCTCATTTACATAACAGCATTTATTATTAAAACAAGCTGTAGTATATTTTCTTTTAAATGTTATTTTAAAGACATTCAAGACATCAATCAAGTTTTTGTACGCTACCCAGTAATATCAAGTACTGCTATCTAACGGTCCGATTCGTAAACCAAAATTTTTGAGTGATATATTCGAGTCCCATGGTTCAACAAATGGAAGAAAAAACGTGACCTAATAAAATTCGAGGTATTTTTTAAAAATATTCTTTATTACAAATCTAATTGAACTAAAATATGATGTTTTCATGCTTATTTTTTAATTTTTCCCCACTTTCATTTCATTTTTAGGTTAGGAAATGTGTAGAACTGTAAACATAGTTCGTTGACTTCGCCGTGCGAACAGTTGACTACAGTGCGGCGAAGACTACTTACCGGCGAAGTCCGAATGAACTTTTTGATGAATGGAAAAAATGATAAGGTAAATTAAATTAAATTTTGTATTTACGTAAGCAAACGTTTGTATATTTCTACAAAAGATGTTCAAAGTGAGGGCCCTGCGAAGCGGTGCACTTCTGTCCTCGCGAGTGATCATATCAAGTCACCTAACGCAAAACGTAATTTAAAGAGGGTTTTTTTCTATTTATCTTACACGTTGGGTTTTAGTTATTGGCGAGTTTGTTTATTTTTTTATAAATTTGTAGGATTACAGCAAATTACCAATTAAAATTAGAACGTTTTTGCCCGTTTTTATGGTGATATAAAAAATGAATCAAGAAAGACCGTGATAAAGGTAAAACCTTTGATCGCAGCAGCTTTCATAAAATTCAAAATCGATTATAAAATTAAGAATAGCAGTGATTAAAGTTCATTTTATTTATTTGAAATATAAACGCATTAAATAATATCAAGGTAAATTACATGAAGATACTACTCGTAAATATAAAAAATAATTAAAAATTCAGAAGGTGTTAAAAGTATTTGGGCAAATACATGTACATGTACATTCTGTACATGTACAGAATGTAGAAAATTTAGGATCTTTTAAAATTATTGAAAAATGTATCGGTAAAGTAATAATGTTTCTGTTAAAGAAAATCAATTGGTTGTATTGTAGATAAATTAGTTGAAAAATTTCTAAATGATAAACTGATTTATTAAAAATGGCAACATAAGCATAATAAGGCTCTTTCTCATAAACTGAAGTATTATGTACTTATATATATAAGTATAGAGTTATAAAAAGATTAAATAGTTCTGTTATAAGTTTTAATGGAAGCGTGGATATTGTTATTTTTTTAAGAATACGTGACTATTCTTTTTAGCAGAAACTGGACGTTTTACAAGACTACACTTCATTTACACTCATAAATATAATCCTCATTCATCCTCTGAAGTATTATCTGAATGGTAATTACCGGAGGCTAAACATGAAAAAGAAAAGAGACTGGACATTTATTATCATAAACTCAAGAATAAGTTACCTTTTTTAATTTTCTAAATATTGGTCTATATGATTATACATTTGGTTGGAAACAATGATCTGTCAGTTCATTTATGTATTTTGAAAACTTGTTGTGACTTTTTGGGAAACTCAAGAGAGGATATTATACTTCAAATCAGAATATAATGTTTTAACTGCACTTGCAGTCATCATCAGTGACTGCTGTGCTTTCTTCGTTTAGTATCAGTTGATATTATTGCTACCAGTTTTTACTGATTTTACTTAGGATGCATTTAGAATCTGGTTGAAAAAATTTGTTCGATTTAGATTGTTGTCTGTTCATTTATTTTATCATTGTTGTTGTTTTTCGGTGTATATTTCATAATGTTCGAGTGAGTCTTAATGCAGTTGTTTTTTATTGTATTTTACAATTATCAACATTGTTATTAATGTTGGTAGAACTTTGAAATGTCAATTTTTTTATAGTTAACTATGTTGTATAATGGACTAAATCATTAAGTATTTCACAAATCTCATTCATGTACGTACACATAAAATTACTGATATTTATAATAATTTATAAATATTTGAAATAAATAATAATAATAAAAAATAAATTTTTTTTAATACTTTTATTTATATTTGCATCAACAATTAACGTCATTAGTAACTTATCAATGTAATTACCGGTATCAGTTACCAGTAATAACTGTACCGGTAAATGCATAGCCTTGAATAAACTCAGGCTGACCATTACTGAGATGTGTGGTTAATTGAAACCCAACCGCCAAAGAACATCGGTATCCACTATCTTGTATTTTTTTTTTTTTTACCTCCGGTTCCACAGTCAAGCAATTCATTCCACAGAGGATGAGATGATATTTATAATATGCAGTAATTATTATTTGTTTTTTTTAAATATAAGATTTTTAAAATTTCTTCTAAACAACTGCTCTGCTGTTTCCCAGCATTTAATTCATAATAATCAAATCAAATGTTAAAAAGACTTGTGTTCTTAAATTTATTAATATATCACCATATTTGGAAAATTAAAAATTTCAACTTAGTGGTGCATTTATATCATTAAATGTGCAATTTTTGCTAAACAGAGGAGTCACTTCTTATTCTTAAAAATAATATTAACCACCTTTATCAAATCAGACAATGGAACTTATTTTTTTTTTTTTTTTTTTTTTTTGTCTTCAGTCATTTGACTGGTTTGATGCAGCTCTCCAAGATTCCCTATCTAGTGCTAGTCGTTTCATTTCAGTATACCCTCTACATCCTACATCCCCAACAATTTGTTTTACATACTCCAAACGTGGCCTGCCTACACAATTTTTCCCTTCTACCTGTCCTTCCAATATTAAAGCGACTATTCCAGGATGCCTTAGTATGTGGCCTATAAGTCTGTCTCTTCTTTTAACTATATTCTTCCAAATGCTTCTTTCTTCATCTATTTGCCGCAATACCTCTTCATTTGTCACTTTATCCACCCATCTGATTTTTAACATTCTCCTATAGCACCACATTTCAAAAGCTTCTAATCTTTTCTTCTCAGATACTCCGATTGTCCAAGTTTCACTTCCATATAAAGCGACACTCCAAACATACACTTTCAAAAATCTTTTCCTGACATTTAAATTCATTTTTGATGTAAACAAATTATATTTCTTACTGAAGGCTCGTTTAGCTTGTGCTATTCGGCATTTTATATCGCTCCTGCTTCGTCCATCTTTAGTAATTTTACTTCCCAAATAACAAAATTCTTCTACCTCCATAATCTTTTCTCCTCCTATTTTCACATTCAGGGGTCCATCTTTGTTATTTCTACTACATTTCATTACTTTTGTTTTGTTCTTGTTTATTTTCATGCGATAGTTCTTGCGTAGGACTTCATCTATGCCATTCATTGTTTCTTCTAAATCCTTTTTACTCTCGGCTAGAATTACTATATCATCAGCAAATCGTAGCATCTTTATCTTTTCACCTTGTACTGTTACTCCGAATCTAAATTGTTCTTTAATATCATTAACTGCTAGTTCCATGTAAAGATTAAAAAGTAACGGAGATAGGGAACATCCTTGTCGGACTCCTTTTCTTATTAGGGCTTCTTTCTTATGTTCTTCAATTGTTATTGTTGCTGTTTGGTTCCTGTACATGTTAGCAATTGTTCTTCTATCTCTGTATTTGAACCCTAATTTTTTTAAAATGCTGAACATTTTATTCCAATCTACGTTATCGAAAGCCTTTTCTAGGTCTATAAACGCCAAGTATGTTGGTTTGTTTTTCTTTAATCTTCCTTCTACTATTAATCTGAGGCTTAAAATTGCTTCCCTTGTCCCTATACTTTTCCTGAAACCAAATTGGTCTTCTCCTAACACTTCTTCCACTCTCCTCTCAATTCTTCTGTATAAAATTCTAGTTAAGATTTTTGATGCATGACTAGTTAAACTAATTGTTCTGTATTCTTCACATTTATCTGCCCCTGCTTTCTTTGGTATCATAACTATAACACTTTTTTTGAAGTCTGACGGAAATTCCCCTTTTTCATAAATATTACACACCAGTTTGTATAATCTATCAATCGCTTCCTCACCAGCACTGCGCAGTAATTCTACAGGTATTCCGTCTATTCCAGGAGCCTTTCTGCCATTTAAATCTTTTAATGCTCTCTTAAATTCAGATCTCAGTATTGTTTCTCCCATTTCATCCTCCTCAACTTCCTCTTCTTCCTCTATAACACCATTCTCTAATTCATTTCCTCCGTATAACTCTTCAATATATTCCACCCATCTATCGACTTTACCTTTCGTATTATATATTGGTGTACCATCTTTGTTTAACACATTATTAGATTTTAATTTATGTACCCCAAAATTTTCCTTAACTTTCCTGTATGCTCCGTCAATTTTACCAATGTTCATTTCTCTTTCCACTTCTGAACACTTTTCTTTAATCCACTCTTCTTTCGCCAGTTTGCATTTCCTATTTATAGCATTTCTTAATTGCCGATAGTTCCTTTTACTTTCTTCATCATTAGCATTCTTATATTTTCTACGTTCATCCATCAGCTGCAATATATCGTCTGAAACCCAAGGTTTTCTACCAGTTCTCTTTATTCCGCCTAAGTTTGCTTCAGCTGATTTAAGAATTTCCTTTTTAACATTCTCCCATTCTTCTTCTACATTTTCTACCATATCTTTTTTACTCAGACCTCTTGCGATGTCCTCCTCAAAAATCTTCTTTACCTCCTCTTCCTCAAGCTTCTCTAAATTCCACCGATTCATCTGACAACTTTTCTTCAGGTTTTTAAACCCCAATCTACATTTCATTATCACCAAATTATGGTCGCTATCAATGTCTGCTCCAGGGTAAGTTTTGCAGTCAACGAGTTGATTTCTAAATCTTTGCTTAACCATGATATAATCTATCTGATACCTTCCAGTATCGCCTGGCTTTTTCCAAGTGTATATTCTTCTATTATGATTTTTAAATTGGGTGTTGGCAATTACTAAATTATACTTCGTGCAAAATTCTATAAGTCGGTCCCCTCTTTCATTCCTTTTGCCCAGCCCATATTCACCCACTATATTTCCTTCCTTGCCTTTTCCAATGCTTGCATTCCAATCTCCAACTATTATTAAATTTTCATCTCCCTTTACGTGTTTAATTGCTTCATCAATCTCTTCGTATACACACTCTACCTCATCATCATCATGGGCGCTTGTAGGCATATAAACGTTAACAATCGTTGTCGGTTTAGGTTTTGATTTTATCCTTATTACAATGATTCTATCGCTATGCGTTTTGAAATACTCCACTCTCCTCCCTATCTTCTTGTTCATCACGAAACCTACTCCTGCCTGCCCATTATTTGACGCTGAGTTAATTACTCTAAAATCACCTGACCAAAAGTCGCCTTCCTCTTCCCACCGAACCTCACTAATTCCTACTATATCCACATTCACCCTATCCATTTCCCTTTTTAAATTTTCTAGCCTACCAACCTTTTTTAAGCTTCTAACATTCCACGCTCCGACTCGTAGAATGTTATTTTTTAATTTTCTGGTGACCCCTTCCTTAGTAGTCCCCACCCGGAGATCCGAACGGGGGACTATTTTACCTCCGGAATATTTTACCAAGGAAGGCGCCTCCATTGTTGCTATGTGAAAATGCAGAGAGCCACATTTTCTTGGAAAAAAAGCAGCTGTAGTTTTCCATTGCTTTCAGCTGCGCAGTACTCAGAGGACTGAGTGATGTTGATACGGCCGTTTAAGTCATTGTGACTCACGCCCCTAACAACTACTGAAAGAGCTGCTGCCCTCTTTCAGGAATCATTCCTTAGTCTGGCTCTCAACAGATACCTCTCCGATATGGTTGCACCTTCGGTCCAGCTACTCTGTATCCCTGAGCACTCAAGCCCCCTCACCAACGGCAAGGTCTCATGATTCATAGAGGAGGCTTATTTTTTTAATTAAACTTAATATTTCAGTAAACAAGAAGGCCCTATTATGTTTCCATTGCCATTTTTAATAAATTACTGAACTGTTTAAAAATTTTTTACCCAATTTATTTAAAATACAGTTAAAAGATTTTATTTTAAAGAAATAATATTATTCTTACGATGAATTTATAAATAATATCAATTGAAATAACAACAAAGAAAAACAAGGCTAATTTTACATCTTCCTCACTGTCTACATATATACAACTACGTATGTGCTCAAATAATTCACAATAATGCCTTCTGAATTGTAATTATTTTACACACTTTTAGAAGAAAAGTACAGTATTACTTTAAGTCGTATGATGGAAATGCAAGTTAAAATTAATTTTCTTTACATTTTGAGGTGAGGAGTATGAAAATACCACTCATTTAAATTGTGTTGTCACAATTACAGTGTATATAATTATATATACTGTATTTTTAATTATTTGTAGACCTATGTATAAAATTTTTTGACTCGAAAATCTGTAAAACGGCTAGATCAGTTCCATTGAAATTTAGATATTCTGTTGTTGTGTACCTGGCATTGTGAATGTGAACATTTTATAAAGATTGGTTGAGTTGTTGAGTTATGCTCAATCTAAGGTTGAAAAGATTTGAGCAGGGCAAGTTAAAAGCTTGGTTCATTATGATGGTGTAAGTTTGGAACATTGACATTCTTTAACTGTGATATCTATTGTTAGCAATATTGTTGGGGATATTTAGTTAGTGTTACCTTCTTTGAGCGTCATGATGACAGTATGTGTTTTTTATCTAACAGTTATGTTAACTGTGTAGTGTTGTATCTTTCATAAGCATTATGAAAGATAAATATGGAATACCATATTTACATGTTCCTGACATGATCTATGTTTTATATTATGTAACGATCAGAATAAAAGATTTTATCTATTAAAGCTTATTGGAGATAAAGCATACTATTGGCTCACTTCTTTTCCAATTACTATTTTTTTCTCATTTCCAATTTCAATTATTGCAGTTCAATTTTAATACTAGTTCCAAAATAATCTCCTTTCTCAATGCTGGACTCAGATTTTCTTAAGAACTTCAACTGTCAAACAACTCGTAATGTTTTAACTACCTATTTTTAGGGAATAAAAAAAATATTTTTGTTTCTAGTATTGAAACCTGTGTAAATTATAATAATTCTGTCTTACCTTCATTTTATTTAATGGTTTTCTGTAAACTTCCCTATGTGTAAGGAAGTTAAAAGTTCTTGTGTTTAATTAACATTCTAAATTTATTTTTCAATCTGTTTGCTTACAATTAATAATTGTTGCTTCTGAAATAAGTAATTAAAAAATCATCATTAACTAAGTCTTTAAAACGACTAAATGTTTCATATTTCCTTCTTCCTATCATGTACAGTAGCAATAATTAATTACAAGTGCTCTAAAATTATTACGTATAATAATTTATTATCTTAATTTATGTTAGATTATCATCTTTTCCTTGATATTCCTTTATCTCTATTTTATTACATTAACTGAATAGAAGAATACGAATATTATAAAAAATTATGTAAGAAAAGTTTATAGGAGCAAGTACCTGTAATAAAAAAATATATATAAATTAATCTAGCTATCTAGAATTAATCTATCTGGCTAGATTATTTGTTATATTATTATTTATTAATTGCTTAATTTTATAGTACTTGATAATATTTACTTTAAATTTTAATTTACAGAAATAAATGTCTTAGTTTGTGTAATGGAACAGTATTATTATCATTATTAAAAAATTTGTTGATTTGATTGTAATTAAAATTAAAAAATTTAATTCACCGTAATTAAAGAGTTAATTTTATTTTGAATAAAAAAAGGCAAAAAAGAATAAGTAAAAAACAAATGACCAATTTAATTTAATAAAAAAATCTGGTTTTATCTCCACACACATTCCTATTGTGAACCTGATAGATTTTGATTTTTCCAGGATAAGGCAGTAAGATGTTAACAAAATGACAAAATTCAGATGGCAAATCAGTTTGGAAAATCTAAGCATACTGACAAAATTATATGTATTAATACTTAAGTTTTCAATTAAGAAATGTCTTATTATTAAATGATGTAGAGGACAGAAAATCCTTATCAAATTATAAAGCTATACGTATATAAATACACCCTATTTTAAGATGAAATGTAGATGATTAAGATGATTATAATTATATCCAGCTGTTTAAATTGTGCCAATAAAATTCCTTTACATTCTGAAAACACGGTAGCTAACATTCTTTTTCATTCAAATTTGTTTGTTTGAATTTTTTTGGCCTGTTTGGAAGTGTTTAATCATCCACTGTTTGGAGTGTTCTTTTGTCTTTATATCGATGCACTGAATCCATTCTTTTTCCCAGCAACAATACTGTTAAAAATTCATTTCCTTTATTTTGGTGTTGCTGAAGTATAGTCAATGCTCCAATTTTTTTTTAGTTTTGTGTACATGTGTAAATTTTTTCCATATTCATTGTGCCATTACTTACTAAAACTTAACTGGTCATTAACAATTCCATAAAGAATAAATCTTGAAATTTGAGGAAAATTTTCACAAAGCACAGTAATTTTGAAAGGGTATTTATCACGAATGTCATGTTTAATTTGTTCAAAAATTTCACAATGGGATGTGCCTCTTCCTTCATCATCGTGCACATTATTTCATCCTTCACTGAATTTTCTGCTCCATTGACTCACAGAACCATTGCTCATTACATTTCAACTGTAAACTATGGGCAGCCAATGGTGTACCATAGTTACAGATGTGCTTTCTACATGCAAAAAAACAAATGACCTCATGTACCTCTCAATTGGTGGAAGCCGCAACAATGGCTTTGTATTTCATCAAATACTACTTGAGGGGTACAGAAGAAAAAGGCGACTGACTCTATGTGTAACGATACTTTAGCTTATCTTTGTATATGCGCAAAGGCTATGTTGCTATGGAAACAAATCTGTTGTAACATCCCACCAGAGGGTAGTTTATAAACAGCTTATGTAAAACATATTAAGAGGAAAAATAATAACATTTGGACATTATTCACTTATCTATACTGGAGGAAGTAAAAATCAAAACCAAGATTAATTTAAAAATTCATCAATCAAAAAATAAACTAATAAACTGATAGATGAGAAGAAACTGGCTAGGACATTGTATGAAAAGAATGTGTTTATTAGTGGATGTAAAAGAATACTTGGTGAATGGAAAGAAATGAAGAGGAAGGAAGGAATTTCAAATAAGGGAGGGGATTATGGAAAAGGGAAAAAATGCTAAAACAAAGAGGTTAGCAAAGGATAGAATAAGTTGGGGAACAGCAGTCATGTGACAGGACCTGCCCTAAGGGCAGAACATTATGAATAAATGAATGAATAAAAACCAAGCCTTTAGTTTAAATAACTTCAACATCGTCATCATCATCTGGTGTTTTACCTGACAGCAGGTTTCTTATGTCATCACTGTTTCCATCCATTTCTGCCCCAACTTTTTCCTTCATTCAATCATCTCATCTATTGACTTATATCTTCTTCCTGCTTTCCTTTCACTTTCTACTGATCTATCCATTGTAGTTGTCAAGATATAACTTAATAATTTCAATGGACAGTATATACCAATATAAATAATATCATTTACTGCAAATATTGACAATATTTGTACTTACTGGACTATGTGCTCTGCTAATAAAATTGTATAAGCCTCCTTACAAAAATTATGTAAAGAAATTATCCTACAATTTAAGTACGTTTTGAAAAATGGGAACCATGGTGACTGTGTATCTGCACCCCCTTGATTAATTGTAACTAAAATAAATGTTTTGGGATAATTGTAGGATTTGTGGATCTCAGTAACCCAATGAAATTATTGAGTATGTCAAAGATTCCCCAAAAATAAGCGTGTGATTGGCCCATTCTTTTTTCATGAGCCTACTATCACAGGGAATATTTATTTAGACTTGCTACATTTGTACGTTTTCCTGCAAGTTGCCCAAATTGAACAAAAAAGTAATGTTGCTGTAATGTTTCAACAAGATGGTGAGCCTCCCTACTTTAGCCTAGGTGTTGGACGCACTCTCAATGAAAAATTGCCTAATTATTGGATTGGCAGAGCTGATTCTGTGCTTTGACCTCAAGTAGCCCAGATTTGACACCTGTAGACACTTTTTTCTATGGGAATATGTTAAAAACATTGTCTATAGTGAAAAAATCAGGGTTGTACAACATTTAAACAACGGATAATCGCTACTGTTGCTACTGTTACGCCCGTGATAATCCAGCGGACCTGGGCAGAAGTCGATTAACAGCTAATTGTTTACAGAATGACCAGTGAAGCTCATATTGAAACATTCTAAGGTATGCAAAAAAACTTTTGAGTTTGTGAACTTCTTAAAAAAGTCCTCATTTGATTATATCTAGTAGTTTTTGAGATATATATTTTTTTTAAATTTCTGCAACTTTTTTTGATGAACCTGTATATAAAGAGATTTTGATTGCATAATTAAAACATTTGAGTACATAATTTAATTCTTAAGTTATGTTTTTATTAGATATGAAAAAGAAGCAAAATATTAAATTCAGTAAAAAAATTCTGAAAGGGCCTTGTCATTTTTCAGTGACAAAAAATTTAACAAGTGTTATGAACTGGCACGACAGCTACTGAGTGAGAAACAAAACAAAAATTGCAATATTGTGTGTTTGAAGTTTTTTAATTAATCAAAAGATGACAATTCTTAAAAATAACATACCAGATGATGTGCATTGGTTGTACAATTTTGAGCTGGAAATCAGAGTAGAATGATCCTAATGGGTGGGAAAATTACCACCTCAACCAGAAACAGTCAATCTAACATAATTCTCCATGTAGTTTTTTCCCTTTTATTGACTGTCTTCAAGAATATTATTCATTATTTTGTTTTGTGATGTTAACAGTCATCAGTTCATCTTATTTAACTGTAGTGAAGTATTTGAGAAAGTTGGTTAAATAAAAGTGAGTGGGAGTTTGGGACAGCAATTTATGGATAATTAACTACAACACTATGTCTACTCATGTGTTGTTCTACAAACTTTTGGCAAAATACATGATGACTGCTATTCATCAACCTGCTACTCTTCTTAATTGCTTTCTCCAAATGTTTCTGTTTAAAAATCTAATCAACTTACAAAGTAATAAGAAGATATTGAGAAGTCCACTGTCTCTAAACAATTGAAAAGATTCAACAGATTTGCTGCAGAATATACATTATTCCTAAAAAACACAGTTACCTGTAGGTAACTATCATTGGAAAAGAGCAGGAAGAATATATTTACATTATAAGAGGGTATTTGGAAGTAAGCTTATCAGAATAAAGAGTAAATTACTAATTTTTTCTTAATTTCAATCTCTTTGTGAGTAATCCCCATAGAGGGTAACAACCATGAAGAAAATGTAATAGCTTGCATAGGCACACCATCTTTGACCTTGGTCTATAAGCTACTTCTAGTCCAAGCGGCACATTGATGCAACTGCTCAGTTGTGAGTTGTGCTGTAATAAGTCAACACGTGTTTGTGTCTCTCGTCACAGAAATGAAACCGCAAAATATTGCGCAACGGTATGCCATTTCTTTTTGCGTTAAATTGGGTGAAAACGCGACGACAACTTATGGTAAGCTTCAGAAGGCTTTTGGAGGGGAGGTTGTGTCAAGAGCTTGAGTTTTTCGGTGGCATAAAATTTTTAGTGAAGGCAGAACGAATGTTGAAGATGAAGACCACAGTGGCCGACCATCAACCTCACGAACAGATGTCAACTTGACCAGGGTGCGTGAAATCGAAGATTATCCGTAAAAATGAATGCAGAAGAACTCAACATCAATCGAGAAACGATTCGTCTAACATTAACTGAAGATCTTGGTATGAGAAAGATTTGTGCAAAAATGGTCCCCAATAATCTCACACAACAATAGCGAGAAACACAGAAAAATGTGGCAGCCGATCTGTTAGAGCAAACGGAAATCAATCCATATTTGTTGAGCCGTGTTATCACTGGTGATGAGGTTAGTTTTTTCAATACGATCCAAAGACAAAACGCCAAAGTTTGCAATGGTGCTCAAAGGCATCACCCAGACCAAAAAAAGCTCGCATGTCAAAGTCAAAAGTGAAATGCATGCTTGTGTGCTTCTTCGATTCCAAGGGAATTGTTCATAACGAGTGGGTGCCTCCTGGACAAACAGTTAACCAATATTTCTACAAAGAAATTTATAAAGACTTCGTAAGCGAGTTCTTCGTGTCTGTGCCAACATTGCTGATAATTGGCTTCTGTATCACGATAATGCGCCATCCCATACTACTCTGTCAGTACAGCAATTTTTAACCTCAAAACAAATTTCAGTACTACCACAGCCACCTTATTCACCAGATATCGCTCCGTGCGACTTTTTTCTATTTCCAAGAAGTCAAAATGGCGGTCAAGGGACACCATTTTCAAACAACACAAGATGTCCAAAAAGCAGTGACGAGGGACACAAACACGTGTTCACTTATTACAGCACAACTCACTGTTGCCAACTGAGCTGTTGCATCAATGTGCCACTTGGACTAGAAGTAGCTTACAGACCAAGGTCAAAGATGGTGTGCCTACGCAAGCTGCAGGGTTGCCACATATTGCAAAGAAAAATCAGTCTCATTACTTTATTGTCGCACCTCGTATACATAAAACAGATAATCAAGGGGGTAGGATTAAAAAACTTTTTGTGGAACATCAGTGCAAAATTTCATACAAATTGTAAAGCATGTTTGGTTTACTGTAGTGTATCACAAACACAAAGTATCAATAGGTCGTTAAAATATAATCTTACTTCAATTGGTCAAAATTAATTTTTGTTTTATCAATTAAAAAATTAAGTTTAAATAATCAGTGTAGTATACACAGTAATGTAATTATTCAAAGCTTTAAAATAAGTTTACATATGTTGGCATATCAGCCTGTCTAAGTGCACATAAAATGCATTAAGTCATCTTCACAGGAATGCATTATTATACACTCTGTAAAAGAGATTAATGTGATATTTAAAAAAGAAACATTAACAAAGAGGGAACACTAAGAAATAAATACTTATAAGTATTTTAACAAAATTAAATTTAAGTAGCTGTTTACTTTATTTATTGATAAGATTCTTTAAAGGAATCTTGCAGTTCCTTCGTTAGCTCAAAATTTGATTCAAAACTTATAAAAAGAACTTTCATAAAAGTGCTGCAGAAAATGAGGCAATTAAATTAAATTAATCTTTAAAATTCCATAATTATCTTTATATGTTTCTAATGTATGACTAGATTCATTTTCGTTTTAATTGTTCAATAAAACACCAACATTTAACAATAAAATTTATTGATACACACTATACATTACAGTATTAAAACAATCATACATAAAATAATTGATGCTAAAATTTTATTTACATTAAAAGTTAAATAATATTATTTGAAAATGTTAATTAAAATAATTAACATTTTACAAATTTACAATTAATAAAATAATATTATACCAATTAGAAGTACTTAAATATTTTATAGTTTGATTTGTATCGTGAATGAACTCAGAATTAAAGTTTCTGATTTCTCATTAGAAATGAGCCATATAATAGAGATAAGATCAAGTTAGCTTTTACTGAATTAAGTAGTAGTGGTGATTTGGAAAGCATATCAGTATGAATTGTTAGTGTTTGTAAGGGGTGTTGTTTAATTATGATCGCACTTTTATAACTTTAATTTTTTCTTGCTCTTTTTTTATTTGAATTTCTTATAGATTAGAAGGAAAATAACTTACAGTTGGTAAAAATAGAAATTAATAATTCTCTTATATTATTTTTTTAAGACTTTCATATGCATTGTTAATTATACAAATGATATAGTCAGTAATTTAATAAAGATATTTCAACATTTTCTTACAAAATGAGCTTTATATTTTTTATGTTTGAATGAAAAAAAAGTTATTTAGCGAGTTAAGCAAAGCGTGAATAAAAATTATGTGGAATTAAATTAACCTATTTATGTAAAAAATATGTTTTTTACAGTTGAGATTTAATGAAATAGCCATTTTTTCATAACTAAACATATGTAAGTTTTAAGTTTAATTATTTAAAAATAAATTATTTTGAGCCTTTCAAAAAACTGTATAGCTTCACTTCAGTAGTCGCTGATTAATAGTTTTCAGTCAGCATCCATAGTAAGTCATAATTATTTTTCACGGTTAATTTGTGGCACAGCAGCGGGGGGGGGGGGTTACTTTATATCTTATAAGATAGATTAAATCATATAATAAATTTTTATTGATGTTTAAATTAATATTTTTAATAAATGTTGATAAAAGACCACCAATGACAAACAGGGTCCATCTCATTAGTTTCCATGCAGCCAAAATTGATTCTCCGTACAATAAAAATTGTGGCACTAAGATTTTTGTGGTGCTAAATCATTTCAGTTTAAAACAAAACTAGATGATCATTTAACTGATTAGCTATTTTTATTATTTTTTTTAAGTAAAGAAATGAGTTCATAATAAATTGATCTTTATTTATACTTAAATAACATATTATTATATTCATACATAATCTCAGAAAATGAAATATTGAATTTAGGTAAATTTTGGGGGTGTTGTTTTACAGTTTTATTTTGAGTGGCTTCTTTTGTTGGATTGGCCCTTGTTTAGAAAATGTTGCTAATTAAATTTAATATTACTTAAATTATTTGATAGCTTGGTTTAAACAATCAAAAACTTTTTTGTAAATTATATATACCTTCAAAATTTCTTTTCTACATTTGTTTTTGTTATCTTAAATGTTCAAAATTTATGATTAATAATAATTTTATCTCAGATTGTTTTCCTAACTTTTTTCAAGAAAGTTTATCATGACTCTAACCCTAGCACATCTTACCTGTGCTACCACTGCTTGCAATCATTGATAACTTTAAAAACTAGCCTTTAAACTGAAAACTTATACAAAAAGCAATAGTCTCCTTATAAAACATAAAATCATGAATCTTTGAAAGTAATTTTACATTTTATGAGTTTACACATCATTTTACATAAATGGGTTTGGTTTTATCATATTTTAATTAAAAGTCTTCAATCATCAAGGCATTTATGGTTGCAGGGATGTCAGGTCACAATATTCTTTAATTGATTACTCAAATTATGTTTTTGCGAACACATAAAAGAAATAAATCTTGTGTAATCTGGGTTTTAGTCATATTCATTAATTGTTTTTGTGATTGACATTTTACAAGAAATTACAAATTGTAAATTTTTATAAATATTCTGAAAAGTAATAATTTTATATTGCCTTTAAAAGGAAACTATTGAATTGCACAGTAAGAAAATACTATTTAAAATGTTATCTGCAAATCTTTATGTTATTATTTTTAATGAAAATATTTACAAAAAGTATTTTGAATGTTCTTAATACCTACTGGATCATATACAAGTTTAATAGAATCATTATGTAATGCAGTACTAAAAACAATATTTCATCTGAACAACATATAAATAAATTCAAAATAAATCAGCTTCTCACTTTGCAAAAGGAAAAATTATATTAGAAAAAAAAATTTGAAAGATAAAAAATGCATAAGATGATTTTCTCCGATTTTTACCATTAAATGTATAAATTTATATTGAGATAAATTTTTATCCAAGATAATTTAAGTTGATTGGAGTTGTTGTTTGATCATAACTAAATATGGTGCTATGTCAGCACCATATATTATAGTATTGATTGGGCACTGAATATGACTATTGTTTGAATCAAAATGCAAATCCATACATTCTGTAAAGTAAGCAGATGCATCTAGAATGAATGAAAACTTTATAATTTAAAATTTGGCAATCAACACAGTTATAGTAATTTGTGTATTTTTTCAAATTAACCATTTTAGTAACAAATACTATTTTACAAGCAGTATTTACTGAAATATTTTGGTAGAATTAAAAAAAAAAAAATCCACTACGAGAAAAATTTTCCCTTTATATATATATATTTTTTTCCATCATCTAGCATATTGTTATTATTTATTTTTTATATTACTTACAGTTTCTATAGCGTACTGATTTTATTTCCAGTTCATTCACTAATGTAAATCAATCAGTAGAGTCATTCTATTAAATGTTAATCTTTGTTTATTATTAAAAACTAGCTTAGGTTTTATTTTGCACTGAAGTTATATTTTATAAAAAAACATACAATCTGCAATAATTCAACAACTGTCTGGTCATAGGTTTGTGTTGTAAATAAATTAAGTGTAATAATTTTGTTTTGAGTTGCTTATCTTTCAAATTCATATGGTGATTTTTAAAACTATTATAAATATTATTTATTTAATCCGGAGAAAAAATAATAAATAATTTTAAAAAAAAGAAGAATTATATTAGATGTTTTTAGTTAACATCCAAGAGATCATAGGAAATTCTCTGTGGTTATTTAAATCCATTACTATATTGTATACTCTCTTTTCCTTTTGATTTCAATTGATGTTAACTGACTGGCCCTGAAAAAGAAACAGAGAACATGTTTAGATGTACTTTATATATATATATAAAACTTATATATCATTTAAAACTTTTTTACAACTAAACGTTTGATTTAATTTCATAATATTGTTGATTAAAAGTTTCAGATATTTTCCAATTTTTTTAATTTTTTTTTTCAATTGTTTCTCAGTATTTTATTTCTGTCACCACTTGTTCTATTTATGAACATAAATAAACATGTATTTTATATTTTTGAATTAGTTTAACTGCATTTGCATTTACACTAATTAAATAAAGAATCATGATTTAAAATTCTGTTTTAGATTAAAACAGCATTTGCTATCATTTAAGATACATTGTACTGAAGTAATATCATAGATTTTTTTGATATGTTGGTCTGAATATCTATAAAATTATTTTTTAATGCCCTAATATTTTATACTTGTAATTTAAGCTGAATACAAGTGTTATTCAGTGCAAATTATTTGATCTCTAATTTTTAGAATTAAGTCTCTTGACCCTGATCTGTTCTTCCTATCTCATCCTCAGTTTTCCAACTCGCCATTTTCATTTGGGTTATGTAAAATATAAAAAAATAGTTTTATTTTTTAGTATAATAAAATTTCTTTTATGTTGAATAAATTGCAGCTAGGGTAATAATATCCTGTGATTTATAGGTTAATTTTTTTTTTTTTATGAAACCTATAAAAAGAGGCTTTCGTTATCTATCAGATGCTGTTTATGTTATTATTTTATTCATGCTTAATAAATAGAAATTATGTCAGGCTAGGTCATATTAATTACCTATTTTACTAGATTTCATTACGTTATTTTTCATGACTGCTATAAAAAAATTTCATTGTTGTAATAGTGGCTAACTTGATTTTTTCAATAAGGGAAGATTTTTGTATCATTTTAAACATTAAATATATGCCCAGTTAATATATAAGTTCTTTATATGCTTTGAGGACAAACTCATTTGATGAAAAACATCAAAATTTATTGTAGTTTATATCGAGTTTTTTCTACAAAATTCTAACACTTGTGAAATACTTATAAACAGTAATACAAGAAGCAGTAGAATGCTGGACTACATGACAGTTTTTGCATTTTATTGAGGAATTTTTGTCATCAAAGAGTGTTTTATGATTATAATTATAACTTACATCTTTTAATACTGCAAAATAATAAAGAAAATTATTTAAATTATAATGAAATATACACTTTAAGCACTATATAACAAATTCTCCCTAGTAACAAAATTTTACTGTCCCTATTGAAATTTTTATAATAATGCGTGTACAATTTCTTCATATAATAAAATTGATTTCTTAAAAACAAAATCTTGAAGAAATTCTTATTTGAAAAATCACAGTTTAAAACTGTTTGCCAAATCAGTATTAAATCTGTTCTAAATATACAATACACATGTCAGTAAACCACACTGCTTTTTCAATCACATTCTGGTCATCCAAAGCGCTTGCACCGAGCAATTTAAGGTGCAAAGTGATTTCTCCTGAGCATTTGATGTGCTCTACGGGTGCTGCAACAAGTGTTGAGAAGGGTTCTATGTAGAGGGCTGATGTGAGTAAATTTATTTATCTTTAAATCAGCACTTTTATTTCATTTTGTTTTCAGACAAACTGTGTATATTATACTTCTGAGAAAACCAATTTTATACATTTCTTCAAAATAAAACTTAATATATATATATTTTTTTCCTAATTACCTCAGTATACTTAATAAGTGATATATAAATCAAAGAATTAAATAAAATGTTTTTTAGTTAGTTTATTATATTTTTATGTACTGTCATTACAGTCTAGTAATGACAAAAAGTATTGTCAATGAAATTGTAGAGTCTGAAAGTGAAATTAACCAGAAATTGTCTTAAATGGTTTGGTAAAATTAAAAGAAAGACACAGAAGAAAAATTTTGAATTTACTCAAAGTTTGTTTTGAGTAAGAGATTTTGAGACCAAGATTTCAAAAAAAAATTATATTTCAGAAAAATTATATAACAAGAATTAATTATCTAAACAGAATTACACGATTTCTTTTTACAAATAAATTGAATTTTTTTTTTATATTTTAATAATTATATACACTGTTTAGTTCTATATTATAAATAAAAACAGTCTATGTTTGTTGTGTCCAAGAATTTCTTTAAAATAAAAATCTGTTAAGAAAATTTTTTACTGGTAGTAATGGTTTTATTTAAAATAATAAAACAATAACATTATTCTGAATAAGAAATTTATAATGTGGTTTTCTAATTTAACGATTAATTTGTTGCGATGCAAGAATCATCACCTCTGAATAAAGCAAATGACTATATTATTAATTTTTTTTTCTGGCTTTCAGTTTTTTGTTATATGGAAGATTGATTATATGTGTGAGAATGTTTGTGTTGTGAGAGTTAAAAAGCAAAAAATAATTTTCTGAAAAATGAAACCTTGTCAGATGATGTTTAAAAATAAACATGTTTTGTTATACGTATAAGTTATATATAACTTATACGTACATGTTTGTAATTGTAAATAGTTTTGTCATTTTATCTATTGTAATTTAACTGTTTGGAAATCTGAGCTTAAATTTCATCCTGTTTAATAGATAACACAGTAAACCACAGAAATTAAATTTGGATTAAAACATTGTAAAATTATTGAATGTAAGTTACAGTTTGAATTATAATTACCTCTTGAGAAAAAAAATCATTCGGTATCAGTTTTTTAAATTTTACTTTTGTACTTAGTATGATTCATAACCGTTGTTGTCAGTCTGTTGGGCTAGTGCAAGGTGACCTGCATCAATTCCATTGGTTCCAGCAGCGTCTGTGTGATGATAAAGATGTTTACTGTGTCCTGATTTATGTACTACAGCGTTAAATCCATTGTGTTTATCGGCAGTGTATTCTACTGTTCTTATACTGCCATCGGGTTCGACGAGACTGTATTGTCCTTTGACTACATCACCGTCTCGTGATTCATGTGCACTCTTTACATCACCTGTGTGATGATCTTGTACACCATATTTGTAAGAGTATTTTGGATGTGCCTGAAAAAAATAAAAATATAACTCAATATCTGTTATGATTTGGATCCTAGAGTTGTAATTGTATAGTGTAGTACAGTATATATTATATTTTTTTGTTTTTTTATTTTTATTTTTGGTTTGAAGTTGTATTTTAAACATTACCCTTCTTATTATTAAAAAAATATATAGAATAATCCGATGAAAATTAATTAATTAATTTGTTGGTGTATGGCTAGGTTTGATATTTTATACTAAAAAATTTTCCAAAGTAACATTGAAAGCCCTTCCGTCAATTTCTAGATTAAACTCTGTGTTCCAGTCTACTGTGGTCTGTTCCATTCTATTGTGATCTGAAATTATTGCATCAAAATCCTTGGTAATAATTAATAGTAGCATGATAAAAAGTGCTTTATATGCTTAAAGAAATATCGTGTCAGTTTTATTCTTATAAGAGGAGTCAGATTATCAAATAAACTATATTATACACTTCATCTTCATAAAAAAAATTCTTACAAATGAACATATTATACTTGGCAGCTGGAACTATGAAAAAAATTCTCATAATTCTGAGAACTAAATTAATATTATGAAAATGAGACACTTTAAATATCTTTTATTAAATGGTTACAATTATTTTATTCTGAAAATATATGCACGATGACAAAAAGTAGTAGAATTTTAAACATTTAAAAGACGTTTCACTTTTAAAATAAATGGAAATTGTGCTTCCAAAATATATTTTTAGAGGTAATCTTGGGCCGCCTACATTAGTGGAATGCAATAGTACTTATGTTAATAGCAATCATCTTGAAGAGGCATTTTTATTATTGAAAATATTTTAACTATGTTTTAACAGTATTATTACATTCCATCATCTTAATTTACAATTTTAATTTTTCTTTTTTTATTTCAATTTTTTTTTTTATTCCTTAATTTTTTGTTTATTTTTTATTTCCTAAAAAATATTTTATTCTGATATAATAATACAAATATACAATAATAAATACATATAATGATAATAATAATAATACTGGAATAATATTGTATAATACTATAATTCACAAATCGCATAAGGAATTGGTAAATATGCTACTAAATAAATTACAAAAGAATGCATTTGCCTGTATGGGTCATGGAAAATCATGGTTAAACCTTGATTATAGCATTATCAAAAAATACACAATTAATTAAAAAATAAAAAATTGATGTGATTAATGTTCATATTCATTATTTAAAATATAACCATGAAATAATATTAAGTTAAATATATAAAGATAAATAACTGTAAAATTTTACACCCTCAATTCAGAAGGTGTTAATGAAAATCATTTCAGCACAAATTTGATATACATTGAATGGGATGCAAAAAATTCTGGGCTTTTAAATTTATTTAATTAGTAATGCTTAAAAATTCATCAACGAGTAGTTTGTGTAAAAAAAAAACCTTTTAATAAGTTGATGGAGCATTTTCTTAAACAGTTTGCAATAGTTAGGTAAAAATAGCAGTCAAAGGGCACAATAAGGCTCCCTTTCTTATAAGCCAAAGTACTGTGTTCAAGTAAAACAAAAACAGTTTTGTTGCTTAGCAAGATAGAGGTGAATATTATTATATTTAATATTTAAGAATAAATGAATATTATTTTTAGCAAACATGGGCTTTTCATAAATATAATTTATTGTTTTATTCATATTATTATTCTTATATTCTTATTCTTATTCATATAGATAAGTTAACATTTTTAAGATTTCTAAATATTGATCTACATGATCCTTATGTATAGGCACCAGACTGAATATCCGATTATCATTTTTGTATGTTAAAACCTTTTTTTTAACTTTTTGAGGTATCCCCAAGAAATGATACTATACTTCAGGTGGTGATATACAAAAGCATAATAAATATTTAATAATGATGATAAGTTTTAGCATTTCATTAACACTTATCGAAGCAAAACAATATAGTTGTTTATTTTGTTACAAATGAAATCAATTCATTCCAAGAGAGTTTGTCTTCTTATAAAACACCCAAAAATTTCACTTTGTGGGCAACAGAAATACTTTTGTTTTTAGTAATGGGAATTCCATCTGTGGAATTAGCGATGGTATTTATACCTGAGAAGCATAATGTAAAGATTTTATTCATACATTCAAAAATAGTCTGTAAAGATTCATCCTGTGAGTAGTTCTTTGAACCACTTACATAGAATCTTTAATAGTTTTAATTAATCCTCTTCTCTATCTTCTCCACTCATCTCTGATAATGCGGAGAGAAAGGCATGAGGTAAAAATTATGTGGGTCATTAGGACTATCTTTTAATATTGCAAGAATAACAAATCATGCATTACATGAATATTACTTTAATAAGTTCTAAAAAAAAATTTATTAAATAAAAATAGAATATATTTGTAAGATAGTAATATGAAGATTTTTAACTGGAAATGTTAAGTATTTATTACAATTCATGAGAAGAGAATCAAATATTACACTAAATGCCGATGAGCAATCTGAGGACATTTGTCTTGGTAATTGCCATGATTTATAAAATTAATTGTTTTACTTAATGTTTTATTTTTTCATAGAGATCGTGGTTTTATTTAGAATTAAATTAAAAACATTACCATAATAATGTTAAGCTATAACTTGGGCAAGGATGTGGCTGAGTAAAAGTGAACCTATTAATCTTCTCTTACTAATGTTACTTTATGCGTAATTTACTCTCTTCATTTAAATTCAATATGTAATTAATCTATCATGCTGATTGAAAATGTTTCTTTTCTTTCTTTATAATTACATTTTGCCAATATCAAAGTCAATATCAAAATGTTATAGAAAATTATTTTTGTTCTGGTCTTCTTCTCAGATTTATTACAGTTTTTACAATCACTTATTATGTATATTAACATGTATTTTAATTTAGAATAATCTTTTGTTTATTGTTTTTATAGTCCATTGTACTTACATGGTAATCGATATCGACGTGATGTCCTTGTCCATGACCTCCGTAACTTTGAGCGAAGTCTTGTAAGTGCTGTTGTCCGTATGATATTGCCTGTTGTCGTTCGGCGTGGTCTTGCTCTACATATGATACTGGTTGTTCTGCGATTTGTTCTTGTTGTTGTTGTTGTTGTTGTTGTTGTTGGTGTTCACCGCCGATGTATCCTACATCATAATCGCCCACACCATCCTCTGAATTTGTGTATTCATGTTGTGGTGCACAATTAATAACTCCTACTAATACAGCTAAAATAACAAACTGAAAAAAAAAATTGCATTATAAATTATTATTTATTTATATTTCTGTAAGATGATTTAATTTAGACTAAATAAATAAATCTTTTATTTTGATTGGTATATAATAATGATGTGCTATATAAATCACATCAGAAATAGTAGATATGCTATTCCATCGATAAAACAAAAAGAAATTTTCTCAGCATTTACCAGATGGTTAAAGAGAAGCTATGGTAAACAACTGATCAAAGCAGCATCACAAAATCCACAAGTAATTGAAAAATAAATACATGTGATTAAAGGCCATGTTAATTATTTAGAATATAAACACATGAAATAATATTAACTGAAATATTTGAAGATAATAAATATATAAAATTACAAATTAATTTACAATTCAGCAGATGTTATTGAAAATTATTTGAGCACATATTTATGTAAATATTAGATGGAGAAACAGAAAATTCAGGGGTTTTTAAAATAATTTACTTAGGATCATTTAAAAATTCATTGACTGGATAAAAAATATGTTTCTGTAAAAACATATTTTTTACTGTTATTTAAATAAAGTGTCTCCCTCTATGAATCATGAGAGCTTGCCAGTGGTGAGAGGGCTTGAGTGCTCAGTGATACAGAGTAGCTGGACCGAAGGTGCAACCATATTGGAGAGGTATCTGTTGAGAGCCAGACTAAGGAATGATTCCTGAAAGAGAGCAGCAGTTCTTTCAGTAGTTGTTAAGGTCATAGGTCAGGATGACTTAAACGGCCATATCAACATCACTGAATCCTCTGAGAACTGCGCAGCTAAAAGCAATGGAAAACTACAGCTGCTTTTTTGTCAAGAAAATGTAGCTCTCTGCAGTTTCATATAAAATAATGGAGGCACCTCATTGGTAAAATATTCCAGAGGTAAACTAGTCCCCCATTCGGATCTCTGGGTGGGGACTACTATGGAAGGGAAAATTAAAAAATAACATTTTAAGTCAGAGCGTGGAATGTTAGAAGTTTAAAAAAGGTTGGTAGGTTAGAAAATTTAAAGAGAGAATGGATAGAATAAATGTAGATGTAGTAGGAATTAGCAAGGTTCGGTAGGAAGAGGAAAACGACTTTCGGTCAGGTGATTTTAGAATAATTAAGTCAGTTTCAAATAATGAGCAGGCAGGAGTAGGTTTCGTAATGAAAAAAGATAGGGAAGAGAGTAGAGTATTTCAAAATGCATAGCGATATAATCATTGTAATAGGTATAAAATCAAAACCTAAACCGACAACGATTGTTAAGGTCTATATGCCTACAAGCGCCCATGATGATGATGAGGTAGAATGTGTATACAAAGAAATTGATGAAGCAATTAAACACATGAAATGAGATGAAAATTTAATAATAGTTGGAGATTGGAATGCAAGCATTGGAAAAGACAAGTAAGGAAATATAGCGGGTGGATATGGGCTGGGAAAAAGGAATGAAAGAGGGAACCGACTTATAGAGTTTTGCAAGAAGTATAATTTAATAATTCCCAACACAAAGTTTAAAAATCATAATAGAAGAATATGCATATGGAAAAAGGCAGGTGACACTGCAAGGTATCATATAGATTACATCATGATTATGCAAAGATTTAGAAATCAACTCGTCAACTGCAAAGCTTATCCAGGAGCAGACATTGATAGCAACCATAATTTAGTGATAATGAAATTTAGATTGGGGTTTAAAAACCTGAAGCAAACATGTCAGATGAATTGGTGGAATTTAGAGAAGCTTGAGGAAAAGGAGGAAAGAAGATTTTTGAGAACATCACAAGAGGTCTGAGTAAAAAAGATAAGGTAGAAAATGTAGCAGAAGAATGGGAGAATGTTAAAAAGGAAATTCTTAAATCAGCAGAAGTGAACATAGGTGGAGGAAAGAGAACTTGTAGAAAACCTTGGATTTCAGACGATATATTGGAACTGATGGATGAACGTAGAAAATATAAGAATGCTAGTGATGAAGAAAGTAAAAGGAACTATTGACAATTAAGAAATACTGTAAACTTGCAAAGAAGCAAAAGAAGAGTGGATTAAAGAAAAGTGTTCAGAAGTGGAAAGAGAAATGAACATTGGTAAAATAGATGGAGCATACAGGAAAGTTAAGGAAAATTTTGGGGTTCGTAAATTAAAATCGAATAAGGTGATAAACAAAGATGGTACACCGATTTATAATACGAAAGGCGAAGTCGATAGGTGGGTGGAATATATTAAAGTTATATGGATGAATTAGAAAATAGTGTTATAGAGGAAGAAGAGGAAGTCGAAAAGGATGAAAGAGGATGTAGTAATACTGAGATGTGAATTTAAGAGAGCATTAAAAGATTTGAATGGTAGAAAGGCTCCTGGAATAGACGGAATACCTGTAGAATTACTGCAGAGTGCAGGTGAAGAAGCGATTGATAGATTATACAAACTGGCATGTAATATTTATGAAAAAGGGGAAGTTCCATCAGACTTCAAAAAGAGTGTTATAGTCATGATACCAGAGAAAGCAGGAGCAGATAAATGTGAAGAATATGGAACAATTAGTTTAACTAGCCATATATAAAAAATCTTAAATAGAATTCTGTACAAAAGAATTGAGAGGAGAGTGGAAGAAGTATTAGTAGAAGACCAATTTGGTTTCAGGAAAAGTATAGGGACAAGGGAAGCAATTTTAGGGCTCAGATTAACAGTAGAAGGAAGATTAAAGAAAAACAAACCAACATACTTGGCATTTATAGACCTAATAAAGGCATTTGATAATGTAGACTGGAATAAAATTTTCAGCATTTTAAAAAAATTAGGGTTTAAATACAGAGATAGAAGAACGATTGCTAACACTTATAGGAACCAAACAGCAACTGTAATAATTGAACATAAGAAAGAAGCCTTACTAAGAAAGGGAGTCTGACAAGGATGTTCGCTATCCCTGTTACTTTTTAATCTTTACATAGAACTAGTAGTTAATCATGTTAAAGAACAATTTAGATCTGGAGTAACAGTACAAGGTGGAAAGATAAAGATGCTATGATTTGCTGATGATATAGTAATTCTAGCTGAGAGTAAAAAATATTTAGAAGGAACAATGAACAGCATGGATGAAGTCTTACGCATGAACTACCGCATGAAAATAAACAAGAACAAAACAAAAGTAATAAAATGTAGTAGAAATAACGAAGATGGACCACTGACGGTAAAAAGGAGCGATATAAAATGGCGAATAGGACAGCCGAAATGAGCCTTCAGTCACAAATATAATTTATTTACATCAAAAATTAATTTAAACATCAGGAAAAGATTTTTGAAAGAATATGTTTGGAGTGTAGCTTTATATGGAAGTGAAACTTGGACGATCGGAGTACCTGAGAAGAAAAGATTGGAAGCTTTTGAAATGTGGTTCTGTAGTAGAATGTAAAAATCAGATGGATGGATAAAGTGACAAATAAAGAAGTGTTGCGGGAAATCGATGAAGAAAGAAGCATTTGGAAAAATATAGTTAAAAGAAGAGACAGACTAATAGGCCACATATTAAGGCATCCTGAAATAGTCGCTTTAATATTGGAGGGACAGGTAGAAGGAAAAAATTGTGCAGGCAGGCAATATTTGGAATATGTAAAACAATTTGTTAGGGATATAGGATGTAGGAAGTATACCAAAATGAAATGACTAGCACTAGATAGGGTGTCTTGGAGAGTTACCAGTCAAATTACTGAAGACAAAAAAAAAAATAAATAAAGTGTATACAAATATTTTTATTACTCACATATACATAATTTATGTTTCTATTGGAAATGTCATATAGATTTTGCAATGGCAATCTTAGTACATTGAATACATAAAAGAAATTGATGTGATAATTAAAACTGTTGTTTTAATATAATTTTATTAAAAAAAAGCCTTTTTTGTATATAGGTTGTCTATTTGTTTGTCTGTTAAGTATGTGTTTGCATTTATTACATTAATGTATTAGTTATCAATCTTTCTGTGTGTGTTCACTGAAAAAGCCATACGCTATATAAATTCATAAAAAATACTCATACTTAATTTTATATGTATGTATGTGCGTGTGCGTGTGTGGTATCTGGTTTATTTTATATTTGAAAAGTGGTTTATATAATTTATTTTATTTAAGTAATAAGTTTTTCAAATACATTTTTAAATAAAAATAACATTCTGAAAGATATTTAATCAAATTAAATTTTTCGAACTTTTTTTTTTTTATGTATATTTAAAAATGTATTTCTTCCTTAAGCATCACAGTTGAAATAGTTTTAAATCCTTATTGCAAGAGTCAGAAGTATTGTTTCCACCATACAGCTTAGAGTTTATGTTGTGAACTACATGAAATGTGTGTTTTAATTTTTACCCAGGAACATTTTATTAATTTATTTTTTTAATGAATGTGATATAATTTAATGATCATTAATAATGAAGGAAGGAAGTCTTTTGCTATAAAATTTTTACGTCCTGGTCTAGCTCTAGAACTATGCTGCAAAAAGGAAAGTGTATGTTTCCTTTTGCAGTGTGTGCTGCAAAAGGAAAGGAAGTGCAATCAGTCATTGGATTTTTTTGCATTTCTAAATGTTTCAAAATTCAGGGACCCCAAAAAATAATAAAGTAATGAGAGTTAATGTTCATATCTATATATGTAGCTTAATAACGTTTGAAGCTTATTAATGTTTGACTGGATAAACCAATTTTGATGAAATTTGTACTCATATATAAGGGGCAATGTGTTTGTAAAATTTTGGGGTCAATATCTGCAGGAAGTGGGTTGTTAGTGTTTTTTACTTATTGCATATCTTTTAATGTCTTCCTAGACATAGTAGTTTAGATAACCCAAAAATATACTTTAGGGGTGGGGTACTTAACATTTAAAGATATTGATTTTTTTAAAGTTATTTGGATTTATTTTCATGTATCATTTTTTTCCACTATATAAGAATTAATAACCTATGCCATGAAAGTATTACAACTTTTTTAGTTTTTTATACACCAAAAATTGATCAATAATAATCTACTCCCATCCTGGATTTCCAATCTTTTGAGGCATTATCTGTACGATGTCCAGTGCCAGATAGGAGTTCAACCTATTCCAACAGAAATATTTTCTTCATTCTCATTTAGTGATCCTCTATGGGTAGCTCATCAATTTGCCACTGGCCACCTCTTTCTGTTGTTTTTGATCCTTTATTTCCCAGTAGTTTTTTTGTAGGGTTTCCAAGAACTCTTTATCCTACATTGTGGTTTTACAAAACACTCGACTTGGGTTTTAAATCTCTCTCTCTCTCTCTCTCTCTCTCTCTCCCTGTGTGTGTGTGTGTATGTTTTTTATTAATATAATTATTTTAACTTTGTTTTGTGAAAGTTAAATGGAAGTTCAACTTCCTTCAGTTTGTTATTTTTATCACTCTTTTATTCAACATTTATAAATACGTATTATGTAGCATAATAAAAGAGTTGCAGGCAGATATAAAATACATATTTAAAAAGAAAGTTAAATTATCATCAACATATTACTTATTATATAATATTGCATCATAAAAAAAAAACATCAAAAATGTGATATACTTTGAATGCTTGTAATAGATCATAAAATATGTATAAATATAATGTATATTTTCTTTATAATGTGATAAATTTTAGAAAACATAGTAACATTCAACAAATGTAATTAACTACTAAATAATTTATTCGTGTATTATTAATATACATTAATAAATCATTGCATAAAATTGAGATAAACTTGACTTTCACCTCGCTAGTTAACTAGCCATGGAAAGTGTTATTAACCGATTTATCTTTTCATCAAACAAATATTGTAATTTTCTTAAAATTATGAATGTGAAAAAATACAGTTAACATTATTATTGTGGTTATTTGAACATCATTAATAAAAGTTCATATTAAAAAGCTCAATGTAAATAAAATTGTAAAATAAATTATATTTTATTGTATAAGTCTGATGTGAGTTATAATAAAGCATATTTTATATATTCTTAGTACTCCTCCTGTTAATGAATTAATTTTATCTCTTAATTTTCATTTGTATAGTAGATTCAATAACCTTATAGTTATCAGCAACCTGATGCGACTCAAAAATTCATTTACCAAAAATTGCAAAAACAATAAGCATTCCACACTGAGCTATCAATGAAAGCAAGGAATGAAGTAATTTTTTCTGTTACCGTTTTTGCTGAACTACCAAATATATTGTTGCTCATCAAAATGAAACCCACAGAAATGCATATTTCATCACAGTGAAAAAGATAATTTAAAGGTAATAATAATTTAAAGGAACAAGTTATGTTCTCATTTCTATAGGCCCTTACCTTAGTTTCATTTAATTGATATTTAAATAACATATTTTTTATTGTTTTATATTAAAAAAAATTTCATTAAATTGTTTACATTTATTTTTATATTTATTCAAGTTTTCTACAATTACTTTTATATTATATGGAATATTTGATCGATAATACTAAAAATAAATCTTTTAGTATTATGCTGTTACACATACTTTTAGGAAAAATACATACTTTAATGAAAAATATAAAATAACTAAAAGGAGTAGGCTAGAAGATTTAAGACCCTTTATATCTAATTATTTCAAACGTTGTTCAGATTGCTGTACTGAATCTAGTTCAGTACAGTAGCTGTAAAACCAGCTAATAAATAGCAGATTGAACTTGTACTTTCAATACTTGACCTTTATATTTTTTTTACTCACCTGTCACCTGTAATTTGTAGTACTTAAATTTCTCTGTTGTTAATTTAAAAGCACATACATATATATGTTTACTTGTTTACTGTTTACATATATATATATATATATATCTTCTTTTGTTTTTTTTTTATTTATCTCTTAGGCACTTTCACAGTTGTCTTACAGTCCATTATTTAATTTTACTTCTTGTTTAGAAATTATATACTTTTTTTGTAAAAATATTTCAAATTTTGGAATTAAATTAGTAAAAATAGAAAAAATTCTTTCTCAGTCATACCTAATGATAATTTTTTTAATTATATTAAACAAGTAAAAAACTTGTTTACACTATGAATGCATTTTAACCATTTATGCAATAAAAGTAAGAGAATGTATATAGTTTCACTTTATTTAAGCTGCTATGATCTGTTTTGATGTTACATTTATCAATTATTTGCATGTGTTTTGTGTGTGTGTGTTGAAACTAGCATGACCATTTTCAAGGTACCCCTTTAGGCTTAACCCATTCTAGGCTTACTAAGAAATTTAAAAAGTGAAGAAGTTTCCTGTCGCCTTCTTTATTAAACCAAAGATACTGTTGCACTTCGACATGCCAAAGCCATCAAAATTTTAATAATATTTAGGTCTACGTGTGGCACTTTCACTTAAGTTATTGCTACAAAGACCAATCTTTGTGGTTATAATCTTAAGAGTAACTTTGCGCTATACTTCTTGTATCTCAGGTCTTTTAAGTATGTCATGAACATAAAAATTATCAGAAAAAGTAATTGAAAATAGCAAATTAATTTAAAAATTTGAAATCGTGTATATTTCCTTTAACGAATGATACAGTGTCATTCATTGCTTCTGAATAGAAAAGAATACATTAATTTATTGTTTTATGTTATCTGTTCAAGTATTCTTTATGGCTGTGTCACATCTAAAAAACCTAAAGTACAAGAAATTCTAATCAAAATTATTTTTGTAGAGTTGAGTATCTCTTACATTTTGATGGGTTTAAAATATGTAACAATATGTCTTGCTCAAGAAAGTAAACAATTGGAAAATATTACACCTGGGTGGGTGGGTATTTTTAAGTGTGAATAGTTAAATAAAACATAAGTTTGTAAATTGGACTAATCTTAAATATCATTTGGTAAATTTTGATTTTGAGTAGAAAATGTTATGCAATCAGCTGTTCCTTTTTTTAAGCAAAGTGTAATTTTTATATGAATAGTTGATTGGATAATGATAATTATTAAAGGAAATATGTATGTTTAAAATTTATTCATAAAAATAAACAAAGGATTAATTTACAATAATACTGAAGGATAGTTTTACAATAATACTGAAAAATTCAATTCAATTAAACATACATTATTTAAAAATAAAAGTAAAAACTGAATTAAATTAATTTTAAAATTAAACTAATTACTTTCCCATCTAGATAACACTATAGTAGAGCTACAGCTCTAGAAGGGAAGTAATTTAATTAGACCAATTTGGGCATATGCGGTTTTCACTGGATCTTCATGTTTTCATACCTAAGGAACCCAAAAAACCAGAGGGAAATTTTCTGAATGTTAATGTTCATATACATGCTTGTGTGTTTGGTGTTGGCCTCTAAATCACCTTATATCTCTAGAACTGCTGGACCGATTTTGACCGAACTCGGTCAGATTACTTCTATATATGGCGCATTGATGTCCCAGTTTTTCTCAGTTAAAATATAAAATATTATTTTTTTATGTTACTTACAAGTTTAATATTATAGTTTCTGATCCTTTTTTTGTACTCTTAGTAATATAAAATTAATTATTAAATGAAATTATTTATTTTCATATTACTATAAAAGCTGTGGTAGTAAAGATTAATTATTTCATATTTAGATCACAGTTGCATGTTAAATTTAAAGTACAATTATCATTAGAATAATTACATTACGTAGATTTTTTTTGAGTTTTGTTATTAAGTTTCTAAATATATTTTTAATAAAATTATAAATTATTCCTGAGGATGTTAAATCATCACCATAAAACGGTCATCCACGCTTTTTGTAATAATTATTTATAATATTAAGGAAATAATTTTTATTTCTTTAATGAATGGAAAGTTTTCAACGGAACGATATCTTAAACTTTCTTTTTTTTAATACTTTTATTTATAGTCGAATCAATAATTAAAGTCATTAACGACATGTATAATGTAACTGTACCGGTAAGTCTGTAGTTTTTAACAAACTCAGGCCGATCATTCCCGAGACGTTGAGTTAATTGAAGCATAACCACCATAGAACACCGGTATCCTCGATCTACTATTCAAATCCGAATAAAAGAGACTACCTTTATTAGGATTTGAACCTGAAAATTTCGACTTCGAAATCAGCTGATTTACGACGACGAGTTCACCACCAGACCGACTCGGTGGATTGGTTTTTTTCAGAATACATTTGTTATTATTTTACAAAATATTTCAGAAAATTATGACACAAATTTATATTTTTTATTCATTTACAAAATAATAAAGATTTTCAATTCGATATCTTTCTGAGAAAGTTTTTCTACCGGTCTCTAAATATAAATAAATGTTTTATTCGGATCGGTACACAATAATATACTACATAGATGACGTCAGGAATAGGCACATATGTTATTCCGCGTACAAAACAAAGGAACTACTCAAGTTTTTGCCTCATGAATCGAGAAAAACTGTGGTATAACTTTGATCAGAATAGCATTACAAAATAAACAGTTAATTGTAAAACTAAAATTAGATGCGGTTAAAGTCATATTAATTATTTAAAAAATAAAAAAAAACGTTATTATTAAAATAAATATAAAATAATAATAAAACACAATTAAGGAAGGCTGTAATGAAAATTCTTTACGTACATTATTTGTACACGTCGAACGAGATACAGGAAATTAAGTTTTTTTTAAAAAATGTTTAGTTAATATTAATTAAAAAATTTATCAACAGATTATTATTTTTTTGGTAAAAGAAATTGTCTTATTTTAAAGGACCCGGTAATAAACAGATCTGTTGTCTATTTTAATAGAGATAGATTAGTGATGTTCTTATTTTTAGCAAAGATTGACGACATTCATAAACATAAACATTTTTAATTTTCTAAATATATCGGTCTCCATGATTTCATACTTACGGGTACCAGTAGGTTTCTCCCGGAAATTGACAGCGATAAATTTTCTTTAATAAAAATGAATGTTTTTATGCACGATGTATAGATAATTTTCTTTTTTTTTTTGTCATCTTTGATTAGTTTATTAATATATGTAGCCTCCTATTATTCTGGGATACAAATTATGTTTTAAACGAAACATCCAAGAAAAAACTTGGAAAATTTGAGATAAAAAATATTGATAATCTCGTATTCCAGGCAGGTTAAATTGACTTCCAACCGTAGATTTTTTTTTCGTTTCCTATTAAGGTATAGTTTTGCCGTATAGATGGTGTTTTTTTTTTTTTTTGTTGGCTTTCCCAAATAAAAATAAACTAAAAAAAAATTAAAGATAAAAATATTCCTAAAAATACGACCTCTCTCTACTTTTTTCTGTTTAGCCTCCAGAACCACCGTAAGGTATTATTTCTGAAGGTGAATGAGGATGACATATATGAATGTAAATTAAAACAGTCTTTTATTTTTTAGTCTTTTATTATTTTTTTTTGTCTCTTATTTTTTTATTTCAGCCTTGAAAAGTCTCAGGCGACCTTCCTGAGAATTGAGATTAATTGAAACCCGACCACCAAAGAACACCGGTATCCATGATCTAATATTCAAATCCGTATAAAAGTAACTGCCTTTACTAGGATTTGAACCATAGTAAATAAAGTTTTTGGTAGTTTTTTTTTAATTAATGAAAAATTATATTGTCAGTGTATTAAAAGGTCAGCGTTTATAATCCTGTGTTAAATGAAAAGTAAACTTTTTGAAAAGTATCATTAAAAGAAAAAAAAAATAATAGTTTTGAATGATTCGAAACCATTATTGTTTATGGAAACTCTTATTTATTTTTTAGTGGTTAATATTTGTATTTATTCGTATAACAGCAGTTTTCTCAGACCATTTTGTAACGAATCGTAATAAAAATTAACGAAGTCATATCAATATCAGTTTGTTTCTAATTGATATTTTATCCCATAACGTCAAACTTTTCTAAGTGAAACAAAATATTATTTATTTTCTAAATTTATTGTTTATCTTAAAATTATGTGAAAAAAATTGATATCCAATAGAAAAATAAAGAAAGATTCAAAATATGAACTGCCGTTTTTGAGAAATTGAATTTTTAAATTAAGAAATTTTTTGAATGTAATTCTTTGATAATCATTTGAATTGTTTATAAAATTAAAAATATCTGCAGTACAGATATATTTTTAAAATTTTTCTAAATTTTATTTATTATATCTACTTAAAAGACTTTTTTCTAATTTTACATAAAATTACTTTACCTGAGATCTGTGATACATTTTCCTTGTATTGTATAAAATATTATTACTTAAGTAAATAAATAAATAATATAAAATCGAAGTAAGTATACGTTCCAATGTAGACAGAAGCACTAACACAACACGCACTGTGCTCCCTTACTTAGTGTCCATAACTATATAAGCACGAGAGAAGTCTTATTAAACAATAACTGATGTCAGTGAAAGTAGAACAGAAAGACGTTTTCAGATGTCGGGGGAATAAAATGATAAAGATGAAATATAATGGGAAGGGGGATTAGGAGTCTTCATTTAGACCAGAAATAACGGGGAAATAAAAAAATACAATTGTGAAAACTATTAGGACATTATTTTCATTATACGAAATAACATTGCATACGAAGTGGAGGGGATTTAAAGAAAAATCATAATCCTTATTTTTTTCTATTATTTATTTATTATTATTATACAATCATTTTAGTTACACTTATGTTATAATCAGAAGGATTAGTTATTATTATTATTAATGCTTCATAAGGTTACGTATTATCAAATAATATTTTTTTAGAGCATTTGAACGCAGTATCGAGTTAGAAGTTTTATTTCATTTTAAAATTGATTTGTTGAATCTCTCGATGATTAATATCATAATAAATAAATTAGTACAATAACTTGTTTACATTATTTTACTTTCAAACAGGTATTAATAATTTATAGAATATAAAATCAAAAACAGGAAAATACTTCAAATAAATTTACAGGAAAAACATGCTGTAGTGCATTTTGTACTTTATATATTCAACAGTAGATAAAGAAAATCTAAAGAAAAAACCGGAAAAGGATTGAAAGATTTTTTCGGCCCTGTCCTTTATCCTCCAATAAAATTAAGTTTTAATTAAAATTTATTTAATTTTAAATAAAAATTTTTAATTTTAATTTTAAAAAAATTCGGCTTATACCAATTCAGAAATCAAACAATATTTAGTAATATAAAGTTAATTATTTTATTAAATAAAATTAATGTAAATAAGAGTTACCAATATAATAGTAAAAATAGTTTTTACATTGGTCTGGCTGGCCGTTACATCAACCATATTTGACCCATAGTTGCGAAAACTATCAAAATGTTCAGTGAAAAGTTTAATTCCTATTTGATCTCCATTATTAAAAGTATAATTGAATAAAAAACCAAAATTATTAGGAAAAAAACTGGTGCTTTTTCGTTTTATGCCACCCAAAAATTCTTGCCCAAATCAACTCAAATGAGTATTATGTTGAAAAAACAACTTTTAGGCGAGAAAAAAGGTAAAAAAATCTTTTCTCGATTTTTTTCCATTTTTTAAAAATTAAATCAAAGGAATATAATTATTATTATTTTGTATATTTATTTGACCAGCAGTAAATAAACATAATATAGTATCAAATGATGATCTTTAACCATGTATTATTGCTTAAACCAATTTCTGATCGACAAGTTCATTTTTTGCATAGCCACCTATCACGTCCATTTAAATTCAATGTCATCATTAGATGTACTCATTTAATATAACCATTTATATTTATTTATTTTATAAACATAATTTAACCAAACTTAACCTACGCTCGCTTCGCTCGTTAACCTTGACTAATTAATACAGTAATGTTTTGAGTAATTAAATAATAAATTCGTTGTTGTTACTATCATTCCTCGACATTTAATGTTTTATTTTGTTAGGTTAATTTTAAAATGTAATCGTTCTATATTTGCTATGTAAGTTTTTGTAGGATACGTTAAATGGCCGTGAATTTTTTATCCTATTTCGGCGAAGTGTGTTATGTGATGTTTTTTCTTTTCAACCTGGATCAACTCAAGGTTTTCTGTGAACAATGGGTACCCAGGAGTCCCAGATTTTAAACCTTAATTTTGGCTTCTATGGGAACCCCTTTTTTAAAAACTGTTCCACGTCTAAATATTAAATGTACTTGAATTTGAAAATTCAAGTAAATTTTTAATTCATCTTGAAATTAAAGTTTAAAAAAAATTATATTTTAAGTACGGGTCCCATTCAGCTTCCTTGTTTTTTGGGGTTAAAAAGTTTATTTATTGTGATAATCATTTACTTCAAAATTTCGGTGCAGCGCTATTCAATAAAAAAATGATCCTTTAAAAAACAATAGACATGTAGCCGAGAAAGTAAAAAGTAAATTAATATACAGATTATATCACGAAGTTCTTCCGGGACTTTCATAACCACTCGTGAAAATAATGGAAAAAGTTCACATAAACATATGTCCTAAAATGCTTCGTTGGCGAATTACGGTTAGTGAAAGATTTCGCTCGGATTTCAGCGACCCCACTGAAATGAGGTCGTAATGTAATTTTTGTGACTTTAATTATGAGACAGAATTAATTTCCTTTGTTTTATTCAATTTATCTTACACCATTTTGTTCACAATGAAATTCTATACAAGTTTTGTTTAAAATTATTATGTCTTTATTACCCGTTTAACAAAATTATTGTTCGTCAAACATAAAAGCAGGGGTTTTTACCCCAGTTTATTGGGTTTCATTCCAGATTTCTCAATAACCAAAGGAAATATACGGTTCTGGACTACTATTGCAGATAGTTTATTCGATTTTCAGGTCAAAAAAAATAAGAAATCATTAATTCTGTCTTTAATTAACGTCCTAAAGATTTCAGCACGATTTCATTTCACCAGGGTAGCTGAAATTCGAGCGAAATCTTTCACTAGCTGTAACTCGCAAACGAAACATTTTAGGACATATGTTTATATGAACCTTTTCCATTTTTTTCACAAGTAGAATAGGTATGAAAGTCCTGGGAGGAGGACTTCGTGATCCAATCTGTATAATTATAAAAAAGATATTAACAAGAAGAATGGTAGTAATAATAATAATAATAATAATAATAAAGCGATTCTATAAAAGTTTTTTTTTATAATGAATGATATACACGCACTATTGTGTTCACTTATTTAAATGTTTATTGCCGTTCCAATGCAATACTAAAAATATAATTGTTGGAATCCAACTGTTAACAGTGCAAACTTATGAAATAAATTATTTCAAGAAATTTTGATGAAATTAATTACTTCCTTGAATGAAGTAAAGGAAGTACTGTGATCGCGAAACATTTCGGTTTTTTAATTTCAACGGAAATATCCATCTTGACCATCCCTGAATCCTTTTTTACTAGTTTTGGCGTGACGTCTGAACATACATATGTATCTCGCATAACTCAAAAATGATTGGCCGTAGGATGTTGATAATGTGGATTTAGGACTGCTGTAACATCTAGTTGTGCACCTCTCCTTTTGATTCCAATCGACTGAACCAAAAGTGTTTAAAAAAAATCCCCAAAAAATTGGATTTTGGACTTTTCTTAATTGCAGTAATAAGCCCTCATTGAAAACTTTTCAACGATATTTCATAAGTGCTGCTTATTTTCACTGGTTTCACAGTTATAGCTAAATAAAATTTTAATTAATGAAATATTTGGGTCTTACAAGGAGAAGGCACACATCAGTTCGAATCATACTTCATTTCCTTTTTTTTAACTTTTTCTTTTTTTAAATTTATTATTAATTAATATAATTAATATTAATAATTAATATAATAACTTCTGATTATAAAAAAGGTTTTATGATAAATAGTAATTAAATAATAATAAAAAAAAACTATGAAAAAATATCAGAAGTTATTAATGAAATAAAATTTTATGTACTTTTTATTTAAAAAAAAATGTATATATGTAATTTAATAGGCGTACAAGGAAGTCATATGGAATCCACATCAGTCTTTTTTTAATAAGCTTTAAAGTTGATAAATTAATTTATTTTTTAAAATATTGATTGATTATTTTTTTAAATTTTTAGTTCCTTTATTTTTTAATATTGAAAATGTTTCGTTTAATACCCGGTTTAAAAAATTTCTTCGATATGTTTTGTTTTTAATAAATTTCTAAATTCTTACGTTTGTATTTAGTTTATGTAGACTACTCGTACCATTTTACTCAGAATCTAATTTTTTTAAATTTTGTTTAAAACGTTTATGTGTTTATTATCCTTTCAATAAATTTATTTTACCCCAAACTTAAAATAGTATGTTTTTTATCTTGATGTTTTGTCTTTTATCCAAGATTTTTTGAAAACTTCCAAAAGCACAGTTAGGGACCTATTTTTTCAATTTTTCAAGCCATATTTCATATAAATTTATTCCTTAATTTGGGTCCCAAGAATTAGGTTCTGGATTAATTTTACCGAAGGCACAGAAATCAGGGCGAAATCTTTCATCTGTCCCCCGATGATTTATTTATATTGAGCATTGATGCAGGTAAATTTTGCTTACGATTGGTCAAGAAAGTGGGCAGACACGGGATCTATGATAAACGTAACTGGCTATCCTCCTCTGGGTAGGTATACCAGAGGACCGGTTTACCAGAGCCCAATCATCATTGGGCTCGTATTTCAAAATTTAATTCAAAAGGTAGAATAATTTTCTTGTATAATTTTTTACTTACTTAATTAAGTTCCACTTAATTTTCCTTAATTATCGTTCTGGATAGACAACTCTTTGCTGGCCTGTTTTAGTCTTCGCTAAATTAAAAAAAATAATGCGATATTGTTTCATTTTGTAAAGAATATTTCTTTTTTTTAAGTCTAAAAGGCTTGCTCATTATCAAACAGAATAATTTCGGTGATTGTTTTGTTATCTTATTGACGGTCTTTCTGTGGTCCCGTTGAAAGTTTCTTTCAAATATTATGGTTTTTGAATAAAAAATTAAATCTTCATATCAATAAATTTGAAGTTCCGATTTTGAGAATCGTTTACCATTATCGTTGCTCTTAATTAGAATCGGATATCAGTAGTATATAATTATTTATATGACTAATCTCAATTTAATATTCCGATTATTCTCTTGGAAATTTTCAAGAAAATTAATTGGAAAACTTGACATATTCGCAGTAGCCGGTTAGTCTAGCCAGAACCTGGACCTTCGGGGTTCAGGTCAGCTCAGGCGAATCCCAGGTCCAACTCAGCGGCTTCTCGGGACCTCCCGGGCCAAGAGGCCTATCCCTTGGTCACAGAACTCGGTTCGCTCGCCATTTCCAATTTTCCAGGGGGACCGGCGCCCTGCACACCCGTAGAGCTTGCGTCGGTCGCCATTCCATTCCCATCTACCCAGAGGGCTCCACCCCTGGTCCCCAGCTCTGTACGTTATCTTCACGGTTGTGAGAATAATACTAATAAATAACAATTATAGAATTCAGGCTTTATAGAAACCTGGATAAGAAACTAAATTACAATATATATTATAATAGTAACTTTTTTATTTTTTTTTAGATCCCGCATTCACGAATGTGCTCAATCCAGGGGAGTGTTCTTTCGCCTCCACAGGCCTCCTCGCCCACCGACTATATTTCCGGCACGGCAGGTCGGCCCATCGATTCTGAAACTTATCCATTTTCTACATCGTCTACCTCAACTGCAGGAACGGGGATAACCGGACCCGGCAATGCCGAGTGTAATAGTAACTACGGTAACTAAAGTACACACAATTTGGATCTTTTTTCAACTCTCATTATACTTTGGCTAGATAATTTTTATAGTTTCTAGTTAATAGCTTCTAAACTTTACGTGGTTTAGAAACACTGGAGGAAATACTGTTTTATAGTGTCTTAAATTAGCTTTTCTTGATGTGGATTTTCGGTAGATTTCATGAGAAAGCTACCAATTGTAATTGGTACCATGATTCGACTTCCGGAAAATTTCGACATATCTTCGCGTTTCACATCCTCCAGACCTCAAAACCACCGTCAGCTCAAAAGTTTATATATATATATATATATATATTTCAAGGGTGCAGTTAAATAATGTCGGAGAAAATCCATCGCCTGTGTTACAGCAGGTTTCATTTCAAATGGATCTGATAAATTCGTCTTGAAGTTTGACTTTTGGAAATGTTTCTCTCAGTATTTCTTTAATTATATTATTGTTTTATTATCAAATTTAAATTATTCGAGCACTTCGAAATCTAAATTCTTAATATATATATATATATATATTTCACTTTCTTGTGGACACGATAACTGCCGTAATTTTGCGCCAATCACTTTCAAATTTTTCCTTAAAAATAACTCGTCCCAAAATCTTGGTTGAGTTCCTTAACGGTCAAAATCGGACTATCGGGGTGGTCTTTTTCGAAAAAACAAAATATCGCTATAACTTTCTTATTAGTAAAATATCGAATTCGTTTAAAGTTCGAACTATTCTTTGGATAAGGACCTGCAACCTGTAATAGTACTAAATAATCCGCAAAACCCAAAATATCAATTCCTAGCCCTTTAGATTTTGTCCATAGTTTTACTGTTTTTGAAAGGTTTAAAGTTTGTTTTTAATTTCTTTTGTCCATTCTCTCATCACCTTTCAAGGGTACAGTTAAAAAGTGTCGTAGAAACTCCATCGCCTGTCTTAGAGCACGTTTCATTTCAAATGGATCTGATAAATTCGCCTTGAATTTTGACTTTTGAAAATGTTTCTCTCAGTGTGTATTTAATTGTATTACTGTTTTATTATCAAATTTAAATTCTTCGAGCACTTAAAAATCTAAATTCTTAAACTTAAATTTTTTTGTTAAAATTTTCCTTTTTTTTCTTTTATTTATTATTTTTTGAAAGATAAAAATGATTTCATAATAAGATAATCCAATAATATAATTAAAACTTAAAATTTTACTAATAGTTTAATTTCAACAGAAACAGTGTTGCTATGTTGCTACAATGTAAAATATTCTGACTCAGACTACAAGTTTCGTACAACTGCAGCAGCGGATGAATTGCCTTCAGTCATACTAAACAATATACATAATTTAAAGAGTACATTAATTTTATTTTAAAACCACATAAATAATTATAGTACTATAATTATTTATATCAGTGTAGCACGATTCTATAAAAAAACCCCGATGGGGATCCGCGTGAAAGATTTGAAATCGGTTCAATTCAGTCGGGTTCTTCAGGACAAGGGTTTTCTTTTCTAAAATTGAACTTTGTCTTTCATAGCTCTTTAATATTTTGAGGAAAAGCAAGGTTTTGTGTCAGTATATTTTTAAGTCGGTCTACGCCAAATCGTTGGACAAGTAAAAATGCTTCTCCCATCCTGGATAAAGATAACTTGGGGATCTCTCGTGCGATTGCGGATAGGATGGATGAGCCTTGAGGAAGTCAGAGTACTAATTTTCGTGGTTCCTTTGCGGGTAAATCATACCTTTATCATCATTATCAGTGACGACCTGTAGCTAAAATTAGTGGGGGTACTGCTCCAGAAAAGTTTTGTATGGGCAATTTCAAGGCCAAGGTTAAAGTTTTCTGTAAAACAAAAGAACCGAAAAAAAATCAAATAGAATAGCTGGAAGCAGGATAATAATATAATTCTACACTTTATCACGTTCAAGAATATGGTACACGGTTTTAAAGCGCATTGTCCTTAAAAACCTTATTCGGTTTGACCGAATAAATAATAAAATGTCAATACAGATAATATTTTTTAGTATTATTAGTTACTTAATAAAATGTCCGCTTAAAACACTATAGTCTACCGGTGCTTAATTTAAATTTCTATGTACACAGAAACAAATACATAATTAGTTTTTACTAATTTTCCTCTCTTTCGCCCTTTCAGCGTGTTTTTGGACAGCTCTGGCAATCAAAGAGCCCTTGCTTTCCGCCACCTTCCGATCATCACTGAAAAAAACAACAAAACCGCTTTCATATTCCTTCCACCGACTAAACTAGAAAAGGGAACGAACAAGAAACGTTCCATACATATGCAGGAAAAACTACCGTCCACCAGCACGCCAGGACCGGCACTGCGGAAGCGATAGTGCTCTCTCTTCCTCGCAACCTCGTATGCATCTTCCTAAGTGCGCATGCGCACAACAGCCAAACACCACGCCGCTGTAATTGTGATCTCACAGTTCCATACAAAGATTTTTGTATCTTTTTCATAAACTGAAGAATGGCTAATGACATTAAGCTTAAGGATTATATATTGTACAAGTATAAAGAAGGAAGAAAGGACTCATTATATTAAATGTTATCGATAATATCAAGTGGAAATAGGGGGTACTGCAGTTCCAGTGCCTGTACGCGAACCGCCACTGATCATTATATCCACACCTTTCCGTTATAATAGATCCTTTCTTGCACAGTATTATTTATTTATTTATTTTTTTACTTGTTTTGTTTTCGTTAGATTTGTGCTAAGGATCTAGAAAAATATTTGGAACACTAAATCTTTACGAGGTTTAACGGAAGGTTCTACACACACGGCCAGAGGCTATATAAAAAGTTTAACTTTGTGTCGTGTTGCTTATCGACTGAATTCGGGTAACAAATACATAAAATTTGAAATTAACAAAAACCTTATACGAAATCTATACTGGAATGTATCTCTGTATTTTTGCTCTGCGTATATTTTTCTTGAGAGTAAAAAGTTTTCTAAAATAAGTGTTTAATTATAGACTAATATTTCTTGACGTAACTAAAGAGTAACACTCAAAAACAGATTTTTATGGGTTTTTTTTTGTGTAATAATTTTAAGATTGTTAAAAAATTAATCTTAAATATTAAGAATTTTAGCGGTAATTAACTTTTAGCTTTTTCATAAGAGCCTTGTCATCACGCCAACGAAGTACGATAACAATGTATACTGTATTATTGGTTTTCAGCAAGACACATACGAGTATACGTTTATTCTTAATTCAACTGTCAATAACATTTTAATTTTAATATATTTTTTTAATAATAATTGATTTTATTTTCCATTTTTTCTGAGTGCAGCATAAAAGTAAGTTATAAAGATAATAGAATTAATTAAGAGAAAAAATTTCGAGAGTGACCTTGACCGATCAGTATGTATTTGGATGGATGGTTTTGATTACATGGAAAAGTAATATTTTATTATTATTCTTCCTTTAATTGAAATCGTTAGCTGATTATATATAACGTATGTAACAGTATAATTATTTATTTGTAATGTTATTCAACTGTACGTTATTTCACCAATCGAATCAAATTCGCATCCACACACATAATAATATATAACAGAAATTATTATTTGTAGTATATATATATATTTATACGTGTGCGCGCGCGAGCATTTCAAGAATCTAAATGTACATATTTTTTATCCGTGTGTTTCCTGATAAAAGAAATATTTGTCTAAATAGGATATTCTAATTGGCCTTAAGAGCATTACTGGTTGTGCTTTTTCAGTCATGCACTAATATCTTTTGTTACTGTAAATAAAGTTACTTACAATAAGTTTATATAACAATTATATAAGGATTATTTAGAGATCTATCTGTACGTGCATCCGTGGTCGGACCTTAACTCTATATTAATATATATTTATATATAGAACTAAATGCAATTTATTGCATGTTTATCCTTTCTCTATGTTAAGTTACACGTATCTCTTCTATTCTACGTATATATTATTTTCCGGTAATCATTTTGATGTTAATATAATACTTACGTATAATTCTTTCTTTTTACCTTCCTGGAGGTCATTTTTATTCTTATGTAATGATAAATCGTTATTCCATTTATTTTCATTTTAATGAAAGCTTCTTTTTTTCTATCAGGAACATTCAGTTTAAACTGCGGCCTGATTCGATGAGATCGACTTTTATAAGTTAATGATATGAAATTACATGAATTGGAGAAACGTATACTCGGAGTGTATTAGAATACTGTTAGCCATTATATTTTATTGTATTCTGTAAGGAGGCCTGGCGTTACCTATGACTCTGTCAGGATAAGCCCCTACCCACCAGGTTAGTCTAGTGGTGAATTTGTTATTGAAAATAAGCTGATTTCGAAATCGATATTTAAGGTTCAAATCCTAGTAAAGGCGATCTTTATACGGATTTGAATACTAGATTGTGGATACCGCTGTTTTTTTGGCGGTCGGGTTTCAATTAACCACACGTCTCAGGAAAGGTAACCTGAGGCTGTAATAGGCTACACTTCATTTGCATTCATACATATCATATCTTTGAAGTAAACCTTACCGTGGTTCCGGAGGCTAAACAGAAAAAAACGAAGTTCCACACATCAGCTAAGTAGCGTAATAATAGTCCACGAAAAACTATGTCCAACATTTTTTCCCCCATTGATGTTAGAAGATACGAAAAATTATGCACTAAAATGATAAAAAGATGAAAACTGAAGCAGGTCGATGAGCAAAAAAGAAAAGGGAATAAAAACCCAAGAACGTGCAAAATATGAATAAATAGACTTTTATAGCTTTTGATTAAAATTTATTTACTTATAAGTTATTACCGGAGGTTTATTGCTCTAATAAAATAAATTATTATAAATACAGTTTAAGAAAATCGGATTTTCCCAGTTTTTTGATGGTGTAATCCTACTCCATCATCAAAGTCTAAAGTTTGTGCCTTTCAAATCGTAAAACGGTACATTTTTCGATCAGAATTAGGTCTCCAGTAGCGGAGTTAATTCTGAAGAAGCGGTATTATTTAAATGTTTGTGAAATCTGACATTTTAACTAAAAAATTTGAGTTTTAAGTAGGAATAAAGTTCGTGAAATCGTTTAGCAGTTGATTTTCAACATTTCTTTATAATTTTAAATCTCATATGTGAAGTACCTCGATAATAAATAAGTTTGAAATAAACGATTTTGTAAACTAGATGAAACCGTAGTCGTCGACTTGAAGAATTTCTTGGATAATTAGAAGTTATTCACAGTTGAATTTCAAAAAAAATATCTTTACGTTTATAAAAATCTTTCCAATTATTTTTTCCGAAAAAGTTTTAAGAAAATTAATTTTTTTTTTTTGCCTAAATTTTATTTCCCAATAAAATCCTGGTACAGCATTTGGCTGATCGCTTAGGTAGATAAATAGGGCGAATTCATTTCATATTTGTACGGTAATAGTAGGCAAGTTTTACAGTTTAACCCCTTTTCACGATGACCCTAAAAACATGAACGAATTATAAATTGAGGACGAAGAGAAAGATTAGAAAAGAAAATTTTGTAATCGATTCATCTCAAACGGAGAAAGTGCTCCGTAAAAAAAAATTCAGTCGTCTTATTTTCTGCCAGGGTTAAATTAATATTTTCCATACAAATTTGATTAAAATTAGTTTAGAGCTATGTATGAATAAACAATCAAATAGTTAACAATGAGGGTAGGTCACCTAATGCGCTTAAATATTTTATAAAATTCAAAGAATCATGTCTTTAATAATCAAAAATCACCTTATCCTTAATTTTTATGTGTTTTAAAATTTTGTTTAAAATATTTATGCTAAGAATATTTTCCCCATTCCGATTAATGGTTTAATGATTCTGAATATAATAATTATAAAAAATTAATATCGATCAAATTTCTATTAATTATAGTATTCACAAAAAAAAATTCGTTCATAATGATAACGAGGAAAATAGCCACGAACCCAAAAAAAAAAAATAATAAAAACAACTTTTTTGTAAAAATTGTATTGATTTCTTTAAACGATATATACAAATGTTCTATTTCTATTCAATGTGTTCAGGAAATCTAAAAAGTTTTCATATAATGAATTTTGTTTGTTAGACAATATCTCTTAACTTCTATATCATCACGAGTGAAAATTACTGTCGTACTTTTGTGAGAGTTGCCATGGCGTCATCTCAGCAGAAAACACGGTTCATAATTAGGTTTATTAAAACTAAATTAATCGCTATTATTCAACAAAACTTTTAGTATGAGCGCAAGGATAATTTAGCTTCAAATAAAATTGCTCTCTGTTGTTAAAAATAATAAAAAGGAACACAGGAATGGTTTAAAAGAAAAGTCGCCCGGAAATCGTCGATTTCAGCAGGCAACGTTAAAGATCTGTTTTTTCCATACAAAGAAAATGGGTTTTTATCATAACACAATTTAGAGTTTTACAGTTTTTATTAATTTTCCTCATTCCAGCAATATGGTTTTCCACCCTATATCATTAACCATATCCGTGCTCTCTTGATTTCCAAATATTTGGTTTGGAAGAGAAAGTCGATCGCACTGTCGCGTATGTTTTTTTTTCTGAGAGAATATTTGAATAATACGATATACTCATATAAGATTTGTAATGATTTTACCCATCAGCGGACAAGAATAGTAGCGGCTATTTACCATTATCAGTCACTTTTATCATTAACATTAGCAGCCAGACATCCTGGTACAAGGTAGAATGAAATCGAATATTTTTGAGGCACTTGTATTTGCTATTTATAAAATTGATTTGAAACCCGGGAGTTCTTTTATAAAATCTTTATCCAAATACACATAATAATTTTTTTTTTGAGGTCTCTCAGTCCCCCCTACACCCTGTTTTCTCCTCCTACAAGTGTGACCCTCAGCCAGGTACAAAAGGGGAAAATGTGACAGAACAGCTTTAAGCATGCCACATAATAATACATAAATAATTTTGCATACATTAACAGCATAAGATGATCCTTTTGAATGCGATCTGGTCAGGAACTTGTCTGTAACGATGTCGGTTAACCCAGGCTCTTTTTTCTGCATCAGTTGATTTTTCAATAAATCGTTTTTTCAATTAATCGTGTCGGTAGTGAATCCCGCTGATAGGAAGGTACGATGATATTTGATCCGTTTTTTCTCCATAAAAAGTTAATATTTTCTCAATTTGTTTAAGTGTTTCATTTCTGAGGAGTTATTGAAAAAGTTACCAAACCACTTTTTAAGAGTAGTTGTGAAAAATAGTAAATGTACGCAATTTTTGTCAGGGTTATCTGTTAGGGTTTTTACGTAAAAGTTTTGTTTTTCAACGTCTTTAAAATGATATTTCACAGCTCGACCTTTCCATATAACATTTTTGAGTCGTCCAATAGAAGCTTTGACGTGTAATTGTCTCACAACAAAAAAATAAACCGTTTCGAGGTAGGAGCATCTGATAAATTTCATTTTGTTATATTTAACTATTGAAAAGGTATTTAAGGATTGCTATACTTTGTATGGTATGTGTATATAAAATGTAAATACTGCAATAATTTAAAAATACTCAACAATTGAAATAACGTCTTAATGCATAATACTTGAGAAGCATAATTACGTTGGTTTTATTCATCAAGAAAACGTGCTGTTGCATTTATATGTAATGATTTATTCAGGACAATTTAAACAGGGAGAGAGAGTGAGTGAGAGAAAGTAATTCCCCTTTCTCTTATTAACCCAATGCATCAACAGATAGGCATGTAATCCGTGCATCTTTTAAGCACATAACCTACACGTACATACCGGACGATTTTCAGGGCATATAAATCAACGTAAAATAAAATGTATTATTTGTGCCAATTGTTCCTAGTTATTGTGTTATCGGTGATGCTGTCTCCAATATTATGCGACGGGTTATGCGATCTTAGTATATTCTTACTGTTTGCTGTTATTCTAAAAACACTCCGAAAAAATATTCATTTATAGTGTTAACGTAACTACTGTCTGTTAGTTAATATTTTTACTTTTCCGACAATAGTCTGCAGTAATATAGTCAAAAAGATAACTATAGAGATCGGCTAAACGTTTGGGTTTCAGGCCTTTTTTGGGAAATGTCGAGGTTCGAGATCTTAATCCAAAAAAAAGCACAAAAAACTCGAAATTTGCAGAAGATATGTGTAAATACAGAAGTTGGCCTGTATTTTGGTTGATAATATTTCCGGAATAATCACTTTCAAATTGATACATAAAATAAAATGACCCAAAATCTCGGTTGAGTTCGTTAATGGGCAAAATCAGACCATGAGGGTGGAAAGCAGGGCTTTATCGAAAAAACAAAACATCGCTATAACTTTGTTATTAAGTAAAATATCGAATTATTTTAAAGTTCCTACTAATCTTTGGATAAGGGCCTATAACTTATCTAAGTAAAGTTTTTTTATCACCAACCACTGCCTTAGGGGGTGAAAAAATGGGGTTTCGACGACAAAAAAATCATACCACCCTTAATAAGCAGAGTATCGAATCGGTTTAAAGAGGTCGTTAGTCCTCTAAACATTATCTAAAACTTTTGTCTGAAACAATTTTTACGGCAAGGGATGACCAAAATATTGCTGGAATTGCAAGATGATGCTAAACACGTGAAATTTTTTCACATGCAACCATTGTTGTATTGAGTAAATTTGAAGTTTTCCTTAACTTTAAGGTGGAAATCCTTTTTATCCCCTACTTAGAACCGGTGAAATCTACCTCCGCCTTCCGGAGTGCCAAAAGGGATTTTTTTTTCTAATTTGATTTTTAGCATTGTTGAATAACTGCAGCAAATCGGGCCAACTTATTGAAGTAATTAATCGCTCCAATAAATAAAACTTTAAGCCAAAAAAGCAGGAGCCTAAATTGGATCCTTACTTAGAATTTCAATAAACTTAAACTTTAATTTTCAAAACTGAAAATCTAATTGTATCTAGTATTAATTTAGACGTCATATGAACTTTATTTTGTTTAAAAATTGAGATCCCAAGGGATTTTGTGGGTTAAATCTGCATCCTATACCCGGACTGCCAAACTAATAAAAAGCTATCTTTATTATTATTATTATTATTATTATTATACGTAATTTTAAGAACAGTTTACCAAAATTCCATTTGCTTCATCAAGCGCTTTCGGCTACTCTGCCATTTTCAGGAGGAATTTATGATTAAAATACATAAAAAATGTAAAATTGTTATATCTATAACAATTGAGATACTCTTATAAAACGGACGTAGTTACTTAACTTATGACTGTATCATTACAAAATGACGATGAATTGTTATATATATAATTTTATTACGTGAATTTCACATTACTTACACGTGTTACTACTTTTTCCTTTACTCGCACGAATGTTTTTGTTATTTTTATTTCTTAAATCGATCATTAGGTCTGGCCATCACCTCCTGGGCCAGAATTTAATAACCCCCTTCATTAATAAAAAATTGAAATTATTTTTAATTGGATGATTTCTTATTTCAAGAAAAAATAATTAACGTTTTAGATTAAGTTTTTTTAACAAGCTAAAATATATTAAAGCTGGTAGATATACAGTCCTGATGATCGTTTCGTAGAATATTCTTGAAGCCTCCAGGTATCTTGTTTTAAATTCGCAACCGGTTGGCAACCGGATATCTTACTCTTTCACCAATGTCTCTGAAACACCAGACCAGAATGTTATATTAAATGCAACCCGACAAATGAATGGTGTCTGGTAATTTTTTTTGTAAATGAAATTAATTTTTACCTCTACTTCCATCCTCATTCACAGTAAAAATGTTGATTGTTTTTAACAGTGTAAAGATAAACAAATTTTCAAATTTCAGGTTTTAGATATGGTTTTTTAAAAGTTCAGTCCGTTTTTGTAAAGATAAAAAACTATCTTTCGTTGATTGGAAAATGATCTAAGCCGACCGATTGGTTGGAGGGCCGTTTTATTCTTTTACAATTTTTTTCAACTAGACGGCTTAACCTTTCCGAGCAGACCTCAAGTCGCTGTCCTTTAGTGATGTATTAAAGATATGCTTCTCATCTCCCTTCGCCTGAAAATGTGGTCATACTTTTAGCGTTTAAAAATCATTCTTAATAAACTTTTTCCACAACTAGTATATTCCCTTAAGTAAACTGCTGATTTCAGTTGAACAAAACAACCGCATCAAGAAACTCCCACACGGTCCAACAATGCGGCTCTCGCCACATTGACTCGCCGCTTGTGAGTGGCCAATTTTCCACTTGACCTTTAAATTCCAGAGTGGCCCAGTTCTGCCCCCCCCTCAGAGCAAAGCAATCAAACATCAGATGTTAATTTGACTGGATCTTCCCTCAGATGCACAGCTCATCAGCTGCCAGGCGGAATCGAAACAGATATTGGTTCAAATTAACATAGTTGGTGAGCACCTGGGCACCCACTGCCCTTAAAAACGAATTCAAGGCGTACCATCCCCACAGATCCCGAATAAACTTGTACTTGACACACAGGCTTAGTATTATCAACAATTTATTGGACATAAACTAAACAGACAATAAAACTACAACCATTTGTTATGGAAGCCGATCTCCTTAAATGAGTAGTAGCGTCTCGGCCTTTCACCCCGGGGTCCCGGGTACGAATCTGGGTCAGGCATGGCTTTTTTAATACGCTACAAAATTCCTTTTCCATCTTCCCTTAGTCGTGGTGTCCCATTCTAGCTGCCATGCTTCCATTTCGAGGCTCTGCAGCCTCTTCCGCAGGCGAGAGATGGGCAACTGAACGAAATATAGATTCGGTGCATTGTGATCACCACACCCATCATATACAGAAATGCGCTTCTTTTGAAAAAAAAAAACCATCGTGGTGTTTTAAAAATCATGATTTTTGTGATAAAGGTGTTTGGCAGAATACGGCTTGCATTTCTGCGCTTTTGATAACCGTATATTTGACTAGAGAAGAAGGCTGCCAGAAACGATTTCAGTCATCGTTTTCATTAATGACCCGACACGAGGTTCTTGATAATCTTAAAAAGTCTTTCATGTTCTTAATTAAGTTATAATTTACTTCAGGTTCCCTAAACTAATGCGTTGAATAAAAATTAAAAACTGGTAATACGGTGTTATAACTTTTTTTTTAATTGGAAGTTTTTTAATTTATATTTTTTTGTTTTCGACATCGGAATATGAAAAGTCAGAAAATAATAAAATTGAGGGCGGGCATTTTTCCCGTCTGTTAACCAAAAAATGAAATTTTAACACATCTATTTTATGGAATTTTATTCTGTACATTGTTAACTAATATTTCGTAATTACTCCCAACAATTTTTATTATCTTAGATCATGCGATAAATATTATAAAAAAGACAACATATCAGCACACAATTTTTGTATTATTATTTTTTATTAAAAAATTCAAATAGTTTTAAATATGATATTTTTTATTATTTTACTCCTTATGTAATACGAGTATAATTTGGTAATAATATGAAGGTTAAATTAAGCAATTTTTTAATGTTATTTGATTTTGGAACAAATTATCTAAAAAAAATTAAATAATAAAAAATGTAGGGTAAATATTTTTGAAGTTGTATAATCTAAGTGAATAACTATATATAAACCGACAATAACTATATATATATACAATAGTAACAATAAAAGAATCGACCACAGATAAACAATGCGTGAAATTGTTAAACTAGATTATCATTGTTAATCGTAAACCAAAATAAAAGGATTGATGTAAACAAATAAATACACAAAGAAGTAATAAAATAAAAAAATGAAATAAGTTAAGATAAGAAAAAACTTTCCCTTTTGTTATAATTTTATCTTTCTTTTGATGATTTAACTATTTAGTAATCATTTCAGTCAAACAAGTATGTAACTAAAATTTTTACCTTGGTTTTATTATTATTACTTTTTTTTTAATTATGGACAATCTGAAGCGAAGATATTTTGATAGTTAAACCAACTGACTGAATGTAGACTACATAATTGGTATACTCATTATCTGATGCATATAATTATCTTTTTCTTGCTGTATCACACTATCATCCAATTTTTTATTTTTTTTTAGCTCGTAAATGAAATACAGGATTCATTTTACTTTCTATTTTACTCTTTATTAGGCTTTTTTAAATTAGTTTTACTTTTTCTTATTTAAATTTAATATTTATGGTTGTTTAGTTACATTATTTGGTTTTAATAAATGTTATTTTCAATATTCAATATATGAAATTTAATAGCGTTTGTTTTGTTTGTTAAAATTTATCTGTATTTTTGTATTGTTTCAAATAATGAGTTCATTATTACAATTTTATCCTTCATTAAAAATGAAATATTGATGTAAAAATCTTCTTATTTAAAGTTTTGATTATCCATTATGGAATATTTCATTAATGGTTATCTATAAAAGTGTAATTTTGAAATCTGTTATACAAATGTATACAAATCTGTTATACATATCTGTTATACAAATCATATATACAAATGTTATTTATTAATATCTATTTAAAAATTATGTAGACACTACATGACTTCCTTGTACGCCTATTAAATTACATATACACATTTTTTTTTTTTTAATGAAAATTACATACAATTTTATTTCATTAATAACTTTAAATTTGTTTTATTACTAATTTAAAATTACACTTATTAGAAAATTTTATTTATTAAAAAAATATTTCAGAAAAAGTTCACCATATTGTTTCTCATTTATCAAAAATATGTTACCGTAAGTTTGTTCTACTTGTAATAGGGGGAAAAATCTTAACTTATAAACCAGATTTGCATTATTGCGGGCTGCAGGGTACCCCCTACCATACCTTCTTTGATCTTCGGTGGGATGGGCCAAGTTAAATTGTAATCTCGAATGGGTGACATCTGAAACCGCTGTCCCATACATGTTGAAGAGTTTAACGGAATAGCTAAACATGGAGAAGCTGATTGCAGACATTCTAAAGAGGAAGGAAAAGGATTACAGAGAATGGGGGCAGACTGAAGCCCTGGAGGAAGGACAGCCCCCTGTTGACCTGCCGTTCGTCCGTGCTTGCACGTATGGGCGGCAGTGAGGAGACCCGAGGACTCCCAACACCCCGGGTAAAAAAAAATTGGAGAAAAGACCGAGTTCCGGGCGGGGTCCCGGGGACGGCATAGCCAGACCCAGTTACTCCCTCCTCTGAAGTTAGAGGCAGGCAAGAAGATTCAGAATCGGCGGACCTACTACAGGCATGGCAAGACCTGCCATGCCGGACCTACTGCCGGCAGGCGGGGAGGCCCGTCGGTATCGCAAGGACACGCCTTTGCATTGAATCATGCTTGACTGCAGATCCGGTCCAGGGATGTACGGGGAAAGAAAAAAACCTATAAGCCTACTATAGTATGCATTAAAGTAAAAATTATTTCTAAATTATATTTTACGCACTATAACGGGAATAAAATTTAATTTTACATCGCCTGAAAGAATGTTCTTTCCTATGTTGTTACGCTGAGGTAAAATTTATTTCAAGTTCCCACAAACCCTACCGGGTTAAACAAAACAGTATCCTCTACTTTGCGGAAATAATGTTTGTAATCTATTTTTCCAGCAGAAAGTTCTTTATATTCTGTGTAATCGGCTTATCGTATGACTTTGATGCATGTAAAGGATTTTATGTACAAATGGCACTAATAATATTTGATTTCATCGAGAGTAATGATGTACATTTTACAGCTAGTGAACAGAGTTAAGGTGTCACGTACAAGGGTAAGCATCACCTGGTTTTAGGTGGGCTAGAAATGCTGATATTCTACAGTACATTTTTTTGGACCGATCGACAAAGGAACGGTAAATTTTGTGACAGTTTACAGCACAAAAATGTTTACCTTTTACGAATCATGTACATGTTCGATTGTATGACTTGGATTCCGCTCACCCCATATTCGTACATTATATCGATTTACTTCATCTTTGAAACGACTAGCACTAGATAGGGAATCTTGGAGAGCTGCATCAAACCAGTCAAGTGACTGAAGACAAAAAAAAAAAAAAAACTTCATCTTTGCTATGGAATGTTGTTTCGTCATTCAACACAATTTTATTAAGATAATTATCTTCAATCTCAATTTTATTTAACATGCTTGCACAAAGCTCAGCTCGTTTTTCTTTATCACCTTTATTCAAAGCTTGTATCAGTTGCAATTTATAGAGTTCAAATGACAGTCGATTACGTAGTACACTTCATACCGTAACTCTAAGCATATTCAATTCTAAGCTGGCGCTTCCCGTTAATTTATCTGGACTACGAATGAATGTTTGCCGCTTCAAAAACTGAAGGTCTACTCTGACCTTACATCCTAAGTGACACACAATCTGTTTATACCACGCAATAACAAACTGTCTTTGAGGTGGTTCCTTTTGATATTCTGTCGTGAATTGTCTCCGAAGGGTAGTAGCCGATTTGGATTCATGAAACCATAAACAATACTGAGCACGCTCTGACCAGTATACGACTCCATGATGACTGATGGAATTATTCATTCGCGCGTGCCACCTAGTGACAATGTTGGGAACTAACGGTGTTAGGCGGGAATGAAATGTGAAGATACACTTTATGTAGTGATGTATCAAACAATTTTGTAAGTATTTTCCTTTTTTCATTATTAAAGACTACTTGTGTATAACTATGTAGAAATATCCTTGATCGTATATTTATTTATAGACTTACGTATACAATTTTGTGGCTTGAAAATCTCCAAAACTAATTCATCAATTTCATTGAAATTTAGATATTTTGTAATAGGGTATCTGAAGTTGTGCATTTGAACATTTGATGAAGATTGGTTGAGTTGTTCTTGAGTTTCACTCATTTTGAGGTTGGAAAAATTTGAGCATTGCAAGTTAAAAGCGTGATTCGTTATGATGCTGCAATTTGAAACATTGACGTTTCTTTACCTGCGGTATCTATTGTTAGCAATATTACTCGGCGTATTCAGGTAGCGTTACCTACTTTTAGGTCATGATGACTGAATTCACCGGGTTGGTCTAGTGATGAAATCAGCTAGATTTCATCACTAGACCAACCCTAAGGTAGCCATGGTTGGTCTAGTGTCTTCCCAAATCAGCTGATTTGGAAATCGAGAGTTCCAGCGTTCAACTCCTAGTAAATTCAGTTATTTTTACATCGGTTTTCTTTGGTAGTTGGGTTTTCAGTTAACCACACATCTCAGGAATGGTCGAATTGAGACTGTACAAGACTACACTTCATTTACACTCATACATATCATCCTTATTCATCCTCTGAAATATTATCTGAACGGTAATTACTGGAAGCTAAACAGGAAAAAGAAAGAAGAAAGGTGATGATGACTGGTATGTGTTTGAGCAGGGCACTAGGAAACAAAATAAAATAACGAAAAGTCGGTCTTCTTGCGTAGATTGTGCAAGGATTGTTTTAAAACCCATCTCTTGTCATTAAAGATAAGATTTTTTTGTGCTGAAGTACAATTTATAATTTATAAAGTTTAATATTTAGATTTTTATGGGGTGGAAAATGGGTGGGAAATTAGCAGAAATTTCCATTGAATCGGTCCGGTAGGAAAGCGTTTATTCGCTTCTGACTACCAAAAGAGTAGTGCTCGAGTTTGTACAGCATTCCACGCTAACGTGATGGTGGTACTTAGCCTACTCTTTCCCAGCAGTTAGTCGATATATCCTTAGCATTTTATTTTAAATTCCTCTGAACTAAAGAATCCTTATTTTATTAAATTATTAATCGAAATCATCAAATTACGTAGTACCATAATCGTGATGTTAAAACAAATCGTTCCAGAAAAAATGAACTAGCAAGTTATGTAAGCAATTTCTACAATTTATTAAATCCTATCAAGTTTCATATACCTTAACGTTACTTTTAATAAGTTACATAATTTTATGTACATTTAACGTATCCGTGTTAACTTTACCGTATATTTTATCGATAAATGTGGAATAAATTCTCACAGTTTTACCTAAAAAGTTAGGATAATTCGTATATTTTATTCCATTAACCAAACATAACTTGATGTGTACTCATGATAAAAAATTGATGTACCCACGTCGACAATGCCTACTGTAATTTCAAATTATTTAATTATCTACTTCTGGTTTTTTTAATTATTAAAATTTATCTGGTAATTTTTATTTTTTCTCAACGTCTAGACGATTTCTTTTTTTTCATTTACATTAAATAAACGAGCTTGAGAATTGTAGTTTTCATGTGATTTTAATTATGCATATTATAATCGAAATTAAAAGATTATTTCTATTAAAACGTAATATGATATTCTTTGACTGGGAAAAAAGAATTACAGGTAATTTTGTATTAAATACAAAAAAAAAAATAGAACGATGATTATTATCTACCTAGTTCAAAATAAAGAAAAGTATGAGATAATTTTTTTTTTACGAGACTTCATTAAAATTGAGAACTAGATTTCTTTAGCGTAAGATATCTGATTAATTTTAAACTTAGGCATGTTAGTATTTTAATTCGCTTTAGTTTAAAAAATAAACAGAAGACAGGAATGTTGAAAGGACTCGAGACTTTTTCCATGAAAGAGATATCTTTGGTCTTACCTATTCTTAACCATTTTTTTTCTTTTTCTTTCTCCTCTTCTTCTCTCCATTGTCATTATTTTTTCAATATTTCTCAGTTTTTCTTTTTTCTCTGCTTTCCTTTTTTCTACCTTCCTTTCTTCTTCCAATTATTCTACTACACTTTCTTTTCCTAATCTATTCCTTCAATTTCTCCTCTTTCTCCTTTTTTACTTCCTTGTACGAAGTAAAGGAAGTATTGTGATCGCAAAAAATGTCGGTTTTCAGTTTTCAACGGAAATATCCATTCTGAACATCCCTGAATCCATGTTGATTAGTTTCGGCGTGACATTTGTACGTCGCAAACTCAAAAACGATTAACCGTAGAATGTTGAGATTTGGATTTAGGACTGTTGTAACATCTAGTTGTGCACCTCCCTTTTGATTGCAATAGATTGAACCAAAAGTGTCCAAAAAGTTCAAAATTTTAAAAAATTGGATTTTTGACATTTTATTAACTGCAGTAATAAGCCATCGTTGAGAGCTTTTCAACGATATATCATAAGTGATACTTATTTTCATTGGTTTCAGAGTTATAGCCAAATAAAATTTTAATTAATGAAATATTTGGATCTTACAAGGAGAAGGCACATCGGTTCGAATCAGATTTCATTTTTTTTTTTTAAATTTTAATATATTGATTTATATTGCATTATAATTATTAACTTCTGATTTAAAAAAAAAATTACGATAAATAATAATTCAATAATAACAAAAGAAAAAGAAAAAAATATCTGAAGTTAATAATGAAATAAAATTTTATGTACTTTTCATTTTAAAAACATGCGTATATATCTAATTTAATACATGTAAGTACAAGGAATTCACGTAATGTCTACACTAGATTTTTTCTTCCGTTGTTTATTATGTTTTACGTTCATTCTTTTTTCCCGTTTTCTTCCTTTTTCAGTTTCTTCTGCACCTTCTTATTGTCTTCTTCTTTATCTATTATCTTTTTCTTGCCTTTTCATCTTCTTTATTCTTCCTTTCCCTATCCTAATTCACTTTCCCCTTCTTCTTTTTCTTCTCAATCTCCGCTCTATCTCCTCTTTTACTTACTGCAGCTTCTTTTTCTTCTTCCTCCTTCGTAATTTACTTTAAAATTAATTTTATTTCGATTCATTCTTTCTTTGTCGTATTTCATATCTAGGCCTTATTGTGTCGAAAGGGGTTAGATCTTTATTTATTCCTTTATTTAACCCGCAACATCGACGTAATCTCCTGTTGTGCACGTGTCGTATATATCGATGACATATTTCCTGTACACGCTTACATTTTACATCGGCTACATCGCTATATTACACCAAAATATCCCGGTTAATCTGTGTTAGAATTTTCGCGTGTTACCGTCACCGTCCACTTATAAATACTTAATCGAAGGTCATCGACTGATTACTGATTAATCCTATTAATTAGTTAGGTTACTAGAAATCTATGTGGTTTACGTTCCTAAAGCTAATGATTTGGAGAGACGCTTACTTTAAGTCATATAATAAATGCATATAGTAATTAATAAGATGAAATACCGTAACTAATTTTAAGGTAGAAAGTAAAACGTGAATATGATTAATTTTCATTTTGTGTCTTAAATGAGATTTTTATGCGTTTCACTTTTATGACTAGGTAAACAATAATTAAGTGGAGTAAATTAAACGAGAATACTAATGAACGTTTATCTGATAAATAGTTACTTTTAATAATGAATATAAAATAGTAGTATATAATTTTAATTAACGATGTGTTAAGCGAACTCGTATCTATGAATGTACGATCGTATGTTAATGTATGTATCGTGTGTGTCAGATTACATATAAATAACTAACCAGAGATCGGAGAGTTGCATTATAAACTCGTACATCGGGACGATATTATTGTACGGTTCTAATTTTAACTAATTTTTTTTTTTCACAAAGTCAGGGTGTTTTCTTTAATAGATCATGTAATAATTTTATATTTTATGCCCTTAAAACACTCTCGGCTAGCTTGAATAATTTCAAGATTAATATAAATATCTTTATATTAAAAACGTGTAAATGATTAAATAAAGAGTATCTCTTTTATTGTTCATGATCGGTGACGAGTATAGTAAACGAGATTACATTTTTGCTTTTTTGTCTTAGATGATTGAAATCTTGATCATTTTCCCGATAGATTCGTTGATTATTATAGATTTATTGCTCAAAGATGAGCGATACCTTAACAAATTTTCAACATTTTTATTTGCAAGCTATTTCTTTTTGTAAATTAATATTATATTATAAAATAAAAAAAGTAAAAAAATACTTTTGGAACGTAAATTTTAAATAAATCGGATATAAACTACAATATATATTTTTGTATGGGATTTTTGATCAGATGTTTGTATAAATAAAGCTATTTTTTACTTACATTTAAATATTTTAGGGTATGCCGTATAATCTGTGATGTTTGTAAAAAATAAAACGGGATCCCTTAAATTTTTTTTAAATTCTAATTTTTAAAACTTTGTCGTTAGATATGCTACCGTAATAATTAGGGTAATACATGGTATTAGTCGCGTAATATTATTGACGATGAATCTGAAAGTTAACGATTCGCTTCATAATAACGTTAAGGTTGATGTATTTTATTTACTAACTAGCTGCAGGACGTGCCTAGGACACGCTTCCACAGCTAGGCCCTCCGGGCGGGTTACCCTGACAGGCGGCGTCTCGGAATGGGATTATTAGGTGTCCCAAAATTTACCTGTTATGTAAAAATATTTTTTTTTAAATGATGAAAATTGATATAACGTAAGTTAAATTAAAAAAATTCAACTCTAGAAATTGACACTAACTAATCGTGATTTTCCGCTAGTGATCGGTATATTCTGGTGCCTACTTTTTGGTTATAGTTTATTATTTTACGAAGAAAAACAATCACATAAATAAAAAAAAAAAATATGTAAAAAAAAATGTTTAAAATACCTTTCTTAAATTAAACGCTCTAAAAGGTAAAAAAATAATTTTAGGAGGGTATCTCAGAATGGATTTGTCAAGTTTTGATGGTGATATGTAAGATTATGCGAAAATCATAACATATAAAAATCAAATTAACATATAAAAATCAAATTAACATATAAAAATCATAACATATAAAAATCATGCGAAAATCAAAACATATAAAGTCAAAAACATCAAATTATTTCATGTGTGATGAATGGTCTAAAGAGTGGGGTGCTGCAACACCCCATTCCTTTTAATTTGAAACTATGAATTTCACTATTACACATCACTATTAAAGCTTGTTGTCAGATGATAATTAGAACTATAATAATTAAAATCCAATTAGATAATTATGACTAATTATTAACTTCTTTAATTCAATTGGAAAAGCTATTTAACAATACATCTGATTTTAATAATTTTTACCAGCTATTTTGTAATGAATAAAAAATGTGGTGTATCTAAAATTGATTTTTTTTATTTGAAAGCCTCCATTTTGTTCACATAAATCCTAGAAGGTTGTCAGATCATTTTGTTAACTTTCGTTAAAAATTCTGTAAAGTTTCAATAAAATAGGTGGGGAATGTAAAGTCTTGGCATTTAATTATGTCTAGTTGTAAGTTTTTATCCCTTTTGCCATTTTCTGTTGTTATCCTGTAGGATTTTAGATCCATCATGACTGGTTAGATTTCAAAAATTATGACGCCTTGAAATGCTAGGAGTATTCTGGGAAACACATGTTTGTATAAATGAGTGTGTTGTATAAAAAAAAAGGTCGCGAGGGGTTGAATCGTGGACAAGTGTAGGGACAAGGAAGGTAGCCTCAATGCTGAGGGCGTTTTTAGTCCATTCACATACAAGAGTGGTTGGATTGGGGCGCTCCGATGAAGCATTGATGACCCTCAAGGTATGTGAGATGGGCCCGCATTTCGGGGGGGAGGGAGGTATGCGTGGGGTGCATACCCGGACTCTGATTAAGGTATAGGAACGGGAAGGGTAGCCTTTCTGGGGGAGTGATGTCGTAGCAATCAGAATTGGTGGTCATGATGTCTCAATGAACCAGAAGGGACCCCGACGGCTAGGACAGATATTAGCTGCATGCACAGAGTGGGTTAATCTTCAGCCACGTCACTTAGGGCCGACCGAGGCAGCGTCTTCTAGGCGATTACCGTTGCCCCTTAGTGGTTAAAAAGGTCCGGAAAAAAAATGTGGGGGAATGGGCGTGTGATACAAAATCAAAAGCGTATACCTCTACTTGGGTCACGCGTATACATACTTATGCATATGTACACAGATCTTATAAAGTATAAAAAAATATATACTAAATATAAATAGATACGTATAGAGCTAAGTCCAAAAAAACACTGATGAAGTTCAGAACATAAAAAGCAAAAAAATATCAAAAAATAATCTTATCAGTCGCACAAATAATAACTAATCAAATGAAGAAACGGTGAAACAAATCAAAGAACCAACAAAAGTAAATGGCAAATGGAAATAAATAATGTTGACGATGCACAAACCCTAGGGTAGCTGATTCACTTAAAACGAGCACCTAACGTCCTAGCTATTACTCAGGAGGTTAACCGCGAGCCAGTTGACATGTTTGTTGGTCTCATTTTATATCTTGTACCGTATCACCGTATCTCCTCTCGAACGGTTGATGATCCGGAAAATCCTATATTTCAGTTTTTTGTTCGCGAACGAAAACGCTTCCGTTATATTTATTAATAGCTTGTTCTGGAATCGCTGTACAACTTCAATTTCAAAAATCACCGATGCAAATGTCTACCAAGGCATTTACATCGGTGGCATTCCAACGGGCCTGGCTTATTACTGTGAGATGTAAAAAGTTACAAAAAACGATTCCCGTTAAAGCCCATCAGGGCTAAGAACGGGAGGAGTGTGGCGACCGGAAGCGGCACAAAACGGGTGTCTTCTCCTACGGGGTTGGGATATACGACTTCGATGTTACTCTCACTTATCGTACCCCACAGTTGGATTCCGTAAGTCAAAATCGGTACGGATCTCTGAGTACAGAGATTGTTTTTTAGATAATGATAGTTTCGATCCCCTGCCTACACATTTCCCTGAACTTAATGTTAAGCTGCATCCTTTTCTCCCTGACGTGAATTCTCTGCGTCAAACGGCGATCCAGATGCAGTCCTAGGTATCGCACAATGTTAGCGTACGGGATGAAAACGCTGTTGATTTGAACTCGCGGACAGACATCCTTCCTCATCGCAAAGTCAATAACATTTAAACGCTTTGTGGCGTATTTAAAATAAAAATTTGTCACGGACGAAGCTGAAGAAGTCGTGGATTTATTTACCGGTTTTTTCTTTTGAAATTGTTTAAAGGTAAATTCAAGTGAAATAAAATTACTAGGTTTGATAACAAAGAAGTTACTAGGAGAATAGAATTTATTATCGATTTTTTAATATTGCTATGAAGCGAGTACTTTCAACTCTTCGGTAAAGATATAATTATAGTAATATATTTATAATAATGGAGGTATCAGGTGAAATAATACAAAGAAATATTTATAAAACCCGTATTAATGATTGAAATATTTTATCTCTGTATTGTATTCAACTCGATTTCATTTTTCCGAACTTTTGTTCCTTTGTATGATAATATTTTATCAATTAATAAATATAGTGAATTAAAAAAAATTTAAAAGATATCGTACTATTAAATCAGTATAGTATAATACGGAAGAAAAATCTATGGTCATTACATTACGGACGTGAGAAAAGGTTTTATAACAAGTTACTAATAATAAGATTTATTATTATTATTAACTATTTTGCTTTCTAATACATGTACAACAGTACTACACGAAAACATCTGGTGTTCGTTAAGAAAAGAGAATAACACTATTAGATGTACTGATTTACTCATTAACATGCATTATGCACTCTATTAAATTATAAATGAATAATCTCTTACATGAATGAAAAAAAGGAAAGTTTGAAATAGTAGATCTAACACAGTAAGTACAATTTAATATACGTAATGTAAAATTCCTAGCGTGGACTTAATTTTTTTTTATCTTTGTATTATAAACATATATACATCGGTCTGTAATGCTAGAAGAAAGTAAACCGTAATTGAAAATAATACATGAATTATATTCTTATTATTTAAGTTTAAAATTTCTTTTTTTTTCAATTTTATTTTTAATTTTTATTATTTTTTTCTTCTGTTCTGTTTCGTAACTAACGGAAGTAGTTACGTAAAGTGTTTTTTAATTTTATTACACTGGTAATGGCTTATAATTTTTTTTTCATTTAATACTAAATATGATAAGAAAACGTTTTAATTTTAATAAAAATAATGCTTAAATTTTAAATGGCTCTGATAAAACTAAAGTAATAATACATAACAATGAATTTAATACATATATAAAACACTAACCGGTCCGTCTAGCCAGAGACTGGACTCTCGGGACTCAGGTCAGCCCAGGCGAATCCCGAAGCCAACTCTGGAGCTCCTCGGAGCCTCTCGGGGCCAAGCGGTTTACTCCAGGGTTGCAGAGCTCGCTTCGCTCGCCATTGCGATTTACCAGGGAGACTGGCGCCCTGGACAAACTCAGAGCTCGCTTCGGTCGCCATTCCCATCTACCCGGAGTGCTCCACCCCTTAGACCACCGCACTGTACGTTATCCTGATGGTTGTGAGAATAATAATTATAAATAATAATTATAGTACCCTGAGGTAGATAATCCCCACGTCCGGAACACAACATCTACGTTCCACGTCCAGGGCGGCAACAGCTGTACTCACGTACATTACATATAGCTGGCTAACGGGGTTCCGAGTGTCGTTCTCGGATACTTTCATTTTCGGCCGAATTACATCTACAGGCTGAACTTCAGGACTGGATTTCGCGGCCACCTGCAGGTACGAAACTTTTAACGATTATGGACATCGATTGATACCACCTCTAGAGCTGGCGATGTGGCGGCCACGGTCGAAGTTATTTGGAGGTATAACGGAGGCCTTTCGTTGTCCACATGCCCCCCGCGATGGCAAGCATGTAGTTAAGGTGCCCATGTTGTTCGGGGCATGGGAGCCCTTAAAGCCTTGGTGTGTAAGGGCCTGGAGTCAGTGCAGAGACTGCGCATCCACTCTCTGCCAGGACATATGCCGGTTCCACCGGAGTACCGGAACGGACCTCCAGGGTTGGTAGCCCTGGAGTGGGGGTGTACCCCGGCGGCTAGCCTTACTACAGAAGGAATCGTTCTTCAACGCAAGTTGAACAACCAAACGTGGCAGAGGGTTCACGTAAACACCCTCATCTAGAACCGGCCGTTTCGCCTGAGGCGAAACGCCGAAAGAGTGCGGAATCTAGAAGGATTGAGTTTGAGGCTAGAAAAACCTTGCAGAAAGCTTTTTTCAAGAGCAGCATTCCAAAACCAAAGTATTTAGTTATCACTAAAGAAGAAGGTGAGTCCTTTCCTCATCGCTCGAGAAATAAACAAATGTGCTGGAGGCCCTGTTAAGGAAATAAGAAAAACTTTCACAGGACTTCATGTACAGACTGTAAATGATATACAGTCTCAGAAGATCCTAGGACTGAAAAAAATAGGAGATTTGGCTGTACGTGTTGATCCCCATGGCACACTCAACACCTCAAGAGGTGTTGTGGTCTGTCGGGATCTTTTAAATTGTTCGGAGCAAGAGATTGTAGAGGAACTGGCAGCATAAGGAGTAATAGAGTGTCGCCGATTGAACATGAGAAGGAACGGTGAGGTCTTACCCTCAGCTTCTCATGTCCTCACTTTCAACCGGCCTACTTTGCCGGAAAAGATAAGAGCAGGGATTCATCGTTTGGATGTGCGGGCATTTGTCCCGCAGCCAATGAGGTGCTTTAAGTGCCAACGCTTTGGCCACACCGCTCTTAGATGTGAAAGACCGCAAATATGCGTGTGCTGTGAAGAGGTGCATGAGGGAGAGCCGTGCAAAGAGCCTCCTACATATATCAACTGTAAAGGAGCACATTCTTGTAGATCAAGGAACTGTCCTGTCTACAAAGATGAAGTAGCTGTGCAGGAAGTAAAAACCCTGCAAAAGGTCAGCTACTTCGATGCAAAGAAGATTGTTAATACCTGCAGGCCTAGAGCAACGACAACCTATGCTCAGGCTGCGGCTGCTGTTCCTGCTCCTGCTCCAGTTGCTGTCGATGAAGGTCAACTCATCAGTAAACTTGCTCCGACATTGGCTAATATGATTGAAAGAATTATTGATAATAAAATGAAACCTTTCAATAGTAAAGATCCTATAAAGCCAAAGATATTAGTACAGCCTCCTGAAGATAAAACACCGAAAGTTGCTCTTGTTCTGAAGAAAACGGACGCCAAAGCAGAATGCCAAGTCCGTCTCAGTGAGATTCTTGATGACAAGAAAAAGGTGATACCTACAGAGACTGTTATCAAGGCTCCCAAGCCTCCTGCAACTGAGTTGGCCTCTAAACCCCAGAGGCCACAAAAAATCACACAGGGGGGCGAGTGTCACCCCTCCCACAGGCGGTGACCGGTGCTATCCCCGTGTCGGGGGGCGGCCAGGTTGCAGCCTCTCAATCGGCGCCTGATACCGGCGCCGATCCATGCCCGTCGTCGTCGGCGGCTTCGGTGGTCTCCGATTCGGAGACCGGAAGCTACACAGGCGACGACGTTTTCCGCGAACACGATGTCGTTCGCAATATGGAGACAAAGAGAAAAAAAGGATGGCCGAAAGGAAAACCTAGGCCATAATTTAATTTAAAATTAGCTAGTCGATAGTACAGTGGAACATCAATGGATGTTTTTCAAACATCCATGAGCTCCAACGCTTGATACATGATGTAAACCCGATTTGTATATGTCTGCAAGAAACGCATTTCCGCCGAAATGAAAATTTTAAATTAAAAGGATTCGATATATTTCGGCGAGATCAACCGCCAAATGTAAGAGTTAGAGGTGGAGTAGCCATATTAACATCGACTAGAGCTACCACCGAAGCGGTTGTTCTAAACACAAACCTGCAAGCGGTCGCTGTTAGAATGAAGCGTCCGCTTCAGGTCACTGTCTGCAGTATATACTTGCCGATTTTTGATTGGAATAAGGATGACATAGCAAGATTAATTTTTGAGCTTCCCCCACATGTTTTACTGGTGGGTGACTTTAATGCTCATAATTCTCTTTGGGGATCGGATTGAATAGATCCCCGCGGAAGAGAACTGGAAGGGTTCCTGATGAATTCAGAACTTATTATTTTAAACGATGGATCAGGAACTTTTTTCAATGCCAGAGATGGATCAACGTCCTGTATAGATCTCGCACTTATAAGCGGATCGATAGCACCGAGGTACAGCTTCCATGTCTTAGACGATCTGCATGGAAGCGATAATTTCCCGGTGCAAATTGTAACTGATGTTACAAGAACAATATATCCCATCTCTAAAAGATGGTTATTTGAAAAGGCGAGCTTCACAGCTAGAACGAAGATGTCATTAAGGAAACTCCAAACGAAATAGCAGAGCTATTGTCCAATCACTTCGAGAAGGCCAGCAAAACGGCCAACTACGAGGAAGGTTTTCGAACCAAAAAAGAAGAACTCGAAGGTCTACTAAATTTTAGAACTTTGTATAATTACTCATATAATGTACCATTTAAAATGGAAGAATTCGTGAAAGCGTTGGAAAAAGCAGGTAACACAGCTGCTGGTCCGGATGAAATCCATTATAATATGATCAGGCAGCTGAATACCACTGCAAAACGCAGATTATTAGAACTTTATAATCAAATATGGCGGGATGGAACGTACCCGCAGCAGTGGAAAAAAGCTCATGTTGTTCCAGTACCAAAGAAAAATAGAAATTTAGCAGATCCCAATAGCTACCGTCCTATTTCTTTGACGTGTGCTATGGGAAAAATTCTGGAAAAAATGATTAATAATCGACTCATCTGGGTTTTAGAAAAAGGAAACCTGATGTCACCATACCAAGCAGGTTTTCGACAGTACCATTCCACCACCGACCAAATGATCAACTTAGAGAATATTATATGTAACAGCTTTATTACAAGGAAACATTGTGTCGGAGTCTTCTTTGATCTTCAGAAGGCTTTCGATATGACCTGGCGTCATGGTATAATGCTCCAGATACATGAATGGGGCATTCGTGGCAATCTGCCTATACTGCTCAGGAACTATATGAATGACCGTACCTTCCAAGTACGCGTCAACAATGAATATTCATGTGAAAGAATCTTGGAAAATGGCATACCGCAGGGTTCGCCGTTGAGCGGTACCTTGTTTACGATTGCCATTAATAAATTGATATTAGCCATTCCAGAAGAAATCAGCAAAAGCGTCTATGTTGATGATCTGGCAATTGTGTATGCCAGCAACAAGACTGCTATGGTGAGGTACAAATTGCAACGAGCGATCAATGCTCTAAATGAAGTTGCATAAGGAATAACGGATTCCAATTCTCACCAGAAAAAAACGTGCTGTGTACACTATTGTAGGAAGAGAATTCCTCATCAAAGTCCTGCGTTGACAATTGATGATAATCCAGTACAATATAAAGACAATGTAAGATATTTAGGACTAGTATTGGATAAATCCCTTACATGAGGATTACATATATAGGACTTGAGTGATAGGTGCAAAAGAGCTCTAAACATTATAAAATGTTTATCGAACTTAAATTGGGGCTCAGACAAAGAGACATTATTGAGATTGTATAAAGCATTGGTTCAATATAAACTAGACTACGGATGTATCGTATATTCATCCGCTAGAAAGTCGCATTTAAAAAAGTTAGACGTTGTTCATAATAGCGGAATAAGATATGCAACAGGCGCTTTCCGCACAACTCCGGCGGCTAGTCTGATGTCTGAAGCCGGAATAATGCCACTACATTATAGAAGAGAGATCCTTTTACTAAGATACGCAGCAAATATATGGGCTTATCCTGCCCATATAAATAATAAACTTTTCAACAACCATCCTATGGCTGCATTATACGAACGTCGTGCTACCTATTCCAGACCAGCCGGAATTAGGTATCACGAATTAAGAAGTAAATACGAAATTGCCATTCCAGATACATTGGCAATTTCTACTAGAGAAATACCGCCATGGCTCTTGCCAGCGGCAAATACAAGTTTGGATCTCTCTCAAGGAGAAATAAAAAAGAAACCAGCAGTGATCATCCAGCAGGAATTTTTAGCAACCGTCAGTAGTTACAAAGAACATATTAGAATTTATACTGACGGTTCTAAAACCGAACATGGTGTTGGATGCTCAATATATGTAAATGGAGAAGCCCACTTTTGGAAACTGCCAGATGTGGCCAGTGTCTACACGGCAGAACTCACTGCAATTCAGTAAGCTCTTCGCTACACTGAACACTATTGCGAAGAGAGAGTGCTAATATGTTCCGATTCTTTAAGTGCACTTGTCGCAGTTCGGAACAAGAACATTAAGGATGTCCTAATTGCAAACACTCTGTCCGTTTTATACGTTCTAAAACAACGAGGACAGCGATGCGTATTTGTATGGACTCCGGGGCATGCTGGTATTACAGGTAATGAAATCGCAGACGAAGCTGCCAGAAAGGCAACAGTCTGCGATGATTTGGATTTTTCTTACTCCTGTAAGAGTGGCAAATGTTAAAAACCGTCTAACAAACATAGTAAAAAACAAGTGGAATGCTGAATGGAGGAGTTTAAATACAAAATTAAACTCAGTAAAAACTTCTCCTTATAAATGGAAAAGCGACTTTAAGTTGACTCGCCGTGAACAAGTACCGGTGACCAGACTTAGAATCGGTCAGACGCGATTAACAAATTTATATTTGTTAACCGGCGAAGTGAGACCAATGTGTGGCAATCAAGCATCTAATAGAAGAGTGTACCACATATGAGGACCTCAGAAAGAGGTTCCGTCTTACAAATAATATTAGTGCTAATCTGGATAATGGAAATGAAGAAAATATAGTTGCATTTTTACACGCCAGTGGACTTCTTAAAAGTCTATAAAATGAAAGTTTAGAGCTGTGATAAAAGAATCTCTAAGCGGTAGTTTATATATATATATAAAGAAAGAAATGGTATTGATAAGTTGAAATTTTAATTTCATGGTCGTTTGAGAACCTTATCTCAAATTTTAATATCAGGGCCCTTTACACCCCGTAAGTGTTTGTGATTGTCCTTGTCTTTTATGTCTTAATGTTTTGTGTAGTTTGTGCTTTTAAATAAAATGTAAGGGCCCTTTACACCCTTACATGCGGTGAAAAGCGAGTACGAGTGGCAAAGCGATAAAATCGGTGCCTAATCCTCGTTAATCGATTCAGAACGATTTTTAAATATTTTTTTTAATAAAATAAATAATATTTAGTTATGGAACTAAAAGCCGCAGCTTCACATCCAAAGCGCCGCATGTGGCTCGCGAGCCGCAGGTTGCCGACCCCTGGTTTAGTTAGTACAGACTGTCGCCGCTAGTACCGCCACACTCCCGCGAATTAAATACGGTATGCGCGCGCGTTTTAGTTAGAATAATTAAATTAAATAGACGAATATATAGTATAATATTTAAATAAAATTATAAGTATATTAAATTAAATTGTGTGTGTATGTGTGTTTTAGCCGTGCATCAGAAACTACCCACAATTGTAGGACTTTTCCTTAACGCGGCTGTAGTCGCGTGACGGTAAAGTCCTACAACTGTGCTTTCTGCGTATAATAATAAAATTTTTTCTAATTACTAACAAGCGCCTAGTTACAGTATTTATGGCACTTAGAGTATAGTAAGAATATTGTTCTTTACTTTTAACAATGAATTATTTTTCTTATAAAACAAAACAAATACAAAATTCAATGTAGAATACCGAATTTGTGTATAGTATAATTTTTAATCTAACATCATTGCATAATAGTTCAAAATCTCTTTATCTTTTCAACAATGTTTTTTTTTAACATGCTATTGTCATTGGTAAAGCACAATTAGTCAAAAATTACAGGATAGTGACTAATTACTTTGTTTCGGTGTAGTGTTCGCTACAGGTTGCACTAAGTCAGTCGACAAAAGTAAGTTAAAATTAATAAATATCCGTTATTTACTCATATTAATAATTGACCAGTGATGTGGTCCTAAAAAAATAATCTATCTAAAATTGTTATCTTAGATATTACTTTATTTCAAATGTTCATTGTTGATTTTATCTTTTCTTAGCGTAATATATGCAAGTAATAGAATTCGCTTATTCGATTTAAATTCTTAAAAAAAACCTTGATTCATTTTGAAATAATTAATTTAAATTATATTTATTTCTATGGTAATTTAAAAATGGAAAATTTTTAAATTTTTACTTACAAAATATGTGGTATTTTAATTAGTAATTTATGTAATAAATGTGGCTACCATGATTACATCATTGTTTATAATAAAAATACTTGTAACGGTTTAATTTTTTAGTTATATTTGGTTTAAGATACAAATCTTAATCGACTTTCTTTGGGTTAAGGTAAATACAATTGATTTTTATTCAGTTATTAACTAACTATTTATGTACGGGAAAATCTATAATCTTAACATAATTATTGAAATATAACTGATATTCAAGAGTGATATTATAATTTTTTTAAAAATTGCTTTTGAGCTAAAACGGTTTGTATAATCGTTGCATATTTTTACTTCTTTTTTGTACGAAATAAAGAAAGTATTGTGATCGCGAATAATTTCGGTTTAAGATTTGAACGAAAATATCCATTTTGACTAGTTTCGGCTTAGCATCTGTACGTACATATGTATGTATCTCGCATAACTCAAAAACGATTAGTCGTAGGATGTTGAAATTTTGGATTTTGGACTCTTGAAACATCTAGTTGTGTACCTCCCTTTTTGATTGCAATCGACTGAACCAAAAGTGTCCATAAAAGCCCAAAATCCAAACATAAGTGGATTTTTTTGGGAAGGCACATCGGTTCGAAACAGATTTCATTTCCTTTTTTTTAATTTAAATATATTGATTTATTAATTATTAACCTTCGATTATAAAAACGTTTTACCTTAAATAATAATTCAATAATAACAATAAAAATAAAAAAGTATCTGAAAATATCAGAAATAAAGTTTTATGTACGTTTCATTTTTTTTTTTAAATGTGTAAATGTAATTTAATAGGAGTACGAAAGAAGTCATGTGGTGTCCATATAATTTTTTTTTTTCACTTTTTAATATAATTTCTAGGAACATTTGTTCATCTCTGGCTTACTTATGCTTGCTGCAGAGAAAATTTTGTCTTTGGAGCCAATTTAGCGTATTTTCTTTGAAGTTGTCATTGTCATTAAACTTCTTACCGCATGGCCCCTCCTTGTAGTGGACCGAACAAGTGGAAATCCGATGACACTATGTCATTACTGTACAGAGGGTGAGGTGATACTTTCCGATGGAATTTGTTGTCGGTTTATCGAGTAACCCGAGTTGTGGGAGCTCAGTTGTTATGGTGAAGCAGAGGTGATGCCTTTGCGCTGAGATCCAAGGGGTTTTTATCACTGCTGGTTTCACTTTATCGATAAACATATCCCATTAGTACGCGCTGTTTATTGTTCGCAGGTATTCTAAAAAATCAACGTAACCGGTTCTTTGTCATCCCAAAAGATTTTCGTTATGATTTTTCCTGCTGACGATTGGGTTCGGAATTTTTTCTTGACAGGCGAACTCGTGTGCTTCACCTCCATTCTCTCTGTCTTTTTGATTTCGGTTTGATGGTGAATCTTTATTTCATTACAGATTAGAAAACTTTGCAAAAAAGCACCACCTTTCTGCTGATACTGTTGTTTCAACGCTGTGAACGTGCGAAGTGTCGTCTATGGTGATCTGAACTCTGTTGAACCCATCTTGCGCATGTATTATAGTACTCGAGCTTGTCGATATTTGTAATTTTTCGTCTATAATCTCGTCGTAACCGGTCGGTATTCTTGGATAAAGCGTTTATGCGAATTTCAAGCGCTGGAGTTGAAACTGCAGTCGGGTGTACAGAACGGTGCTCGTCAGTCATTGAAGTTGTACCACCTTTAAATTTTTCTACCCGTTTATAAAAATTTCTACGGTTTATAACAACTTTGTCCTTTTGACGTAAGTGAGTTTTAATCGATTTTTTCATCTTTGGAAAGCAAAAAATGCTGCACGCTGTTTAACTAATTCATTAATTTCAAGGGGACTAGGCATTGTAAAATGAGATTTTGGGATTATAAAAAACAATTTTACTCAAACAGCTAATGAAATGTCAGTACAGGGTTACCAACTTACTGTTCTGAAAGTATCGTAACCTGTTTCTTACCAACTGTTTTGCCTCCAGAACTATTTGTGTCTTGAATCAGTAAATGATCCTCATAAATTAAACGGTTCTTTTAAAATTTAACCGTTTATTTATATCAATGTTAACTACTGACTCTTTTTTTTTAAACCTAAAAGTTCAATTAGTCATTTCATTAAACAACACTGTTATTCCGTGAAAAAATTTAATTATTCTTTTTAGCGTATCATTATATTAATAGTGCGGTTTGTCATAGTTATTTTAAACAAAAATTCTGACAACCTTGGAATTTTAACAATTTTATTATTTTTTTTTAAGAAAATTTTGAATGTACTTATTCAGTGAAACATATAAATAATTAAACATTTTGAGTACAACATTGATCGAAGGATGTTTTTGTTATGCGACTCCAAACCTGTCACCGTTATAGATCATTCATGAAAACTTTTCAGCTTGTAAAACATCCTTTTCACGAAGAAAAATCGGGAATTGTTTTTAATAAATTTAAAATATTAAAATATATTTATTACATTTTATTTCGAACAATTGATGCCGAGTAATGTATCAATTCAGTCGGTTGAATCCTGAGAATTCGTCGAATTTTGCAACCTGATTCGGATTCTCCATCAGAAATTAAGGAGAACATCTTTCGGGAAATTTTGATTGAAACATCGGAAACCCTCTGGAGGACCCCCGATGAAGTTTTGAGAAAACACCCCTGTCTGACTTGGTAAATTACTGCATCGCCCATCCACTTATTTAAGTTATGTGATCGTATAACGGGAACAGGATAATAAAATGAAAATTACGTTACAACTTAAAAATAATATACAACCAATTTAAAGCATTTCCATTCACAAATTGTAGTTGAAATCGTACTACGAGAAATGTTCTGATTGTATAATTGGATTGGAATGAGAACATTGTTTTTGAAAGGGAAACGGTGATTTGCTTTCTTTCCCGTGTGTTAGGTCGATGGTTTGAGGCTTACCTGGATCACTATTTTTTCTGAATCGGCGATCCTTGTAATGTAACAAGCTAAGCTACAGGTACCTGATTACACGAATAAGGAACTTAGCCGCCTGTGTACCCCGATCAAACTGAAATACACTTGTACCGCTTTCTACTTTCTTACAAAAGTCCGTATAAACTTTTGGAAATTATACCGTTCGAGCGCTCGATCAAGAACATCGATTGTTTAATTTTTTCTTTCTTTACGTTTTCTACTTAAAGAAAATTGTTATTAAAATGTGGATTTGTCAACCGAGTTTATTTATTAGATATCTTTGTGTGACATGATGTATAGATTTATTTAAAATTTATAATATAAATATATATTGGATATAATATATTGGATTTCCTAAAGAGATATTTAAGTAGAGAAAATAGTAGTTATCTTTAATCAAAATTTATTGTTATTTTATTCGCTAATTTTTATGTTTTCCCTATAAGGGAAGAAAGTTTTTGACCACTTATAAGCAAAATTAATTTGCTGACCGCATCTAATTATTGCATTTTTATTATTATAGTTAATATTATATAATTATGGTTTTTTTTTATTAATATCGCTCAATATAGGAAATAATGTTTCTACAATATTACTTATATTATTATCTATATATATGTTACTTAATGATTACGTGTAACTTTAGGATGATCTCTTTTTAATGAAACCCTCACAATTGAAACAAAAACATTGAATTTTTTTTTTTTTTAAATTGAAAATGATTATATTATACAGAATGCTCAAATTAAAAGAGGCCCCATCGATCTTGTGCATTTAGTTTATACTAAATGCATATATTTATACATTTTAATGGGTAAAATAATGTGAAAGAGTTAGTACGACTGGTGCTGGAGTGGGGAAGACCGTTTAATACGTTTAACTGTTAAAGAACGTGTATTCATGATGAATACCTATTTAGTTTTTAGATGAAAACTAAATCTCATGTTTGTATCGGCGAGAGTCCAGGGAGAAATTTGGAGTGGAAACACCATCGAAATGAAAAGTGTTATTAAGAAGTTAATTAAAAAACTTCGTGAAACGACTTCGGTTAGACCAGAAACATACCCGACACAGGTCAGTTTTAACAACGCAGGACATTAAAGTTGCAGTTACAAGATCTCCTCATAAATCTTTGCGGTGACTGCCCACACTGCAGTGAAGCAAAAAATAATCAAACGTTCTTCGTATCGAATGCAGGTTTTTCATGAACTAAATAATGTTGAATGTGCTAAAAGGTTTCACTATTGTTAACGGTTCAAGAACTTCATTAGAGGTAACACTGGCATTTTTGATGAAATGTTTTTCACAGATAAAGCATGGTTTCACCTCGGTGGGTTTGTTGATAGTCAGTATTACCGAACTTGGGGTACTGAAAACCCGCACGTTTTCTTTGAATCTCTTCTACACCCACAAATATGGCGTATTGTGTGCGGTTTTAAGGCGACGGAATAAGTCCCTTATTTTGATAAAAAAAGTTCTGGTGCTGTTAATTACCAAGAAATTAGCCAACAGTTCATAGCCTTACTGCAAGAGGATGAACGTGACTGCTGCTTGCAACAGGACAGCGCCACTTGCCATACAGCTCGCTCTGCAACGGAGATGCTACAGCATCCTAATTAATCCTAACTAATTGTTGATTTAGAAGTAACTCATAATATTATATACCGCTACACGGTTCTATTAATAACTAACACGCAACAAATTAAGGAATTCCTTTTTTTAGTTTATTGTAACAATAAAGCATATAATTTTATATTTCTCATCTTCCTCGAAGAAATAAATTTGTAAATGCATATCCGATGTTGTAATGTCAAGAAAAAATATTTCAAGTAATATTAATTTTTGTGGTATAAAAAAAATCGTTAAATTTTGTTTAAATTTATATATTCAGTAAACCATGATATTGGCATTGCGTAAAAAAAAATAGTAAATTTATTTTTTAACCAGAGCATTAAAAATGTGTTTCAAAATAGTAAAATAAACAACACGATGTAATTATGCTGTTAAATCTCTGTAGAAAGTAGACGAAAATTATATTTTAAAATTGTCAAGGATTTCTTATTTCATCAGTGATTATTAAAAAAAATGTCTTTTAATATATCAATAAATTTTTGCATTATCTATATAATTTATATAACAATGTATCTATATGTGCATATATAATATATATGCATATATATACATATATATACATATACATATATAAATACACGAATATTAACTTAAATATAATTTATTTAATTTTATTTTCCTCTTGATTGGATAGAATTAAATATAATAACAAGGCATATTTTACTTAAAAATATTGCCTTTACTAATTTCTTGGCTTAACCAATCAACTATACGAACTTATAAATTAAATACACTAAGTTTCACTTAGAATTCTCTAAGCTTCCTCAGATGGCAATACACATCATACACACATCGTAGAAAATTCTCTTACATACTAAGTAATTAAGTGGTCTACCTATCCTAGATAACATTATTATATCCCCACCCTTGTAATAGATCCCCCTACTCATACCTGACTCATCTTATCTTTAGATAATTATCTCTTCATATAACCTAATTGCTATTGCCTGTATATTGAAACCTTATAACGTACATATTTTTCTCAAAAATTACACATTAAACATTATTTCCATAAAACTAAATTTACAATATAATTATGAATTTTTAAATTAAATTAACATATATAAGACTTAATCCGGCTGTGTTCGTTCTATTGTTGACAGGATTTGTATTTTTCTTGATGTATGTCATTTCTAGAGTGGTTCTTTTATGTATATTTTGTTCTTTGACTAATATTTTGGTGCTGTTGAAATCGAACGAGTGTTCATGTTCTATTGTATGTTTTGTGAGCACTGTCACATTCTTTTTTCTATATTTATGAGCTTCTGTTCTTTTTTTTTTTTTTTTAAGGTATTGAGATGTTTGTCCAGTGTACAAAGCTTTACAATGTTTACACGGAATGCTGCATACTAAGTTGACTTGATTTTTTTCTATCGGTGATTTTAATTTAGAAAACATACTATTCAGATTGTTGTAATTTTGATGGGCTTTAGCGAGATTCTTTTGTAGCAATTTCTTAATCTTTTCTGACTGAGCTGCGACATATGGTAATGCAACATAATTCTCATTCTTATTATTTTTATTAGGATGGTTGGCGGACAGAAATTAAAAATTCAACATAATGCAGATTATTTTAACTATGTAGAACCCCATTTTTTCTGCCTCCAAGTACCTCTCAGATATGCAATATAAAACTGTTTTCATACTTAAATATCACTATATACATATATATATTTTTTTCATAAATTCTCAAGAAACAATGTCCTCATTTTCATTAATATTCTGCAGTAAAGCTATTTTCTGTTGAAAACTAAAATTTAATATTTTGGGAATGCTAGGAAACCTATAAATACTTAAATATTAAACCTATTAATACTTTCAGGATACGGTGCTTTAGGGGCAAATTGGCGCGATTCGGCCTGGTGGATTCGGGTTTGTGTCCGCAGTGTGGGGTATTAGATAATGCCTTCCACGTTCTGTGTGAGTGTTCAAAGTACGATGAGAAGTGTACTGAGGTGATTTGTCATCTCGAATTTGTGGAAGATTTTATTATTTTCCTTGAAAAAGAAAAAATTGAAGAAAAGATATAGAATCCTGATTGGGCATCCTTTGTTTCTTTGTTTTCATTTTGTTTTATGTTTTTGTTGTTGAGTTGTGTATCGAACTCACTTTTACCTATTCGGGTAGCTAGATTTCAGTTCCTTCACACGACGTTTAGGTAATTCAGTCTTGTGTAAGACTTCAATTCAGATGTGCTTTGTTTTTTACGAGTTCACCTTAGTTAGTAGTACACCGATGGGAATGTAGCTTTTAACATTCGCATCGATGGCATCCTAGCCGAGGCGAGATTGAAAAATATCAATCGTTGAGGTTTTTGAAGATGACCTCTGGTAAACCCCATCAGGACTAGGAACGGATGGGGTGGCGTGGCGACAGGAAACGTCACATGGTGGGTGTCTTCCCCTATGGGGTCAAGATGTGCAACGGTTTCTCGTGTAACTGAAGTGGGTATTCAGCTTTCCGATATCGACTATTCAGTGGTTATTTACGTAGCCGTCCAGGTAAAAATGAACTTCATCTGACATAAATATATAGCGGATTAAGTTTTCATTACCGTCCAAACGCTCCCACATTTTTGACCAAAATTCATGCGAGCAAGCAAATTAATTACTGGACAATTTGAATTTTATAGAGATGAAAACTTATATCCTTATATAAGATCGACATATCGCCGGTTCACTGACATTCAGTGATAAAGCACGTTAAATCGCAGAAAGTTTTTGACCGCGTGTCATGACAGTTGGAAATCTATCAATGCTTTCTAGTTTTCTAACATTTTTTGTTGCTCCTTTGTATTTTTAATTTAATGTGGACGCAATTTTCTCAAAATGTTTAACCCGTAAGTTAATTACATGAACAGACGGACCCGCCATGACGCGGAATATCAAACGATCACCAAATATACTATGTACAGTTGTAGTGAAATCACTATGATCATAAAAACGATTAACACAGAAAACACGACGTGAACCTGACCGCTGTTCCTTGTTTGCGAAATGGCTTAAGTGACTGACAATATATTATCAAAGTTCAGTGCCCTTACCCAAACTTTAAAATTTTCTCGCTTCATTGACGTGCCCTTTACATCAGATTTTGACATTTTTTATTTTTATACGTATCCATTCCTATAAAGATATACCGCTATGAATAAGTAAATCAGGAATGTGTAAAGATGAGAAGATTCCAGTTTTTACAGATTCAAATTATAGAATTTTCAATGAGTTTTAATCGTAGTATTAAATAGTATTTTCGTTTCTTTTAGAAAACAGTTACACATTTAATATAAAAAAACTTTCATTTTTGTCATGACTTAAAGTGATGAATTAGAGAAAGGTTTTGCTGAAAGCAGGTTTCACTCGCTTATAATATCCTTCATTATCTGTAATTAAACGTGTTCTATTCAGTTTTGACTGGGTTATTTATTAAAAAAAAAAAATAAGGTATCAGTTGATAAAACTTATTGTTAATTTAGTAAAAATAAATTGTTTCATTATCATAAATGTGTCTAAATCATGAATAAAATTATAATAAAAAGATATTACAAATGTAATTATTTTGTTACATGAAATTAAAACACTGTAACTAATTTAATGATGCTTTCTTTTGAAATTACAACAAAAAAAACTAATTTGTGTGTACCACCTGTTTAAGTCAAGATTAAACAGGAATTAAGTCAAGATTAACAGGAATTAAGTCAATTAAACAGTCAAGATTAAGTCAAGATTTTATGTGTACCATAAAATTAAGTCAAGATTACTAGCTCCATTTCTCTACAGAGTAGCTTTAGTTTGTGTAATATACAGGCTCCTGAAAAGATAATTTTTTGCTTAATTTTTTTACATGCCTCTCTTGTTGCTATGTTGATGAATGCGAAGCATCTAATCCCCAAAAAATCTACAAAAGGCATCAGTCTGAGTAGCTTTCTCTGATAATAATGATGTTTACTTTATAACCACACGGTGAAAGTCAGTTGGATTAGATTAGAAATAGATTTTTTCTTTTTAAGTTTTCTACTTGTCACAGCAATGGTATAATTTATAAAACAATTTAAAAATGCTGTCGTAATTTTAAAAATACTTCAGAATATTCATTCATAAAATGGATGTCGATCGGTTAAACTAATTTCTTTTTTAATGGTTTTTTAATTAAGTAAAGATTTTATTTTAATTGTAAATTGAAGATAACGTTTTCTATTATAGGTTATCCTACGGAGGTTGCTAATTTCATCAAATAAATTTAAATGTTATTGAAATTTTGTTTATTTTGAACATTTATATAATATTTTATACCCTGAAGTTTTTCTTTGATTTGATAATCAATAAAAATTACTATTTACTCTCTATAAAAAAGGATGATACGTGGGTATGTTTATTTGTTGTATATACTCACATTTTTACTTCCTTGTACAAAGTACATGGAAATATTATAATCGCTAACAATTTCGGTTTTCAGATTTCAATGGAAATATCCATTTTGGCCATCTCTGAATCCTTTTTGAGTAGTTTTGGCGTGACGTCTGTACGTACTACGAGTATGTACGTATGTATCTCCCATAACTCAAAAACGATTAGCCGTAGAATGTTGACCAAAAATGTCCAAAAAAGCCCAAAATACAAAAGATTTGGATTTTGGGCTTTTTAGCTGCAGTAATAAGCCCTCATTGAGAGCTTTTCAACGATATAGCATAAGTGATACTTATTTTCATTGGTTCCAGAGTTATAGCCAAATAAAATTTTAATTAATGAAATATTTGGATCTTACAAGGGAACACATCGGTTCGAATCACACTTCATCTTTTTTTAACTTTTTTTTTTAATTTAAATATATTGATTTATTAATAACTATTAATCTCTCATTGCAAAAAAATTTGTACGATGAATAATAATTCAATAACAAAAAAATATTAAATTTTTAATGAAAATATTTTTTAAATACTTTTAAAAAATGTATAAATTTAATTTAATAATCGTACAAGAAAGTTATGAGTTGTCCACATCAGATTTTTATTTTAACTGCTACCGGCGCAGAGCGAAACAATGATGGTGCACCGGGCCGGTTGCGAGCAGCGCACGAACGATTCATTCGTTTGAACGACTTATACTTCTTGATACGAACGATTTATCTAAAATTATAGTTGTGTTTTGGAGATAAAAGAGAAAAACATTGGGGTTAGTGCTGTGCTAACAAATCAGAACTCAAAAAATTGCTAAAAATGTAATTGCTTTCTTTGTAAAAGTTTTTGTTGTCGGTACGCTTAATTTTTGTACGTTTTTTACTTACAGTCGGCGAAAACATTTAACAAAATCGTGTGTAATGAAACATAAACCATGTAAAATTTCGCGACAGACCATAGGCCCGGCTTTTTTCTAGTATTATTAAATCGTTATAATATTATATTTATATCTTTATAGAGAGTGCTAAACACTCTTGAATCGTACAGCATGATTTTTTTTAATTTACTTGATCTATCGCTGAATATATTTTAGCTTAGTTTTTGTTGTATGAATACTACGATTCTAGTTTGTTTTAGATTCAGATTTAGATTGTTTTATATTTTAGATTCATTAAAAATAGATTTTACATTGGCCTTTTATTTTGAGCGGTATATTATAATGTATTATATATATTTCACGTCAGGAAGAGTTAATAAGCTATTCAATGAATGTGAAAAGATATATCCCAGAAATTGGCTGGATGGACCAAGAGATACCACAGTAAATCGTTAAAATTTACTTTAAGTAAAATAAAAGATCAAAATTAATCTTTTTATAAGTATCCGATATAAAAGAAATTCTTTACTAGTTAAGATCTATTTAATGAAAATATTTGGAAATATAAAACGGTTTTGGGTATCTTTTCTCTCAGACTTTATCGAAAGAAATTTAAGAAATTTTATTTCTTGAAGTTTTCATGTACATTTTTAGTTATTAATGTTACCAAGGAATATTTTTCTTTTATTTGTTTCAGGTATTTAAAACTGGAATGCAAACATATAACAATGTAGAATCAAAAACCAATAAGATACTGTATGAGTTTACAATCTGTTCAAAGTGTAAAAAACGATCTGTTGATCCAGATAATGCATACACATGTTTTAATGGACATTTAATGTGTTTTCTTTGTTTTAAATATTTTAAAAAAGCAGGTGAAGGTATGCGTATCATATTTATTATTACAATATGATTTTATAAAATGATATGACCATTTAAATATTTAGTAATTGTTTTCTTCATTTAAATTTAAATTTGTGATCATTTGTAGCCACAACTTGTTAGTATCTATCAGAACATTGTGTAATTTCATGAGTATGTTAACTCAAAACAACTTTGTTTCATTGTGAGTATAAAACTCAAACTGTTGTTAAACATTTTTTAATTTAAACCAATCCCTGATTTAAAGAACATTTTTAATATATCACTAAAATGAGGAGCATGACTGGTGGCTACTTATATTAATAATGTAGTTCAACAAAGGTCTAAGGTTTTGATTATAAAACGATATTTTTCATTGTAGGAAATTGTGTCATTTCAACAAATCTTTTTGTTTAATACATTAGCTGCAGTACCAGTACATAAGTCCTGTACAATCATTTACAGTGAGGTGTGTGTTTCATCCCTTGATTTCTCTTTTATGTGGCAAGTGTACATTTTGTCTATCCTCCTTATCTATTTTTATGTCATATTGATTAATTCTAAAAACTCCATTTTGATGTTAAAAGTATTAAATTCTTACTGAACTTGGGTGACAAGTATCGTACCATTTGAATTTAAAAGTCACATATAATTACAAGCATTAAAAAAACTACTGTAGATGATGTTAAAATATCTTTTTTGTATGCTTTGTATCTCGTTTTGTATCTCATATTGTGAAATATGAGATTATATAAATCCAGGACTGAGTGGTAGATCTACGACTACAGGTAAAGACAAGTCCTGGCAACTTAATTTATATCCTTATGAAAATCCCAAAATTCCATTAAATTGTAATTTGTTTAGATGTACAATTAACCTTATAAATAATCATAAATTATACCTAATAACTTAATAATTTTTTATTAAAATTCAAAGTTATATTAAAATAAAAATCTGCAGTTGAAGTGTAGATCAGAGATCCAAGAAATTACTATAATTTTCTTAAACGTTCTTAAAAAAAAATTATATAATAAAATGTTATTTAATATAGTATAACACAAACTTAATGTAATTTTATGTATATTAATATATATAAAAATGTTGTGTTTGTTTAATATTCTGCACAAATTTTTCTGCACAAAATTCTGAAAGATAGTGTAGACATCATATGTAAGAATACTGAACAGTTTTTTAGCACTGTACTCCATCTACGGAGTACAGGACGATGTTGGCAATGGGACATCTATGATCTATTGATCCTGAGAGCTACAACGGCAGTAGCTTACTACCTTATCAACTGCTAGAGCTTCCCAAACTGGACAGGATAAAGGTTAGGAGACAAATAAGTACTTCACAGGAGCATATGTTCCCTGCATTAGGTGCGGTTTCAGAGCTGTTCTTTCTGTTCTCTTTAAGACCAGTGGATCTACATCTGTGCCCTACATTATGAGCAGCTAATTTATAAGCAGAAGGCATCAGAATACTGCTGACAAATGATTTCTTCAAATATTAGCATCATATTACAAAAATTAGAAATGTATTCAAACGATTTGCTTTTAATACAAGTGTATGTGCTGACTAGTCAATATGAAGATAATGCGGTTGAAGTAATGTATGAACAGATAAAGAAAATGTGAGAGTTAGATAAAGATTGCTGTAGGATAATGATGAGGGATTGTAATGCTGCGGTATAGACAGAGCGTTTGGAAAGTTTTGTGCAATGGAATTATGGAAATGTAATCACAAAACTTTCTTAATTATTTATTACTTTGTATTTTATTTCAGTATTCTGTAAAAATGGATACTACAGTAACTGGAATAATTTGTAAAAGGTGTTGAAAATGATCTCCTCTAACAACAAAACAACATTGCATGTGTTTTAATTTGTTTTCAAACAGTTTAATTAGGTGATGTACTGGAATGTCTCATATGTATGCCGTAATTGCAGATTTTAGTTGGTCAAGCATGAGCAGATTTGTGGAAGTTCATAAAATTATGCAAAAATAAGCCATCTTATGTACAGAAAAAAATTTTGTAGTCGATGACATTATGTAAAAGTATAAAGGAAAGCAGTTACTGATTGGAAATGTTCCAATCAATGTTCCAAGAATTCCTTTCTCTCCTTAATAATTAGTAATTTAGGTAATTGTAGATTTATGATTAGATTTAAAGACCAATGCTATACTGGTTCTAAGTCACTAGGGAGTAATGTAAAAAACATTTGCTTATGTTATTGATGCACTTTTATTCCATTAATAGATACTATGTATCTAATTCTATAGTAAAGAGTATGCAGTTACAAATGGTGGTAATTGTTACTAGTCTAATAATAATAACACTGAAGATTCATGTAATTAACCATGCAATGATTTTGTTTAAAAATCTTGAAATTTTTAACATTACTATGCTGTATATTTAGAAAAAATTACTGGAGACATAAATTTACCGGTAAATGTAAATAGGTAAAATTTTTCTTCTCAATTTTAGTGTTGAAGCAGCTTTAATTTATTTAGCAATAATTGAATTAATATTAATTATTAACAATTTATTTTCAGACCTTATATGTTCAAGATGTAATCGTATTATTCAACGAAAAAACAGTATTTTATCCAAGCAATCACCTCAAATTAATGTACCATCTCGCACTACTATTATTGAAAAAAATTGCTCTAGAACTGAACAAAATGTTCCTCCTACAAAAATTGATCAAAATAATTTTATGAGTAATCAAAGAATTTTGAACAGTATGAAAAATGTACAAAAATCTAAAAGTCAAACCGTTACACCTAGTAGAATTAAATCTCTTTCGGATGAAGGGAAATTAGTAAGAAATCTATTGTTTTATTTATATTTACTGTAAATTACAAGGATAATTTTTAACAAAAGAATAATTTTAGCTGAAAAAGTTATATTTAAAATAAAAATTTTAATTTAAAATAAACAATAAGATTTAGTTAAAGAATATCAAAAATATTCTCACTAATTAAAAAAAAAAAAGTAGTAATTAAAATAAAATATTTTGCAGCCTGCAAAATATTTTACATCTTCAGGCAAAAGTAATATTAAAAAAATTTGCCAAAGAGTTGGATAACTTTCATGGCATTGCTCTTGATAGATTTTTATTTAAAATATGCCATAGGAGTTTTAATAACTCATTAATTATGCATTAAGTAATTAATATTGCATAATTAATAACATAACCAATATTGTTATGCAATATTTAAAGCTCAAGTTTGTAAAAGATTAAAATGTTCAGAAAAACATTTTGAGTTCAATTTGTCTACTGATCGAATGATGTTTTTATGATCAAAATTAGAGTGAGTATAACTATCAAAAAAATTAAATTTTTGATAAATACATTTGGTCCTATTAGTTCTTCTTGTTTGATAGCTACATCATAAAAAATTGTTAATAATGAAAACACATAAGTATCAAACATTTTTTTAAATGTTTAATCCTTAAATCAGGGCCAATGGGATATAAATTTTTAAAAATATATTCCCATGCTGTATGCATTAACACTAGATTCAGTTGAACTTTTAATCTTGAAAATTAAAGTTTAAAAAATTGATATTTTAAGCATGGGTTCCATTCACCTTCCTTCTTTTTTGGGGCTTAAAAATTTGTCTATTAAAATAAATTATTCACTCCAGTAAGTTAACCTAATTTGGTGAAATACTACTGAAAAAAAAAAAGGCTAAAAATATTATTTTTTGTTTTTGTTTTTGTCTTCAGTCATTTGACTGGTTTGATGCAGCTCTCCAAGATTCCCTATCTAGTGCTAGTCCGTTTCATTTCAGTATACCCTCTACATCCTACATCCCTAACAATTTGTTTTACATATTCCAGTCGTGGCCTGCCTACATAAAAAAAACTAAACTAAAAAATATTATAGTTCACAAAAAAAAAACCTGAACCATGAAAGCCCCTTGTGATCAGAAATCAAGCCAAAGTTGAGATGTAGACAAATATTTTTGTTGAATTTTCAAATTTTTTTGTCCAAAGGTTTTTAAAATATGATGCCAAAACTGTTTATAAATAATACTGAATATCCCGCATCCTCAAATTTGATTTACTTAAAAATTTTGGAATTTTTTAATAGTTTAGTAAATACTTTTCATCATACTGAAGTTCAATTTTCTACACTCACTATATAAAAGATCAAAAATTAATAATACCCCTCTTCCTTTTTTAATTCTGTCAAAATTTAATGCCAAATATACAGAAATTTTTGAGTAATTTAAAAAAAATTTAAGTTAAGCCAATTCAAAGATAATCAAAATGAAAATACATATGTACATTTGTATAAACATATTCTGGAAATTTCTACATCTTGTTTTGTGTTGGCCTGAAGGGGCGGCAGCAGCAACAATGCTGTTGCTGGGAAAGTAAAATTAAAATGTTTTAGTAAGTTTCTGTCATGTAATGTGTGGTATTTACTGTAACTATTATAACAGACAAAATATCTAACAGGTAGAATTATTATTTTGATAAAAATTTGATAATAAATTATAGATATGGATTTAGTTTTTGAATGTAAATTCTCCAGTATTAAGAAAACAGATTAATAGAAAAAAAATATTCCCTAGACTCTATCAAAACCAATATATCAATAATATATATAGGACTCTACCAATAATATATGAATTAGTAGTATCTTTTATTTTTAATTTTTCCCCTTCAAATATTACCATAATGTGTCTATAAAATAATGGTCATGATTCAGTTGTAGGTTTGAAAAAAAGCATGACAAAGACAAGAATTATATATTAAAATGATGAGAATCCCTTTATAAATCTTACTTATTCAGTAGATTTTAATATCTGCTTCTTTTGTTTCTCTAAAGACATCAAGGAGATACTAAATCCCTTGTCCAATACAGAGAACATCCAATGTGATAGACAACACAACTTTAATCATTAGTTCTTTTAAATAGTCCATATGTGTTGTTTGAACTGAAAACATTTGTGTCTTTATATAACCCCACAAATAAAAATTCATAAAGGTAAGATATGGAGATCATGGAAACCAAGTTATTCACACTTTTTTTGGTCATGAGGAAGTGTTTTGTTTAGGTAATTTTGCACAGATGTGGAGGAGCTCTAACTGGAAAATGATGAAGTTCTTCAGTATTTGAGACACTGTGTATACACCCTTCTAACATATCCAGGAATTTGTTTCCTGTTATATTTTTTTGGCAAAAAAGAAGGGATCTAGAATTTTTGTCTCTTCTGATTGCAGAGCATACATTAACTTTTGAGTTGTCACATTACTGTTTCATAACACTGTTTCCTGACATCTGGAAGTTCAGTACCTGAACATTATGCCAACGCACTCATTCTGATACATGAAACATAACTACACCAATGAAAATAACATTTTTTTATTAACTCCCACCGATCTAACCTATTCTAAACGTCTACAGTGAATTCAAATCTTTAATTTTCCCATGTGGCTAAGTTTTCTGTAATAACTGAATTTTACAACTAATAAAGTATAGTTATTTTTTAAAAACTTTGCAAACAGTTTTTTTGGAATACCTAACTCAAGAGAACACCTCCATATTGACTTTTTTGAGGCATACAAATTACTTGTTCACACAGTTTCAATGGTCTCATCTAACAACTGTCAGTCGTTTCACCTCCAGGTTTTTTTATAGGCAAAAAAAAACAAAAATAAGTTATTCAGTTATTTTTTTAATTTTGGATTTTTGAAGTTGAAAGAGAAATTGAAGGTTACTAATTCAGTAGTAGTGGTTGTTTTTAATTTGGTATCACCTTTACAAAAAGACAACATTTTCTAAAGAATGTTAATTTTTAATGAGGTTTTATATTTATATTTTTATATTCTATATATATATATATATATATATATATATATTTCAACATCAATTTTCTGCCATAGCTCGGCTATTTGTTAACCAATTGTTCAAAACCATTGTTCGAAACAATGCTGGAAGTCTTCTTCTGTGAGCTGTTTCATGACACATGCTGCTTTTTTTTTCACAGCATCAACAATCTGAAATTTTGTTCCTTTTAATGCATATTGACCAGATGAATAAGGCGGATGGTCTAACACTGGGATGTTATACTTGGCTAGAAACGGCTTGACAGACAATGCAGTATGAGCCGGTGCATTGTCCTGATGAGCCCATGACTTACACAATTCGAGTAGTTTTTTCTTATTTTTTCATGAACCTTAAGGTAGTAATGTTGATTAATAGTTTGACCTTCAGGAATCCAGTGACAGTACACAATCCATGAATATTGAAAAACAATCATAATCACTTAAGTTTGAATTTCTCATTCAAGCTTTTTTAGCTCTCGGTGAAGTTGGGACCTTCCAGTTCATGAATTGACGCTTAGTTTCTGGATCATAAGTGAAAAATAAAGATTCTTCACATGTTATCACTCTTTCCAAGAAGTTTGGGTAATTTTCAATGGGATTCAAAGTGTCAGAATAAACATTTTCACTAGCTTCTTTTTGTTCGATTGTGAGAATTTTAGGGACCATTTTCACACACACTTTTTGCATGTCTTGTTATATAAAATTTGCTTTACAGATTCTTTGTCAATTCCTTTCTTTGTCAAATTATTCCTACAGTTTCAGCAATCGCATGAATAGTTAACCGACAATCAGATTGGATCAGATTACCAATTTTTTCAATATTTGTATCCGTTTTTGACGTGGAAGGGCAACCCCGGCAAACATTATCTTCAACGTCTTCTCAGCCATCTTAGAAATGCTTAAACCACTCAAAAACATGTGCACATGATAAAAATTCATTGCCATATACTTTTTTTAATAAAAGATAGCGGTTTTTCCAAGTTTCATTTGAAATTTCACGATAATTCTTTGCTCTAATAAAACATTTTTTCAGCAAAACAAAAAACAGTTGTTATCCAAACGAAGGCCATGGCCAAACTAATATGTGTACAGAAACTGGAGGGCCAACAATCGAAAGAGAAGGCTTCATACTACACAGCTGTCGGTCGTACAAATTTGGCGCATGTGCAGTTCATCTGTAGCAGCATTAGTCTCGTTATTTAATAAATAAATAATATTTAATAAAATAAATAGTCACACTTCATATATCATTTCAGCAATTAGATCTTTACTTTTGTTAATATACATTTATTTGTTTTAGGAAAGGAAAAAAGACAACGAGAATCGATTAGAAAAATCAGCTAGTTATGGTAGTAGTGATGATGAACTTATAGGTAACTGTAGATATGTTAAAACACCTTCCACACCTCTAACATTTAATCAGAGTACTTACAGGTGAGCTGTGAGTTCATTACATTTTACAGTTTTTAATTATTAATTAGATAAAATTAAGAATTACATCATCTGTTTACCTAAAATTGTTAAATTGTTAACAGTTTGACAATGTGATATAACCTGATAATACTTCATTTGAATACATCATCTTGAACTTTATTCCGAAATTTTGTAAAATCTAGGCATATTTTCACAATTACAAACTTTAGGATGAAATAAATTAACAATACTAACTGCAATACCAATCTTCATTTTTTGATTCTCAAAGTGAATACAGGTTTAAAAATATCATAATTCTGTAGAATAGCATAACAAAATATAATTTTTTTTTGTAAAAGTGTATAAAAATACTTTTCAAACAATGTTTTGTAATTTGCACTACCTAAGTAAATAATTTTTTAATCATCCCATCCATCTCTTTTTTGGTTAACCCCTCCCCCAAATAAAGAAAATAAAAATAATGTTGGTGTTAGTTAAATAAGTTAAAAGTATGGGAAACAAATCATTACAATTGGTCTTAACAGTTTAAAGATTTAAAGCCCTTCTCATTATTTGCAATAACTAGTGCTTCATACTTTATTTTTAGTCACATTAGAATAAAAGTTGCTTTGATGGTAAAATAATTTATTTAAATTAATAATTATTTGTTTTTAGTAGTATTTTTGTTAATGGTGTCTTAACTTAAAAAAGCTAGAAAATTAATTTTTTACTTAGTCAAATAATGAGTGGGTTAAGGTTGAGATGTTAAGCAAGGATGCTGTGTCTGATTGACACTGTTCAACATTTACACTGAAGTTACAATAACGAATATTGTAGAAGAAAGAGAAAGAATAAGTACAGAAGGACAAAAACTAAAATGCATAAGGTGGGAAACTTAGCACAGAAATACATACTTCTACATTCCAAAAAGTCTTCCTCATACTCAGTAAAACTTTTTTTGCATAATTTTTCATTCCTTTTCTTTTTGGTTCAATCAATGTGAGGAGTTTTCTCCAATACAGTTTGATTTCATTCATCTCTTATTTCACAAATGCAGCAAGTGTGTTTATTTTATTGATGTCATATTTATAAAATAATATTTATGGTTATTAAATTTCAATTCTAATGGTTTTATTATATATCCAGCTAAAAAAGTGATCCAGTAAAGGCTCTTAAAATGCCATCCTAGTTAGAATAGTAGATTAGTTGAATCAGTGATTAAAACTTGGAAATTATTTAGAAAAATTTAAATAGTCTATTATCTGATTAAAATATTTAAACCTTTCTTCATTTGATGATGATTACAATGTACATGACAGACTTTAGTCCCTTCAACTTACATTTACCATTACCATAAATAAATAAATCTTTTACATAGATCTTTTACTCAGCATCAAAAAATAAACAGTTAAATATAAAAAGAAAATGGATGTGATTAAAGTGTATATTAATTTTTTTAAATATAAGGTACGAAAAAAGATTAAGGAAAATATATGAAGACAGTTAATATTAAAAAAAGAACTACAATAAATCAGTGTAGACTTTAATTAAAATTAGAATGTATATATTTTTTTATTTGTTGAATGGTGTTACAGAAAATTCAGGTTTTGTTTTACATTTTTCAATTAGTATTATTTAAAAACTCATTAAGCAAAATATTGTTTCTGTAAAAGTAAATCTTTTAAATGTATTTTAAATAAATTAATGGAAAGACATTTTAAATGATTCAGTAATATATTAAAAATGGCAATATAAGCAAAATAAGGCACTTTTCATAACCTGAAGATTTAGGTTGACTCGCACAAAAACATTTGTTGTGTGGTTAAATATTGTTATATTGATTTGGAGGTCGAGAGTTCCAGCATTCAAGTCCTAGTAAAGGCAGTTTCTTTTATATGGATTTGAATACTAGATCATGGATACCGGTGTTCTTTGGTGATTGGGTTTCAATTAACTGCATATCTCAGGAATGGGCGAACTGAGACTGTACAAGACTACACTTCATTTACACTCATACATATCATCCTCATTCATCCTCTGAAGTAATATCTGAACTGTAATTGCCGAAGGCTAAACAGGAAAAAAAGGATATTGTTATATTTTCAGAATAATTGACTTTTCTTTTTAGCAAATATTATACATTCATAAAAATATAATTACACGGATTAGTTAATATTTTTAATTCTCTAAATATGATCTAAATGATTTGTACGGATGGGTGCCAAACAATAATTTGACACTCCATTTTTTTATCTTGAAAACTCATTCTCATTTTCTGAGGGAACTTCTAAGAGATATTATTCTTCAGATGGGAATACATATAGGCATAATAATTATTTATTAATAATTACATGTTTAACATCAGTGTTTTATTAAGATCCTTAAAAGCAAAACATAGTATAACGAGCAAGTCTAAATTGTACACTTCAATTATAAATGAAAGAATTCACCAGGTAAAGTATATAGAGTAACATAAATATTTTAGACTAGAATCGGTTAACAGGATATTTGTTATGTTGTGTAAAGGGAAAATTACAACTAATTTCCCACAATCTTCTCACATTTATCAGTCAGTATTTGTAATCATCATAATTATTACTTAAGTGAAAATCTGTACCAGTTATCACTATGTACTGAATAATTTTTTGAATTGATGAATAAATGTTTAATATTAGTGTAGCCATCAATATCACAATAAGCTTCTAAGTTATTTGTCTGGAAAAGTAACAGACTTTTTAACAACATTATTACTCTAACAGCCGTGAGTCATAAATGTACACATAAAGCAGCATGTTAGCATTTTTCTATTTTGATAATTGCCGTAACTGTAAAGACTGTAGGAGGTCAACAGGAGTTACAAGTGACTCCTGAAAATAACATAACTGTTTTCAAGAATAACAACATTCCATGTACGACATATTGGGATAAGCCAGAAGGAAGTGGTTTCCCATTGTCATCTTTATTAGTAAATACATTGTTGTATATCAGTATGCCAAGGTTACCATAATCCAGATGATATTCAGCCCTAAAGTGACATCTTTTATCTGTAAACACTGAAACAGAGTGTATGGTGAACATCATTACTTTCAGAGAAAATACTACTCATTATGATAATACAAATAGCTTCACAGATCATTCAATTTTTTAAAGAATATATCATAAATATAATGAAAGTTGTATTTGGGTTTCTAACTGAAAATTTACTGTTAAAATATAATTTTATTTAATTTAAAAAATTTAATTTTAATTTATTACTGTAATATTTGAAACATTTAAATATATAGTTTGATAAAATTTAAAAAAAATGTTTTTTAAAGAAAATACATTGTGCCTGCCAGGCCAATTGTTTGTCCAATAACAATATGTCAAAGAGTTGTTGCTGCTACTGGTCTCATTCCTCATTTTGAATTTGAGCACAATGAAGTATCTGTAATTGAAGTGGTGCCTGGAGAACAATTCACACTCATTGTAAATCCAGATCAAATACTAGATGAAGCTGTCAGATGTATTTGTTTGTTTACATTGACTACGATAGGAAAGTAAGAAACAATCTGTATTTTCACTTATACATTTGTATTAATAATTTGTTATATTAAGATACTTTTGAGCCCTGAATACAGTACTAAAATGCATTCTTTACACCTTGTTAACTCCAGCTCAGCTAGAATAGAGTGGTTTATAAATACCGGATCGTAGATAAGACAGGAATGTAAATGATGGACAGTAAAATACACATGACATTTTCAAAAATAATGTTGTTTTTCTGTTGCTCAATCATTTCCTACCACAGATGTTGTAAACACAAATTTTTCATGTTCATTTATATTTTGCCCATTTTTACTTCCTTGTACAAAGTAAAAGAAGTATTGTGATCACGAAAAATTTCATTTTTCAGATTTCAACAGAAATACCCATTTTGACCATCCCTGAATCAATTTTGACTAGTTTCAGCATGACATCTGTACATGTATCTCGCATAACTCAAAAACGATTCGCCATATGATGTTGAAATCTTGGATTTGAAAAAATCAGTCATGAAAAAATTCATGACTGCAGCAATAAGCCCTCATTGAGAGCTTTTCAATGATCAGAAGTGGTACTTATTTTCATTGGTTCTAGAGTTACATCCAAATGAAATTCTAATTAATGAAAATTTGGATCATAGAAGGGGAAGGCACATCGGTTCAAATCCGACTTCATCTCCTTTTATTTTTAACCTTTTTCTTAATCTAAATATATTGATTTTTTAATAATTATTAACCTCTGATTGTAAAAAAATTTATGATACATAATTCAATAGTAATAACAATTAAAAAATAAAAAAATATCAGAAGTTATTAATGAAATAAAATTTTATGTACTTTTCATTTTAAAAAAAATTGTATCTATAATTTAATAGGCATAGAAGGAAGTCATGTTGTGCCCACATCAGATCTTTCTACATTAAAATTATTTTTAAATAAATCTTTTTATTTGATCCAATAACTTTTATTCTTGTTATCTTTGAATTATGTAAATTAATAGAAACTATTTACTATTTTAATTAAAAATCATTGTTATGGGTGTTGTCATGGATAGCACTGAAAAATTATTTGGTGTAACATCCTGATAATAGTTGTGCAACACCTATAACACCTCATGGGAACTTTACTGATAAAGTTTCACTCATCGAAGTTCTGTGTGCTAGAACCTAATGGTCATAGCAGTCAATGAAACTTAAAAAAAGTTAAATTAGACTAAAAAAATTATAATAATAAATAAATGTACATTTTGAACTTTCAATCATATCAGTTTGTCATTTTATTATGGTTATGAAAATCTTTAATAGAGGGGAAAGATTAAATAATATACTTATAAATATTTTGATACATGCTACCCATTACTTTATTTTATTATTTTAATTAAGATGTGATTACAATTATCATAAAATTTCACTCTCCATGAAGATTCTTGGTGAAGATTATAAAAACATTCCAATTTTTTAGTGAGAAACCAAATCAAATAAATTAAGTAAAGCTGGAGATCACAAGATCAACTTTAGATACTTTGATGTAAATAAAAAGGATGTTAAATATCAATCTAAGTTTTCATTAAAAATAGTATAGACAGTTCTGTACATTGAGTTCTGTACAAGCATACTTTAATTGCTTGATGTTACAGTATCTGTTGTGGAAATAAGTAGAGAAATAAATAATTTTGCTTCAGTTGATCTATTATGGAAGTACATAGAACAGAAATAGTATTCCTTCACTGAGTTCCAAGAATGAATATCAAAAAATTTTGTGGCAAGAAGGCATGACATAACACACATCCCACGTTCATAATTAATTAAAAAATACAGTTATTCTACAATATAAGTAATTGTATTGTAAAATTATATATATATAATTATCATAGTTAAATTTTTTTATGAGGTGTGATTAAAAACTATCAAGCTTAGCTCATAAAAACAAAAATTCTGACTCACAGTCAGAATGTTTATTTGTCATTTTTAGTTTCTGTTAATAGTCAATAACTTTTTTCGAAAATAATTAAGGCAGATTTTATTTAAAACAACTTTTTCTGAAAAAAATTTAAACCGGAGATTTGCGTTTCCACTCCTTCTGGTGAAAAACACTATCATTTGCTTGCTTATTTTTAAATTACATAAAAAATTTCATAAGAACAAGATAACACTCATATTTGTAGCACTATTCATTAATTTATTTTTTTTTGTATGGTGAAAAATAAAAGGTGTTAAATGTTTTCTGCTTATGAATATAATAATAAATATCTATAATCTTCATAAATGTAAAATTTTCAAAGTTTTTAGAAAGAAGAATTTTACTTGAAACACTATTATTTCAAACCATTATTCTTTGCATTTATAACCTAATTATCATAATCCAATTCTTAATTGTAAGTCATTATGTTTGTCATCAGTAGGGTAGATACTTCTTTTTTCGATAATTGCATCAAGGCACCACTTAGACAAGCAAAAACATTTATAAAATGACATGTTTGGCCAATTTAATAATGAACAGCTAATTTTATATTCAAATTATTTGATATAAAACAATACTTGATATTAATAATTTTACTATTGAAATCAATCAGTTTATTCCACAAGAACTCAGTACTGCTCTTGAATTACATAGGTGGTAATATAAAATTATTTTCACCATTAGGAGGAATACTTTCCAAATTATTATCAGTATTACTGTATATTGAATTGAAATATGCATTGCAACATTTTAATGCAGATTCAGAAAAAAATAAAGTTGCTCTCACTCTCATCCTGAATATTACATAACAGAAAATTCATTAAATTTTACTATTTTCATTGACTATTTAATTTCTCTAATCTTTCTCATTACAATAAATGTGTAAATTTATGCTTAAGTTTTGAATGAATAAAAACCAAAGTAATGATCAGCAATGTAAATTAATATATTCAGTTTTTATTTTTTTTATTTCAGTAGTTAAATTTAATGAGTTAGCTAACTCATTACAGCTTTGTGACCAATAATGAGAATTGAATTATTGCTTGACCTTATTTTATTAGTCTATTTTGGCTATTTTTTTGGCTGATCAAAAATTTTTATATCATGGATTTATTTATGAGGTGTGTCTATTAAATAATGAGACTGTTTCTACATCTCAGAGAAAACAGTGAGAACTGAATGTGAGCTCTTTATGGAGACCTAGGATATATCTGAACCTGCATGATAAACATCAAGTTCTCAGATCTTCAAGTCATCGTTTAGTACAATTACGCTTTCTGTTGTTTATTAGAATAGTGCTAATTTTAAAAATTGAGCACATGTCACTTTGAAATTTTTAGTAAATTGAATAAAATCCCAATGGAATGTTATCAGATGTTTATGATGAAGACTTCATATCTCATGCATGAATTTTTAGTGGTGCAAAATATTCAGTAAAGGACATCACAAGGTGGAAGATTAATACCCTGAATGATCTTCCACTTCAACAACAATAGAAGAAAATTTACAAAAAAAATAACCAGATGTTTGAGAAGATTGCCAACTCAGTCATAACTGAACTGTGCACTTTGACAAAGATACTGGCCAGAAAAGTTTACGTGATGATCTTAATATGGAAAATGTTTATGCCAAGATGGTTCTCACATTGGAAAAAAAGAATTCTGCAAGGAAATTTACATTGCCACACAGCAGTAGCTTAATGCCAATCCCAACCTTATTTAAAAATCATCACTTTTGATGAAACCTGGGAAGATGAAATTACAGTTGATGCACCAGAAAACATGGTCATCATTAAGAATGAAAAAAAAATCAAAGAAAATGCAAATTCAAAGCCGTAAGTTTTTGGTATCAAGGGCATTTGGAAAAATGGGTTGTTGAAGGCACATCAGTGAATCAGCGTTATTATGAGGAAGTTTTAATAAAACTGAGAATAATGTCAAGTATAGTAAAATAGCCTCATTCTTCCTTATTACAATGGAAAATGTTCACAGTGCACTTTTTTGAAACAGTTTTTGACTGACAAATATATTATTAGATTGAAACATACTTCTTATTCACTAGGTTTTGTACTATGTGACTTCTTTTTCCCCCTAAAGTGAAATTTATGCAAAGGTGTATGTTTTGAATGAGTCTATACAGTAAATGAGAAAACTAAAATACCTAACAAAAATTGATGTGCTTCATGTTTTGACCAGTGGATGACAGGACACCATTAGTGTGCAAGTGTGAATGAGGACTATGTTGAAGGAACAACTGTTCGAATTGTAACACATAAATAAAGCATCAAGTTGCTGCTGCATGCCTGTGCAAATTTTCTTGCAGAATTCTTTTTGCTCTAATGTGAGAACCATCTCTGCATAAACAATTTCCATATTGAAATCCTCACGTAAACTTTTCCGACCAGTGTCTTTGTCAGAGTGCATAGTTTTACTATAACTGAGTTGGTAATCTGTCAGTCTTATTATTTAATAGACACTCCTCATATGTCAAATTATATTTTAATTACTTAAATAAATGAATGAAAATTATTTTAATTTATTGGATTCCGTCAGTTTTCTAACTAAAATTGAGGTTTAATGAAAAATGTTTTAACTCATTAATAAATTGAGGAAAGGTCCTTCCACTGGTAATAAATAGCTTAGATAGATAGAAATTCTTCAGCTTCTTCCTGAGAATTGATTCGCCCAATGCTCAGTGATTAGGGGATAATTTTTAAAAAATAATTACTTCGCTTATCAACAAATAAAATCATGCTAATATAATATTCATAATTTATATTTATCCCAGAATTAATTTGACATTTCTATACACAAAGCTTGTCCTAAAGCCATATAAAAACTCTATGGAAAAAGGACCTACTTTGTTATACCATCTGATAAATGGCCACTTAATTTGAAAGACTGAACATGTATAGCAACAGATCTATGCTAATATTAAGTACTGGTTCTTTCTATTGTTATAACTTGGTTCAATTTATATAGTTATTAAAGATTAGATGGGTTTGACCTTATTGACAATTTATTTTCCAATCATTTGTCATAAAGAAAAAAAAGGGAAATAACTTCATGGAAGAAAAAGAAATCCACAGTGCTATAGCAGAAGAAGAATCTAGGGGAATGATCTATGGAATTACTATCCAATTAACTTGATTACAGTGATCTAGCAACTGTATTATTATCAAGCTTCTGCTACCTGTAGTATGACTGGGCTATTTTCATCAATTAAAATAATGTATTCAATTTATCTACCTTATCTAAGAATAATTTTGATAAAATTATTATACATTCATAAATTGATCATATATATTTATGTTGATTTTAGGCCAAAATATATATCTGGTCCAAATACAACAACCTATTTGAAAGACTCACCAGCAAGAACAATATTAGTTCCATTTTCAATGATGATTGCTCGTTTATTTTTAAAATTTGCATCACCTGATAAAAACAGATGCACTCATCAAAGTTCTGGAGAAAATAAGAAACATGTATATCACTGTACTCTCAAAGATTTGGGTTTCCTTGCCATATGGGTGTGTGGTTTTGATTCATCACCAGAAGTTTATTATAGTCTTGAAGCAACATATAATAATTATCGTACTCAAGCATGCATGTATTCAGGTAAGAACAAGAATAATGAGTATACTTTTTCTTTATTTAAATAAATTTTATCGTTGCAGAAACAAAATATTTACACTAAAAAAAAAGAAACAAAACAAAGTGAAATAGTTGATTAAATGGTAACAGCAATTGACTGGCCCAGATAATATTAATTTACATATACACTGGAGCTGAAGAATTGATAAATTTGTGCTCAAATGGAGTGGTATGATGACTTCTTTACTATTATTGGAAGCAAACCAATTATACCATTGCATATCATATGATATTAATATGAACAACATTCAACGGGAAAGTGCCAAATTTCATATCCTTGACTAGTGTTTTAGCTCTGAGAACAGGTTACTGAAAAGATTGTTTTCTAATAGTATATCACTATATATTATGCCACTTTGTCTTACAGTATCCCATTAAAGTTTGATCAAATTGTTTTTATTTTTATTATTTTCATATTGTTTAATCTAACTGTATACATACAAGTATATGAGTATGAGTGTATGTGTTTAGTTTTTATTTTCATACCCCTTGGAATGAATTAACAACAGGTCTTCACTTTCTAATATATTTGATAGGAATTACAGACATCAGTTGTATGTAAAGGATTTGAGTGCCAAAGGGTCTACATTAGGAGCATGTAGAAGGATGTTCCTATTTCAGCATGAAAAATGGGAGGATGGTGTCCTAGAGACATAATACTGAAAAGTAAATTAGTTTTGTCTGTTCAACCTAATTTTTTTGCAAATGTTTTAAAAATAATGTACACTTGATAAAATATTTATGTGGGGTTTGAAGTCAAACAAAAATATTTGACAACAATAATATTATTTGACTTAGCTTAGTTATAATCTTATGCACTTACAAAAAAAACCATGTAAATCTAAAACCAACTGATATTTTTGTGACCAATTTAAGGTGAATCTGATGGTCAGTCGTGGCCATTCATGTATTTTTGTAATCCTCTAACAAGGCTTAATCTGAATTCAAAATCAAATCAAATTCTAGAATTGTTTACACTCATACATATTGAATTCAATAATAAACTATTTGTTCATTACAACTCTATTGTTGAATTATTTATTACAAAGAACAAATAATAGAAATAAAAACTTGCCAATGTAGCATCCACTGTTTGGAAAGAAACATACTTTTCACTTTGGTATTGAACATTGTTTTCTTATGCTAATGGATTTTAATTTCAAGCAGATGTGTTAAAGTAGTTTAATAGACAGGTAACAATGTCATGAATTTTGAAAATAAGTGTAAATTAACATTATTTTATTATAGGTTTGGAATTGAAGGCAATTTGTGATTGGGATAAGTAATCCATTAATATAGTTTAAGTGTGTTTATTGAGGGTAATTATGGAAAAGTAGGATATATATATTTTAAGACACTGTGATATTAGTGTGTAACATTTTTGGTATTACTGTCTTGAACATGGAACACTATGCATCTTTCCTTTCATTGAGATGACAATAAATACCAAAACAATCTTTTACAGGAATTTAACCTTGAAATCTTCTTTTTTTTCCTTTTTCTGTTTAGCCTGTGGAACCACCATAAGGTATTCAGAGAATGAATGAGGTTGATATGTATGAATGTAAATGAAATGTATTCTTGTACAGTCTCAGGTCGACCATTCCTGAGATGTGAGGTTAATTGAAACCTAACCACCAAAGAACACCGGTATCCATGATCTAGTATTCAAATCCATATAAAAGAAACTGCCTTTACTAGGACTTGAATGCTGGAACTCTCGACCTCCAAATCAATATAACAATATTTAACCACACAACAAATGTTTTTGTGCGAGTCAACCTAAATCTTCAGGTTATGAAAAGTGCCTTATTTTGCTTATATTGCCATTTTTAATATATTACTGAATCATTTAAAATGTCTTTCCATTAATTTATTTAAAATACATTTAAAAGATTTACTTTTACAAAAACAATATTTTGCTTAATGAGTTTTTAAATAATACTAATTGAAAAATGTAAAACAAAACCTGAATTTTCTGTAACACCATTCAACAAATAAAAAAATATATACATTCTAATTTTAATTAAAGCCTTCTACACTGATTTACTGTAGTTCTTTTTTTAATATTAACTGTCTTCATATATTTTCCTTAATCTTTTTTCGTACCTTATATTTAAAAAAATTAATATACACTTTAATCACATCCATTTTCTTTTTATATTTAACTGTTTATTTTTTGATGCTGAGTAAAAGATCTATGTAAAAGATTTATTTATTTATGGTGGCGATCTTGTATTCAAATCCGTATAAAAGTAATTACCTTTACTAGTATATGAACCTTAGAAGTCTCGACTTCAAAGTCAGCTAATTTGCAATAACGAGTTCACCACTAGACCAATCCCGTGGGTTAACATTGAAATCAAGGAATTCGGCACTGTAACCATGTTACAAGTGACGATGTTAGTCCCGTGTAGCATGGAGTAAATAGTAAACGAAAGTATGTGACAATTAATACCCATTATTTGGTGACATTTATCAAATAACTTTATTTTATAAATTTAATTCTTTACCCATTTTATTTTTACGGACAAGTGTGTTTTGCATTGTACTTGCATTGACGTTGAGCAACGTGATCGATGTTCATTAAAAAAAAATCATTAAATTCTACAAAGAATGCCTTAATTTTAGTTAAAACTTAATCCCATAATTCAAGATGGGACGAAAACAAAAAATAATTGCAATAAATTACTAGGCTGTAACGTATTTGCCGCAGAACTTAGTTGGGATATTTAAAACTGCATCAGTTCCGTTGATTCTCTAAGGCTGGATGTAATCCGTTATGAAATTTTACGGGACGTAATTTCCGAGTAATTAAAAAGAATAAAAAGATACATTTTTGAAACGTAACAAAATTATTGAAATGAAAAATGGATTTATTTTGAAAAGAAAGACTACATCCAAATTTTTGACTGCGTATAATCTGTGCTTAAGGAAAAATTATTTTATCAAATTGCCCTTTTTCAGAAACTGAATATTACCATACTAATTTGATGTTTTAATTATCATTTGTGTATGCAATATTTACTGAATAAAGTTTATTACAGTTATGCAGAACCATTATTTTTTTTATAGGGAAGCACAACAATATTAAGTTATTATTTACTTTGTACGATATTAATTCTGTTACGACTAAGTTTATAGACTTATTTATCAGCAAATATAAAAAAAATGTCATTGGTAATTAGACAGTCATTTATTTTCCTTTAGTAGAAGTGGGGATATTTTATGCCTGTGGAATCCGTTAGTAGATTTTGAATTTGGTAGATTTACGAGTTCTTTTGTAGTTACTTAAATAAGTAAATAAGTTTGTAGTTACTTAAATAAGTTTCAAGGAAAATTCCTTGAAACATGTACAGATTGTTTGTTCCGTTTTTTCTTATATAATGTTGGAAAAATCATTAGTATAATTTCGTTTAGAATTATTAATATATATATTGTTTATTCTAATAGGTTATACTATGATGTCGCTAAGTGTAAGTTTTATTTTCTTTTTGTTTTTAATTTGTTAAATTAGTTGTCCTGTCATAGTGAAAATTTAAAAAAAATAAATCGTTATTGATATTTCTCTAATATTTGTGTGATAAATGTTGTTTGTATCTAAAGTTTTCAATTTTGATTGTAATTTGTTAGTAAACGATCGTGAACATTAATGTTACATGAGGAAAATTCAAAATAAACACATTTTTGTTAGTGAAATATGACTTAAAATTTTAGTAGAGTATAGTGTGTGTTTCACTTATGCAAATAATATTTAGCAAGAAAAGAATCGATGGGATATTGTGTATCAAAGCCCTTCTAGGATTTTAACGACCTATTGAAAATACTGAAAAAAGTTCATATAAACATATATTCTAAAATCCTTCGTTTGCGAGTTACGGCTAGTGATAAATTTCACTTGGATTTGCTACCCCAGTGAAATAAGGTTCTACTGAAATTATTAGGATGTTAATTAAGGGGCAAAATTAGTGATTTCTTATGGTTTTTAATCACACACACACAGAGAGAAAGAGAGAGAGAGAGAGAGAGACATTTAGTAATCTTGTAATTCTAACTTACCCATCCATTTATATTTTGTGCTGCTTCTGCTAAAAACAATTTGTCACTTACTGAATTAAAAAAAAAAGGCTTCCTTTATCAAACCAAACCATAGAACTGTCTTCATGTAATGTAGCATTCAAGAAAGGGTGTTATTATTCTTCCATGACCATTTTAAATGCCATATTTGTTTGAATTTTAGGTGCCCCTGATTATAAGCCACGCCATGAATTTGAAAAAAGTTTATCTAATTCGTAAAAGTTTGTGAAAAAGTTTATAAGTAAGAATAAGATTTATTTACAAAGAATCTTTCCCCCCAAAAAAAATATTGTATAAAATAAATAGATAACTTGATAAGATAATTACTGGTAAAAAATGAAATAAAATTTTAAATAATAAATTACAGTACATGAAATAAGTAGATAATTTATAATTTAAATTGAATGAATCTTAATTAAAATTACATAAACACTCACTTTCATATTACTACTGTTTGGAAGTGGTGTCAATCTCATCATTATCCTACATTAGGTTGTCTTGTGTTCCATCCATGCTATTTGTGTTGGTGCATTTTTTAAGGAGTTAAATATTATTTAATTTGGAATTTTATTGTACACTATAGAAACCCGCTCCACTATTGTTGAAGAATTTGCCTATTTTATTTTATTGGAAGAAGTTAGATGATGGTTTGCTGAATGTACCCTGCTTTCATATTCTTTTCTACATAGTCTTTGAAAGACTTCATAATACATGTGTGTGGCTGGAGTTGGCTGATCATACTTTCTGGGATCTTTCTTTAATTTACTTTTGATTGAATCTTGCATACTGAAACTTTTAATTGTATCCATTACAAGCATGTTCCTGGTCATCTGTTCTTATCCCGTCATAATTTCAGAATTTAATTTATTCAGTTGTAGTTTCACTTGCATAATTTCAGAACTCTTCCAACTATTTTTGTGGGCATGCTCTATCATCATTGGAAAATTTCTCAGCAGTAATTTCTGGCTGTCTGCCATAATATGTAGCATTACAGTGACTTGTTGTTTTTTATATCCTGTACAATTTTATCCTCATTTTCACCTGAAGTTATTGTACAATTATGTGGGATAACAAAATAAAGAAAGCTTTAATCCACATTTCCAATATTCTTAAATTCATTTGCATGTTTAGCACAAAGTCCCATATATGACAACTGGACAAACTTATCTTCAAAATCTGCAGGAAGTTTCTGCAGATTGACATTCTCTGTCTAAGATAAAATCTCTCCCATTTCTGCACCAGTCTCATGATGCATTAAAATTTTAAATTTATCAATGGCTCCTTTTGCCTTCCAATTTTAACATTTATATTGTTACTAGCAGTTCTTTAGATCAAGCATCTTTTATAAATTGAACAACATAATCGTCTACTTCGGGAGATCTTACTGTTTTTGATCTTGTGAAACCTTAGTTTCAGATTTGCAAGTAAAAATCAAATGATGTTTATGTCATCGATCAAATTTTTTTTCAATGTCAAACTTCCTGGTAGCTGATCTATTATTGTTTTCTTTTTCATTTAAAACCACTTTCCTTTTTAAACTGGCTTCACAGTGAACTCTTCTTGATGCCATTACTAATATACTAATGATAAATTTGACAGAATATGGACAATAAAAAAATGCATTATGTAAAAAATATGTTAAAACTACCAATTTTCAATGAAAAAATGTATTAACTGTGGAAAGATGTGACTTTCAATTATTTCTTTTAAAATGTTAATGTCAAATTTTACAATTTAACATTACAGTATTTTATTGCCAACATACAGAAAATACACAGCAAACACGTTAAAAACAGTCTTAGCTAATAAGGGAATATAATATTTTTAAATAAAATAAAGAATGAATTATAAATAATTTCCTAAGTTTCTTTAAAACTGCATTGTAAACAGAGTAAAATAAATATGTTCATTTGCAGCAGTGAAGAAGTAGTACCAGGAAACAAGTCTGATCTCCAATCTCTGATACTTGCCGATCTCTGTGGTATAGTGGTAGTGTGTCTTGGCTTTTCATTTGGGATCCTGGATTCATACCCCAGTCAGGCGCGAAATTTTTAATAGGCTACAAAATTCCATATTCCCAAGTACAAGCTCCAAAAAAATAAAAAAAATTACACTATGTATAAGAGTGATTCAGCACTTTGTGAGCCGAATGAATTTTTTACAGCAGTTAAAACAAAGAAAAACTTTCAAATATCTTTTCTATAAAATAAGCCTATGACTCTTAGAAAATATTTTTGTTAAAAAGTTATTAACTCGCCTTGAAATAATTTTTTGCAGGACCTGTTACATCTTTACGTGAACCTCAAAATCCAAAAGAACTTATTAAAAGAGGTGAATGTCTTTTATTGGCACCAGGTTTAACTACATCTTTATGTCAGGATACCGGATCATTGGATATAAATGTCGTATTTCATTAGAGATATAATTGTTTTATAATTATTTTCTGGGTGAATTTTCAAAGGAAAATGTTATTCCTTGATGAAGAAGCTTCAGATATGATTTGATGGTTGTAAGTAAAAATTAGTGTTACTTATTTAACTAAAAGAATGCAAGTGTTGTTATAATTTATATTATTTTAGATTCTTTATTTACTGGATGGGTCATTATTTTAGAAAAAACTATATTAATGTACAACATTAAGTAGCTTCTATGAAATAGAACATTTTTAATTTATAAAAATATTTCATTAGTGGAAGTATATATTTTACATCAAAAATGTAGTTCCAACAAGATTTTTAGCATATGAATTTATATTAGTGTTGTCACACATTTTTTTTAAACATTTATTTTATTTTTATTATTTATGCAAGTTACTAGTTGCATGATAACTATAAGCTTCATGTAATTTGAAGTTAACATTATGTTAACAACATATATAAGTTCACTTTGATAAGGGAAGTATCTAGTAGTCTGTGATAATTTTATTTTGCATTTCAAAATCTCTACCTTTCATCTGGTGAATTCAACTCCTAGCCAGGCACGACATTTTTCCTACAAACAAAACTGTTATATTGGAGTTAAAAGACGATTTTTTTTATATTAAAGAAAAAAGAGAGCAATAGCATTAATTAAAACTTTCACTGTCACGATTTCCTAGACATTTATGCCTAGGATGAATCAATGTGCCTACAAAGTGCCACAATCGTAAATAAAATGTTATCCCAATTTAATGTACATTAATTGTTCAAAAGGCCCTCCTTCATCATTTATTCAATAAAATTTCCACTCTATTTCAATTACTTGGATAACTCTTCTTAATTTATCATATAATTTCAATTGTTTTGAAAATTGTCATTAATTTTTCTTTTCTAGTTATTTTTTGTTCATATACTAATCATTATTTGATATGATCCCACAGATCAGATCTAGTCCACAGGCACTAAACTAGTCTAGTTTAGTCTTCTTCTTTCTTTCCTGTTTAGCCTCCGGTAACTACCGTTCAGATAATACTTCAGAGGATGAATGAGGATGATATGTATGAGTGTAAATGAAGTGTAGTCTTGTACATTCTCAGTTCGACCATTCCTGAGATGTGTGATTAATTGAAACCCAACCACCAAAGAACACCGTTATCCATGATCTAGTATTCAAATCCGTGTAAAAATAGCTGGCTTTACTAGGATTTGAACGCTGGAACTCTCGACTTCCAAATCAGCTGATTTGGGAAGATGCGTTCACCACTAGACCAACCCGGTGGTTCAGTCTAGTTTAGTCTAGTCAGGTACTAGTCCACAGTCCAATTAATTAGTCTGATTTTGTTTCCAGATATTTATCCAATATTGAAATGATTCTTGTGTAAAATAAGTTTAAAATTTATATTAACCATGCATATATATTTATAAATATGCAATCTTTGCTAAGAAGAATGGTCACTTATTCTTGAAAAAATAACAGTATCCATCTTTACCAAACCCAATAATGGAACCTTTTCTGTATTCTTTAACACAATATCAGCTTATGAGAAAGGACCTTATTATGCTTCTGCTGCCATTTTTAACCATTTGAAAAAACTCTCTCCAATTCATTTAAAATGCAATTAAAAAATTTTCTTTTGCAGAAACAACTATTCTGTTGATCAGTTTTTTAATAATATAATTAACACAGTTTATTTGGATCCCATTCAACATGTTCATAAATATGTGCTCAAAATAATTTTCAATTGTTTTCTGAATCCTAAATTATTCTGTAGTAAGTCTTTATACCATTTGCATTATCTAACATTTAGTTTACCTTAACATTATTTTGTGAGTTTGTTTTTAAGTAATTAATATGAACTTAAACATATCTATTTTACATCTTGTAATTTGTTTTTTTATATTTATAATCTATCTTTATTGTCATAATCTATATAATGTATTTTTATGAACCAATCCGAATAAAGATTTGTTTATTTATCTGCACGTGTTTTGATGGAAATGTTATCAATAGCATCTAGTAACACTGTAAAGGGCATTCATTGTGCTAATTAAATTTAAATTAACTTTCATATCAAGTTTTGAATAATGCTTTATTATAGACTAGATTGATAAAAAGCTGTACTTTGTCGTTTCACTTGACTGAAGGAAATTTTTATGTTCTTTTTCTCAATTTGTTTTCATTGCATTTTATCATACTGACTGAATAACTACTAAAAATAAATAAATCAACTGTTGAACATTTCTTACTAGTACATTTCATTTATTAAGAAGAAAAATTAGTAGTATAGCCATTGATGATGTCATTCCATTCTTTTTTAATTAAAAATCAAACATTTTTATTCACGTTTTTGCTCCTTGGTAAGTTACTAAACTGGTGATTGAAGAATTTCTGTATGAATAAATGAGAATCTCTCAATAATTAAGTCATCACTAATCTCCCATTTCCTATATAGGGTGTTTCATTTTAATCTCTCTAGGAGATTTTCTCATAAACTACACAGTACAAAAAAGAATGACCTAAACAAAACTTACTCAGATTAGAGGGGGGTCACCTTATGGTGACCTTGAGTTTGACCTATTTTAAGATTATCACAATTTTTTCAAATGGAATGACCTATTTTTGACCCCATTAATGAGAAGAGCAGAAAATTTTACATTTGAATATGTGGTCACACATATGATCTTGGAACTTTTTTGAAGGTCATAATGCTAACCATCAGTGGTTAGCCTTATAAAACCATCATCAGTGGTTTTTATAACACTTTTATAATGTTTTAAAAGTGCTGATTCTTTTCTCAGATATTTACAGTCACTGGTTTCTAAGTTGTGAGAAGAGTATTGTTACCTGATACCATCTTGAATCAGCAACTTGTGTTAATTGGATACCATACGCAATTACTCCTAAATCATGAACTTCAAGAAACTGGAAAAAATGAAACATAATCACAAAACGTCGTGACCAATTCAAGTATGTTGATGTGACATATTTTGCTCTTTCATTGGTGCTATCAAAAAAGGTAATTCCACTTGAAAAACTTCAATGATCGTGGAATGACCTTCCAAGGGAACCTCAAGGTCATCATCAGATATCCTCTTCCTGTCCACATAACATTTTTAAAGTCATTTTTATGCTCTTTTCAATAGTTTATGAGGTAAATGGCCTGGAATATTTATTTATTTATTGTATGACCTTCAAAAACATGTAACTCTTATAACATTATCACCTGCATAACACTCTCTCTAACGGTTAGCCATATGATATTAAAAAAAAAAACATCCAAGTTTATACATGTGACCATATATTCCAATGTAAAGTTTTGTGCCCTTTTCAGTGATAGGGTCAAAAATAGGTCATTCCATTTGAAAAAATTATGCTAAACTTGAAATAACAAGATCACCATGTGATTGTTCCCTCCAGTCTGAGTAACTTTTATATAGGTCATTGTTTTTGTAATGTGCATAGTTTGCTAGAAAATTGCTGAGGTGATTAAAACGAAACACTATAGCCACAAAGATAAAATTTTGTATAGTTATTCCAAGAAATTATCAAGGCAAGTTAAGCAAAAAATACATTTTGACAATTGTTAAGGGTTAAATGTAATAATAAAACTATGGATTGACAATGGATGCTGCTAAAACCTAGTAGTTGTGTTCCCTTCGAGAACTACTGTAAAAGGATTTGTTTTCATTCCCTCATCATATGGATGTTTTACTTCGGTAGTAAGAGCTACTAAGGATTTTTTTCTCATCTATAAGGTACAAAATGAAGGAATACTTACTATAAGAAGGTGTAGAAATAATTTTTTCAAAGCAAGTTTACTACACTGAAATCAGATTAAATCCTGGAGTTTGTTTGGTTCCTTTAAAAAGTTTCCACTTAATAGGTTATTAATTAAGCCATGCTGAAGAAAATCAGGTGCTTACAGGATTAAATAATTATATTAATTTTAATTTTGGAGGACTCTCAATATATTAAAGAATTAAGGTCTTAAGAAGTATAAAGTAAGTTCAGTATTTAAATAAGCAACTAGGTTGGTGTAAAATGTGGAACATTTTTAGTTTGCTTGTATCCTGAAGCAAATTTTAGGATCTTCCTCTTCTCATACAGCAAAGAAAAGATGCTTTTTAATATGAAATTTCTAAGCAAATGAAAGTTTTATTGTATTCATGGATGAATTCTACAATGAGGTTTTCAAATCAAGAAAGCAGCATAGAAGTAAAAATGTACAATTCATGTAAGCAGTGGCGGCTCATGTATAGGCACTGTGGAACTGCGGAACCCCCTATTTCCACTTGATATCGATAACATTTAATATAATGTCCTTTTATTTCTTTAATTCTTCCTTTATACTTGTACAATATATAATCTTTAATCTTAATGTCAGTGTAGCCATATCCCAGTTTATGAAATAGATACAAAAATCTTTGTATTGAACTCTGTGCTTCACAGTTCCAGTGGTGTGGTGTTTGGCTGTTGTGCGCATGCACACAGAAAGCTGCATGCGAGGAAGAGAGAGCACTGTTACTCCCCCCTCTTCAACAACTAAGCTTTTTTAACTTAAAAATAAAATTCAAAATAAATAAATAAAATACAATGCCGACCCTGATGTGCTGGTGGAAGGTAGTTCTTTTTTACTCCACTTGGAATGTTCCTTGTTCGTTCCCTTTTCAAGTTTAGTCAGTGGAAGGAATATGAAAGTGGTTTAGTAGTTTTTTCAGTAGATATCAGAAGATGGCGGAAAGCAAGGGCTCTTTGGTCTGCTAAGGTCCAAATCTGTCCAAAAACATGCTGGAAGGGTGAAAGAGAAGATAATTAGTAAAAACTAATTATGAATTTGTTTCTGTGTACATAGAAAAATATATTAAGCACCATTGGATTATACTGTTGTTAAGCAGACATTTTATTAAGTTATTATCTAATAATACTAAAAAATATCTGTATTGTTGACATTTTATTATTTATTCAGTTAAACCGAATACTGTGTACCGTATTCTTGAATGTGATAGTGTAGAATTAGATTATTATCCTACTTCCAACTATTCTATTTGATTCATTTTTTTCTGGTTCTTTTATTTTTACAAAAAAATTTAACCATGGCCTTGAAAAGGCCCAAAAAAAGATTTTCTGGAACAGCACTCCCACTAATTTTAGCTATGAGCCGCCACTGAACATAAGCATCAAGTTTATCTTGATAATAATGATTGAGATTGCATTAGGAACTTATTGATTCGATGTGATTATAGTAAAATTAAGATAACAATTTGAAATTGCCTGAAGGTGTCTTAAATTCAACAGTTGGAAAGAACAAATGTGTGGTAGGAGGAAGCCGTATAGGAAAATGGAAGAGGGAGTAGAGGATGGCAAATGAACACTTGGACCAGTTGTTAGTGCAATATCATTCAATGCAGAATCCAAAATAAGTATGAAGAAACACCATAAATGTGGATTCCTTATTCCTCCGATTGTTTCTAACTGTTTTGCTAACACTCCGATTTGTTTGCTAAAAATCAATATCCAGTTTGATTTTTAGCAAAACAAGACAAGAGAGCTTAAAAATTCAGTTTTAGTTTGATTGAAGAATGAGTAACTTGTTACTATTGTTATCAGCAAACATTTATCTATTTTTGTTTTTTTTTAACTTGGTTTTCATTTAGAGCAACTACTTAAATAATGATTATTATTTATCAAATATGTATTTTTGAACTTTTCTTCAAAAGTTAATTGTTTTGTTTTACAGATCATCTATACAAGATAAATACATTCTAATTTACTGATCATGGACATTCAAATATTACGAATCCACTACTGATCTTAACTTATTTTAGAATTTTTCTTACAGTAGATCTTAATGGAGATATTATGTATGATTTCATTTTAAGAGTATACTATTTTTTAATCAAAATATAATAATTTATAAAACAGCTATGACTAATACTGTGAATTGATTACTGTAACTGATCATTGCAGACAAAAGAGTGATATTTAGATTTAATAATTAAAGATGTTTATTAAATAATTTTTCATTTCTTAATAAGTTAAATATTCTACAGTAAATCCTTTCCACAGGGAACACTTCAAAGTGGTAAATCGTGAAAGCCGGTAATATTTCTAAGTTCTGATCATTTCAAAATGTAATAAGGTATTCAAAATATATTATATTCAAAATGTAATAAAACAGAAACTTTTCTAATGCATTTGTGAAGTGTCTTTTTTTTAAGAATATTTAATTGTGTATAGCAAAAATGAAAAAAAAAATTTATTATAGACTATATATTATTTTAATAGATTTTTTATTGTATGAAATGAATATTATGTCAGTGGGAGGTTTTTTTCTAACCTTGCTGGGTTTGAAAAGTGGATGTTTTTTTCTATTACTGTAATGCAGAAATTCTTGAATCTTGGCTATATGTTGGGTAAGCATACTGTTGCTTCCCAGAAAAGAGATGCGTAGAGAATGTACATTAGACATTTTTGCCTTCTTCTGGTTTCTACATGAAGTTGTTGAAATCTTATCTAACAGATGGATTGTCAACAGTTTTAAAAGAACTCTTGTGGCCAATTTGCATCCCATAACATACTATTTTTATTAAAAATTTATTTTCACTCGTCACATAACAAAAGCATCAATTTTAATAAAAAAAAAAAAAATTGCATGGGAACTCTATTATAAACCATGATTGAGAATTGTATTCTCTCTTTAATAACATATATTTATAGAGGCCATTTCCCATTCTAACAATTTTGAAATCTCTCCAATGCACAACAAGCCATCATGTTTTGTTATACATTGTTTGTTTTTGGGAATATTATTTACACCTATGAGTAGATGATGGCAATACATATTTCTATTTCAATGAATCAGAGTACTCCGAAAAAAAATAAAACAAATTTAAACAACTCGTCAAATTCATTTTTTTTTTCTACTGTATATGGTGGTATTTTACTCAAAACCCAACTTCAGTAGCAGACTGGTAACTCTATTTTTCATTTTGAAGATTCTGGTTTTATATCTCAGTAAGGTTTTAATTTTTTAACAATATTTATCTCTTAAAAACACAAAAAAGTGTTATTTGACTCTCTGTAAACTACAACTACGGCTACAAGCAGTAATTTTGCAGTTTATTACTTGGTAGTGAAGTGGGAAAAATAAATTTAAACATAGTTAAATGCTATTTAATTTATTAAAACATTTTAAATAACATTAATAATAATAGTTATAATCACTGTATAATCTAGAAATAGGATTATTTTCGTTTTTAAAATCAGATTCTTGAATAGGGCTGATATTTTTTTCATGTATAGGTGGAGTATGTTTTTCATGTACATAATTTTGTCCTAAGAGCGGTAGGTGTTGTTCTGCCGATTGTAAAAATGATGATTCTGTTTTTTCATCTAATTCTGAGTTGATATCATTGGCTGAATTTAGTTTATTTATAATCTCTTTGTATAAAGTTGGATGTGGATATACTTCATTTTGACGTTTTGTATTTTCGATTTGTGCCCTGTAACAATAGATAAAAAAGTTTATTAGTATTATTATATATATTTAAATATATTTATTTTTAAATAACACTCATGTCTTTGAGTATTAAGGGCGCTACTGCACATAAAATCCACCCAAAAATCACATATAAGGTTTCTAATCTACCTTATAGTTTGAAATGCATTCTTTAATATGATGGTTGTTTCACGTGAATCAGATGACATCAAAATATTTTTATTAACTTTTTTTTCAATTGCTTGACGGGAATGTTTTTCTTCCATGTGGTCTGCTACTTTTTCACTATTATTGTTGTCATTCCAATATATGTAATATATTTTTTGTAATCTGTGCTATTTTTATTATTTATTTTGTAATGTTATTGCTGTAGAGTGCTATAAAAACCAATCTTTTAGGATTTGGCTAACTATAGTTTGTTAAAAGTGTAGTGGACAAAACTCAAAATCCCAATGACTCTTAATTTGGAGTGGATTGTTATTCCAAAAAGAACATTTGTGGGCATAAATAACTAAAATGTTGAGTGTATGAAGCTGTGAATAATCTTAATGTAGGTAATGTTGCTGAATGTGGAGTGATAAGTGAAAAGCAAGCTAAAGTTAGTCCCCAGGAAAAACATGTTGACTACAATGGAAAGATTGGATTCTGATAGGGTAAAACAAAGTGACAAATATTTTTAAATTCATGATAAAATAAAACAAAGATTTACATCAGCTAGGAAGAAGCTAGAAGATGAGCAAGGAGAAGACCCAAACAATCTTTCATATGCACCAGAGAATTATTAAAACAAGGTGAATAATAAATTCAGTCATTTTCCTTGTTTTCCAAAAATCAAGTTTTTTGTTACTTAAATCCGATTATCTCAGCTTCTATGGAGAGGTACATGTTTAGATTCTTTGACAGGTTTCTTGCTCTTAGATAAAATCCACCTGAATGCCCCCAATTTTCTGTGGACATTCTACCCCCTTCTCCTGAAGGTTGCCAGTGCCCACAAGGAAGTGTTATCACCCACTTTGAGAACGAATGGTCTAGACAGATAGTTGTAGGAACTTTTTTCTTATTTTGATGTGAGAAGTCTATTCTCAAATTTTCTCTACAAACATCAGGTATAACTGTATATAAATTCAAACAAACCTCTAGGTTTTAACCAAAATTGCTTTTACTTGTTTATTTGTTGATAATTATTTTTAGATATAAAAATTGTGTTCTTTGAGCAATATTTTTTTTTTTCTGGTTGAATTTAATATTTCTAAGTTAATTTATCAAGTACCTTTTAGTAACAAATTATAATTTTTATCACAATCATAATATTACTTAATTATTAAATTTACCTATATCCTAGCTGATCAGCCACATAGTGAACAATTCTCAAGTTACCATCAGGTTCTAAAAGACCATAACTTCCGACCACAGTTCCGTTACCATTTCGATGTTCATGTCTAAATTGAACATTGTTTGTGCTTGCATCTTCTACATCATACCCAAAAACATAACTACCAGGACCCTGTAAAAATCAAAGTGGAATTGCATTTAGATTCAAATTCAATTTATTTTACATTTAATTTTTTCAGATTTATTAATTATAATTAATTATCTTGTACAATTGGGTTAAAATTGAAACTAAATCTTTTAATCATAATTACTCAAAAAATAAGATATTTTCCAACATGCAGTCCAGTTTTTTAGTAATTTAGAGTTATTACATGAGTTGACAAGTACTAAGTTCAGTCTGATTATATCTACTTGTAAAATCAAAGCAATGGCTTTATTTTTAAAGAATTAGAATAACTAAGATTGTTCTGAGAGGTACACTTATTGGACATTTACTAATCTATGTGACAGAATTTTAGCATTTCTCTCTCATGCGAAGGTTCTGATAAATCCTGTAGTGTTTTACATGCTAAAAATTTCTCCTTTAGTACAATAGTATCATGGAGGTATCTAGCGATAAAAACCTGTAACAAAAAGTTAGAAAATGGGCTTAGTAATAAAAAAAGTTATTTATAAGAAATGTTTGATATTTTTCTGGAACGGCAATGAAAACAAAATTTGTTTTGGTATAGTCTCCTTTTAACTTTATACTTATTATAGTGATATTTGTGCTTTATAGCATATTTGATATAATCAGAAAAATATGAGGTTTTGTAACCTCCAAAATACGAGTATATTTCAGAAATTATTTAATTGTTTGATCAAAATCTTTTTCCAGGAAGCTATGTTTCCTTGTTAGATAAAGGAAGAGTGACAATTTTTTTTTTCTAATTTTTGAGAATGTAGAAGCCATTTGTGGTGTAATTAATATAATTTTGCTTGTTCTAAATGGCATCAGTCTTTCACACATTTATTCAATGATGTCTGATTTTATTGATCTGTGTGGTTATGTATTTAATTGTAAAGTCTTGTTGGGCTTCTTAAAACAAATATCTAATTACTGCACATTCTTTATTATTATTTCTGATATTTTTAATAAAAATTGTTTACTTCAAAAAGCTGGGATAAATAAACTAATGATGAATGTCAATGCGGTGGAGTGGTAGCATCTTAGCCTTTCTTCTGGAGGTGCCAGGTTCAAGTTCTAGTCAGTTATAGCATTTTTCATATGGTATAAAATTCCATTCTTCATATCCAATGCACAGCTTCAAGCTTTATGGCGATATCAAGAAAAAAAATTCTTGATTTAGTAATAATAAAAAATTATAATAATTAATAATTTTATTATTAATTTATAATAACTTTTTTATATTAGTTAACTAATGTAAGAAAATTATTACATTAGTAGTTATTCATTAGTGTTCATCAAATACTACTTGTACTAGTTAAAAGTTATAATGAAACATAAATAATCGCTGTAATCAAAGATTTTATGATAAAAGTCTGTAAGAATGACATTAATGTGAAATATCTTTATCGCGGCCATTAGTGAAAAGCGTATTATATTTAATATTTAGGCAGAAGATTTTAACATCGGCTCACAAATTTTAAAAGTAATTTTCTCATCGGATCTTAAACGGTAACCTGTAAAATGTAAACAGATATAATATTTTAATCCTTAGTAAAACAAATATATAGCGCAAGTTATTTCTTTATTTTCATTTTTTTCATCGACTACTGCAGTTGTTTTCTAAATATTGAACATTATAAAAACTCTACAAATCCAAAAGGAAACCAGATCCAGTAAATTTTAAGTACAGTGGTTTACAAGAATCGATTAATTAACTGTAACTATTCTAAATAAATCTTGTTTTCAGAATTGCAATTTCTAAAAGTTTCTTCTGCTTATGGTTGTAAGAAGTTGTATTTTATGTACACTTATAATTACTATAATAATATGGTTGTTTATTAAGAAATTACTAACCTGACTTCCGCTATCAAAATATTGAAGCCATTCTGATTCTATGTGCCTTGTAATTGGTATTGAGGTACATAATGTAATGCATAACCAGATAAATAAGTACTGAAAATATTGAAATATTATTATTATTAAAATATTATGAAATATAATAATTATTCTCTAATGAATTGCTTTAATAATTAAAAGTTCTTTTTCGGCATATTTATATTAACTGGTTTCTTAATTTTTGACTTTTACTGATAAACACAGAGAAAATCTTGCATTGTTTTTCTGCATTTCTTTTTTAAGAATTCACATCAGTTTTCAATGATTTCCACTCCCATCATTTAAAACTATTTATTTCCAAATTTTAGTGATGACAAATGAGGTGACAGCATTTGTTCTATTAAGTTGCGCTAAAGAGAGAATGTTATAAAGAGTGATACTTGCATTACACAGCACCGCTTATATACTGCAGAATACCAAAATTATTGCAATAAATAACATTTTATCATGTGGTACCTATATAGGGTATAATCTCAATCGTCTGGATCAGGTACGGTCTAGAGAAATTAAATTCTAAATAATCTAGTAATACATGTAGCTTATTGGAATCACAGTAAATGTTACTAGAAATTTTTTTGAATATATGTATTAATATAAAATGAAGTTTTAGTTGAAATAAAATCAGTTTTTAAGAAAATCTTCCGATAGGTAGAAAGGAGTGAGGTCTGGGTGCTACTGTGGCTTCAGCACCCTTATTCTTATATATAAAATACACGCATGTAATCGGTAGGTATGCGATAATCGATGCGCTTAAATGTTCTAATTTCAACAAAAAAAAATTAGTTTTTCTGTGTGTATTTAGCATTACTTTAACAGCTTAAAATTAAAAAAGTTGAACTGAAATTATGAAGAATAGGTGTTCTGAAATTTAATGAAGAAAAATGATGTATTAAAAATAAACTGATACCGAATTATTATGAACTATTAGAATGCCTGGATTAACGAATTTACATACTTAGGGTTATATTATACATGCTGTTGACATGTTAATTTTTATTCAGCTGAACTGATAGTAAAAAAATAAGAAACATGTATGAAAAATAGAAATTTTTTTTAAAAACATGCTTTTCTATATCTAAATATCGTAGTGAAAATTAAAAAATAATATTTTCAAAAGTAAAGGACTACTTAAAGTTAGGTTTCGCATACAAAATAATTCGTTTCGAGAAAAAAATGATCCAAACAATGGATTACCCAGTAAACATAAATAGAAGAATATTTTTTAACAAAATAATACATATAAAGTTGTCTGTTTTCACAAGACAATGAAAAGCCCAGGGCATGCTTTCATATTCAATATCTGTAGAAATTCTTTAAATACAACAAAGGTTTTGATGCAAAATGAAAATTATAGTTTCAATAATGTACAATATTTAGTAAATCTCTTTGGATGAACAAAAGTTGAGGTGGAAAATAGAAATGAGGTCATGCCTTGGGCTTTTCATTGTGGTCTTGTGAAAAGAGACAATTTTATACATATTATTTTGTTAAAAACAAAATAATTTTCTATTTATGTTTACTGGGTAATCCATTGTTTTTTTCCTTCAATTGAATTGAATTATTTTGTATGCTAAACTTAATTTTTCAGTAGTCCTTTGCTTTCTAAAATATTAGTTTTTACTTTTTAGTACAATGTTTGTGTAGAAAAGTGTTTTTTTAAATTTATTTTTTTTCTTAGTCACAGTAAATTTCTATTATATACTTAAATATCAACTAATTAATCACATTGCACTAAAAATTGTACTGTAAAATTTTATTTAATTACAATGTTCATAGTATAATTCAGTATAACTGTTATACTAAGCAGTATTGAATACAATATACTCAATATATATTGAATATAAGCCGATACCCGGAAACGAAAGTGAGTTATAGAAAACTAAGTAATAATAAACAAATATATTTTTAATACAGTTTATTAATTTTGTTACATAGTATATTGTTCCTTTTTTATATATTTTTTCCAATTTTAGCCAGCTGAGGATCACGTGAATCAACATTTTTTTCTTCTGGGTGTTTAGTGGGCATTCTCTTTCTGGGTCTTCCAACAGTTCGTCATTCTTTCACTTTGTTTGGCTCTCTCTTTCATCAAATGTTGGTTACTTTTTACTCCTGTGTTGAAATCCTTTGAAAGCTCATACCTTTTTTTCTGAATGTTATTTCTTATACTAAATTAGATATTTTCATTTCTTTTAGATCTTTTTGAACCACTGAGGTCCATTGATTTCCGTTATTTTTGTTGTAAATATGGCTAAAGATTTTTTTTGCTATCATTCATTCTCAGTTAGGAGAAGAATTTGGCTCTTCTTTTTATAATAAAATCTGACGTATTCTCAGTTTCATTGTATTCATAAAGGTCTTTATTACTTTTACTTTACGTACATATACCGTTTATATTTACCTTTATTTTTTGAAAAAAAAATCTGATGTGGACACCACACGACTTCATTGTACGTCTATTAAATTACATATACTCATTATTTTAAAATGAAAAGTACATAGAATTTTTTTTCATTAATAACAGATATATATATATCTTTTTGTTATTGAATATGTATTTATTGTAGGAGTATTTTACAATCAGAGGTTAATAATTATTAATAAATCAATATATTTAAATTAAAAAAAAAAGTTAAAAAATAGGAGGTGAAGTCAGATTTGAACTGATGTGCCTTCCCCTTGTAAGATCCAAATATTTCATTTGGCTATAACTCTGGAACAAATGAAAATAAGTACCACTTATGATATATTGTTGAAAAGCTCTCAATTAGGTCTTATTACTGCAGTTAAGAAAAAGCCCAAAATCTAATTTTTTTGGGGGGGAGGTTTTTTGGGATACTTTTGGTTCAGCCGATTGTAATAAAAAGGGAAGGTGCACAAGTAGATGTTACAGTAGTTTTAAAGTCAAAATTTCAACATCATACGGCTAATCGTTTTTGAGTTATGCGAGATACGTACATACAGACGTCACGCTGAAAGTAATGCAAATGGATATTTCCGTTGTAATCTGAAAACCGAAATATTTTGCGATCGCAATACTTGCTTTACTTCGTAGAAGGAAGTAAAAACAAAACAATATTTGATATCGGTTATAGATTTTCCGAGATTTACAACCGCTAAGGTAATACATTTTTGAATTTCGTCCGTCATCCGGTTTTGGTAGTAGTCAATTCTCATGTTTTGTACGACGATAAAAAATTTAATTTACTCTTGCATTAAGACGAATAACCAAAATAAGAGTATTAAAAAAAAATACTGGTTTTATATGTTTTAACATTTATAAAAAAATTTACTGAAATGAAGCGATTTTAAAATAAATCTATACATTCTGCAAAAATTAAAGACAATACTATATCGCGAACTAAAATACGACGATACCCTGCCCTTCGACGATAAGATCTATTAAATAATATTGCTAAAAGGTTAACTTAAAATTAACTGTACGATCTCATTTTCTGTTGGATACTGACAAATTTTACCTAGATTAATTAATTTCTTAAGCTAACGAAAATTAAACATTTTTTGGGGGGATTATTTTAGCACATCGTGACATTTAGAGAGATAAAGTCTAGAAAAATGTAAGAATCTCATTTCTCAAGAAGTTGTTTACATATAAAGAATTTACGTAAGGATCTTTTACTCTTTAGTGTTATACATATGCTGTATATGTGCAAACGTGCGTTCTTGTGTGTATGTGTGAGGTTGCTTGTAAATAAACATAATAAAGAATAATACTCTTCATTTATATTTCATATCCTAAAAGGGTAATTTTATAATTTATATAATTATGTAGTATACTATAACGCTATACACCACTCTTGCTGATACTACAGCAGCTGTCTGGCAACTTTTTGTCAACCTGTGGGCTCCCGTTATCATAAAATCATTGACAAATCAAAGAGATAATATCTGTAAATAGCAAGTTCTTTTAATCTTGACCTCCTCTCCGTGGCAAACTTAAGCGAGTAAAGTTACGCATCGCTCATCTGTAGATTTTTGTGATTCATGAAACGAAAAAAGGTGAAAAAAAATCTTTTTTGAGCGATAAACTTGTAAAATGCAATCCTCCACTTAATAAATTAAACTAGAGAGAAACATAGGAACTAAAATAATTGTTTTTACTTTTACAGAGTAAATCACAAATTAAAACAGTAATACATTAACTTCATAGTATTTTGAATATATTATTATATAAATAAATTAATCTAAATAAATATAAAATATATATATATATATATATATATATATGTTTATATATGTAACTGCGTTTAACATTAAAATTTTGCTTTTACTGATTTTTAAATATGTTACCGCGTTAATCACATATAGAATAAACAAACATCGCTCGCTAAAAAAATCCGTTACTCGCCTACATAAAATAGGGATACGCATAAAAGTGTTCTACCTATATTATATACAGGAACCGATTCAAACTAGATTCAGTATGAATAATTGATAATTCAGTATGATAATAAAATTCAGGCTTTATGCGAAATTAGCCGATGACAACGCACATTTATTCTTATTTACCGCATTTATTCTTATAATTGTTTTTTTTCATGGCTTTATTACATTATTTTCTCAGAATTATACTCGCTACAAGTTTTAATAAAATTTACGCATTTATTATTCATTTAACAAGTTATAGCTAAAAAAATGTGTTTTTAGGTAACAAATGTTTCTGTTTTACGTCGGATGTTATGAAAACTACAGGAGATACAGTTAAGGACCTGTTTTATTCGAATTTTCAGGTCAAAAAAAATAAAAAACCATCAAGTTTACCCTTTATATAACACCTTAAACATTTCATATTATCTCATTTCACTGGAGGAACTGCGTTTCTAGGCCAAGTTTTTCGCTAGTTGTAACGATAACAAAGCGTTTTCGGGCGTATGTTTGTATGAATTTTTTTTATTTCAAGCTTTAGTATCATTCCAAAATTACTTCCCTTTCCTCCTGAGTCATCCTGTGTTTGCGCGTGTGTGTGTTACCCGGCGTTGTCAGGGCTTTGCGTAGAATACAATAAGGAGGCTTAATTTAAATATTTTCTATTTTTTGTGTGTATATACAAAAGAAGAAGCTAGTAAATGGTGGCATACCGACAACAGTTTTATTTATCTCAAAGCTTGACGGTATACTACATTTTTCGTTTGTGTGGTACAAAAGAATCGTAGTGTAATGTTCATAGACCTTAAAAAATTTGTTTGTACTCTGGACTACAAACAAATTTTTTAATTATGTGGCGTGGAAACTCTTGAGAAATTATAATTTTCATGTATATGCGGGAACATTTTACTTACATAAGTTGGTCGAGTGAAAGTTTCCAAGTCAAAATTTGTTAAAATTCATTTTCAAACATAAAGCTTTTAATTGCCCTGCTATTCGAAAATTATTTTTCAAATCATCGATTTCCATAGTTACGAGATTTAATTGCAAAGTTTGATATTTATTAATGGCTACATTGACCGAATGCAATCTACATTTCATTTTGAAAAGGTTTCTTTGAAAATGAAATGTAGATTAAAACTTTCCGCTTATTTGGAACTATTAATGTGAAAATTTTCTTCCCGGTAGAATAAAACTATAGATCTGTTTAAAAGACAAACATTCTTCTTTATTTAAATATATAGTGTAACAAGACCAGTATAACGGACCTTTTTTTTTAACCTCCGGGTCCACCGTTAGGTATTGCTTCAGGTAACGGGTCCATTTAACAATTGTCTTTTGTAATACTGCCCACTAACACATCTAAACTGATGTTTGTTCCGTGAGAAGTGTTATCGGAGTAACCAGAATAGTTACTAACAACATTAATATTTATTTATTATTGTTATTATTTTAATTATTATTGTGAGTTGTTTATTGTCGCTTATTATTATTACTATTGTCATTATTATTGATTTGGCTTGTTCTACTTGTGATCTTTAACTAATAAATTGTAATTATGTAAACGTTTTTAACTGTCAGTCTCTCAATATCATGATCGAGCCGTGAACACGCGACAATATATAGAATAAAGAAAATAAACCTGAATAATCTGAAACAGAAGTGGGAAACATCTTAATTATATTCTATATAGTAATTGTCACTTAGTAAAGGAGAAAAGATGGAAAGAAAAAGGTGAAAATTAGAAGAAGAAGAAGAAGAAAGAATTATATTTAATTCCTCTTTATCTCATTTCTTAATATAAACCTATATGTTTATTTATTATTAGTGATTTTTGGTTCCCGAACAAAGGATGTTGTTGTAGTAGATTTTAAAATGTAAATTTTCTTTCTGTGGTTTCATATTCAGGTCAAATAACTTTTCTTTAAATCTTTTATCGATACTTTTTATTAAAAAAGTTGATAAGAATAGACTACATTATGTCTCAAACTTTTTATGAATCAGAACTTCTGTCGGTTCATATTCTGTTATTAATATTACTTTTGGTCATTATAATATATCACCTTTTAGGCTATGACCTCCTCAAATATCGTATCGTTTTTTGTACCTTTGTTCAAAATCTAAGAACAGTTTTTATGTATTATTTTTCATCTGTTGATTTCTATTTAGTTTAAATCTCAGGAATTGTTTAACCTTTAACCGTTACGATTAAATTAATTTTAAATAGTTACTAAAAAAATTATATAAATTAAACTATTTGTAGATTATTGTTAATTGATATAAATTTAGACTACTTTGTTTTCTATATAAATTTTGGTTTCCGAAAAAGAATACTGCAACCAGCAAGTCTATTTTTATTATAAATTAATATTTTATAAACATAACACAATTAATATACATTATTCAAATTAATTAATCTATAAATTAATGAAATTATCAAAATATTTGCCGATCTCCATGGCGGAGTCGTAGCGTCACAGTTTTTTATTCGAGGATCCCAGTCAGACGACATACGCTACAAAATTTTCATTTTATATTCCCACACAAAATTACATGGTGAATTAATCATAAAAAAATTAAGTTTAGGGAATTTAAATCAAGGTCAGGGCAAAGTATATATCAAAAGATTTCGGTTTAAAAAAAAAAAATTAACATATTCTCTCTAATACATCAGCGACTAAAAGTTAAACTTTTAGTCGCTGATGAAGGGATAGGAAGTTATTAAAAGAAAACTACCGCGAGGTTGGATTTCATTAATAGTTTTATTTTTTATATATTTTAATGATATAAAAAAGACTTAAAAATACGTTTGGAAATAATAAAAATGAATCGTTATACGAATAATTTATAAAAACCAACCCTTCCATTTTTTTTTTTGTATTTTGGTGGGAATGTGATTAAATATCGTTTAAATATTATTAGATTTTATTATGAAGATGGTTAACACAGGATTTAGAGGTAATAAGTAAATCAGTATATCGTTGTTAGTAGATCAGGTATATCATCCCTCGGAGCTCAGGTCAGCCCAGGCGAATCCCGAAGCTAACTCAAGGGCTCTCGGGGCTAAGGAACCTACCCCTGGCCGCAGAGTTTGCTTCTGTCGCCTTTCCCAATTTTCCAGGGAGGCCGGTGCCGTGGACACTTTTTTTTCGATAGAAGGAGGAAAAATCTGCAACCAGACGCCCAGCAGCCAGCGCTACTGGATGTGTGGGGTTTCCCGCATAGTGCGGGGATCTACTAAAAACACCTCCCCCTTTTATACAGCAGCCCGGATACCTGCCTTACGGCATAACTCACGGGTTGCCGTATCGCCTGCGGGTCTTCTCGGGTTGTGTTGAGGAGTTCTGGATATATCAGCAGCAGTAACGCCCCCGATTGCCTCCTTACCCAGGCTCTCCCATCCACACTGCTGACGATTATCCTTACTGATGTTCTTCAGCCATTTTTACTCTCAGGATGCTAAGATGGGGACCGTCCCCCAAGAAGTCTCGTTGGCCAGCATCAAATCCAGTAGATTGTCTACATTCAGCTGACCAACTTCCGCACAGCATCGGGGCTCTGGACACCTGCAGAGCTTGTTTCGGTCGCTATTTCCATCTACCCGGTTCCAACCCATGGACCCTTGCACTGGGCGTTATCCTGAAGGTTGTGAGAATAATACTGATAAATAATAATTACAGTATTCAGACTTTATAGAAACCTGAAAAAGAAACTAAATTACAAAAGATAGAATAATAGCAACTACGGTAAAGTACACACACCTTTGACGACGAAAAATTCATAACTTATTTCTTTGCCGTGGGCAGAAATATAATATTAAAGCAAAAGGATTAATCTATTTTTTCCTTAATGAATATCTTTAATTCACAACTTTACCCTCCCTTATAAATGAATAATTTTAACATCTTATCTATAAGGAAGCTAGAGCCTCGGTCGGTGGCTACAAACCTGTTCTGGGATGTATCCTACAAATTTGAAAGCAATCGGTCGGTCAATTCTCGTGTGATGCGATAACAAACAAACTTTATATAAGGTAAGCAGCAATCGTGTAAATAAAAGGTTCATTTCTGTTATATCGGTTAGTATTTGTTCTGTTTTGGTTCCATCGTAATTGTTTATTATACTAACAAATACCCATTTTGAACTTTGAAAACCGGAAGATCGGTTGCGAAGATATAACAACATTTCTGAATAACCGTGGATCTGTTAGATCGAGAGTATACCTTACTTGCGCAAAAGCTACACCTTCAACCTACTAACAACAAAACCCCGTTTGAAATTTAAAAATCAGACTGTTGCTTGCAGAGAAATTATAAGAGTACACCATCGCACTTTCCAAACAGCGCCGCAGGAGCACCCCATTTGTTACCGGTTGATGGTGACGATCGATTTAGCCTCAAACTAGATGCTCGTATACCTCACCACTATACAGTCCACTCGGTAAACCCGTTATTGATAACAGATTTTTTTTTAAATCTATTTAATATTTTATTTAACGTAAATGTAATTCTGTTATTTTTGTAATATTATTCGTTCGATTGATTCGAATCATTCAGTTCAAACCCAGCTCACGCAGTGACAGACTCGCAGTTCATTAATTCAATTCATTAAAGTTGTGCTTCAACCGGCAAACGTCACATTTTTTTTCGAGATGAAATGTATGTAAAAACCTTGTCAGTTATGCCATGAAACATGGCTAAAAATTTGGTTGCGAATGATTGAGCAGTTTTTTTGTTTATCCCGAACAAACAAAAACCCTCTTCGTCTTTACATAATAGTATAGATAATAATAAAAATAAATTCGTTATAACCCTCCGTAGTGGGGGGTTTAATAATGCAGGATCTGCATTATTAAATAATATAAACCTACAAAAAGGGATTAGATCTTGATAAATTGTGATATCTTAACAATTTTTTTCTTATTTTGTTCGCTTTCCCACCGATAAATAAAAGTAACTCCCAGCATTTGTCTGAATGGATTAAGAGAAATCGAAGAACCTTGATCAGAGCAGCATAACAGAATACATAATTAATTATAAAATAAGAAATAGATGCGATTAAAGTCCATATTAATTATTTAAATGTAAATCCATTAAAATACAAATACAAGAAGATACTACATATAAAAATAAACTGAAGAATAATTCGCGATTCCAAAGGAGTTAATGAAAATTATTTGGGCACATATTTTTTTACACCTTAAGGGGAGTTTAAAAAAATTCAAGTGATTTTTTTTTAATTATCATTATTTAAAAATTCATGGACAGACCATAGTAATATTGTTTTGCTAAATTAAAATGTTTTAACAATATTTTAAATAAATCGATTTTTTTTTTAAGTGATTCGGTAGTTAGAAATCGTAACGGAAGCATAATAGACCTTTCTCGAAAGGTGAAACATCGTGTTTAGTTAGAGAAAAGCAGCTCTGTTGTCTAGCCCACTAGTGGTTAACTCATCATCGCAAATCAGCTTATTTCGAAGTAGGGAGTTCTAGGTTCAAATCCTAGTAAAGGCAGTTACTTTAATACGGATTTGAATACTAGATCGTGGAAATACCGGTGTTCTACGGTGATTGGGTTTCAATTAACCACATATCTCAGAAACGGTCGCCTGAGACTGTACAAGACTACACTTCATTTACATTCATACATATCTTCATTCATCCTTTGAAGTAATACCATACGGTGGTTCTGGAGGCTAAACAGAAAAAGAAAGAAAAGCTCTATTGTGTGGTTCGATATAGTTACTTATTATTACTTTCTAAGAGTAAATAAGTAATATCCTTTTAAGCAAAGTTGCACATTCATATATATAAACACAAAGATTTACAATTTTTTAAAAATCGGTATTTATATTTATGGGCGACAAACGTGATTGGAATATTCATTGTTATTGTTCCTTGAAAACTTATTCTAACTTTTCAAGAGAGCCTCGAGATGATATTTTATTTCAAACGGGAATATACGCATTCGTAATATATAATAATGACAAGCTTAATGTTTATTTAAATAAAGCGTTACAATGCAAAACACTATGGTTTTATTTTATTGCAAACCGAAAACATAATTTTTGTATCGACTAAAATAGAAATTTTACCATTCCTTCCCCCCTTTCTAATTCGAAAAATTTTAAATTATTTTTACTCGTACTCTATCGTATTTTTGCAAATCTTATGTTAGGAATATTTTTTCTTATGTTTAAATATCTTTAAATATAAGCTTTCCGATTGTCATTTTAAAGAGATAATATCTTAAATTTCTGTTAATTTATTAAATTACCGTCCCCCATTTTTTTCGATATTTTAATTTCTAACAAAAATCATAAATTAATGGACTAAATTTATATAATAACTTTTCTTCCTCATTACCTCTGAAAATAAATTTAATTATAGAATTAGATTAGGAAAATTAAATGAATAACTAACCTGGTAGACGAAGCGAATGCCGCGATATAACATTACAATGTAATATCTCCGCATGTACAAGAAACTTGTCGGTTGGTTTTAAAAAAATCCAGTTGGGCATTAAGGTACACGGTCAGTATTAAAATTCAAGGTTACGAAGTTCATTACCTCTGGATAACATCCTACGCTTTATAAAATATATAATTATTCATCGAAGTATTATTATTATTATTAATAATAAATTTCGCTACTAAAAAAAAGAACATTTATGAACACAGTTAAATAAATAAAACTCATAATTTATGAGTAGTGGACTTTTATAGATATTCATTTTATAATTAGTTGCACGAATTTGGTATAAAAGTCATTTGCTATATGTATTTTTCTCTTTCTAAAGTATAATTAAATATTCGTATAGAAATAAAAAAGAAATTACCGATCACCAAATGTAATATATCTAACATAATTTTTAATCGACTTTAAAAGAAACGCTTAATTAAATGTATGTTTTTTTTTGTTTTATTTGCAAGCTTAACTTTTTATAAAAAAATTTGTAGCTCTGTTGCTGCTCAGCATTATTATAATTATAAAAAGGAAATACAGCTGTTGGGCAACATTTTGGGTATCGGAGTATTTTGCAGTTGCCGACATTTCAATTCCCTTAATCTAAAAAAACATAAAAATTATAGAAATTTCCGGAAGATGATTGTATGTACATGTATTGGCCTGTATTTTGATTAAATCTCGACGTAAATTCTTTGAAATGGTTAAATTTCTATATACGAGGCATTGATGAGATTAAATTTTGGGTAAAATTTAAAGAAAGGGGAAGAGTAGTTTTGGCCAAGTTAATTTTTTTTTTAATTGGCGTATAAAATTGTACTTTTGTACGATGAAAGTATTATTAAGTTATTTAGAATTAAGTCGATTGGGTTTATTGGACGTGGGATATTCAAAATGATTCCTAAACAGTTTTTACCTCTAAAACCTTTCGACGAAAGAAGTTGAAATTTGGCACAAACATTTCGACATCATTTTCAACCGCATCGGACACGGGGCATCAGCCCACCGGGCCGGTCTAGTGATTAACTAGTCATTGCAAATCAGCTGATTTTTTTCGAAGTCGAGAGTTCTAAGATTCAAATCCTAACGAAGGTAGTTACTTTTATAGGAATTTGAGTACTGGATCGTGGATACCGGTGTTCTTTGGTGGCCAGCCGTTAACCGCCTAGAAGACGTTTCCTCGGTTGACCTTATGTGTCGCGGCGATGTCTAGTCACCACCCTTCAGCATTGTCTACCCGCTGGACCTTCCCAACGGGGTCCCTCCTGGTTCATTGAAGCAACACGACCTCCGCTTCTGGATGCCGTGATGCCTCTCCCCAGCAGGGCTACCCTTCCCATCCATACGCTTAGTCGAGGTCCGAGTATGCCTCCATGCATACCCCCCGACCCTCGCGCGCACGTCACTTAAATCTCGAGGGTCCTTAATACTTTATCAGAGCGTTCCAACCCAGTCACTTTTTCGTATGACCGGGTCAAGATGTCCTCAGCAAAAAGCCTATCTCCCTGGCCCTGCTAGATTCTGCGCTTCGACACCGCTGGTTATATTTTTTTTTTTTTTACCACAAAAAAAATTAACCACACATCCCAGAATGGTCGCCTGAGACTCTACAAGACTACACTTCATTTACATTCTTACATACCATCCTCATTCATCCTCTGAAGTTATACCTTACGGTGGTTCCAGAGGCTAAACAGAAAAAAAGAAAGGACACGGGGCATCACAATATGTATACTTCTTTTTTATTTAGTAAGGTATATATTTTTTGCCTCGCATCATAACATTGCGCATATCAGGCTAAAATATTGAAATAAGCTATTACTCCGTTAAATAAACTTTTAAGATTCAAAAAATGGGACTGAATTTACCCGTACTTAGAATATCAATTCTTTTAAATTTAATTTTCAAGATTGGACGATCACAGTACTTCCTTTACTTCGTAGAAGTAAGTAGAAAGTCATTTATTTGATAAAGGGAGAAAATTCAGAACACATCGTTCTTCTACAGAACATTGTTATCAATGAACTTAGAATTCGATATTGAATTTAATAAATGGCATCCAAAATTAAAATGTTGTTACAGTCGATACGCAGTAACGGTATAATGTATCAAGTTGATGTTCAAACGCACTAATGTAAAACTTACTTAAACGCATCAAATATATACATATTAGTTTGCAATTTAAGTATAATATCCCTAGATGGCCGAAAAACGAACTTTATAATAATAATTGGAAAAAAAATTCCACAAAACACGAGATAAATAATTTATATTAAATTAGCATAAGTAGAAGTTAGAAATAATTACTTTATTAGTGATGGGGTAATAATAATAATAATAAGAAGAAGAAAAAGAAGAAGAAGGTTTGAGAAAGTTTTATTAGACTTTTCATTGATAACTAGTTTTTTTTCGTAATTCTACTCTAAATATTGCATTATTATGGCATTAATATTTTAAAATCCCATGCGGTATTTAAATAAAAATTTGTCAAGGGCACCCCTTTGCCACTCTTTATTAATCGCTCCTATTTCTATGATTCTTTGTTTAATTTTTAAAGATTTTTTCGTGTGGTCCTGTAGTAAGTTTCTTCCAACTAATTTAAGTTTAACGTTAAATCGATTTTTCGCTTTTTGAAAGGAAAGATATTACAAGTACCGGAAAATTATTATTTTTACTTCCTTGTACGAAGTAAAGGAAGTATTGTGATCGCGAAATATTTCGGTTTTCAGATTTCAGCGGTAATATACATTTTGACTAGTTTCAGCGTGACGTCTGTAGGTAGGTACGTTTGTATCTCGCATAACTCAAAAACGAATTAACCGTTGGACGAAAGTGCAAAATCCAAAACATTTGGATTATGGACTTTTTCTTAACTGTAATAATAAGCCCTCATTGAGAGCTTTTCAACGATATGTCATAAGAGGTACTTATTTTCATTGGTTCCAGAGTTATAACACAATAAAATTTTAATTAATGATATATTTGGATCTTACGAGGGGAAAGCACGGTTCGAATACGACTTCATTTACTTTTTTTAATTTTTAATTTTGATTTATTAATAATTATTATTAACCTCTGTATTATGAAAAAAATATATAAATACACAAAAAATATGTTTAATTTAATTGGTACACAAGGAAGTCATGTGATGTCCACTCAGATTTTCTAAATTCAAAAAATGAAGAAAATTTATTTTCTACTTTTAACCTTGATTTTTAATAACGTTTTTTATTGAAATTAAGATTTTTTTTAATGCAAATTCCATAGACGAATTGGTAGCGTGCCAGATTTTTCCGTCTTCAAATTCCGGAAAATGGCAATTATTCATACGCTATAAAGTTTTGTTAATATCCTTCTATACACCAACGTCAGACTTAAATTTAACGAGAATTTATCATTAAATTATTATGTTTTTATTTAAATAAAAATTCAACATTTCACAAATAAAATTTACTTTGACCTTAATCGATAATATTTAAAAAAAAAAATCTATTTTACTACTTACGTTCATCATATTATATAAAACATTAAAAAACTATTCGCTACTTTTTATTGATATGAACTGTTTAATAATCTAAGAACGCACAGACACTACTTGAATTAGAACAATAAAGTCTACGATACAACTACCATCTGTTAATCGATCTGAACATATTTATCGATCTAATTAAAGAGATAAAATTTCATCTTTTATATAGTCCTTGTTAAATTGTTACCATAACTAATTAAATAACTTCCTTCTTGTCTTCTTTATGTCCTTGGTTTTATATGTACCTTGTCACATTTTCATCGTTGTGGAACATCTTTGTTACACTTGTTTGTAATCTATTTATTTTCGATAAATAAATTATAATTACAAAAGAATTCTTTACTTCGCTTGAAAGAAAACCGTTTAATTTTTATATTTAAGAAATAATTTACATAATATTTCAGTTTTATATATATATATATATATTATTAAACTTATCCCCACCCCCGTAGAGGGCAACAGAAACCTTTTAAATAGAAAGAATTATGGCCAATCATTTTAAAGGGCATTGGAAAAGATGTTACGTAATAAGTAATAGGCTACGACAGCCGTAACCAAAATGGCGTCCATTTAATATTTTTCACAGCTAGATACAGAAGTGATCTACAGTTCCGCTTAAATAACTCTACTAAGGTTGAACGTATCTCAAAACGATATATTTTCTTCAGTATGAGGCCGCTTATTGGGGTAGTATGTCATAAGCCTCTTTTGAAATTATTCGTGAAAAATATTGAACAGCCGCCATTTTGATTAGGGTTGTTATATCACGAAATTTTTTACGCAAAATGTATCGTTTTTCAGTACACTTTAATATTATTTGTTAGAACTCTACCAATGTTTTGGTTGCATTCCGTGGTGGCTTGGGATGGGGTAGTCTCATATACCAAAAAGTAGATAATTTCGAGGTAGCAACAATGTTCTCTTTCATTTTTTTCAGAGCTGCACGCACAAAAATGAATTGTGGCCAAAAAAGTATTCAAAAATCAATTTGCGCAAAATTTTTTATTGTTACTATATACGTTTGTATCAATTGTACAATATATTATTAAATATATATACATATTTAAACGAAAAACAATTACGTAACTTGTTTTATTCTTGATTAACATTTTTCTTGGCTTTTTAATAATTTCTGTATTCATGCCGATATAGATTTTCTCAAACAGCACAGGAGACTGAAGTTTAGACATTCACCTGTAGCAGCCGCCGATCGGGTCAACGACCTCAACATAAAGGTTCACTGGATATCACTACAGCAAGATCAGAATATCACTAATTCCAACCTTGTGACAGATCTAACTCTGAGGATATCAGAATTCACTCTTCTGCAGAAGACAGTGGTGTAACATCAACAGGATTCGCACAAATCATGGTATCTGTAATAAGAGCCTGACCCAGTGGGGAGCTGTGGAAAGCACACGATGCAACCGATGTGGAGCTGAAGAGCAAACGATCGCCCACCTGGCCCTGGTTTGTCCAAATACACCTTTTAGGCTCGTTACAAGATATCCATGATCTTGCCCCGGAAGCATTGGAATGGCTGACCCACTGTGACCTGTATTTGTGATAAAAAGGTGCAATAGACATAATACATGACCACTGGTTAAACGTAATTGCCAGTAATGGTCTAGTCGACCATTTCTGAGATGTGCGGTTAATTGAAACCCAATCACCAAAGAACACCAGTATCCATTATCTAGTATTCAAATCCGTGTAAAAATAACTGACTTTACTAGGACTTGAACGCTGGAACCCTCGGCTTCCAAATCAGCTGATTTGGGAAGACGCGTTTACCACTAGACCAACCCGGTGGGTTACGATGTATACTACTCCGCACTCTCAACTAAACGTGTCATTGAGTATGTCTTGCATATTTAAATAGCTGATTGTAGATGCGCGGGAAATAAATTTCTCTGTGTAATTTATTGCAATATCTCTAAAATCATTGCACAACCGCGCAGCTTAGAGGAAACTATGGGTAGAAGCATTTGTAAATTTAATTTTGTATGTTAACAGTCGAAACATTTTTTAAGGGTTCTCATGCATTGTTAACGCGCGCGCGCGCGCGCGCGCGCACACACACACACACACACACACACACACACACACACACACACACACACACACACACACATACATACATATACATATATATATATATATATATATATATATATATATGTATATATTTACACATACAATTAATAACAACTAACTATAATTAGTTATAATATGATGGCCGCTTTTTCGCCAAGCTAGCGACATATTTAGTTGATTATAATAGTAATGTATTTAAATACTAACCAAAGTTACATACCAGTGTAATGGAATCATCTAATTAGTACAAGAAAGTGGACATTGAGTCCAGAAACGAAAAAAAATATATATGTATTTTTTGTAATCATCTCTTTGTGGAAATTAAATAATGCCAAATACCATCGTAATGTAACATAGCAACCTTTTTTTTTTGTTTAACCTCAGGGTCCGCATTTAAGGATTTTTTGCAATTTTTCCGCAGAGGATGAGATGAATGCTTTGTAGCGTGTGTGAAAAATACCATATCTGAAAAATACCATATCTGGATTCGAACCCAGGACCTCCGGGTGAAAGGTCGAGACGCTATCACTCGCCAGGTAGGCCGGCATAGCTACCTAAGCGACATTAAAGTATGTAAAAAACGTTTACCAACCTTTGAGTAGAATTTTGTGATACGGTACCGGTGAAGTCCGTGTAAACCTGTCCTCTTGATTAATTGTGGCCAGCATTAAATGGCATCAGTGCCTCAAATAGAGAAAATATCCGTTATCATTACTTCATCCAAATTGGTCCATCCTTAAAGAAAAAAACTACATACGTATGCACATTCTTCCGGAATTTTTTAGTGCTAAATTTGTGTCATGAAACTTCTTCAAGATCTGAAAAAAAAATGACATGCAAAATTTAACCCGATTGTTATACTTTTCCTTATTAGTATTGTAGAACTGTGTAGATTATGTAGAATTTTTTTCGGGAAAGTAAAATTAAGTTACGGTGCTTTTTTTTCTAATTAGTTGATTATTAAAATTTTTATTTTACAGCTAGAATATTTACGAAATTTGTATTCGTGAAAAAATGAAAAAAAAACTTAAATTTTAATTGTATTCATACTACTTTAAAGGTGTACATACGTAGGTGTGTGTATTCATATGATTGGACATGAACAGTATGTGTTGCATAAGCCGGTATTAATTTGTATATTCTTAGAAAATCGTGTTTCAGTAAAAACCTGCTCCTTATAAATTTTTTACTGATATTATTCTTTAAACTTACAGGTTCATTTAAGTTTTACTTACACGTACTTCATATAAGTATATTATATATATATAAATTATATTTTTGGTGAGAATTACTGAAGGGCTTGAAAGCTTATTTATATGCTTACGACGCGCTACTGACTTCTGAATGAATAGCAGGTTTAACTATTGTTACCACTGTCACGCGGATGGAGAATGCATTATTGATAATTGTTCCATTTGAGAAGGTAACAAATACATCGTTGCAAGCACTTTTCATTATTTTCCGAAACAATGCAGATTTTCAAGAATCAATGTCATTAAAATAAAACGCGCGCGCACGCACACACATCAATTTGTAGGACATTCTGAACCAGAAGTATTGTTCTCTAAGTAATCGATTAATTAAGTATTAATTATTTTAATCTAATTACTTATGGGAATTTACAATTTTATTATTTTTAGTGATTGTGATTTTATTTTAATCATAAAAAGTAATAATTTTCCTTTCCCGTGATAACAACAAAAATTCTTTTTTTTCTGAATTTACATTTCTAATTATTAATGAAAATATCTGGGTATGCGTTTATTATGAGGAATGTCTTATAAAAAAAGCTAGATATTGATCGGTAAATAATTGGTAGGTGAAGTAGTTGCTATGAGAACGAAGATCACCAGCTTACCATATCGGTTGCTATAGTATGCATTTCCATAGCAACGACTACTTCCGCTAACAATTCATTATTGGAAATGCCTTCTTTATCTACTGGCAAAATTTTTTTAATTGTCTATAAGTTACATCCAAACAAATTACGCAAATTTTGGTTCAACGTGGGACCTCCGGGTGGATGCCAACATTCCCGCCGGAGCAGCAGGTCTGGCCGGCCCGCCGAGGGAGCCGCTGGACGCGGACGCTACCTTCCCGCTCCAGCTGGTTGGGCTTCAATCGCCCTGGCCGGCGGACTCAGCAGCAGTAGCCGGCCCAGCGTGGGATCGCTTGGGAGAACCGCCTCGGACGCGCCGGCGAAGGACGACCGACGCCGGCCCGACCCGGCTCTGGGGATCACCACTGCCACGCTGTAGTGGGGACCCAACTGCCCCTGAGGGAAAGCCCGGTCTGACTTCAGTGGACGAGCAAGAAGCTCGTCCATTGACGAGCTCTTCTCAGAGCTAACGCAAAAAACGGCCTTTTTCAAGTTAAATATCGAATTATTTTAAAGTTCCTACTATTCTTTGAATAAGGACCTGAAACGAAGATAAAAAAAAATCGTACCTCCCTTAATAGGCACAGTATCGATTCGGTTTAAAGTGGTCGTTAGTCGTCTTAACATTACCTAAAACTTTTGTCTGAAACATTTTTTGATATGACTAATCCTTACGGCAAGGGATGACCAAAATGTTGCTGGAATTGTAAGAACATGAGGCTTGTCGTAACTTTTTTCACATGCAACTATTGTCGTATTGAGTAAATTTGAAGTTATTCTTAACTTTAAGGTGGAAATCTCTTTTATCCCCTACTTAGCATCAGTGAAATCTAACCCCGCCTTCCGGCATGCGGAAAGGGATTTTGTTATACTATTATTAAATGAACTTTTTTTATTTCTCCATCAATTAGTTGAAAAAAAGTTTACCAATCGAATTTATTTCTGTTTTATGTAACAACTCTTTGTTACCACATTTGCAACACTCCTATTGTTCGTGTTTTATTAGCAGCTATAATCTCTTGTAAACTAATACTTTATTTTTTTTAATGAAGTGATAGAAATTAAAAATAGATTGTTTCAGCATGAATACTTTAATTTACATAATAGCTTTTACTATTAAAACAAGCTGTAGTATATTTTATTTTAAATTTTATTATTAAAAGTACATTATTAAGTTTTTGTACGTAACCTAGTACTATCAAGTACTGCTATCTGGCGGTACGATTTGTAAAGGTACGTTATAAAAAAAAATGAATGAATCCCGCGCGGTTCATCAAATGGAAGAAAAAAACGATGTCTTACAAAATTCGAGGTATTTTTTGAAAGTATTCTTCATTACAAATGTAACTGATCCGAAATATAATGTTATCATGCTTATTTTTTTATTTTTTCCTCATTTTCATTTCTTTTTTAGGTTAGGTCATATCAGAACTCCAAACTTAGTTCGTTGACCTCGCCGTGCCGTCTAGTTCTGCGGACCCTTACCGGCAAAGTTTTTAACGAACTCTTTGATTTTTTAAAGCACAATTTCTATTGTTGGATAAATATTTACAGGCTGTTATATTTTAATTTTAAATAAAGTTTTTAACTCTAAAAGTGATTATTTGTTGTATATTAATGTCCTAAAATAGATTACTACTTATTCCACATTGTATTTTTCGGTTTTTAAATTTTTTTTGAAGAGGGATGTATTAAAAACGATACTGTTATGTGTACCTTTATAATTAAAAGAAAAATACCAGAGGCAGTGAAGTATTTATTTTTTTAAAAAAGGAACATCGATCTTACATCCACAATTTTTTTATGAAAAAGGGAGCAATGTAAAATTTTAGTTATATTGTTAATCGCTTCAGCATTCTAAGATTATTTGTCTTTAATTATAAAACTAAACACTTCAATATCGATAGAGCGTGTTCTTTAAAACTATGCGGTTGATTTGTACAACGTTTTGTTACAAATTCATTTTAGCTCGCTGGGCTAAACTCTAGTGGTATTCTACTGGATATAGTAGTAGGTCCTAGTGGTTAAGTCGTCGTCGCAAATCGGTTGTTTAACAGTTGATTTTTGAAGTCGAAGGTTCTGAGGTTCAAATTCTAGTAAAAGTTAGCTTTGTTCAGATTTGAATACTAGAACCCACCGAGTTGTTCTAGTGGTGAACGCGTCTTCTCAAATCATCTGATTTGGAAGCCGAGAGTTCCAGCGTTCAAGTCCTAGTAAAGCCAGTTATTTTTACACGGATTTGAATACTAGATCACGGATACCGGTGTTCTTTGGTGGTTGGGTTTCAATTAACCACACATCTCAGGAATGGTCGAACTGAGAATGTACAAGACTACACTCATACATATCATCCTCATTCATCCTCTAAGTATTATCTTAACGGTAGTTACCGGAGGCTAAACAGGAAAAAGAAAGAAGAAGATTTGAATACTAGACAGTGGATACCGGTGTATTTTGTAGGTCGGGGTTCAGTTAACCGAACGTCTCAGAAATGGTTGGCTTGAATGTCTTTCTTTTGCTGTTTATCCTCCGGTACTACCGTGTAGTGTTACTTCAGAGGATGATGTGTTTGAATGTAAATGAAATGTAGTCTTGTAGGTCGACCGTTCCTCAGACGTATTGTTAATTGAAACCCGACCGCCAAAGAACAACGGTATCCACGATTTAGTATTCAGATCCGTATAAAAGTAACTGCCTTTACTGGAATTTGAACAATAGAACTGTCGACATCGAAATCAGCTTTTGCGATGACGAGATTCACTAGACCGACCCGGTGGGTAACGGTCGGCATGAGTCTGTATAAGACTGGTTTTTAAAATTTTTTTTAATATATTTTTTATTTTATAATTTTAATCTTCATAAGGTTATACTTTACAGCTTTGCCAGCGCCCAGGTTTTACCGTATTTAGCGAAAGATCTGATTGGTATGTTTTACGGTGGGTGAGTACAATCAGAACAAAGGGGGGCTAAACGATTTAATTTCCAGATAACCAAGATCGGGTAGATCAAGAGTGTACCCGATGCGTTAAACAGTTAGCGCTCGATCTGCTGATACATACGCCGTTTAAATCGCGAAAATCGGACGAGCCGTTGCCGAGATATTACACTGACACCCCATCGCACCCCGGGGACACTTAAAAATAGTATTATCCGTCAGGTACCACAGGAAGCGGAGAGGGTTATCGTCGAGGTTGAAAAAATGTTACAGAGCACTAGGACCGACCGTTTTTGAGATATTAGCGATCTTCGTCCGGATCGAATTTTATTAGCGATTTTCCGGATCTGAAAATTCGGATCCGGTTAAAAAGTACTAACATTTCCATAAATTCGATATATATTTGGCATATATATATATCGATTAGTACTAACTAATCGGGGTTTTCCGCTAGTGAACGGTACATTCCAGTGTTAATCTTAGGGGGACGCACACACAGACACACATACAAATGTCGTTTAGTAGGGTAGGATATATATATGTGTGTGTGTGTGTATGTATGCGCGCCCGCGCGCATGTGTGTGTAAGAAGTTATTGTATTTTACAGTAAATGAAGAAAATCTTTGCTTTTGTTACTTTTATATTTAAGTGCAATAGTAATTATTGTATCAAAATATGTTACAAAAGGCAATGATATGTAAGTTATTTAGGCGTATGTTTTACGTGAAATTTTAGTTATAAATTTAATGTCTATAAACTGATCAGTATTCATTTATTTTATAAGCTTATTAAGAGAATTTATATAAACAGAATTGTACTGTTAGTTATAGTATAAACTTGCTAATAACTAACATTATCATTATTTACCGTACATTAAAGAAATGATTACATTAATTTATTGAAATTATGGTTTCCGTACAAACCGGACTAGACTGCATAACTTAGTCGGCTCATTTAAATATGTTGTACCTGCTTATAAACATACACTAGATACCTGGGGTATAGGATATCTTGTGTTTATATACGCGAAGAAAGATTTAGTTCATTCATCACAAATTACTATTATTTTAATGTTAATTTATGATGAATAAACTTAGAATTCTTCTAATGATCAACGTACGCGATCCATTTATTTACAAACCGATATATGAATCTGTTGTCAAAGCGGTAATTGTAGTTATGAATATTTATAACACTGATACATTGAACTTTATATCCTAAAAGAAGAAGAAAAATCTGTTCAAATGACATGAAATGGATATAGAGGTACTTGTAGATTCTGTTATTGTGCCGGTCAGTATGGGAAATATACATTTTCCTCGCATAGAGAAATCCGTACAGCTATTCAGAATGAGAATGCTTCATTCACTCCTAAGGGCCCGGTTTTCTGTTCATTTCTATTTGCGGTCCGGTTTCTCTTTATATAACAACCTCCGGCTACGATAACCCTAACCAATATGGGCGTCCATTTAATATTTTTCATAGTTAGTTTCAAAAGTAGCCTGTAAATCCTATGCAGTGGTGTAATACCTACAAATGGTTCATTTTGAGGTATAGGCTCTTGCTAATTTTTATCTTTTAGTGTTTTCGTAATGATTAATTATTTCAAAGGTATTGGAAACCAGTTCTGAATCAAGCGATGAAAAATATTAAATGACGGTTGTTATAGATTAAAAACCTTTGCTTTTCTACAGAGTGTTCAAAAAGTAACGCAATCTTATGGAAGAATGGTCCCTTATTTTTTTGCCGGTTTAATTGAGGAAAAGTGGGTTGCACACTGCAGAAGAGAATATTCATTGTCTCCCAAAACATTAGATGTGCCAGTTATGCCCAGACCCAGAATGCCTTCACAGAAAGGTACGGTGTGGATGCACCGAACAAGTCCTCCATCAAGCGGCTGTACTACAAGTTCCCAGAGACAGGGAATGCAGAAGATGCAGCCAAAAGTGTTCAACCGAACGGGCTAACACCAGAAAAGTTGATCGACGTACAAGCTGCATATTCTGTTAGTCCTAAGAAGTCCTGTGGGATGCCTATCTAGCCGGTCTGATCTGTCCGTCATTAGTGCCCGCACAACATCGCGCAAGCGTTTAAAGTTGCATCTGTACAGAATTCGTGTCGTTCACGAGTTTTTAAGCTGCTGACACTGGAAAACTTTCAACGGTTCATGTCATCTATAATGCCGGGTGGGGAAGAACTCGATGATTAGTTTTGGTCTGACGAGGCATGGTCCCATCTTGATGGATACGTGAATGCACAGAATTCACCCATTTGATGCACGGATAATTCACATTAGCTGCACGAGTCTCCTCTACACGGACAAAAAGTGGGTGTTTGGTGTGCAGTTTCACATAGACGAATCTTAATGACATTTTTTCACGGCATAATCAACAGTGAACGCTACATACAAATGATGCAACTATTTTTAAATACTATACCTGCAGACTGGCCAGAGTATACGTTGTTTCGCAGGACATTGTTACAGTTCACACAGCCAACAATATTATGACTTTCTTGGATCAGTGGTTTCATGGACTAGTGATTTCGAAGGGGTTGTGGACCCCTAAGTCTCCTGATTAATCCCCTCCTGACGTTTTTTGTGGGAATACCTCAAAGATGATGCTTACAAATACTCCCTCATCCTCACTTCATTCCCGAATCGCAGAGCGAAATTGAACGCTTAAAATCCTCAACAAACGTTACAACATGTTTTTAAGAACACGCAACGTCGTATTCAATTATGTGAATCGCCTAAGGTCACTTTCAACAACTATTATAACTTACTCCATAAGGTTGTCTTACTTTTGGAACATTTTGTATGTCATTTAAAGTTATTTGTCGCAGTACTATCCTTCTTTAAATCTTATTTTTTTATTCAAAAATTCTCGGCTTCTGGATCCTTGAGGCGTGGATATTTCGTAACAAAAAATCGATCGTTTCGAGTTAGGAGTATTTAGTAAATATAGTTTTTTCTATTTTGTTAACGGTTAAAAAATTATTAATAACATACTGTGTATTATATCAGAATAATTTACCGAAAAAAAAATAAGACCATCGAGATCTTTCCATAATTTATGTCTCAAAAATTTCAGTTTAACCTTATTTAAATTTCGGGCTAGCCGTAATTCGAAGACAAATCGTTTCCGGACGCATGTTTATATGAAAGTTTTTTCTTTATTTTCAGGTGTAAAACGTATCCTGAGAGCATTATTGTTTCTTCGCGTATCTTTCCTGAGTAAAAATACTTTATTCTATAGCGGGTTTGTAGACAAAATGGGCGTCCACCGTTAGAAATGGGCGGGCCTTTTGATCTTTCCTCCAAAAGGAACTCTTATCGGGTTTCTCCATAAAGTAGATCGTTTTTTTTTTTCAGTATTCATCATATGTCCTTATCCTTGATTCCTTCTTTTACAATCTTTTTTTATATGGATTTTGTTAGATCCACGCTAAGGGTACCGGGGTTGTATAACCTTGGTGTGATCTATTTGGGAAAGGTTTGCATACATCGATCTGTGGAATCTATTTCTTGTCCGAATCCATTATAAATCTAATAAAAGTTGAAATATTTATCGAGTTAAACCAGATATCCTAATCCTTTTTAAAATACAAATACAGCTTATCAACTAATATTTTTATTGGGAGAATAATACATAATAAAATGTATGTTTAAAATAAAATCGCAGTTTTTTTTATAAAATTTTTATTGATATAAAAAATTATATAATCTACGCAAGTATAAAAATTATAAATCAATACAAAACATATATTAAATTATTTATTTTAATAATAAATAATAAAATAATAATGTATAAAATTTCTTCAGTCTAGATTTATTTATTAACAAAATAAAAAAAATACTGTACGCATAAAGATGTATAAGATATAAGAAAAGTCAATGAGAAGATGAAAGATACATTTTCCAAAAAAAAGAAAAACTGATGTCACTATAATATAATGATGATATTTTTATGAAAATATTGTGCTAATATACAAATGATGTCATATTATTACGTAAAAAAAAAAAGTAATAAATACCGGATATTATTATTAATATGTATTCAATAGTAATACATAATATTTACAGGTACACAAAAATAAATCCATTTTTACCACACTATATAACATATTAAAAAATTATACATATAAAAAAATAATAATATGTATTTATAAAAATATTTACATAACATTTTTATTCTCGCTGAAAAATATACATACATTTTTTTAATTAATTTTTTTTGTGAAATATAATTTTATTGCCTTTATTTAAATAACCTATAACTATTTTTTTAACAAGACTATAGAGTGTAATATTCTGGATTATTATGGAGTTAATTGTTTTTTGAGTGTTTTTTTTTTTATATATATGTGTGTGATGTACATACGTGTATAAGTAAAGCATATAATACAAAGCAGAATGTATTTATGTATTTCCCTTTTTTTTTTACATTGGTTAGTTAAATATTTCTGTTTAAATCTACGAGAGCAATTTTATAATTTTTATATGCATTAAATGAAATAAAAAATTATGAAGCCATTATATACAAGCGATAGATGGTAGATAGTAGTAACAAATTTATTAGCTTTTTATTTGCTCGACTATGAAAAATTAAAATAAATTATTCTATTTTTTATTTTTATTTTGATTATACATACATCTGTTAAAGAGAAGTGGTTTTGATTAAAATAATAGTTTTTCTTTTAATTTGTACTTATAGTTTAAAATAAATTATTCTAAATATACGGACAGAAGTTTCTCGGTATACCGATTTATCTTTTGTTCTGTTGCGTTACCATAATATCTTTAAAATTGTAGGCTTTTTGTCGCAAGTTTAAATATTATTTTATTTAAAATTAACGTATTATAATAATTTTATTATTAGCTTGTATTAAATTATATGAAATCAATTACTATTTATTATAGGATATAAAATATATAACGTTTATGATAATTTAGTGAATTTTTCTACGTTTCCTGTATCATATAGGTTTCAAACGGCAAGAGAAACTTTTTATAACGGTTTAATATAAAAATTCTCCTCTTACAGTTTACCCATTTATGTAAAGCAGATTTCAAGTTGTAATTTTACTTTTATAGATGTATTTTTACAATAATAACAATAATAATGTTAATTATTTCCAGCGAGATTAATATTATTATTTTTTTGAGTATTTAATGTTATGTATGTTGTTAATGATAAGAATAGCTTGGGTATGCTGGGGCCTCAGCGTAATGTGAAGTATATGCTGGAACGGCATGTACCGGTGCAGCGGCATAAGCGTAAGTTTTTGGTGCGGGTTGTGGATGTACTGCGTGTCCTGATTTTGTTACGACGGCGTTGAATCCTGAGTGATCGTCGGCTTGATAATCGACAGTTCTTGTCGTACCGTCGGCTTCGACGAGACTGTATTGACCCTTTACGACGTCACCGTCACGTTCTTCAGTTTGATGTTTGATATCGCCGGTGTGGGTATCTTTTACACCGTAGTTGAAATGATATTTTGGATGCGCCTATAAGAAAAACGAAGTAAAGATTAGTTACTAAAGTACAACCTTTTTTTTTTTTTGGTATATCAATATTCAGAAAATACCATAAGCTCCCACATTCTCTTCAACAGCGAAGAGATTGTGGGAGCTACACTCACATTCACACAAATTGTTCAGATTTTTTTCTCGAGAATGTGGGATCTGCACCCACATTCACACAAATTATTCAATTTTTTTTATATCAATTATTCAGGTAATATCATAAGCTCCCACATTCTCTTCTGCAGCGAAGAGTATGGGAGTCGCACCCACATTAATATTGAGGCGAAGAGAAAATAAATGAAACGAAGAGTCCTAGATAAAGAAGTCTAGGATGCAGAGAGGTAATATCGCTTTTATCTTTTCCCTTCCGTTTACCCCAACGAGATGGGTGAAGAGTTGGAAAAATGAATAGTTCAAATATTTCATCGTTGTTCTATATTTTTGGATATTGTCGGGTAAACTTTTAAACCGCTGCTCGTAGAGAACTAGTTAATACTCTTACAGGTTAGTTATACCGCTGAGATTTTAATAACGATACGTGATTTTTAGTCGGCAAACACCTGTGTGAAAATTTGTGAATTCTCAAACCCGTGAAAATGATGTAAATGGCTCGATAAATTCTTGAAATAAAGAAATATAAAGACATTCTGAAGAAGCGTAAAAGTTTTACTTGAATTTTGAAAAAATATCAACTTTGATAGAACATAATCTAGAACAGGATTAGTAAATTGTACAATACGTTCTAGTTTGTAGGGTCTTCCTGTGGGAAATAAGATCAAAATCTGAAAACAAAATTATTGACGAAGTAAAATATTATCTTGAAAAGTTAATAGATTAATATATAATACTAAGGGATATAATAATAATAACGATAAAAAATATTTGTTTGAAATAGATTTTATCGGGATGCAGATTCTATTATAAAATGTGGGTAGCATCAGCGATTTGCACTCGGTAGCCGATCAATTACCAATCAGATGGCTTTCCTTTTTGATATCATGGCACCCTACACCGTCATCGACTGCATTTGTTAAATAAAAAACAGATTTACAAACTAAACGCGCGGGCAATATATAGGTTAATACTTTTAAATTATTTGCTTAATTTGTTAGAACTGAAGATTAAGGATGGGTATTAATTTATCAAATACATTTTACTCGATCAAACTTTTTCAGGGAAGCAAACCCGAGCCGAGATCTTTAGTTCGGTGATATGTACGAATTAATCGAGATAGTGATATCAGCCCTTTACTTAATCATCTTTTATCTGTAATATGTGTTTTCCATTTCATAATAGTATTTACTTCTTTTTTTTTCATATGTCGCTCTAAATGATATAAATTTCTTTCGATGATATTCAAACTATTATGTTAAAATAAAGTATTTCCCGAATCCAGTACCGTTAATTGAAACCGGCGATTAAAGTAGATATGTGAAACGATATATCCGTTTTAAACAATAACGATCTAGGTTCTGCATCATCACCGAACGGAAATCATAACAGCTGATGATTACGATTATGAACTCTCCTAAGCGATTTATTTTAGTTTTTTAAATTTATTTATTTACTTTTAAATTGAAATATACTTACGTATGGTTCGACATGGTGTACAGGTGCGGCGTGATATGCTACTGGAGCTGCGTACGCGACAGGAGCCGCTGCGTAACTGTGATACGGTGCTGAATATTCAACCGGAAATGAAAATGCAACGCCCACAAATAAAGCGGCGACAGCGGTGAAAACCTGCAATAATTGAACATAAAGTAGAAGTAAAAGGTTTAGTCTAAAAATTAATTTATAAACTTATTTATTTTTAATTATTTATTCGTACGATGTACTTAATTTATATATTTTAATTTGACAGTAAAGGATCGAGATTCGAATCTGGAACTTTCCGTACGGAAGGCTAAGACTGCTATCATCCAATGGCTGGATGTTAGCAGTCTTTAATACTTTTTCTTTAATATTATATTAAATTATATATTAATACATAATATTAATATAACTATTATATTACTTCTTTAATATATCTTTTTCTTTAATACTTAATAGCATTATTTTAGTATTAAAATACTATTAAAAATTCTTTCTTAATAAAACCGTTACGATATTATTAAATAATAAACATTAAAAAAATAGTGAAATATAATAAAATATGAACTGGATGATTTTATTCCATTGACCTATTTATTAAATTATGAAGTAGTAATCATAATACTAAATTTGTTTTAAATTTATTTATTTGGTTAGAAAATTATATATATATATATATATATATATATATATATATATATATATATATATATATATATATATATATATACTATAATAGTTGTTGAGGTTTAAACATCAAAGATAAAAGAACAATCTTAGCGTTCTTAAATGACCAAATTTAAAAATTTACATATAAGATCGCATTCTATTTATTTAAAGTTCTGCAGTAAGATATTACTGTATAAATAAGTACTGGTAGACAAGCTTACATTTCCTAGTAAAGTCAGTTATTTTTACACGGATTAGAATACTAGATCGTGGATACCGGTGTTCTTTGGTGGTTGGGTTTCAATTAACCACACATCTCAGAAACGGTCGAACTGAGACTGTACAAGACTATACTTCATTTACTCATTCATATCATCCTCATTCATCCTCTGAAGTATTATCTAAACGGTAATTACTGGAGGCTAAACAGGAAAATGAAAGAAAGAAAAACAAGCTTAGATGAGGCTTAATCGTTCCTGAAATCGCTATAACCGTATACAGTATAATGCGGTAAGTCAATAATGATTTTTAATTTTCAGTTTTCTCTTACTTAAAGTTGAATATACCGTTACGTAAGTTACATAACGGTGTAATAAATCGCTAAAATGAACGTAATATTCTTCTACCTTACTAACATCGCACTTACGATCATAATGTAATATTTTAACGCCTTAGAAATAAGGCATTAAGGCTTCTTGTACTCGAATAGACGATCGACTTAGTTCATTCATTTAAGGTTGCCCTTAAAAAAATTCTTTATATTATAAAAAACGACTTCTTGATATCTTTTGGTTCTCAGGATTCAAACCCGGTCCTATTGATGAAATACTGGAATTTTACCACCGTTCGTACCAGCGTATTGAAGTATCTTTAAAATGCTATTTTTTTTTTCTTTCTATACGATATACGATTTATATAGATGTTACAAATTACGAAGCTATTCTTTATATATATATATATATATATATATATATATATATTTGTTTTATTAAAACAACCAAAGTACAGGATAAATAACGTAAGATGACTTACCCTATTCCACTATATATGAAGGAGCGCTTTCGCGATTTATTCGCATCATCAGCTACATTATATATTCATCTCAAATTACATTACAAACTTCGTAAAATATAATAACTTAATTTATTAACTTTAATTTATTTATTTTATCTCAAATTTAAAACTTAAATCTTTTTTTTTAACTTTTATTCATTTAAATTAAAAATTAAAAAAAACTAAAAATATGAAAAATTAATTTAATAAATATTGAAATATAACAAAATACCAATCATTAATCGCTCTTTGGTTTGATGTAATTCTTCTGATCTTAATTTTTGTACACATTCTCTAGTTTTAAAATTTTCTATCTCTTTATATTCATCATCCTCTCTTCTTATTATTTCCTTGGTCTTAACATTTTCTGCCTCTTTCTATTTATCATCTTCTCTTAATCTTCTTATTCTTTCTTTGTTTGCAACATTTTATTTCTTTTTTCATTTTCTTTTTTTTTAACTTTTGTTTTTATTTAAATATATTGATTTATTAAAAATGATTAACCTCTGATTGTAAAAAAAAAACTTTTCCAATTAATAATAATTCAATAATAGCAATAAAAAATAAGAAAAAAATTATAAGTTATTAGTGAAGCAACATTTTATGTATTTTTAAAAGTGTGTGCATGTAATTTAATAGGCGTACAAGGAAGTCATGAGGGTCCAGATCAGATTTTTTCTCAAACTTTTTTTCATAATTTAATGCACCTTAGGTAACTAAGATACTGTCTAATGGTATTCGGTCCTATTCAAATACTCTATAAAGGGGTGGGGACAAAAACCCTTTTTTTTACATTACATACTTTTTAAAATACACTTTACAAATAAACTTTTTGGTTAGTAAGCAGCAAAACTGTTTGGTATTGGTTAGCTGGCATTTCTCCCGCCACCACCCCATTCGGTCGCCCTAGAGCATAGACCAAATGTTCCGTGCCAAAAAACGGCTACTGTGCCTCAAAACAGATTTGCGACCTCGTTATTCCTAATGCTCCTAGTGAGCTCCTATCTTGCGTTTGGTATAGTAAACTACATTCGATTCATTTTAACAATTAACCTGTTGTAAACAAACCGCATGGCGTTGCAATAGACGGTTCCGAAAGTTACGCATACAAATTACATGTTTTGATGTTTTATGTTTAATGTTTTCATTTGTCTCCGACTGAATCAAGTTATTTACGAATTAATAACACAGCAGCTATATTTAAAGTTAGATTACTGTTGACAAAAACACGATGGACGATAAACTGTTATAAAAATATCGGTGAGGACTGATAAATTGAGACACCCGGTACATTACTGCACTAACACGATCGCACAACCTGCAGTAAAATATCACTATTAAAAACAAAGCTAGGGTAGCTCTTATGTTGAACACAACTTAGACTACTGAGAGATTAAATCCCTCCTTTTCCGACTATCCTTCATTCATTCATATAATATTGTTCTATTTCGCATAAGGAAAATAGAGTAAATACCCGACTGCGCCGGGAAAGTTATGCAATTCATTCCTGGCCTTTTTTTATTTTCTAACAACTTAAAATTATTTAAATCGGTGCCGATTTAAATATTTTTTCTTTGAATTTCATTATCTTTTTAACGAAAAAGACAAACAGAATCTTTTCTTAATTTTTATTTACACATTTTTTTAATTATACGAATTTCAACAGAATGTTTAAAAAAAGTAAAATTAAACAGATATTATATTTTCGTTTTATTTTTTTCTTTAATTTATGATAATGAAAGATTGTAAGTCAACGTATTATACTTATTGAAATGTTTTAGATCGCTGGTTGTTGATGTCTAATGTCCAATGGAAGATCGGTTTGCTGATAGCATCAATACGCGTGTTTAGTACTCGTACATTAACTTGCACCGATTAAATCTTGTAAAATATTATTATATCAAATTACGGCACATAATATGTATGTTTAAGAAACGGGACAATTTAATCGGTTTTATACGTTTCATTACCCAGAAGAATTTTACATAATAAGTCCATTATTTGGACAACGTTCTTAAATATTTATATTTTGAGCCAATTTAATTTTTTTTCTTGTTCACAATCTTTCAAGCTGTTGTAATAGATTTAAATCCATCTCGCAACTCTTTGTATTTGTCTCTAACGACAGTGTTTTTTTAACAACGACAATAACGCGAAGGAATTTTAACAATTATTTATCTTTTCTCTTACGGTAGAAAAAGTAGATTTCCGCTTTTTATTTACTTTTTTATATAGACCAACAGTAATTATGCATTTCTAACTTGTATAGAAGGAAGTAAATACGTTTGTATAGTTACGAAATATTTTAATTTTAAAAGGTCGATTTCATAATTTCCAAGCGTAAAAGAGTAATGAACTTTTATAGTTTTTCTGCGCCGATGCGTACACGGGATCAGCTGTTCAAACCTTGAAGATTTTAGTCTGTATAGTATTGTAATAAGGTGCGTATTATATATGTATAACATATTTTAAGTTCGATGCAGAAATATTGTTGCAGTATTGCGGATGATGTAGCTATGAATAAACAGATTTCAAAATTTTGATTTAAACTGGATTTTATTATATTTTTACTTTCTCGGCTGTATAATGTACATCTGTACAAAAATACTCGTATATAAGGGAAAGTATTCGGATCAAATTATCCTCAGAGTTTTTGCATAGTTTGACTTTTTAGTTTCATGATTTCATCTAAACAAGAAACACAATTTTGACATCCAATGTTGGTCTGTTTTTTTACTCGATATCTCCAGATTGGATAAACCCCCGTTTGATGAAATTTAGTACGATGATTTCTGTATATAGGGAATCGATGCCGTTTAATTTTTATCATTATCGATCGAGTGAGCAGGAAAATACAGAAGGGGCCAGTATCTCGATACTTTACACAAACCCCCGTAAAGGATCGGGCAAAAAAAACTTTTTTTTGGTTTTCCCCGGATGCAAAGTCGTATACTTGTAATAATTACTTGATTCCAATTTGTCAATTTCATTCAGGTGGGGGGATGGTAAGCCTAATTTTTTTTGTTTGGTTTTTTATACTGGTTATCGGTTTTCTTGGTTCTGTAATGGATAAAAATCCTAATTTTTTGGAAATCCTAATTTTACATGAATCGTTTTTCCAGATTACATGAATCGTTCATGAATCAGATTAACTGACTTTTATAAAATTTTATACGATGACTTCTGAATTCAGGTGATTGATTCCACCTAATTATGATTAAGTGGGGGGGGGGGGGAGTACTCCTACCGTAGGTCCTGTATCTCAAAATTTTACTCCAAAAAATAGAATGATTGGGTTTTTTATATATTTCTTTGCTTGCATACATATATTCTTTCACGCTCCATTTATTTACCTCCTAAGTAGCAGTTTGTTGCATAATAAACTAGCATAGAGTAGTAATACTAGTAAATAGTAGTAGTGGTAGAGAATTGCATGATTTTGTAGTTTTTTTTTTTTTTAATTAAAAAAACAGAAAATGTACAATGTAGAGGTTAAAAGTAGTAAAGGAAGATAAAGATTAGGAAATATAAAAGAGATAATCCAGAAAGTTTTGGATTCAATACATTTGTCACGGTTAAAAAATTAAGTCAGAATTCAAAGGCTAAGAGAATTAAAGTAAACCAGTCTCATTATACTAACTGATAATACAAGAAGAAAAAAGTTTAACACTCAAAATTAGCAAATTTATTGTTACTATTGTATAATTATATCTGTTTAAATTATTGTGTATATATATATATATATATATATATATGTACTGCATTTCGTTTTTTTTAATTGTAGCTTTGAAAAAAAATATTTCTGACTTGAAGATTTTAAAAAAGTATTCAGTAACAATGTAGGTCGTAAACTAAACTAATTTAATCGTAGTATTTTTTCTAAAGATTCATTCAAATAATTTTTTTTTATATATATCTTGTAATGAGGGAAGTTACAAATCATGATTTTAATTTAACAATTTAAGAAATTACTTAAAGAAGTTGTACTTTTTTTTTTAATTTATATTATTGTACAAAACTATACAAATAGAATTTATTATTAAAATTACTAATTTTTAATATTGTTTATTTTTTTACTTCCTTGTACAAAGTAAAGGAATTATTGTGATCGCGAACTTTTCGGTTTTCAGATTTCAATGAAAATACCCTTTTTGACCATCCCTGAATCCATTTTCACTAGTTTCGGCGTGGTCTGTACGTACGCACGTATATATCTCGGATAACTCAAAAACGATTAGCCGTAGGATATTAAAATTGTGAATTTATAATTGTTGTAACATCTAGTTGTGCACCTCCTCTTTTGATTGCGATCGATTAAACCAAAAGTATCCAAAAAAAGGCTAAAATTAAAAAAAAATTGGATTTTGGACTTTTTCGTACTGCAGTAATAAGTCCTCTTTGAGAGCTTTTCAACAATATATCATAATTGGTAGATCAAAAAATATTTTAATTAATGAAATATTTGGATCTTACAAGGGGAAGGCACATTGGTTCGAATCAGACTTCATCTCCTTTTTTTTAACTTTTTTTTTTAATTTAAATATATCGATTTATTAATAACCTCTTATTATTAACCTCTGATTGTAAACAATGTTTTACGATATATAATAAATCAATAATAACAATAAAAAAAATTATGAAAAAAATCAGAATTTATTAATGAAATAAAATTTTATGTACTTTTCATTTTAAAATGTGTATGTGTAATTTAATAGGCGTACAAGGAAGTCATGATGTAGTGTCCACATCAGATTTTTCATTTTAATGAAATTAACTTTAATTTTATTTAACATGGCCCATTGGTATATATTTATATAAAAAATTATAAATATAAATTACTAGCAGACCCGGGAATGCTTCGCTATTGCTATATATATATATATATATATATATAGAGAGAGAGAGAGAGAGAGAGAGAGAGAGAGAGAGTGAGAGAGAGTTTAAATGAACACAATTGAAAATTTGATAAAAAAATTAAAAATCTGAACTTATTCTCCTTCCCCTTTTCCCTTTCCAACTTCTCCCTTTCGCCCTTCTCCCTCAACCCCCTCTCACAGTTTCCTTTTTACCCTTTCCCGTTTTCCAATTTCCACTTTTCCCCTTTTCCCCTTTTGCCCTCGCGTAAATCGGTCCATTAGTTTTTTGGTCTTTAGCGGACACAGATACGAACATGCCTTTTATATATATATATATATATAGAATATAAAAGTCTGTTTGTATATTTATTTGTTTTTTTGTAAATACCTATACACCGGCCCCACCTAGCGGGTATAGTTTTTGCAAAAATATTTATTTTCACGTAACTAATATTCATATTCTGAATATGAACCAAATCGGTCCATAAATATATTTTTCTAAATATCTCAACCCCAGCGCCATCTACCAGGTTCATTTTTTGCAGAGATAATTCTTTCCATGTAAGTAACATGTATTCTGAATATGAGGCAAATCGGACCATAAATACAATTTTTCGAAATATCTCGACGCCAGCGCCACCTAGCGGGTCCAAACTAATTCAGAAACCTTCCCTGGCATGCGTCCAACCATTCACCAAAGTTTCATCGCTATCGGATGAACGGTTTAGGAAGGCATAAGGGACATACAGACAGACATTCATTTTTATATATATAGATAATTCCGCTTACCAAAAATATTTATATAAATTTACATTCTAGCGTTTTTGGAAAATTATACATATATAAAATGTATAATTAGTTACGATACGTCCCTGAAGATGGAGATAATTTTCCGAAAGCGCTAGGATCTAAATTTATACAAATATTTTTGATAAGCGGTTTTATAATTTAGATTTATAATTTTTTATAGAAATTAGTTTTCTTTTAATTTCATTTTAATTAAATTTATTTTTAGTATAGGAAATTATTTCCTAATTATTTTTTTTCTAACTGGAAAATATGTTTATTTTGCTATAACATTAACTTTTCTTTGTTACATCAAATCAATACTAACGAAAACATTAAGTTAATTATTTATGTTAACAACAAAAATTTAAAGAGGACAAATTATTAATGGTGCTCGCTTTCCTTCCTAATTCTAGAGTCACTAAATCGGGTAGAGCTTATAGATAAAAAAAATTATACATAACGAATGTCATTTAATGATTATCGGTAGAATCGCTAGTTGTCCTTTTTATGTACTATTGAACTGCGGTGTGGGAGCGTGTAGGCATCGACCTCCCTTCGCAAAGCAGACCAGAGCAGAGTGATAGGGTATGTTTTCAATATTGTATAGTAGGACAAAACTGTCGTTGTTGCGATCGACACTTGTTAATGAAATGAAATTTGAACCGTTTAATAAATGACACGCTAAATAATTTTAAATTATGCAAATAGAGTGATTATAAGAATTTTAAGTAACATTGAGATAGATTAGAATTAAAAATAAATAAAATAATTTAATTTTAGAATATCGGTTTATTTTCGTACTTAACGGTCGATTCTTCTACAGATTATAATACGGTTTACCAGTTATAGGTCCGCATAAAATAGGATACGTCATGATTGGAAGTTTAAATTCAGCGGACATATCGTCGTCGATTCAAATGCGTTAAATAAATTTATTTATTTATTTATTAAACAAGAAAATCAATATTTAACTATATGTTTATTTTTATCTACTGATATCAAATAAGTATATATTAAGTTTTGATTGTAAAACAGTTATCAGTCGAAAGAATTAACACATTTCTTTTTTTAAATAAGAATGGATTTTTCCGTTGAAATCTGAAAACCGAAATTTTATGTGATCACAATACTTCCTATACTTCGTACAATGAAGTAAAAAGTATAAATATTGCTTAATAAGATAAGAAAGACGAATTATTACAAAATATATTTTTAGAATAAAATTGAAAAATAAAACGAAACATAAATTCTCTGGTGAACAGTCTTAGTATAAGGAAAAATTTACAGTTTTATAAGCTTATCATACATTATAAATTCTCTACTAGATCCGGCCGATTTTTTTTTTAGACCGGACGTGAAAATTGTTTGTTCTTTGTTGGCGGTACTAATTTTTTTTATTTATAAATCGAATGTTTTATTTATTTTAGTGTAAGAAAAGACTTAAATTTATTGTATTAATGTATTGCTTAAAGCTTAATGTCTTATAAAGCTGTTGCGATCAGACGTGATTTTATTTATGTATTGATAACCTGTTATATATGTATAATAATAGTTATTAGTAAGCAGTAATTTTAAAAGCCATTAGAAAAATTATTTCTGCCAAGACTTCATAGTCCGTAAAAACAAAGAAAAAAAAATAATACAACCAATAATCAAATAAATAGTGAAAACAAAAAATAATAAAGTAAACAAGAATAGTATCCTAGACGTTGTCATTTATCAATCTGTCATTCAGTAGCCCCTAAGTCAAGCACGTGGAGACGTTTTAAGCTTCTGATATCTCTGCTGTTATCTACAGATTAATTACTAAGTGGTTGACATGATTTTCAAGCCCTTGTTGGTATTTAACACTGCCCTGTCTCACAACCTCACTGAACCACCGGAAGCTCCAGATATTCATGAATTTGATAATTCCGTGTGAACCATGGTGCCTCTGCAGTTGCTCTCGTTACTTTGTTTTGGAAGCGTACTAAATATATATATATATATATGTGTGTGTGTGTGTGTGTGTGTGTGTGTGTGTGTGTGTGTGTGTGTGTGTGTGTGTGTGTGTGTGTGTGTGTGTGTGTGTGTGTGTGTGTGTGTGTGTGTGTGTGTGTGTGTGTGTGTGTGTGTGTGTGTGTGTGTGTGTGTGCGTGCGTGCGTGTGTGATACTCCCGGTAACAAGGATTCCAACGCAGGATCATACATCTGTCGTGACAGTCGTGTAAAAAGAGTAGGCTGAAAGGTGGCAATAGTTATCGGCTTAGTGAAAAAGATAACGAGAAACTATTTCATTCCTTATTTTCCTTATTAAGCCTAACGTGGAATATTTGTGATTCTTTGGGAACGACTGTACCTTTTTTATTCGTACGTATGTTAAATACGTACGAATAAATAAAATAGTTTGTAAGATTAATGTTTTAAATTAAAATTATACATAAATTTTTGCGAAATTTTTTATGCTAACTGTAATTAAATTAACCTACTTCCACGGTTTAAAATATACAGAAATAATAAACTCAATAATTCTCACGATGGTTCAAAGCAGTCGAAACTAACCTGCTTTGTCATTCGAAGAACTCAAATCAGTGTTATTATTAGGCTAAGTAAATAGCTACCTTGTATTTACTGAATAATCATGACATTGTAAGATATTCTAATGTAAGAGAAACACTCGGTCGTAAATGAGATTATTATAAAAATAATAATAATACTATAATAAATGTGAGAAAGAAAATTAAAAATATTATTAAAGAAAGTAAAATAAACTAGTGCTGATTTCCATTTAGAATCACATGTAGATAAATATTTATCATATGTCATAAAACTTTCTTTTTAAGTTTTAAAAATGAAATACCCTGATGTATTTTTATCGCTTTCTATAAATCCAGAACAAGGTTACAAATTATAAAGTTATTTTAATTTTTTCCCTAATTTTATTATACGTTATCAAATAACATATTCTTTTATGATCAAATTTAATTTATTTTATTCATTCAAATAAAGTATTTATTTTAGTAACGACGGCTAAATTACTTCTGAAATTTTATTGCCTGTATTTTACGATACTAGAAATATTTAAAATTAATAATAATAGTGATAAAAAAATGCTGTTTTTTTTTTTTTATTATATTTTTAACTTAGTTAATTAGCATTTTGTTTTAAAGGAAAGTAATTTTACTAAATTTTAAGCCACTATAATTATTAATATACAAATAATAAACTATGTATAAAAATTTAAACGAAAAGGTAAATCAGGATGTACAAAAAAAAATTACTCCCCGATATTCAGTAATTAAAAGCAAAATTAAAACTTTTAAAAAGTACAACAAATTCAGTTATCAACAATATATGATTGTTACCATTATTTACTTCAGAACCGTAGAAGATCAAACTGTGAAAATTAATTGAAGTTTTATTTTGTATCTATATTCGAGTCCTTTTTACTTCCTTGTACGAAGTAAAGGAAGTATTGTGATCGCAAAAAATTTCGGTTTTCAGATTTTAACGGAAATATCCATTTTGACCATCCCTGAATCAATTCCGATTAGTTTCGACGTGACGTCTAAGTATGTACATACATACTAGTAAGTATCTAGCATAACTGAAAAACAATTAGCCGCAGTGTGTTGAAATTTTGGATTTAGGACTGTTGTAACATATTGTGCACCTCCTCTTTTGATTGCAATCGACTGAACCAAAAGTGTTCAAAAAAGTCCAAAATCCAAAAAGGTTTAGATTTTGGATTTTTTATTAACTGCAATAATAAGCCCTCATTGAGAGCCTTTCAACGAAATATCATAAGTGGTACTTATTTTCAATGGTTCCAGAGTTATAACCAAATAAATTTTTAATTAATGAAATATTTGGGTCTTACAAGAGAAGGCAACATTGGTTCGAACCAGACCTCCTTTCTTTTTTTTTTAATTTAAATGTCTCTTAATTAATTATTAACCCGTGACTGTAAAAAAAATTTACAATAAATAATTATTCAATAATTACTTAAAATTTTATTTAATTATAAAAGTTACTTTATTTACTTTAAAAAAATTTGTATATGTAATTTAATAGGCATTATTACATATCTGTATATGTTATAAATTTGGCGAATCATTTGATTATTTAATAAATTAATTGAAAATTATAATTAATAATCGTATTATTTTTGGGTTTTTTAGTTTAATTTCTGTTTAATTTTATTTAATTATTCTGGAATTTATGTTTAATTTTATCTACATTAAAGTTAACTACAGAGTGATTGAAAAATAGGCCCTCATAAAAAAACATATACATTGAGGCGTTTATGCTCGATCTTTGATAAATTGCAAAAAATCCTTATCTTTTAGTTCATTACTCCTCTGGTATTGTCGGACAATATTCTCCCTAAGTCGGAGTTGATCATCATTTCGTTTATTTGTTTTTTGTTGCCAATCATATAATCGCTCTTTGGTTTGATATAATTCTTCTTATCTTAATTTATGTACACGTTCTCTAGTTTTCAAATTTTCACTCCTTATATTCATCATCCTCTCTTAATCTTTTTATTCTTTCTTTAGTTTTAACATTTTCTTCCTCTTTATATTTATCATCTTCTTTTAATATTTTTATTTTTTCTTAGTTTGTAACATTTTCTTCCTGTTTATTTTCTTGGTTTGCCACAGTTTTTTTCCTTTAACTTTTTTTTTACATTTAAATATATTGATTTATTAATAATTATTAATCTCTGATTGTAAAAAAAATTACAAAAAAATAATAACTCAATAATAATGATAAAAAAAGATATGAGAAAAATCAAAAGTTATTAGTGAAATAACATTTTACGTACTTTTAAAAATGTGTATATGTAATTTAATAGGCGTACAAGGAAGTCATTGGTGTCGACATCAACTTTTTTTAATATCATACGAACAGTTTGTATGTGTTTTAAATTTTATAATGATTACTAGGACAAGAAACGGTTTCATTCTCAAAAAATGACTTGGCTATTCGAAAGAGTATGATATACCAGACTTTATTAGGAAATGTGAGGATTAAAGTGGTTTCCCGTTGGTTTTTTTTTCATTGAGCCGAAGTACTCTTATTTATGAGATGCTTTTTCTATAGCAATTTTTACATAGAAGAATTTATTTTTGAGTTAATTACGAAAATAATTCCTTGAAATCAAGTTTTTTTTTCCAAGAAATCTATAGATCAATTGCCGACGACAGATTGTGACTAGGAAAGAGAAACTGATATTACAATTTAACTGATTTGAGCCACGATCGGTTTATACGTTGTAAAAATATAAAAACTCTTTTATTAAATATCAAATAAGCTATTTTTTGTATCGGAATATTATTATGAAAGTAATGATAAATAAACTTAATAACAACTAAAAACTGTTGAAAACGTAGTATCAATATACAAGATAAACATAACTGGAACTTAACATTTTGTAGATCGGGAGCTTCTTTATAAATTGTATAATATTTTTTTAAAGTTTCTATTAACTTCTGTTAATATTAAAGTTTCACTAATATCTGGCCCGAAGTAATAGCAGAAAATGAACTTTCCTTGAAATGGCTTAATATTTTTAATATAGAGATAATTTAAAGTAATTATTTATGTTACATATACGTATTAATAGTAAAATAATTAATCGTATATATGGAGCTTTATAATTAAAAACTTTAACTATATCATGCTGTTAGTTTATTTACGTAATATGTTATTACACAATTTAAAAAATAGAACATTATATAAGGCGATTCAAAAAATGATATCCTTAGTTCTTAACTAACACTAAAAGCAGTTGTATATATATCAATTACAGTATATCTTAAAAAATTATGACTTTAATGTCAGCGTGACGTAATAATATATAGGTTATTTGTTATATATGAAGAAAGTTAACATATAAGGTATACAGTTCGATGGGACGTTAATTAAAGAAAGTAATTCTATGTTATCGGTTACAGATATTCTCTACATTAAAGGTCTATTTTTAACTTTTAATATTTGATAAAACTAATATTTTTTACTATTTTTTTAATGAAAGCATAACGGTACATACGTATTCGTGTTGGTGCCTATAACAGTTTTGTAATACTTTAGATCAGATATCAAGCGATTATAAAAATGTATGTTAGTTATCGTGTATATATTTTATTTAATTTAAATGTGAGCTATGTAAGGAATCTTTGAATTTGATTTTCTAGGCTTTCTTCAATTCTTTCTATCTTCATACTTTTACCTTAACATTATTTCACGTGTTTATATACAAATAATTAATGTGGAATTTAATCACATCTATTTTTGTTTTATTTAATAATCGTGTATTTTGTGACGTTAATCTGATCAAGGTTTTACGATAGTTTCCCTCGATCCATCCAGTGCAAACTGAGACGATTCTTACTGTCACTTGTGTAGATTTTATATCTGCGCATTCTTGATGTAATGCATCAGGGAAGTTCAGAAAGTTCTCGATCTGACATATGTCGCAAATGTAACTAAATGACTATAATGTTTGTTAAGAGTGATCCTTTGGTGGCGTGATGCGTGCGTTTAGTCGCTTGTTTGTGGCGATCTAATAAAGTAAACAAGTTTTGCCGTTTCTGAAAAACGGATAAAATTGAAATTTAACCTATTATAAAGTATGTTGTTTTAAAGGATTAACCCCGACGGACGTTTAAAAAAAGTTACAGTCCACTTTAAAGGATTCTTCTCCTTCGTTTTTGACGGTAAAAACGTGAGCGGGTGGTGAATTTAAACGCCCTATTCAAATTGATGAGCGCTTGAGACAGCTAAAAACCGCTACTACCGACGTCATAAAGATCCACAAAACCGTATTAATTGATCGTCAACCGAAAGTAAGAGAGCTTGCTGACTCGCAAAAATCTAGATAATTTTGTATTCACTACAATTTACACGATTTTTTGGATATGAAAAATCTTTCCGCTCGATGGGTGTCGCGTTTTTTAACATTAGACAGAAAGTTCATTCCGCTGAACATTTATCAAGGGTATATGTACTTATTTCAAAGGGATTACGCTGAATTTTTTCGACGTTTTATAACAGTAGATGAAACATGAACTCACCAATAGACGTCAGAGATCAAACAGCGGGTGGGAACAGATGAAAGTGCAACAAAGAAAGCGAAAAGGGGTCAATTTACAGGGAAATATTATGATTATCTATTTTGGAATTCCCACAGTTTGGTGTTCATAATTAACCGGAAAATGCAAGACCATCAATGGGGAGTATTAGGCTTCATTACTGGACCAATTGAAAGGTTCTAATCAAGCTAAATGTTCACATTTCTTTGCCCTTTTCCACGTTAATGCGATTGTACACACCTCTAGATTATTGCTTTAAAGCTCCATGATCTACGCTTCGAAGTTCGCCGGATTTGGCTCCCATTCATTACTTCCTCTTTCCAGACCAGAAGAAATGACTCTTTGGAAGAAAATTCACTTCAGATGATGAGATTAATGCAGAGACAACCGTTTATTGGGCAGAGTTAGACAAATCGCATTACACTTAATGTATTAAAAAGTTAGAAAATCGTTGATCTAAATGTATCGAATCGCAAGGTGACTGCATTGGAAAAAAATGTCTAAAAATCTTGTGTTTTTTTTTTCAGACCAAGAACTTTCCAAACGGACCTCGAATATAATGAATTGTTATGTGTGGATTAAAATAAAAGATTTATTTTCTATATTTCCCTTCAAATATTTTAAATATATAATATTTATGACGATAACTTTATTACTTAGTGACATATTTGCCGATACATACTTATATTCCATACACAATTCCAAGCAAGATTTTGGGTTTGAGATTTTTGCAAAAGTTGACGTTTAAAGAACACTTAGTCCAAAAACACAAAGAAAGGTTACGAAATTTCCGGAAGATGTGTGTACGTACATCATAAATGTATTCCCTGTATTTTGATTAATATTAATATAATGGTTTGACTCGACATAAATTGTTAAAAATGTTTCTATGTATGAGCATTGATGGCATTCAATTTTGAACAAAATTAAAAAAAGGGGGTGAGGCATATTGATTTTTTTCGTAATTATATTGTAAATATTGCTCAATTAAGTCATTAATATTTAAAAACCCTACGATGTTTTTGAAATAAAAATCTGATGTGGACACTACGTAACTTTCTTGTATGCCTATAAAATTACATTTACATATTTTTTTTTAAAACGAAAAGTACGTAAATTCTATTTCATTAAAAACTTCTGATATTTTTTCTTATATATATATATATATATATATATATATATATATATATATATATATTTGTTATTATTGAATTATTCATGGTAATTTTTTTTTTACAATGAAAGGTTAATAACTATTAATAAATAAATATATTTAAATTAAAAAAAAATTAAAAAAAGAAAAGGAGATGAAACTGAGGTGCCTTCTCCTAAAATCCAAATATTTCTTTAATTAAACTTTTACATGGCTATAACCCTGGAACCACTGAAAATAAGTACCGCTTATGATATATCGTTGAAAAGCTCTCTATGAGGGATTATTACTGCAGCCGAGAAAAATTCCAAAATCCACATTTGTTTTGGATTTTGGGGTTTTTTGAACACTTTTGGTTCAGTCGATTGCAATCAAAAAGGGAGGTGCACAACTATATGTTACAACAGTCCTAAACCCAAAATTTCAACATCCTACGGCTAATAGTTTTTGAGTTATGCGAGATACATACGTACGTACACATACATAGGTACGTACAGACGTCACACCGAAACTAGGCAAAATGGGTTCAGGGATGGTCAAAATGATTATTTCCGTTGAAATCCGGAAACGGACATTTTTCGCGATCACAATACTTCCTTTACTTCGTACAAGGAAGTAAAAATTTGTCGACAGCAAAGCCAGAAAAGTTACACAATCTTTTTTCGACTTTTTTTCAACACTGAAATACATCCTTGTCGTTTATAAGAGTTAAATTTATTCTTAAAAATTTCTTTTTATCGGTAAATGTTTTTTTAATTTAACCCGGAAGCTTTGTTACCGCGTTATTCAACTTAATTATCGTTTCTATATATTTACTATAATTTTGTGCATACGCTTTATTGTTTGATTTATTTAATAATAGAATAAAAAATAACAATAAACCGATATTATTGTTGTCGGAAACCGTTCGGTTTATCCCTTCCTTTCATTCTAATTACCTTCAGGGTAACAAAGTATCTTGTTTAAATAAAGATAAAATGATCGATGGATAAGATATCCGTATATCGACTTAGATCCTTTCACTTAATAGTTCCTATGTTAGTTCAATGTATTAAAAAAGTAGAAAATAAATTAAATTTGAAAACAATAATAAATTTAAAAAACTGTCATTTTATAATCATCCTGTTTCTTGTATTATTAATTTTTAAATCATCACATACACCATTTCTTCTCTCGATTTTTTGTCAATTTACAGGTTTTCTGGTCTTTTGCGAATCGTTATCACTTGTTAATATTACATCTTTGTGATTTATTTCGTTTTGTTATATATCATTTATTATTATAATTGTTTTCATTTTATTTTATTCTTAATCTGTTTCAATTTTTAATCGGTCAGCCGAGATTTAACTTTTTCCTTTCTATTTTTACAAAATGTCGTTAAATTACTTTTTAATATTAAAAAAAAAAATTTAATCAGCTTTTAAAGATTAGTCGGAAATGTAAAGTATTTCTGGAGTTCGATTACCGATACAAACTTATTTATTACTTTCCTTTTGAATAACGTTTAAATAAATGTAATCTTTTAGCTGATAGTGAATTTAAATTATGCTGTTTGAAGAATATAACATTCTAGTATTATCGGTACAGTAAATTATATTTGTTTCTTAATTATATCTTTAAAACAAATTCCTTAGTTTAAAGTTTCTGCAGTTTTAAACGGTATAAAATAAAATTAATATAAATGAAAATTAAAATGCGCGTCGGTTGATAATCTGAGTTGTTATTATTATTTTTTTAATGCTTTTATTTCTAGTCGCATCAATAATTATAGTCATTAGCGACTACAGTAACACTATCATGTAGTATAATATAAAACAACAAAAATAAACAATAAAAAAATAGGAACAATAAATAGCATACATAGACAATTGACAACAATAAATACAAAATAAAATACATAAATCAGACAAAAATCACTAAATCGTATTCTTCATTCCACTGTAGGAGAGGAACCGCATCAGACGTTTTACACCTTCGTTCTGGTTTAATATAAATTTCATATCCGCACCCAGGTCTAAGTTTTGTCGGATAGTTCCAAAGATTAGGAAATCAACGAGCAGGTGGTACACGGACCATTTGACCTTGCAAGCCTCACTGATCTTCTGAGGAGAGCCTAGTAGGTGATCGTGGATAAGCCTGGTGTGTCCAGTCCTTAGCCGAGTTAAGATGACTTTGTTTCTTCTGTTGCTCAGGGATGAAGGTTTCTCGAGCACATTCTCCCGGATGTTATCTTATGCCGTGAGAGGACTCAGCAGCCAGAATCTATTCTACTAAGCCTTGTGTTATTGGTTTAGATTAATTATTAATAACCTGCCGGCCTTCTTGGCGCGAGTGGTAGCGTCTCGGCCTTTCATCTGGAGGTCCCCCGGGTTCGAATCCCGGTCAGGTATGCCATTTTCTCACGCTACAAATTATTTATCTCATTCTCTGAAAGTAATACCTAACGGTGGTCCCGGAGTTTTAAAAAAAAATTAATGACCTATGGATTTCTGATAGGCTATTCAAATATGGAAATTAAAAGAAAAACCTACTATTTTTTATTGCCTAATTGGGTAGTTTTATTGAATATATATATATATATATATATATATATTGCATCTGCTTGGCTTTAAAATATATAGCAAGAAAAAATATCATGATATTTTATAACTTTAACCCAGAGTACAGGGAGAGAATTTGCAAAATTAAAAAAGTTTCCAATTTATCACCTTGTTTAAAATTTTTTTTTGGGCGAGTATTATTCGTCGTTATAATTATTGAACCGTATATAGGCTTCTTAAAAAGATTTAATGGTTCTAAAATATGACACCGGATGTTAAACCGATACTTTATAATAGATGAAAATTTATATTATTTTGCACACTTAATAAATAAAAATCTTTCTACAGCATGTTTATTAACAACTTCATTTTTTTTAACAGAGGCGTTAGTAGTCTTAACAGAATTATTTAATATCTCTGAAGTCAGTGTTGTTCTTTATACGATCAGTCGCTACCGAAAATAAAATGAATTTCTTAATTTTACGTACAGGGCTGAATATTACTAGCGTTTCAATTATATGAGCAAGCTGGCGTGCTTTATTATATTAGGCTCGACGAAGAAGCCGGTTGAATCCAAGTCATTCATCACTTTTATTGGTAGCCCGTCACGGCCTGCTTGTTTTTTTTTTTTTTTGCGTAATGGTTTCACCATTTTTTGGAACGACTTGTAATTCATTTCAATTGCTTTAATGTAATCTAACAATTAAAACACGTTTAAAAAAATATTGATTACATCTGAGTGTGCGTCGTTAATTCCGTTAATTAATTTTTTATTAAAACTAAAATCAAATAGCATCTAGAACGATCAGTATTACGATTTGATCACCGTTTATTTAAATAAAGCAATGTCGGAATTTATTAGTAGTTTGAAATAAGGAAGATTATCTGGCCGTGAAATTTCCTACACGTCCCGGGAAAATTCCTTGGGATTACTTCTATCTGCTCCTAGAAGAACTATGAAAAAATCTAGTAAATGAGAATAAAAGAAATATATCAATGAAATGTATTTTTGATCTAGTTTAAGTTAAAATTGCATTCTTGATCGATATTTTATTTGTGTTATTTTATTTTTATCGTATTTTTCTTGTTCGTATTTAGTTTTGTTTTACACGTTAATTTCTTTCACAAGTAAAAAATCAATTGTTATAAATTTTACTTGCAAAAAAGCAAGTAAAATTTATAAGAAAAGCATTCGTTCATGTCTTGAAAACCGTTACAAATTTTACAAAAATCTATAACGATTTCATTGATAGTTAGCTTAAAAATAAAAATGTATAAAATTGTTTACTTCGTAAGTATTGTTTCGTTTATTTACATTTTTAGTTATTAATAGATATATAGCCGATATACGTTTAAGAGAAGACTGAAATTATTATTATAATCTGAAATTATTATTTACGATTTAAGGATACATTTAAGTATAAAAAATGGCACTAGAAAAAGCAGACAATTTATCGCAGATCAATTCTTAAATATAAATATAACAACACCATTTTTACAGTTAACTCGATCAAATAAATTGATTCTTCGTTTAGTTTCAATTTAATAACCGGTATTTTTTTGTTAAATATTATTATTATTACCGTATATATAAAGATAATCGTGAAGTTCATATAAGATGTATAAATAAACAGAAAAAAAATAAATTAAATAATAAATAAAAGATAAACCGGATTACGACAATTTTATAGCTCCATAATTCTCATTAAAAAAAATAACAGGTTTATTATTTTGAAAATGTCTTTTAAAAATACATCTTTTTTTAATCGAATGTTTATTTATTTTTATTATTTTACTCTATAGGTTTTTTTACGAAGTTTATTCTTCATCTCATATATATATATATATATCATCTCAGTCATAATCGATGCACTGCAGAATGAAAGCCTCTTCAGCACGTTTCCAACTTATACGATTTTGTGCGATTTTCCACCAATTCTGTCCAATGTACTTGATAATAACATCTATCCAATGAGCCTTTACTCTTTTTCGTGGGCGTTTAACTTTCATTTTACGTCAAAAGGAAAATTTGTTCTCAAAAATGATGTAAAGTTTCTCGATACGAGCTTAATTCGTCTTTCAACTTTTTCGATTGTATCATAATCAGTTGATATCCATCGGCCAAGTTATATGTAATTATCTGCCTCTTCCAGTTCTTCTCCAGGGACAAATATTTTTCTTTCCTCGGCAAATCTTTTAAAATAATCTGGTTCTTTTTAAGATTCATCTTTAGATCGTAGAGTTCGCCAGCCACCTGCAGTTTCTGTATGCGTCTTTGTAGTTCTGGTTCTTGTAAGAAAATAATTATATCGTCTGCCAATCTGAAGTAGTTTAGATATGCGCCATTTATTCGTATGCTCTTTTCTTTCCATTCCAGCTTTCTAAATACCTCCTCGAGGAAGGTTGAGAAGAGCACGGGTGATATAGTATCGCCTTGTACTACACTTCTTTAATTAACCCTTTAATTAAAATGAGTCGATTTCTTACCTGATTTCTCTAAATTAATCTACTCGTATATCTATCAGAAAGAAATTTATTTTTTATTAATCAAATGTAGTATTAAATTAGCAGTCGTTAGTTTTTTTTTCATTTTATTGATTTTATTTGCTTTAATGAATAAGTAAATTTAGAAACGTAGATAAAAGCAAGTTATAATTTTTTTTATTTATTTATAATAATATGTTCATTGTGGAAAGTAGACTCTTATGTATATAAATAGAAAACCTACGGTAATACCCCTGGCATTTAAACGAAAAAGAAACAGTATGAATAGCTTTAAAAAATACAAAAATGTTTTTTAAAAAATCGATTTTGGTTTTTGTTTTAAAGTTAAATCTTTAATTTTTATAATTAAAAAAGAAATAATAAAACCTTATTTTTTGGAAATCCAAAAAGTTGCTAAGTCGGGAAAATATGTCTTGCCGATTTAGTTTGATTATGTAACGAAGGATCCAGAAAATGAAATAATAAATCTTTTATTCTGATCAATACATAATAATTACTATACTGAATAGATAAAGTCAGGAATGTGGTAGAAAAGCTATTCCACAGGTAAAAAAGGGAACTGTCTCAGTGCTTGCCTGAATGAACCAAAGGAAACTGTGATAAAATCTTGTTAAGTACAGCATAACAATATACGTAATTAATTATAAAATAAATAAATACGGGTGATTAAAGCGTATATTAAATATCTAAAATTTAAACCCATGAAATGTATTCTAAACATAAAGAAATATTACTTTAAAAAATCACAATTCATAAAGCGTTAATGAAAATTATTTGTTAACGAAATTTAATTTCAACACGTAATGCGAAAACTCACAACACTTGCAAATTTTTAAATGTTTAATTTTTTGTTTTCTCCTATTAGTTTTTCAGCTACTGCGGGGTCTTGGTGTATGTATATAGGCAATTACTGCTACCGGCTTGCCAGGCCTGACGTAGCTGCAGACGTAGTGGAATATAAAAATAAGTGTAAATGTACGGATAAGCATGTAGTCTGTAACAGTCTCAGATCGACCGCTCCTGAGACATGTGGTTAGTCGAAACCCAACCACCACAGAACACCGGTATCCACAGTCTAGAATTCAAATCAATATAAAAGCGTTTACGAGGACTCGAACCTTAGAAGTTGGAAAATCATCTGATTTTGCGATGACAAATTTAACCGTTAAACTAACCTGGCGAATTAAAATGTTTAATTATTCATTAAAAATTCATGGAAGAGTAGAATTGTTGCTGTAAAATAAAATAATTTCATTTCATTTTATACTAATTTGTGGGAACGTTTGTTTAAATGGTTCAATAATTTATTAATACGTTAAATTGTACTTCTTATTATTGTGTAAATAAATGGTGTAACTCGGAGACAAAAACGTAAAATTCAACTTTGAACCCCCTTTAAGATGGAATTAAATTGTATAAAACTACACTGCTGTTAATTCACTTTTGTACAGTATTATTTACCTATTTATTGTAATGAGTTCTTATTATTCAACCCGTTGAGGTGGTTATAATCTCGAAACGCGTAGTTATGTAATCAAAGTTGCTATACATTAACACAAGTTTAAATTATCCTCTTAACTATTTTTATTTATTTATTGACAATAGAAATTATTATTATTATTATTTATTTATCATCAGTCATTTGACTGGTTTTATGGTATTCTCCAATTTTTGTGTTCTGTAGTATTCTTTTAAGTTCAACAGAATTATCGCAGTCTACGTCGTTAATTATAATTTAATCTTTGGATTCTTGTACAGTTTTTATCTCTTACTTGTAACTCTGTTAATAATTTAACTAAATTTGAACCTCTTAATGTTTCGCCCTCTCCAGACTTGTTCGTCTAATTTTATTTTTTTAATTTTTTTAATTCTTTAGTTAATCGCAGACTGTCAGCCTAAATCTTAGGCTGAGCCTAATAGCCCAATATATGCGGTTCTTTTATATTTTAATACATATATATATACAAGCTACAGGGCGTGCCTACCGCACGCCTCCTCAGCTAGGCCCTCCAGACCGGTTGCAGATTGCCCTGGCGGGCGGCGTCTCGGAATCGGATTATTATTAATGGGTGTTCAAAATTGATTATCTCTTGTGTAAATTTTTTTTTTTTTTGAATGATGAAAATTGACATAACGAAATTTAAATTAGAAACTTAACTTTAGAAATTGATACTAACAAATCGGGATTAACCGTTAGTGATTGGTACATTCCGGTGCCTACTTTTTGGTTATAGTTCATTATTTTATGAAGAAAAACAATCACATAAATAAAAAATATTGTAAAAAAAATTTTAAAACATCACTCTTAAATTAAACGCACTAAAACGTAAAAAATAATTTTAGGATGGTATCTCAGAATGGATTTAACAATAACGTTAGGTAGTGATATGTAATTATGTGAAAGTCATAGCTTAAAATTCAAAATTTTATGTGTTTGCCAAATTTTTCTTATGCGTGTTTGCGCTCCACTCTTTAGGCCATTCATCACGCGTAAGAAAAAATTGGCAAAAACATCAAGTCTTTAATTTGAAGATATAACTTTCACATAATCTTACATATCACCGTCAAAGCTTGTTGTCAAATCCATTCTGATACTGTCCTAAAATTATTTTTTACATTTTAGTGCGTTTAATTTAAGACTGGTGTTTTAAAGGATTTTTTACCCATTTTTTATTTCCTACTTTTTATTGCATTTATTATAAGAGTGGTTTTTAAAAAGTTTTATATATATTATTTTATTTTTTACTTTTTAGTTTTTATAAGTTTATATTTTACAGCTGCGCCAGCGCACAGGTTTGAGCGTACTTAGCGAAAAAACGGATCGGTACGTTTTACGACGGGTGAGTGCAGTCAAAAGATAGGAGTAAACGATTTAATTTCTGGATAACCAAGATCCGGTCGATCAGGAGCGTACCCGATACGTTGAACAGTTAGCGATTAACCTGCTGATACATACGTCGTTTGAATTGTGAAAATCGGACGAGCGGTTGCCGAGATATTACGGTGGCACCCACTCGCCCATCGTACTCCCTACCCAATTTTGTTACCCTCCCCGGGGAACAGCGCCCCGGGGGCACTTGAAAATATTATCATCCGTCGAGTACCACTATTAGTGGGTACCCGCCGTGAAATGTACCACCGTGAAATGGGGGTCGAAACAATTTTTCAGAGCGCTAGGACCGACCGTTTCCGAGATATTTGCGATTTTCGTCCGAAAATTCGGATCTGGTTAAAAAGTACCAAATTTTCCAAAAAAAAACCTCGATATTTATTTCACATACATATATATATATATATATATATATATATATACGGTATATCGATATATAATAATATAAAAGTATACACCTGACCACCACGAGACATGTACTAACGAATCGGGATTTTCCGCTAGTGATCGGTACATTCCGGTAATAAGTTAAGGGGGATGCATACACAAGACATGCATACAAATGCCGTTTAGTAGGATAGGGTTTATAAGTATTTAAAATCTATTAAAGTACTTCTAGAATTTATATATAATTTAACAGTATTGAGGGATAATCTGAATCTTAAAAAGATTGTCGTTTTAGTAAAGTAATATATATAAAACAGTAGAATATAAGTAAAAGGTTTTTTTAAAAAAAAAATTAATGTTAAGCCCGAAAATTTAGTAAAATTAACACAGCTCTTAAGGGAAAATTAAATCCTTTTAAATTGTTCACCAAAATAATATAATTCAATCCTGTAATTTATTATTATATAATACTAAATTAAATAAGCTAGAATAGAAGAATAGCATGATTAAAATTATCTTTAATTTGTAATTTTATTAAAAACAAAAAAAAATTAAAAAATAATATTAATTTTTTTCAAGTTTTTTTTTTAATCTAAAATAAGTAGGATTTTAGAGTTTTTGCTTTCTAATTAATCGATTTAGTTTCGTTTTAAAAATTATTAATTTCAATTTAAAAAGGAATGAATAAAAGCAAAGAGAGATGTAAAATGTAAAGCTTTGCGTCATCAACTAATAATGACGCGTATTTACGTCATATTATTTTATAATAAAAAAACCAACGGTTTTTTATTTTTAAATAAATAATTTGAAAGTAAAAACAACAGTAGCATTTGTATTTCCTTTTATTTATGAGATTAAAACCCGTCAGGAATGCTTTTTCTTTTAACGTCCAATTTTGAAAAGGAAACTGGTTTCACGACCAGGGGTGTACAAAAAAATAATGCGGATAGTTGTCATTAATTCCAATTTTTGTTGAATGAAAGTTTTTTATTTATGTAATCCCCGTTATTTTATAAAATAGAGGATAATATATTACTTTATTTTGAAAGATGAAACTCAATTTTTTTTTAGATTTTCATATTTTGAAATCCTCGAGTTAAAAATGTTAAAATTTTGGCTTTTTTTAATGGAATAACCTTTATGTAATCGGGAACAGTTTAACGTATTAAATAAAATTAATAAAATTTGGTATTATCTTGTTTAAAAACGGGAATTTATTCTATAATAAAATTGAAATTTATGAAAATTTTCCATTGGAATATTTTTGAAAAGACTTATATAATAAATACCCAAAAAGTTGTAATTTTTATAGATTTTAAATCATTTTTGTCAAAATCAGATGCTATCATAACATGGTGTAGATAATTTTCAATTCTTATTCGGAGATTTAAATTTTTTATCTTTTTCAAAAAATATTTTTGTTTAGTAGAGAACAAAAAAACATTAGAAAATATTAAATTAATGATATATTTTTAGTAATTTACCTAGCGTTTTAAAATTATTTTCTGTAGATAAGAAAATAATTAAACGAATAAAAAATAAGTAACATCCAATGGATAAACATAATTTTTTTCATTATTAATTTGGAATAATTAATTTTAAATTGTTAATTATTTACGGGTAATTCGGTGACTTATTACCCGACTATTTTAACTTCGACTTTTATTTTTAACCCGATAAAAACAAGAACGATAAATTAATAAGTTTGTATTTTTTCTATAAATAAATGAAACTATAAAAATTGATCTAAAATGTAAATATATATATGATTATAAATTATATAAATATATGATTTTAAATGTATTATGTATCATTGTTATTTTTTAAAAATAACGAAAAAAGTTACTTTTTACTTACTTGAATTTTGTTGATAGACATGTTCGGTTTTACTTTTTTTGTATCACAGAGCTAATTCACTGCAAGAGTTTAAACTGATGAATTGCATCCAAGTTGTCTTATATTTATATGTAAGTACCGGACCCCTCCCCCCTACATCTCTTTAGTATACTATCTAATATCCACCTCTTCCTGGTGGATCTTTAACGTCAGTATATACTTACTGTATGTATATGTATAACATACACGCATACACACATAATACATATGCGATGTACGTAAAACCTTATTATATCATATGGTGGGGTATAATGTGATCGGATTTTTAACTGCACGCATTGGGCGGTTATGTCAACATAAAAGGCGTGGCCAGTTATAAATGAAAAAAGAAGTACATTTCAAAATAAGAATTAACCAGTTTCTGTGTAGAATGATGTTATGTAGTCTATAATACACACACACACACATATATATATATATATATATATATATATATATATATATATATAAAAATTGTAGTATATTTTATTACTTTTGAGTGCATTTTTTTATTCTAATTTATTTTGTTTATCATTGCATAAACTTTTTAAATAAATTTCTTTATTCACGCTTTCGTACTTCTTTTTAATTACTCTTAAACATAAATTTATTTAAGACAACATTAGGGGAGTAAGATCGGTCCAAGACTAACCGAATAAATGGTTTGTTCCGTATCATGTCAAAAAATATTCGTACCGTTTCCCCAACCATTTGCTTTTCAGAACAACCATATAACCGTCTTTAAAACCTACGCAGTCTAGGTAATTATCCTAGGCAAAATAGTTTTGAATAGTGATCAGTTACTTTACCTTTTTAAAGCTTACATTAAAATGAAATATGTTATAATTCGTTATTTTAACTTTCCTTTGATACAAGTATTCCTTCCTTAAAATGAACGAAAAATCTGATTTTCATATGATCATGCATCGTTGCCATTTTCATTGCTGCTTATCCACTTGGTATACAACCCTTAGAATCACTTTAGATGTATACGTGATTATATAGTAGTATTTCATTGAATGACCAAAAAAAAAAAAAAATATATATATATATATATATATATGTATTTTTAAATTCTTTGTCTTCATTTCATTAAAAAAGAACACTTTTAGCCAACGTATAAAGAGTTTTCAATGTAACTTGTATCCCGATTTTTAAACTCGGGCGTTATTTTGATACCAAAAAAAATCTTCAAATAAAATACAACAAATTATAGGTCATAAAAATTCTAAATATTAACTTAAACATATACTTTTACGATACGGAATTATATCTAGAAAAAGCTTAAAAGGTTAGCCGCCCACGTTGCCGATTTTGAATGGCGCGCCGTAACATACATAGAGTTTCGCAGTAGGCTTCTGTATTCATAGTCGTTCCACGTGGCATGAAATCAATCAGCTGTATGCCAAACCGATCTCAAAAGATTGTGGCCATTGTGGCCATCAGCAAACTGATGGCCACAATTTGGACGCAAACAGCCAGTTGGTGATCGAGGATGACGCCCTTCACTTGATTGCCGTTTTCTCTCAAGCACGTAATATGAAATCCATGTTTTATCGCCTGTAATAATCGAATTAAGGAACTCACCCTTTTCTGTATAGCGCATCGAAAATTCCAAAGCAGATCCCATTCGAGTTTTTTTGTGACGTTCCCTTAAGACGTGCGGCACCCAACGTGCACAAACCTTTCTGAAGCCTAAACAATCATGAACAATACGACCAATAACAGCTCTTGAAACATTAGGTAAAAGAAGGGCCAGATTGGAAGTCGTTGAGCGACGATATTTCTGATTTCATCATCGACGTGTTTCAACAAGTTTTCGGTGATTGTCGAGGGCCTCCCCAATCGTTCTACATCATTACATTAATTTTGTTATTTCTAAACGTTTCATACCATTTTCAGACGTCTCTTTCATTCATTATATTATCACCGTACACAGCAACCAACTACCTATAAATTTCAGCCGGATTAACGTCTTGATGGTTTAAAAAACTCCACGTATTTCACAGTCGGCAGCAACATCGATCTTCATATTCATTTTATAAGTAATAACTTACACGTAATCAAATATACTACAACGCGACAACTTACAGACAACAATGTACATTACTACCGTGGTCATGAACGACACATGCTTGCCAACCTTAAGGAGAGAAATTTCCCAGCGATTTTTACTTTAGAGATATCCCTCGTACATCGTATGTACTAGAGGCACGTGAAATATAATGCACAATGGAACGTAACGGGAGAACAACGTGTCGCACATGCGACAGGTGCTATCATCTTGTAGTTTCATTCCCCTATTATTAAAAATCCAAAATCCGTTGATCCATTACCTCATTTTCTGTCAGTCGCCATTGTTATGGTGTCGAGTATTCCTGCTACGTCAACGCATCTAAAACAGCGTGCAGTGATTGAATTTTTAACTGCGGAAAAAAATAAACGCTAGTGACATTAATCGTTTTTTACGGTGAAGAAAAAACGGCAGAACACGGAATAACATCACTGTGCTTCGTTACAATAAAATAATTCAAAATACAACCTTTTGCAATAAAATTTCTTGACCCGTGTTCTGGAATTCCAAATACGTGTATGTGACTGATTACCTGGAAGCCGGATCGATTATAAATTCTGTCCGATATATAGAGTCGTTAACACATCTTAGGAAACATGAAATCCGTATTCTTTGAAATATCAAACCAGAATGTTATCTTTATTCTAACACAACAAATGAATGGTGGGTAGTAATTTTTTTTATAAACGAAATTAATTTTTACTTCTACTTTCATTTTCATTTACAGTAAAAATGTTGATTGCTTGTAATTGTATTAAGATAAACAAATGTTAAAAGTTTAGGTTTTAGATATGGTTTTATTAAATGCTCAATTCATTTTGGGAGAGGTAATAAATTATCTTCCGTACATTGGAGAATGATCTAAACTGACCGCTTGGTCAGAGAACCGTCTTGTTTTTTTTGTGGTGCATTAAACATATGACTTTCATCTCCCTTCGCCTGGAAATGTGGCCTATACTTTTGGCGTTTAAAAATTCTTGAAATTTAAAAAAAACAAATAGTTTTTAATAAAAATTTGATGTGTAATTTATCTATACTTTTAAATCCTACTATAAAATTTGTTTTTGAATTTATAACTAGTCTCATGAATCGCATTTATTTTTCCATCTACCCTGAGTTGAATTTTTCATTTTTCCATCGCCTCATTTCGAATTTTAATTTACAGATACAGTAAACTCGCGGCTGTCCGGTCTCCGTCTTTTTTAGCCTGACATAATTGCGTGCAGTACGTAAATAAAAATATAAAATCACACAGTTTTGAATCAAATAACTTGTTGCAACGATTTTTAGTGAATGAGCGTAGTAGAAAAAACAAATAAAAAGAAAAGTAGCTTCTCTTATTATTTTTCTTTGTATTGCACTGTACAAACAGTTTTTTTTTTCTATACGTGTTTTTGTGTTCATGAATATTTTTTTTATATTATTTTTTGAGTACATTTGCTAAGCGAGCGTACATTTAGACACGACACTAAGAATTTCAAAAATGCATTGTAGCACAGTATTTGTTTTTTTTTTTTTTAAATACTGTATGTGAAACAAGACTATATTACAGTATTATATGTATAAAGGCCGTCAAACTCATAGTAAATGATTAAACATTGAACTCCACCGAATCCGACTTTTTTGGCTATCATACCCAGCCGGCCGCCCTATTAGGCCGAATAGTCGCGAGCCGAACTGGTCTACTGTTCCCCAAACTTTGCTGCGTTTCGGGATGGCTTGGTTTATTGAATAATTAGCATAATATTGTCAACCTCTATCGGGTTGTCGTTGATAAGCAGCAGATATCTGCTGGTCTGACTCTCGTGATTTTAAAATGTCTTTAATATCATCACAAAGTCCCTTTGTTAACCCCCTTTACTAGTGTATTGCTGAAATCAGGATACCTCAGCAAGAGTCCATTCAATTTTCCAAATTTTTTTCTTAATTTGTCAGAACACAAAGTACTTTTTTCTTTCAAATCGTTTTAATATTTACAACTGTTCCTCGATTATGTACCGCCCCGGCCAGATTCTCGTTTTTAGTAATAATTTTCTTTAACGAGATACGTACAAATACGTACGAATGTATACTACAGTGGTTAGACCCGCACTTACATATGGAGCAAAGTGTTGGACACGATACAAGCAGTTTGATCGAGATCTCACCACCGCAGAGATGAAAATGTGTCGAATGTCTCTTGGTGTAACTAAGTTGGACCACATCAGAATACGAGGCTCCCTTCAAATAAAAGAGTCAGTGGCGGAGAAAATCTCTCGAGAGCGAAACGATTGGTTCGAAAAGGTTGATTCTCAGCACCCTTCAAGTGTTACAAAAAAGATAATGGCTCTTGATATCCCGCCGGTCAAGAAACGAAGAAGACCGAAAAACAGTTGGTGTAGGCAGTTGGAAGATCGACGATTGAAACATGGCTTGACCCAGCAAGAGAAGGACGATAGAATTAACTCCAGAATGACACTCCGTTCAATGAGACCAAATTGAATTGAAATTTTACTGTTTTACTGCTTACCCTGGAGAATTTTGTCTCACAACAGGAATTATATATGTAATATTAGTCATTATGTATATTAATAAAGCAAGGAAGAGAGAACGAGATACGTACATCTTCAGCCGTTTTCAATATAAACTGCAAGGCTTTTTAAAGCAGTTTTTTCACACTTTATTCGTGAAATAACGAATAAAGTGCTTTTCGATAACAGGTTAACAACGCTTAATACCTTAAAAACAAACCAAACGTCTCTAGACGTTCATAAATCCTTCGATTAATTTAGCTATGTTAGAAATAAACTGCTTTTCTGGATCGTCTGGCAAAATATCTACTTCTTGCTTGGTACTATATTCATTTCAGTATTGAGGGATATCTTATATTATACTAAGCTTCAGCTTGGAATGGTTTCTCCTTTAAGTACAGTTGACCCATACACTCTCATTTTCTGTCAATCGCCAACTTTGTAAAAATATAACATATTTATTAAACTGCTAAATATAACTATGGAAATATTAAATATCTTTAAGGTTTACATTTTAAAATCTAAAATAAATAAATGTTCGGAGTCTTATTATATTTCAAATTTATCAGTTGTTTTTTTTTTTCTGTAATTAAAATATTAGAATCGGTAATACTTTTCTCAGTAGCAAGTAGTTAAAATTTGCACAAATAAAATTATCGTCTTTTCCCGGAGTATTTTTTCAATACCCTATATTTCCTGGTTCATCTCTTTCTAAAAATTAAAAATTAATCAAACTTTATGAGAATTTTATATTTAACTTTCAAAGAGAAACCCCTCATCATGTAATTCGTACACTAAACGAGTATTATTAGCATGATCGGAAATAACATATTATTTGTAAGTTAAGATATATAATAATTGTTCTTGTCTTTCTAATAAACTAAATAAAACCTTAGATTTAAAACATTTATATCATTTTTCTTGCGTTTTTCTTTCTCCTGAATAAAAAAAAATTGGTTACGGTATTTCCGAAATCTGACTAGAGATTAAAATTTGAATGAAGTACAAGTAAAAAAATAAAAATTACTTTTATTATACTTTTATTACTTTTACTTCCGTATTTTTGTAGCCTATGAAAAAAATTAATAAAAACCGTTACTTAAAAGTTAATAAAAACAGTTACAAGCTACTTAAATTTAAACCTGTGTTAAGGGTTTAAATTCCATTTACACCTTTTTAAAATGTAAATTAGTTAAAAATGTCGCAAATTGAACGATATTAAGAGCATTTAAAAAAAGAAATTCATTTTTAAAATGATTACAAAATGTATCTCATGTTTTTATGGTAAATAATAATTTGTAATTTTTTTGCATCCTGATAATGTTTCATTTAATAAAATACTAATAAAAGAAAGCTTTCATGCCGAAAGGTTGAAATAATAAGAAATTTTGAAGTATTATACCTTAAATCTTTGATACAGTAAACGTTTAAGAACTGTTCCTACTTTCATAACATATGTAGGAAAACATAATATTTCAAATCGGTAACTTATAAAAAAATATCTCTGTTGTAAAAATAACAGTTGTAAAAATAGTTAGTTATATATTACATAACGATCACATCAAACATAGATAGATGTTAAAAAAAAATCTGATGTGGACACCACATGACTTTATGTACGCCTATTAAATTACATTTACACATGTTTTTTAATGAAAGAACATAAAAGTTTATTTCATTAATAACTTCTGATATTTTTTCATATTTTTATTATTATTTATTGTAATTTTTTTTTTACAATCATAGGTTAATTAACAAATCAATATAATTAAATTTAAAAAAAAGTTAAAAAAAAAGATGAAGTCCGAGTCGAACCTATGTGCCTTCCCCTTGTAAGATCTAAATAACTCATTAATTACAGTTTTATTTGGCTATAACTCTGGTACCAATGAAAATAAATACTACTTATGATATATCGTTGAAAAGCTCTCAAGAGAGCTTATTACTGCAGTTAAGAAAAAGTTCAAAATTCAAATTTGTTTGGATTTTGGGCTTATTTGGACACTTTTGGTTCTATCGATTGCAATCAAAAGGAGAGTTTACAACAGTCCTAAATCCAAAATTTCAACATCTTATACCTAATCTTTTGTGAGTATGCGAGATACATACGTACGTACAGACGTCACGCGAAACTAGGCAAAATGTATTCAGGGATGGTAAAAATGGACATTTCCATTGAAATCAGAAAACTGAAATTTTTCGCTATCACTATACTTCCTTTACTTTGTACAAGAAAGTAAAAAAAACTGGTCCAACATTTTTCTTGGTAATAAAACCTTGATTTAAGAGCAGCGTAACAAAATGCACAATTAATAAATAATAGACTTGATAAAGTCCGTATTATTTATAAATGAATACATGAAATATTAGTGAAGACATAAATAAATAAAATGGACAATAAAAAAATAAAGAAGGAAAATGACGTAAAATAAGTAAATGTCAATTACAATTTAGAAGGGATTAATGAAATTGTGTCCGTTTATATTTATGTACATATTAAACGAAGATGACAATAAACGCGACGATAGAATAAGTTTTGTTCTGTAAAAGAAAAATTATATAATTTTAATTAATTTGCGGTAAAATATTTTAAACGAGTCTATAATTTGCTAAAAATGGTAACGAAAGTATAATAGTTCTCTTTCTTGTACGCTGAAGCATTCTTCTGAGTTACGTAAATTAATTCTGTAGTCTAGTTTGGTAATCGTGGTTGTTCTGAATATTAAAAAAAAAGTCCTCGAGTAATTATCTGGCAGTCAATTATTTGTCTTTAAAACTCGTTCTTTCTGAAGGTTCACAAGTTATATATATATTTTGGAAGAAAGTATATGATAGTTATGTAAATACTGTATTACATAATAATGTCAAGCTTAGTGTTTAGTTAAGACCCTTCAAAACGAAACGGTACGGTTTAGTTTTGTTACAGATGAAATGGATTTGATCGTCCCATGAGAATTCATCTTCCAAAAAGATAATAAAAATTTCATAATAAACACAAGAAAAATAAATACTCGTACTATACTATCATTTGTAGCAATTTACAGTGTTACGTCTTTCTGAAAGTGCAGTGTAAGGGTTTTATCCATATTTAAAGTTGATTAGTTACAATATGTATAAAGTATATACCTTAACCGCTATCTATGATCTCGGATATAATGATATCCTTTTCGAAGAAGATAACCATGAAATTAACCGATTGAATTTGAAGTTGAAATAGTCAAAAAAAAAGAAGCTGACAGTTGTTTCTGATGCACAGCTTAAACACACAACTTAATTTAAAATATTTATCATTTTATTGAAATATAATAATTTTTCGTTTATTTAATTCAATTATTCTAACTAAAGCGTCGCGCATACCGTATTTAATTTGCGCGTATGTGGCGGTACTAGCGGCGACGGTCGGCACTAACTAAACTAATGTAATTTCATAACATACATAGAATAAATTTCAGTTGTATGGTCGGCATACCGGTGAAGCCGCGAGGCTTAATACACCAGGTACCGAGTCGACCAGGCGATTGAGTTCGAAACCCAGCCAGACCGACTTACTTTTAACACTTTAAATATTATTCATTTATTAAATTTCACCGCTTGCCTGTGACGTCACAACATATCTGACGACTACAACAGCATTTTTTTGGGGTGGAGGTGCGATTTTGCTATATATTTTTTTTGTATTTATTATTATTTTTTAATTGTCAAGGGTATATTTAAAAGTTAAGGGGGTGCTTGACCTTTTAAGTTGAAAATTTAATGGCATCTATGCCCCATTCATAAAACTAATCTAACCAAGTTTGGTCAAAATCAATCCAATAGTTCTGGGAGGTATAAGGTGATTTAGAGGCCAACACCGAACATACACGTACATATGACCATTAACATCTAGAAAATTTTCATCCGATTTGATGGGCTTCTTAGATGTTAAAATGTCAAGATCCAGTGGAAACCGCGTATACCAAAAATGGACAGATTACAATTTTTCCCTTCTAGAGCTATAGCTTCCCTCTAGAAGGGAAAAAATTATTTATATTCCGGAAGATTTATTTTATGCATTTTTACTTCCTTGTACGAAGTAAAGGAAATATTGTGATCGCGAAAAAAATTTCAGTTTTACATTTGAACGGAAATATTCATTTTAACCATCCCTGAATCTTTTTTGACTAGTTTCGCCGGGACATCTGTACGTACGTACCTATGTACGTATCTCGCATAACCCTAACGAATTAGCAGTAGGATGTTGAAATTTTGGATTTAGGACTGTTCTAAAATCTAGTTATGCTCCTCTTCAATCGACTGATTGCAATCGACTGAAGCAGAAGCTCCAAAATTCAAAAACATTTGGATTTTGGAATTTTTCTTAACTGCAGTAATAAGCCCTTATTAAGAACTTTTCAACGATATCTTATAAGTGGTACTAATTTTCATTGGTTCCAGAGTTATAGTCAAATAAAACTTTAATGAAATATTTGGATCTTATTAGGAGAAGACATACCGGTTCGGATCTGACTTCATTTCCTATTTTTAACTTTTTTTTTAATTTAAATATATTGATTTATTAATAATTATTTAATAAATACAAATCAGAGGTGACCTCTGATTGTAAAAAAAAATTACAATAAATAATAATTCAATAATAATAAAAAAAAAATATCAAAAATTATTAATGAAATAAAATTTTATGTACTTTTAATTTAAAAAAAAAAAATGTGTATATATGTAATTTAATAGACGTACAAGGAAATCATGTGGTGTCCTCATCAGATTTTTTGTTATATGTGTAAAATATTCACGAATAAAATTTTTATAATGTTTTCATATTAATTTGAGGTATAACTCTCAGTATCTCCGCATCATCTACATCTTTTATTTTTATCTTTTTTAGGGGTATTGGGACCCGCACCGAATTTTATGATTTTAGGTTAACCGTTTCCGGTGTATCTTCGTAAAGCGAAATGTATGTTAAAACAATCTTATTGGAATAGTTTTCTAATCATACATTACTACGTCTGAACTCAGGATATCCCAAAACATTGAAAAATAGAAAATTTCAGAAGTCTCGATAGCTTTGATCGATAATTGAAAATTTGATCGATAGCTTTCCCTTTATATAATAGAAGGAAAAGTAAAAAAAAAGTTCGAATTATGTTGTTTTCTGTAGATTAGTTAGTAACAGGGACTCTAGACAACACTATTTTAACGGCATAGCCCTAATTAAGAACACCAAGCATTCTACAGAAAAGTAAAATAATAATTTTTCGTTCCTGTACTTAACGAGTCAATAAAAATATTTACAGATATGTAAAAAATATGACGAAATAAAACTGGTAGAATATAAATTTTAATTCTTTTATGTTGTTTTTATATAGATGTATTTCACGGAAATAGTCTCCGCAGTCGCTTTGCGTAAAGTAGACTGGACTCTATTAATTATGAATTGGCATCGTCGTAATAAACATTACATTGGTCGTCCTCCTTTGTGAAAGTCCTTTCTTGAAATTCATTACGTACGTTCCACTTCGGTGCATTTTCTAATACTTATGCGCGAGCATATAACGCATACACATATCCCGTGTTTGTGTATGTATGTGCGTTCGCGCTTGCGAGTTTACTTTATTTGTTCCTCCCTCCAAGTATTTTCTCTCTCTCTCTCTTCCTTTTTATTATATTAGTCTATCCAATTTATTTATTACATATTACTCGATTAGTTTACGTTGCCGAGAGGAGCAAAGATGATGTGGTTTGTGTACATAACCGCTCATTTGCAAGGCCGTCAGCTAGAGTATCGGAAACGAGTTCATGATTTTAATAAGCACATTACGGTTTGTCGTTTCCCTTTCATACAAAAAAGAAATCCGCTAATATCAAATAGCCATCTAAGGAAGATTCCTGTCTAACTTTACGTTCGAAACCCTTTCTTGCAGCCCGCCAACAAAATCTTCTGACGACCTTCTCATGTTCAAAAAATTTTAAATTTCATTTTTCCAAGTTAATCTAAGATGTTCTCTTGTTCCTCTATGTCTTGAAGGAACCCGATTTCATAACCTCTTCTTCATGAACCCACACCTTTTTGTACTAAGGAAAATATTCTTAGAAATATCTGCGTACTAAGTAGCCCTTTGTATTAGCCAAACATTAGGACAATATGATAAAGTATGAAATGAAGAGGATCAAATAAAAGAAGAACGGGTGAAGTGAGAAATTCTTGGGGTAATCTTGTAAAGGCATGAACTATATTCTTAAGCCATGTATTTAAGATATTCAGATTTAATTAGTTCGACAATAAAATGATTTTTAGAGGGTAAGAACTTTAAAAAAACGAGGATTGGAATATAAAAAATAAATAACTACGAACGTAGGGTGTAATAATTATGTTGAGGTTAAAAAATTAGCGTAGAACAGAAATCAACGGAAATCATTTCTTCATGAACATCCATTCTGTAAACACTAAACCAAAAATATTATTTTTGTCTTTATATCGAATATGAAGTACACTAGATATGCTTTAATACCAAATTCTATCTTATAAATTAAAGATTTTTCTCAGCGTGTTTCACCTCTATTTTAAAATAATTTTTATCTGCAGCATTTTTAAAAACTTATCTAATAGTTCTTCCATTCTATTCACTAATATTGGAATAAAAATTTACTTATTTTTCTTCGTCCTTCAGGAAATAGGCGAATCGCCTGTTCCAATCTCAGAAGAATGCCTCAAAGTATCACAACGCTTGGTCTTCCACATCTCCGATCTATAAGTTTGTACCTCCATATTTCTTGGATATTTTTTTTATCCGTTATCCTCTCCAGGTCCGCTAATCATGTTGCTGTTTTTCTTTTTATTTTCACATATTTAGGCAATCGCCTGTTATGTCAACCTATCTGAACTGATCCATTCATTTCTTTTTTGACCTAGCTTGACTTTTCACCTCCGCCGGCCGGTATTCATAAAATTTTTGGGAATTCTAGAACGTTTTGTACGCTGTACGTGACTCTTGACTGTTGACTGTACCAAAAAGAGTCATGTACGCTGTATATGAACGTATGGTACTCCTAAACCTTGCTATTCAGATTATACACATTAAGCTTCCCTACGTATTTCTGAGTTTTGATTCCTGTCCATGCGAGTATAACTCGCCTCTAACCGCAAGAACCGCATTACCGCTGCCTGCAACCTTGATTTACGAGCACTAGTTAATGTCCACATCTCGTTTCCAAAAAGGCAGCCCGGTACTAATGTAACTGTAAAACTTCAAAAGCGTGTCCTTCCTAACTTATTCCTCACATTTGCCTTTATTACAACACCGCTTAACCTATTACAATGCTCAATGTTATCATCGAAATCCATTTCTCCCTTAAATGAAACTGTACATTCCAACAAGTTGAATTCGTTTACCTATTCGATATATCTATCCCGTAACATTATCTTGGATCTCAACGGTCTGGATGCTACCGATGTAAATGCCTCGGCAGACATTTGCATCAGTAAAATACAAATCAAATTTTCCTTTCACGTAGGCCTCAAACGGATATCTTCACATGCAACCTAACATGATTCCCTCAAACTAACTAACCGAAACAGCGGAAGCGCGGACCCCGCGCCTAGTCCAAATTTTACAGCACCGTTTGTGATTGTGAATGTCTCAGAAAACGAACGAGTTGAAAGTTAAATTAGTGCTATACTCATACCAATCAAAATTTTGTTTTACGCAACATCCCCTTGTTAGGTAACATTGTTACCTAACAAGGGGAACGTAACCTCATTCCGGTCCGTGCAGGAGCCGGGGACAAACCCCGCACCCCCACTCTGTCCCATCATGGAGTCTCGCGCGGCATTACCAAGTCGCAATCAGGCCCGCCACCGGCGGAACGAAGCCACGCCCCGGTCGCACGGGCTACCATACCCCGGCATTGCGGCCACCCTCGCCAGCGGGAGCCCTAAATCGAATCATAAACAATACCAATATAACCGTGGCACGATATCAATGCGCCTACCTCCAACCAACCCAATGCCAAGGCCGGGATCCTGCCACGATCAAATACCTCGACTAAACTCTTTCTGCAGCCCTATACAACGCAAGGGCGCGAAGCAAACCAGACACTATAGACCACTCTTCGCGGATCATCCAGATAAAGAATGGTCAGTTGAGATGTGGAAAAAAGTTATTTTTTCATACAAGATTCATTTCTTTGTGGAAGGGGAGAGAGTATCCTATATTCATAAGTCAGCAGATGAGAAGAATACTACGCTAGCACACCTGCAACAAGCTCCCTACGTTTCCTTCATACATACGTTACCCTACGTTATCATACGTTTGTTTTCCTTCATACATATTTTCGAATCTCTATACACACTTAATCACTTTTATTAAATGCAATGGAAGACCCCGTCTCCTCAAAATAACAAAGAGCAAGTGTCAACTCACCTTGTCAAATGCTTTTTCATAATCTATAAATATAAGTATCTCAATTGTGTTCTCTATTAACTGTTTGAGACTAAATACATTATATGAACAGGATCTATGTACCCTGAAACCCGTTTTCTCACCCAGTAACATAGTATCCACTATGACTCTCAACCTGGCCGTTATTATATTGAAATATAACTTGTTGGTAACATACAATAAGCCTATTCCTACATAATTCTCACAAGTATATTTGTCACCCTTCTTAAATATTGGACAGATAACAGTAATTGTCCATTTATTTGGAATTCTTGTATTAAACCCTCTTTGTTTATCCTCTAAAATTCTATCTTAAACATATATAAATCCCTCCTGAAATCAACAATGTAGAACCTATTCGGTCTGTACGACCTTTCACAGATCTCAGAAACTGAATTTTCGATGATTCTACCCTTTTGCTTGTACTAGACACCTCCACATCACTGAACCATACAATAAAACCGGTACGACCATCGTTTTATAAAATATTAGTCTGATCTTTTTCCTAGACTTCATCAATGTTCGCTGGATCGTTCCAAATGTTGACTGAAATTTGTTTAGTTTGTGGTCAATATCCTTATGAACAACATACGTAACGAGCGCAACCCAGGTAACAGAAATGCCATACCTCCTCTATTAATTTGTAATCCATAACTACTTTTGTATGGACTTGTTTCTCCAAAAGTGCCATATATTAAGTCTTCTGGGCAGAATACTCGTATTGTAATCTAAACAAATTATTGTAGTCTGTTTGAAGGTCTTATGCGTTGCGTTGAATAATAACTCGGTCGTCAGCAAACAATATTGTAAAACTCCTGCAAAGCTCGCTTTGCTCTGTCATTACCGTCTTGCCAGGGGATTCCGCCCCCTTGACCTCCGCAGTGTTGTTGTTCTTATGGTTGTAAAAATAATATTAATAAATAACAATTAAAATATTCATTTAGAAATCTGAAAAAGAAATTAAATTACAAAAGATAGAATAATAATAACTACGGTAAGTAAAGTACTCGCACACTTGACGATGAAAAATTAATAACTTATTTCTCTTACCATGGCGTCAGAAATATAATAATGAAGTACAAGAAAAAATTTTTTTTTTTCTTTATTTCACCTCAAGGGGCTAGGAATTTGGTCTACAGCTAAAACCTTCCCTGGGATGACACGAATGCAACTTGAAAATTTGAAAGCGATCGGTCGGTTGATTCTCGCGTGATGCAAACACACGAACAAACTTATTTTATAATTGAGATAACTGGATGCGGTTTACAGCATTCTTCCTTGGACCGAGGGGCTATTTCTACGAAGGTATATTTCACTCTTTTTGATTTTTGGACGGTGGCCAACTCAAAATTTTTAAATCGGACCAAAATTTTTAAATCTGGTCCGATTTAAAACTTTAATTGTTGTTTATTAGTATTATTTTCACAACCATAAGGGTAACAACACTGCGGAGATCAAGGGGGCGGAATCCCCTGGCAAGACGCTAATGCCGAGCAAAGCAAGCTTTGCGGGGGTTTTACAATGCTGTTTCCTGATTATCAAGTCAATTGATATATTTTTTTAATGAGACGAGAAAAATGATATAACTAAATTCTTATGAATAAAACTGGATTAGTAAATAAATAAATACTAAATTATTAAATAAATAGTTATAACTAAATTCTAATCGTTCAATCCAAAATGATGGCTCAAAACTCAAAAACAGTTATCTCAATTACAAAAAAAGTTAGAGAGGGTATAAATTCTTTTCAACCACCCGGTATATATATATATATATATATATATATTAAAGAGTGTAGGAGATGTATTGCAGCCCTGGAGTACACCTTGATTCACATAAATCTCTTCAGATAAGAAGAGAATAGAAATCTAAATTTATAAAATTTGTTACATTTTTATTTTGGATTATTATTAATTTTTTTTTAATTTGGTTTCGCTCCTTTATCGATTACATTTTCCTAGACTTTTTTGATTTGAAAAAAGTATCATTAAAATTTTAATTTAGATCCACTTGGTCATGTACAATATCTTTGTGGAAATAATATATTTACATATTTTATTAATGTGTGATCGCTTAAAGACCGTAGAATATCGAGCAAAATCCGAATGGGGCTGAATATTTTTACTAATCTGCTTAATAAATTATTAGGCAATCTGTACAAATGATTATAAAAAAGGTCCAATAATTTTAGTGCCGATCCGTGGGTGTGATATTTTTTTGTTAAATCTATATATATAAAAATGAATGTTTGTCTGTCTGTATGTCTCTTATGCTTTCCTAAACAGTTCATCCGATAGCGATGAAACTTTGGGGAATGGTTGGATGCATGCCAGGGAAGGTTGCTGGATTAGTTTGGACCCCCTAGGTGGCGCTGGCGTCAAGATATTTCGAAAAATTGTATTTATGGTCCGATTTGCCTCATATTCAGAATACATGTTACTTACATAGAAAGAATTATCTCTGCAAAAATGGACCCGCTAGATGGCGCTGGGGTTGAGATATTTAGAAAAATTATATTTATGGACCGGTTTGGTTCATATTCAGTATATTAATATTATTTACGTGAAAAGAAATATTTTTGCAAAAACTATACCCGTTAGGTGGGGACGGTGTCGAGATATTTACGAAAAAAACAAACAAATATACAAACAGACGTTTTTATTCTATACATATATATATTTATATATAAAAGGCATGTTCGTATGTGTATCCGCTAAAGACCAAAAAACTAATGGACCGATTTACTCGCGTGAAAAAGGGGAAAATGGAAAACGGGGAAAAGGAGGTGAAAAGAGAAAAGGGAAAAACGTGAAAGGGTAAAAAGGAAACTGGGAGAAGGGCGAAAGGGAAAAGGGGAAGGAGAATAAGTGAAAGGTAAAATTTGTGAAGTTCCATAATGTTCAATTTTTTATCAAATTTTCAATTGTGTATATATACATATATATATAAAGAGAGAGAGAGATTTATATGTATATATACTCAAATCTAGCAATACCGAAGCATTGCCGGGTCTGCTAGTTTTTAATAAAAAGTATAAAATTTTTTTATTTTTTAATCCACAAAAAAGTAAGGAGATTTTTAGTTCTATCTAAAATGATTATTATAATATTTTTTTTTTAATTTAAATGTATATAAGCCAGATTTTAACTACCATGGTCTTTTTTATTTTCTTTTAAAAATTCCATTTTCTGATTTCAGTTGGATTTTATTCTAATTAACGTGTATGGAAGACGTGTAATGCTCAAACTAATTTTTAAGCAAATTTTAAGAAAATTATTTGGAAAACTTGAAGTAAAAACATATCCGTAATCGGCATTGCAACAAGTTTTAACTCATACTCGATAGTAGATATTTAACATACCGATAATAAAGGGGATTTCTTTATCGAAATCCATCTACTATACCATTGAAGAAAAGACCGGTCATAACTTGAAGAGATTTTATAAAACAATACATTTTTAGGTAGTTTAAACCCATCTATAATTGGTATTATTTATTTTCAGTGTAAGAAACATTTAGTTACAGTGATCTTAAAAATGTATTAATAAATTATTATTTTTTTATATATAATTCTCTTTCTTTTTCTTTTTTATTTGTTATTAATGTTTTTTTGTGGACTATATGGTGCTGAAATTAATGGTTTGTGATTTATGACTGAGCTTGAAATTTCACATTTGACTTTTAAGTTTGCTTGCAACTATTTATTGTGTATTATTTATTTTGGGGGTTCCTTAAGGACCTTCTATTCACGTGCTTTTGTCAGGAAACTTACTTATGGCTCCGCAGGAGAGCCGATTGTAATTATAATTGTTATTGTGAAAAAATTGTTGTTAAGAAAAAAAATATATATATATATAATTAGAGCAAACTATTTTTCAACATTTATCCCAGGATAAAGTATAAAGTTTTTTACATCATAAATGTTAAAGGACACATGTTGAACTCATCCAAAATAGACATAAATAAATACAGTAATTAATGGAATAGCAAATCAATTCCAGTTTTTTTTTCATTAAATTAATAAGGTTATAAGAATAAAAATAATTTCCAATTTTTTCACTGGAGGAGGGATTAAATTTTAAACTCTGTACAAATGGAAACAAAGTTCAGCAACATTGCGGCCAGCTTTTTTTTTTTGTAACTTTAAAATCTTATGATTTTATAAAAAGGATAATGAAATTAACGTCAAAATGACAGTTACTTGTCTTAGCTGGGTCGACTTCTTATTTATGAATTCTTAGAGAATACGTACATTTACAATACATTTTATTTCTATTTTTATCAAGAATATGAATTATTTTTAATAATTTATATAATAGCTAAAAAAAAAACATTGTTTATGAAAAAAAAATATTTGTACTTTCACTCACGTTAATTTAAATTACTAGAATATTTTTGTATACTAATTTAGTACAAGCTTTAACTGAACGCGTTTAGAATTTTAAAAATATACATCATACATTCCGTTTTATTACTACTATTTGTTTTAGAAAAAGGAAAGGGTCTAAACTAGATACAATTTATGCTGTATTAAATAAATAAAATGTTAAATAAAAGTTTCCGTATTTAATTCTGCTTTTATTATCTCACGCGCGCGCATACACACACACACACACACACACAAATAGTATTAATGTATAATACATAATATGTAATATCTAAGAACCATAGCCGTAACATTTTTTTTGCAGACTCTCTGATTCGCTAATCACTTCCAAAAACGACATAGTCATTAAATCTTTTTAAATGACTCGGTTAATAATCTCATTAAAAAATCGATTAAAAGGCTGAAAGATATTTAATAGGATATTTCTATATTAAAAGGGGCTTAATGAAAATTTTATTCTTATGAATTTTTATTTTGAAATAAGTCTGTTGATTCTTATTAAAAATGTGATCTGCACGACGATCCGCTGACGTAACAATTTTTTTTATGAACACAGTACTAACTTCACAAAGCTTCACCTGAGCGCCCTCTTGTGTGCGCGTGGGTTTGGTGTAAGCTTCTAAATCACCTTATATTTCCAGAACTACTGAACCGATTTTGACCAAACTTGGTCAGATTATTTCTATGTATGGAGCATTGATGCCATTAAATTTTCAACTTAAAAGGTCAAGAGGGTGAGACTGTAAACGGAAGTCACCCATAGTATCTCGAGATTTTACGCAATTAAGATCATATTTCTCTTAGGCACATTTGTTAACAATTGAAAAATAACAATATTTGCAAGAGAAATTTTACAAAATCGCATCCCCACCCCAAAAAATTCTGGAGTAGTCGTCTGCTATGTTGTGATATCACAGGTGAGGGGTAGAATTAAACAAAGGAATAACAAAGGAATTTTGTTAGGAAAGCGTAAAAAAAACCGGTTTGTTTGGATCTCGAAATAATCGCCCGGTTGATTCGGTACCTGGTGTGTTAAGCCTCGCGGCTACACTTGTATTCCGACTATTCAACCGAAATTTATTCTATGTAAGTCATGAAATTCCATTAGTTTAGTTATTTCCGACCGTCGCCGCTAGTACCGTCACACCAGCGCGAATTAAATACGGTATGCGCGCGCGCGCTCGCGCTTTATTTAGAATCATTGAATTAAATAAACGAAAAAATATGATATTTAAATAAAATTATAAATATTTTAAATTAAATTGTGTGTGTATGTGTGAGTGTGTTAGCCGTGCATCAGAAATAACCCACAGTTGTAGGATTTTCCCGGAAAACTTCTTTAGCCGTGTGACGGGAAAGTCCTACAACTGTGTTGTCAGGTTTTTTTTCTAAATTAATCTTTATCAGAATGGAAACACTTTTAAAACGTTTTTACAGATTTGGACCTAATAAACTTTCTATTCTTAAAAATAAAATTTCATAAGTATTTTTTTTCTTTTTCGAATTTATCGACTTCAAATATGTATTGCCGATGTCCAAGGCAGAACGGTAGCTTTTTTGCCTCACATCCAGAAGGTTCTAGGTTTTAGTCCTGGTCAGGTTTCCTACTTTTGTTTACATTGATAGACTACTAATTAGGAAGAAAATTAAGTGGAACATTAAAGTATGAAAATAATTATGTAAAAAACAAACTGACGAAACAAAATGAATAAAATTACTTTTATTATCCCTAATCCCTGAATACAAAATCAAATACAAAATCGAAGAGACATACTACTGTAATGAAATCATCTATTTCGTACAAGAATGTCACTTTGAGTTCAGTAACGACAAAAAAGCGTTTTTTGCTTTCACCCGTTTATAGGTGTTTGAGTAAGACGAAACGCGATTAAAATGTATCTTACTACCTAAGGGGCATAAAAATACATGAAAATATTTACCTAACCGTGTAATAAAATTTTCAGATACGGGATCTATGAGATGGATCGCGTTTGACAGATGCCTATTTGACCAATCGTAATTAAAATTAAAAGATACTAATGCCCCGTATACAGAAATCATGGAGCCAAATTCACTTAAATTGGTTCATTCCGTCTGGAGATTTCAAGCAAAAAACAGTCCAGTAAACGAAACCTGAAATAATGTTATTTCAGCAGCAATGAGCAAAACTCTATAACTAATTTGTAACATTATTAACTGCTTGAATAATAACTGATCAATAACTGTTATTAGGGTGTATACTTTTTATTTTTAATTATGTCGACCGGATTGTGATTACTGTTCAGTTGTCTTACCCTTTTAGGAGAATGTTTCCAATACACACACACACACCCACACATATACACTTTTTATTTAATCGTTTTTAACTTATAAGGTTAATTAGCCTTCTTATATTTTATATGTATATATAACACATACATATATATTTATTTTTAATACCTACTAATAAATAATTTTATTCATGTCTAACTTAAATTTTATTTTATTCTTATTTGAGAAAAAAAACTATATTACAAGTGTTGCAAAAACAAGTATCACAAGTTATTCTTGTTCTATTATTAAAAAAGAATCGATATATTAAAAAAAGTCGCATGCATTTAGTATGATAATAATGCGATTTCATATCTTGATTGCGACACATTGACTTATATTTGTAAATCTGTTAAGTTCTGTGTGGACTTTGAACGTGTTTCAAGTACAAAAAGTAGGTTATATTAATATTTATTAGCTGTTTCTATATAAAATACGTGATTTTTTTTTATTTGTGAAAATTTATTGTAATTCTGAAATAATTCTTATATTAACAAAAGTGATTATCGTCTTAGGTTTCTTCCAGTTTTTTATAACATTTTTTTAAAAAGTATTTTTTAGCTATTTTTAATAATATTTTACAGTAAATTATTAATATTTTTATTATTGATTTTTAAAATTTACTTATTAAATTATTTCTGAAATTTTTTTAACAGGATTCAGATGAAAGAACGTATAAATCATTTAAACTTCCTGATAACAACAACATAATGTTCTGAGTTAGTTGTCTCTGTTATAGTGATAACGTAATAAGATTGTCTTATGCTCATCTCATTGTTGTATTATTCATATGAAAAACGTATTTTTAATCATTTTCACTCTTTCTCGTAATTAAGTTGGCCGAAAGTTATAAGTTACATAATACACAAAAATTTTTATTTTATGGAAGTAAATTTAATTATTCTTTTTCTGTTTCTATTCTTATTATTAAAAATGTTTATTTTCCTGGACTATACATCATATAAACATATATATATATGTGTTGTATATATATATATATATACACACACACACACACACACACACACACACACACACACACACACAAATAACGGTGTTAACAACGAAGTACGCCAACCCTTAAATACTTTTCAGTTAAAAATAGAAAAGTGAAATTTAGCCTACGCTCCTTCATTGAAACGATCTATTTTTTGTTATATCACTAAACAACAATCATAAAGGAGACCAATTGGTGATTGGATGTTTGGAGGAGCATCTCAAAGATTTTGAATGGAAAAAGTAGGGTTTTGTCTTAACATTTTAAAGAGCGCTGAAAAATAATTTTTTTTTTTTACTTTATAATTTTTGAAATAAATAAACTTCAAAATATAACAGTATTAACCAAAATGGCAGTCATAAAATATTTTTCACACCTCTTAAACTACTCAATAATGAATTACTAGAAATAAGTTTAGCAAATGTTTCTATCTTAAAACAATATATTTTTCGATGTGAGACCACTTCTTGGAGTGTATTATAGACCACTTTTGAAACAGATCTGAAAAATATTAAATGGTTACCATTTCGGTTATAGCTGTGATACCCTGAAGTTTTTTTATGTCAAAACGTTTGGTTTTCAATCCCCTTTAAAACGATGTCACCATCCTACCCTTAAAATTAAACATTTTTGAATTTCTTTCCTGGGTGCTTGAGGTGTTGTCTCGTACCGAAAATTAAATAATTTTTAGGTATTTTTCCTTGTTTAACTATTGTAAAGTTATTTAATAGTTACCATATTTTGTTGTTTTGTTTATCGAAGGTGAGGGGGATAGATTAACGAACTTTACCTTTTGAAAGTCGATAGAGAAATCTCATAGTAAAAATTAGAGCCTTAAATAAACTGAAAAAAATAAAAATAATTAAAGAAATAATTTTAATTCTTCTTACAAATAATTTTAAATAGAGAAATCGTTAAAATTAAGTATATATTATGTTATATAACTTTACATCTTGTTTAGAAAAATAATAATTTTGATGTAATGAATTTATTATGACAGTTATTTTTTTTTATTTTTCATATTTAGAATAGTTATAAATTATATACGTAGTAACATTTTGTATTTTAAATATGTAGTATTAATAAAAAAAAATGTATGTAACATTTACGTAAATTTGTGTAATTGGACTAGATTCCATTCTTCTTGTCCTAAGCAAATTCAGTTAAGATAGTTTTTAATGCAATGAAGGTGTTATACAACAGATTGGCCTACATTACTTTATTATTATTTATATATTATTATATATAAATATATATTGTAATATAAGATTATATTTTATTATATATTAAGAAGAAATAATTAAATTTATTTATTTATAGTTAATTTCACTGGTGATATTATTTCTATTATATAATTTAATGTGTATCATGTCAATTTATAATTCAAATAAGCGGTTTATTTCATTATAACATTCTGGGTTTTTTCATGTTTATTCATTCACTTTTTTGTGTCCTTTTTTGTGGCGAATTTTACAGTATATTATATATAAAGAAGTACATAAATATATATAATATATTAAGAAATACATAGCCTGGTCTTAATAATTTCAAATCAAATTCTATATTGAAAGATTTCTAAAATTTCAACATAAAATAATTATGGCACTTTAGGGCGTACATTCATGCAGTTGTAAAAAATGGGAGCACTAGTCTTTCTGAGGTTAATTTTTATGGTCGAACAAACTATGTAAATACTTCCTTCGGTTCTTGGTCGGAGGGAAATCGACAGCTTCTTAATGTCTCTTTAAACGGAGTAAGTAGGCGGAAATCTAAAGTAGTGAATCAGCAATATACAGTTTGGGTATATTTACAGGTTGTAATTGTGTTTTTTTAATTGGTACAATTGAGCTAACGACTTGATTAGATGTATTTTGGCTATTATTTATCAAATTTTGTAATTTGGATTCTATAGTATACAAATCTTTTCCACTTGTCTACGATCAGATCTAAAACCTCATCATCGTATTCTAGTTCAATTTCTGATTGAATGTGATATATTTGTTTTGCAAATTAAGAAAATTCCTTAACTTAATTCGTAAGGTGGCAATATCGCCTTGTATAGGATCATAATTGTGAGTAAATGTTCTAATCGTAGTTATTGAGGTCTTTACTAAACATCTTTATTTAATTAATTACTCCATTTCCAAAATAGTATTAAATTAATGTAAATTATTGCTAATGTAAAATTAAAATGTGAAACATATAATGATCATTATAACTTAAGAAAATATATTCTTTAAATATAACTGTACAATGTATTTTATTTACTACTAAATATGAACCAGCAAGGTTAATAAATAGAATAAATTCATCTAACCAAGGTATAGCACCAGGGCGGTTTTTATTCAAAGGCATATATTTTGGTCCTTCCGGCAGGATATTAAAGGTTCAACAATTCAGAGTTTTAATTTATGATTAATACAAGAGAAAGGAATTATTAGGGATTCAGACATTATTAAATATTAAAATTAGATACATTGTTACATTATTAATTTAAATATCAGCTGTTAACAAGGCCAACTGAATTGTAACAACTTAAATACTTTAAATGAATAAGAAAAGAGGAATTAATACCAGAGAAAGGAATTATTGGAGATTCAGACATTATTCAAAATTTGAATTGGGTTCGCAACAATATGTATTATTATATCATTTTAATTTATTCATATTTAATTTATCTTTATTAATATTATTAACATCAAAGAGCAATTGCTATACAGAGAGGTACTTTTCATTAACTTTAATTTAATTGTAAAATAAGAAGATGAGAGTTAGTTTCCTTATTTACAAAATTATAAGGAGGAAATGATACATGAGACTGAACAAAGATGTTGTGCCAATACCTCAAACTTCATTTTCTGCAGGGTTTCAACTGTCTGGGCAGAAGTGAATGCGTATCCGCACTGTTATAAAACAAAATGTTTTGAGTTTTCCTCAATGTTTGCTTCTAATTGCAGGTTCCAGTTTCTTAACGGGCATTTCACTGCGACTACCACTGATTATTGCCTTATACGATCATGTTTCCTGGTTATAATTGACTTTTAAATTTTTCCTGGTCGGCGATCGTTGATATTTCCATTCCATACTCTGTCTTTTACTGTGGCTCGAAATGATAAATCCATATTTCGTCACTAGTGATAACTTCGCCCAAGAAGCGTCACCTCCAGTATCATAGCAGGCCAAATTTTGTCGGCTGATATCAATCGTATTTGTTTACGCATTATTGTGATTCGTCTTGGGTTTCCCTTGCGTAAATTTTATGAAAGTTTTTTGTCGGTTATTTCCTATGAAGAACCGTAATTAATTTATAGACCATTTGCCTGAAAAATCAGTAATAATCACTCGTCTGTCTTTCAAAACCGTGAAACATACGCGCTCATTATTACGTCGGTTGAAACGGACTAGTTCTTCACGCATAAGCGAGTTTTTAGTTCACTCATAGACACTCCGTTGCGATAAAATATCGTTCCTATATTCTGTTAAAGATTTTCGATAGATCGGGTTTCTGATACACCATTAGAGTACAAAAAAAAAGAAGCGACCATTTGGTTTAATGTAATGAAGAAGTAACTTGTACGCTCAAACGACCGCTTATGAACAATGTCGTGAACAGTGGAACGGGAAATTTTCAGTTCGTAATTAGCCCACCTAATCGAATTTCCAGAACCGGCAGTGAATCGCGTACACGATCCAGAGTCTCGTCACTAACAGAAACTTTTGAACGATTTCCAGTTTGTGAAGCCAAGCTTCCAGTCTCTCTTATAGTCGTACCCCACTGATTAATAGACTTGGATGTAGGTATATATAATATATTAATAGGTATAATATTCCATTCAGTTTGTGAACGACGTTGAACACGGGTAACTGATTAAAACACGACTGACCAAAGCAACACTGAATCTTCTGTTGAGGGGTCCACGTCTCGACCGACTATTATTTCATTGTGAGTCGGCTTTCCTGCGCATGCGTATTCCGCTGACCTTGAGAATATACAGAACAAATCTTGGAGATATTTCCTCTCGATTGATCCTACATCATGACGACTGGTTTTCTAAATATAGGCCATTATTTTTGAATACCTTTAGTCCAGACTATATGAAGAAGATATTTTAGAGCTTAGCGTCTTTATACTACCCGTTGCGGCGAAGTAAAGAAAAATGATAAAATCGACGTGTTTCAGTTGCTCTTCACCGTGATCCCTTGTCGACTCATCGTTTGCCTTTCTGCGTCGTTCCTTAGGTAGGTCCCCCCGTTAGATTAAAACATTGTTTTTCTAAACAAAAAAACTCTCCTTCTCTGCTCTTTATGTACTAGGCTGTTTACCTCATCATTGTATTACCGAGTAATCACTTTTATTTAGTTCGTGATCGTTCTGGAGAAGCAATATGTTTTATTGTTCGGTTCATAACGAAGTCTTTCAGTCCCTTTAACGTAGGTTTTATTATGAAGCTTCTTTCTATCTACAATTTGCGATGGTATTCTGTTGCATGTTTCTTTATATATACCGCTTACTGTATTTTTATTGAAAATATGCACGCAATTACATTTGTGCGGTGTGCTTACCTTATCGTATAATAGAACGTATACTTATTTGCTGTATGAACTTAATTTTAGATTGTTAGTGAAACTCTGGATGATACGGAAATATGGATTTAGTGCTGTGTAATTTTTAATTTGAGAAAGAGGAAATAGAAAAAATATAATTTAAAAATTATACTCATTAAATAAAATTAAATTATTTTACTTCTTTTTTTTAAACGTCGTATGTGTATTGCAAGGAGAAAGTAAGAACCATATATCTTTTCATGTTTGTATAACGGACACAAGTACGAGCATAGATACTCATTTATACCTGAACCGTTTCAAATCTGATGCGTTTATTTGCTCCGTAAATAGTAAGTTAAATTTTTTACATTATTTTTTAAAATTATATAACACTGGATTCTATATTTTTATTTTTAAATTTTTTCTTCTTGTTTATTATTTTAGGACAGAAATAGTAAATGATTAATTGAATTCATTTAACGGATGTATGTCAAAATAAGTATCAATAAACTGTCAAAATGTTGATTATTCATCGTGAATTCAAACTCATGAAAGAATGGGCTATATATATTTTGATATGTCACGACTTCATCAAGAAAGCTTTCTGTTTGATATTTTTCACAATTGTGACGGTATATAGAAAATAAGTAATCAACTCGACAGACAACATATATACGATAACTTGTCTTAAACTCATCTGCTTAACAGTTTTTATCTTTCTGTAGTTAAGTCATGAACGCTATGTACCTTAATGAACTTCATACATTAAATAAGACATCAGTGAACCGGCTGTATATAATTCATTGTATAATATTGTTATAATTTTCTTTCCTTATATTTCATCACATTACTTATTTTATATATATATATATATATATATATATATATATATATATATATATATATATATATTATTTACGTAAAATAATTTTTTTATCTTTTACCCGTTTCTTGACGTTTTCTAATAAATTATCTTGTTTCCTTTTCTTCATATTCTTTTAATTTTTCTTTACCAGTCCATTCGCTGAGGCCAAACATCCTTGATTCTCATTCGAGCTTTCCTTTAATTATGTTATTATCTATCAATTAATTTCAATTAAAAAAAAAAATAATTTTTTTTTCTCTTTCTAGTCTCATACGATCACGCATAAAGTTACAATTATGATTTCTTCTTCTGTTATGTTTCTTTTTCCTTTCTTCCCAATATTTTCTGATTCTAAAGTGCGTCTGCTTTCTCTGTTCAGTCGATTTTAAATTCGGATTGGATGTTTCCTCTTCAACTTGAGGATCCTTTATTCCTTTTATCATATCTCTATAATCACTTTTATTTTCTACATCTTCATCCTGACCCTCGTAGGGGAAGACACCTGCCTTGTGACGACCCCGATCGCCATACCACTCGCTCCGTTTCTAGCCCTGATGGGCTTTACCGGAAATTTAAACACTCTTTTAAACACTCTAAACTTGATAACACAACACAGTCATCATTCTGGCCTCTGTCAGGATGCTACCGATGAAAATTCCTCGGTAGACATTTCCATCAGTGTTACACAACTTACTATCGCTTTCATATGGCCTCTTCCAACCACGTTCACCTACCGTAACACTCTCAACTATCAAATTAACCGATTCGCAGAAGCGCAAGCCCCGCGCCTTCCTCTAATACCGAAGGTTAAATTAAAGGTTAACAGAAAAGAAGGTTAAAAGGGTTAAAAGGTTAATACAAAAGAAACAGATTCACAAATTTAATAAGCCTCTAACAAAAAAAAACCTATTTCTCTCTCCGCAATTTTGATATTTTCTTTTTCCATATCTTTCTTAATTTCTTTAAACGGTTTGTTGTCATTTTTGGTTTTTTTATAATAGTCTACCAGCTTCTTCGATAATGTATCTTTATTCATTCTTATAATGTGACCGTAGAACATTATTAATCTTTTGTTCTTGAATATTGTTGATGTTCTTTCAGTTTTCTTGTGTAAATGTTTATTGCTTAATCTATATTCTTCATTTATAATAATCGGTTCTAGAATCATCCTCAAAATTTTTCTTTTTTTTTCTTTTCAGTCATCTCCAGTACCAACTTCTTTCTTTGTGATGAACATTCTATGGTATATAATTCTTCTGGTGTAATCATAGTTTTCTTATCTCGGCATCGATGTATAATGATTTTTAATTATATGTATTTTGGTATAGTTATATTTTTAAGCTGTGTCTAAATTTCTTGCCATCTCTGTTAGATATATAGTATGTTTTCCGTTGATATTTCGAATATCTTTAGATTTAATTATAATTTTTCCAGTATTTTATTTTTAATTAAAAATTTAATTTTTCTTTTAATTTTTCTAGTTTTTCGTTTTCATCTCCCTGGAGTTATATTTTCCATTTTTAATCGTAACTTCTATCTTTTCAAAGGAACTTTGTTGTAGACTTTACCAGCTTTTCATGTAATATTTCGATATATATTTTTGTTGTCTCTGTCTTCTGATAGAATCGAAGTATCGTCCGCATAAGCCAGACAAGTCTACATCTAACTCCTGTTCTTCCTGAGTTTATTCCTTTAATTCCTCTTCTTTTTCGTTCTGTTCTTGATTTTATTATTACTTTCTTGGATATTACATTAAAAATTTCCGGTGAAATCCCATCTCCTTGTCTTTCTTTCTTTTCATGTTCAGCCTCCGGTAACTACCGTTTAGATAATTCTTCAGAGGATGATATGTATGAGTGTAAATGAAGTGTAGTCTTGTACATTCTCAGTTCGACCGTTCCTGAGAAGTGTGGTTAATTGAAACCCAACCACCAAAGAACACCAGTATACACGATCTAGTATTCAAATCCGTGTAAAAATAACTGGCTTTACTAGGACTTGAACGCTGGAACTCTCGACTTCCAAATCAGCTGATTTGGGAAGACGCGTTCACCACTAGACCAACCCGGTGGGTTCCCATCTCCTTGTCTGACTATTCCATTCTAAACGGTTCTGAAATATAACCTGTAAACTTTATTTTTAATACTATATCTTTGATTAATCTTCCAGTTTTATCATCAATGTACGACATCGATTCAAGCAGTTCGAAGAAATAGGATTTTTTCTCGGGGAAAAATCAACCGGCAGATTACGAGTATCAGAAGAAACTGTTGAACGAATTAGATCAGAAGTCCTAACAAATCCTTCTCTCGTCGAAGTCTCGAGTTAGATATTCCAAAAAACGACAATTCACAAAGTTTTTCGCAAAAGAGTGAAATACACACGTATAAAATGCAGCTACTGCAGAAATTGAAACCTGATGATTGAGAAAAACGTTTCAATTTCGATGTTGAAATTTCCCAAAAAATTAATTAACAGATACGATTTGCGAATATAGGGATCTAAAAACCCACATGTAATTTTTGAGAAACGACGCGACACGCCTAAAGTTAATGTTTGTGTGGTGTGATGAAAAATAGTGTAATCTCGCCTTTTTTCTTCGCTGAAAAAATTATTAATGAAATTGTTTATCTCGATATGTTAAACAATTATTGCTTTCCTCGACCAGATGAACTCGAAACATACAACGAATTCATTTCCAACAAGATGGCGCACCCGTGCATTTCAATTCATTCGTCGGCCAGGCTTTGAACGGAAAATTTGGACATCGATGATAGGCCGGCAAGGAGCTATATAATCGAGTATCGATTGGACATTTACCGATCGACTAACTGTGCACGTATTGAAATTTATTAGTTACGTAAAAAACTGTCTGAGATGACAAATCCGATATATAAATCAGCTGTAAGTATTTTTGTTTTCATTTAATCCATGTTCAAAACCCACTATTCTCTTACGAAAACCGTGGTATTTCTAATAGTAAGATTGGTGATTTTTTTTTTAACCGACAGGATTACGACATACTTTAGTTTCATAATTACAAAAATATTATTTTTATGTCTAACAATTTGCCTCTGGTTCAACCTCATTTTCTAAAAGATTCTTATCCTGTTGTTACAGTTATGTTTCTTATTTTTAATTTATACTTTTGTTTTTTCTTTATCTCTACATTTACTTTTTCTCTGGATTGGATTTGACAATTAAGAAATTTTAAAAATTACATAATTATGTTTATACGAATTGAAACTATATATATGATTAATGTGTGTTTATATATATATATATATATATATATACATTAATCAAAATAATAACAAAACAAAAATCATACGATCTACTTAATAAACATAATTTTTTTTTAAAATGTTTTTTATGCAGTACCAATCGAATCAAAGAAATAAATAATAATTAAAGAATGAATAAATAACTGTATTAGTAGGACTCCTTAACAAAAGTAAAGAATTAAAAAAGCACGAATTCATTACATAATATTCACTGGTCGGTCGAGTTAACTACTTATTATAACATATATATATATATATATATCATTCGACACTTGATTTATATCGTAGTTATTAAAGTAATTTAACCAATTAAAAGGACGGATAAAATCGTAATTAGGTCTTCTAAAATTGAACAGTAGCCTAATAATATATAATGAATAATAGTTACAAAATGTTAACCGGTGTTATTTTTGTTACTGAATAATGTATTTAACGCCAGTAGTTATGTAATGGTTGTAAATTAATATCTGGAATTTATCTGGTAATTAATTAAATCAAATAATAATTCAAAATATTTAGCCTAAGTATGCATTTAATTACTTTAATTTATGGTGTTATTTTTATGTAGAATGAAATCTCCCGTCTATTAAGCGTAGTGAATGATAATCGCTTATTACGTGAGATTTTTTATTTTAATAAAAAATTTAAAAAGTTGTTTTTAAAGTGTAATAATCTTAAGATTTGTAGACTAGCTAATATTACAAAAATAAAAATAATGATTGTATACTGCAGCAGTTAGTCGTTCAAACGTTTTTCACCAAAAATAAGCTTTTTGGTACTACAAATATTAAATTTGTCATGTTTCTTTATTTTATTCTTAGTATGTTATTGTGTGAAGAGATAAGAACAAACAAAAAAACGTTGTTTACTAGATGAAACAAAACGTTTTGTTTAAGGATTATCCTTACTTTACATAGGAGTTTACTTTTTGCTACTTCCTTGTACAAAGTAAAGGAAGTATTGTAATCGCGAAAAATTTCGGTTTTAAATTTCAACGGAAATATCCATTTTGACTATTCGGCGTAACGTCATACGTACCTACGTATGTATCTCGCATAACTCAAAAACGATTAGCCGTAGGATGTTAAAATGTTGGACTTAGGACTGTTGTAACATCTAGTTGTGCACCTTCCCTTTTGAGTGCAATCGAATGAACCAAAAAAAGACCAAAATCCCCAAAAATATGAATTTTTTTTTCTTAGCTGAAATAGTAAGCCCTCATTGAGAGCTTTATAACGATATATCATAATTGGTACTTATTTTCATTGGTTCCAGAGTTATAGCCAAATAAAATTTTAATTAATGAAATATTTGGATATTACAAGCTAAAGGTACATCGATTCGAATCCGATGGTGTAATGTATGTCTGTATAATGGTAGTAAATGTTTGCTATGAAGTAACTAAATAACTACCGAGTGACGTGAAACAAAATTAATATATAAACTAATAAAAAATTCTTATGTGATTCAATGTGTTGTCCACCACAATACCATTGTATAGCTGTACAAAGAATTGGAGGATCGTATCTCACCTTTGAAATAAGTTTAAATGAAGTACAGCAAAAAATGTGCGTGTGTAATCTAATAGGCGTACAAGGAAGTCATGTGGGATCCACATTATACGTTTTTCATTAAACGTTTCTATTTTTTCGAGACATTTTAATGATTAAAATTCAGTTACAACAATAACGGTGAATAAAACATGGCATTTCCTTTAAACAAAATTACAAAATCGTTATATTAATTTGAAGAATCGGACTGTCCTATTCACCCCGTATGCTTACTTTTATTGATTTTCTTTTACAAATGTATAATAGTTTTCTGTAGGCTTTTATATCCGTTACATATATCTTGACAATAATTCATCTCTTCGCTTAAAATTGATCTATTATGCTCAGTAATGAAGTCCACTCTATAACCGATTTAAAGTACGTTCTTTGACTTGTTACATTATCGCAATCTTATTTTTGAAGTTTTTACGGAATTATTTGTTCCAGGTTGACGAGATGTTAGTACATCGCTGTAACGTAGAATTTGGACCACCATTTATTTATTTAATTTTTTTTTTAACTTATTGTTAAAAAATTACTACCTCTTTGCACGGCAATGCTGTTTCAAATTCAGTTGTCGGTTTTAACCGCACATCTCAGGAACGGTTGACCTGAGACTGTACAAGACTACACTTTATTTACAATCATACATATCATCCTCTGAAATAATTCCTTGTTGTGGTTCGGGAGGCTAAACAGAAAAAGAAAAGATAAGTTGTCGGTTTTAAATATCTTCGATTTTTCATACTGATATTCATCTCATACAAGATTATAAGGTCTACCGAAAAGGATCAATTGACAACGGAATTAAAAATAAAGTTAAATACGTTCAGTTCATGTTTTGAAAAAAATTGAATCTTTAAAATAAAAAGGTTTTATTGTAACCGTAGATTTTGATTTATTAATTAATTAGTTCAACAAAAAAGTTTTGAAAGATACAGTAATTTTTTCTTAAATATATCAATTGAAGTTTAGTTTACGACGCGCTTCAATAAATTTGCTAATGTATCGGTATATTATATCAAGTGTCGGTGTCTCGAAGTGCATGCACAGTCATTGTACTGTATCCAGTTTTCGACTGGAATAATCAGACCATAGCAACAACCAGATTAATTTATCTCTCTCACACACTCCCCCCCTCACTCTCTCTCTCTCTCTCTATATATATATATGTATACACACATACACACACGTATTCTTAAAATAAGAATTTCATAACAATATTAGTAATTTAATATAAATTATAATTTAATTATATATATATATGAATATTAACTTAAATGTAATTTATTTAACTATATTTTCCTCTTGGATGGATAGAATTAAATATAATAAGACATATTTTACTTAAAAATATATGTGCACTGTAAAGGTTTCAATACCCAGAAAATAGCAATAAGGTTATATAAAAAGATAATTATATAAAGATAAGATTAGTCAGGTATGAGTAGGGGATCTATTACAACAAGGGTGGGGATAAAATATTGTTATCTAGGATGGGTAGACCAGTTAATTTCTTAGTATGTAAGAAAATTTTGTATGATGTGTGTATGAATGTGTATTGTCATGTGAGGAAGCTTAGAGAATTCTAACTGAAACGTTGTGTATTTAATTCATAAGTTTGTGTAGTTGATTGGTTATCCCAAGAAATTAATAAAGGTAATATTTTAAAATAAAATATGTCTTGTTATTGTGTGTATGTGTGTGTGTGTCCTTAGCATATATAACAGGCACCGGAATGTACCGATCACTAGCGGAAAATCCCGATTCGATAATACGTGTTTCGTGGTGGTCAGGTGTATACTTGTTATATTATTATGTATTTATTACTTGTACTTATTATATTTATATAAACTTGTAATACATATTTATATATTTAATCGATATATATATTAATAATATATATATTTTTTTTATTTATGTGATTGTTTTTTTTCATAAAATAATGAACTAAAACTAAAAATTCATTATTCAAATTAACCATGATACACCTGGAAAACTGTTTCTTCTGACCATCCTTTCATCCAAAATGGTTGTTTTGAAACACAATTAATTGAATTCGGAAGTAAAATTTCTTTTTTTCACAAAAACCTAACAGATTATTTCTTTATTTTTACTTCCTTGTAGAAGTAAAGAAGTATTGTGATCTAGAAAAATTTCGGTTTCTAGACTTCAACAGAAATATCCATTTTGACTAGTTTCGGCTGACCTCTGTACGTATGTATCTCGCAAAACTAAAAAACGATTAGCCGTAGGATGTTGAAATTTGGATTTAGGACTGTTGTAACATCTAGTTGTGTTCCTCCCCTTTTGATTGCAATCAACTGAACCAAAAGTGTCCAAAAAAGTCCAAGATTAAAAAACAAATTGGATTTTGGACTTTTTCTTAACTGCAGTAATAAGCCGTCATTGAAAGCTTTTCAACGATACACCATAAGTGGTACTTATTTTCATTGGTTCCAGAGTTTTAGTCGAATAAAATTTTAATTAATGAAATATCTGGATCGTAGGTGAAGGCACATCGGTTCAAATTAGACTTCACCTACTTTTTTAAGTTTTTTTTTTTTAATGTAAAAATATATTGATTTATTAATAATTATTAACCGCTCTTTGTAAAAAAAATTTACGATGAATAATAATTCAATAGTAACAAAAAAATATCACAAGGTTTTAATGAAATAAAACCTTGTGATTTTATGGACTTTCATTTTAAAGAAAAATGTGTAAATGTAATTTAATAGGGGTACAAGGAAGTCATATCTTGTCCACATCAGACTTTTTAAATTTATTTATGTTAGTGATATACTTTTTCATTTACCATTTCCTCAGTATCTATTGATATTGTGTTTATCAATCCTAGTATTAGATTTTAGGTCATTTTCCCCCCTTTTTTCTCTAATTTACATTTGTTTTTATCAATTTATTTTTTAATATGAAATTCGAGATTTTTTGTAATGTTCAAAATTATTATTATGTTTTACTAATGAATATAACCTAAAATAAAATCTTGCGCAGTTCTGCGCAATAAGACCAACTTTTCGATAATTTAATTTGGATTTAATATTTCAATATTTTTTTTTAATTGGGTTTAAAATTGCTAACAATATATACCGCAGATAAAGAAACGACAACGTTAAAACTTGCAGCATCGTAACGAACCACGCTTCTAACTTGCCTAGTCCAAAATCTTTCGCCCTAAAGTTGTGCGTAACTCAAGAACGACTCAATCAATTTTCATAAAATTTTCACACGCATAAATACAGATTCGCTATTACAGCATATCTAAATTTCAGTGAAATTGATGTAATAATATTAGAAATTTTTGAGCTACAAGATTTTATACATAGATAAATTATTAGTGTATATACAAACACACGCGAGCATACCCTCGCGGCTTCGCCCGCGCTATACGGTTACTTGTGCTTCCCGTCGCGGTCAAGTTTTTTTTAATTTTTTATTTTTTAATTAAGTAACTGAAGGCAGGGGTAGCAGTCGTGTCGCGTATACAGTAACAGTTGCAGTGGCTGTGTGATTAAGTCGCCGCGCCGTATACCGCCGCACCACTTAAAAATCTCGAAATTAAAAAACACCTGATAATGGTTTTAGATATTTATGCAAAGTATATTTTCAAGCCCAACTCGAGTGAATATTTTGTTTAGTATAGTTGTAAACGGGGGAAATTTGCAATTATTGTTCAAAATTTTTTACCTTCCTTCCATCCCTTTCAAGGTCGAATTTCGAAAAATCTAGAAATTCTTTTTCCGATATTCACATGAAAATTACACACCAAAAATCAAGTTGATATTTTTTTTATAAAAGGTTTTATCTTTTTACCGAGAAATTAAAAAAAATATCCGGGTTTCAGAAGAAATTCAAAAAGTTCATTTTCAACTTTACTTTTGAACTTTTAAACTCGGAATTTCAAAAGTTTAGAAATCGGTTTTTAGATATTCACGTGATGATTACACTCACTAAAAATCAAGTTGGGTTGCCGGCCTCCGTTGCGCGAGTGGTAGCGTCTCGGCCTTTCATCCGGAGGTCCCGGGTTCGAATCCCGGTCAGGCATGGCATTTTCACACACGCTACAAATAATTCATCTCATCCTCTGAAGAATACCTAATGGTGGATCCGAAGGTTAAAAAAAAACCATTTCAACTCTTTAAACTCGGAATTTCAAAAAAGTCTTTCTAGTGTGCACTTACTAAGAACATGTATATAAATTTTCATCAATTTATCTTCAGTAGTTTTTTTTTTGGCAACGCACCGCAGCCTTGCGAGTCGCTTCCGCGTATCGGACGGTCTCCGAGCCTGCCGTACTTGTGGTCGCCGACGTCATATACCCATTGCTATTTTGGCAAGGGAGCGCCAGGTAATCTACAGAAGGCGACGGGCAGGCGAAGACCGGGTGACCATTGCCAACGAGGAACGCACGTTCCTCACATGGCAAGAAATCTGGGACCACGAGACCAGAAGATGACGGACTGCAAGGCTTATTCCTTCTGGTCAGACCGTGGACGGAACGACGGCATGTGAGGTGGAGTACTATATGACCCAATTTTTAACGGGTCATGGGTACTTCCGCGCTTACCTCAATGTCATAGGGAAAGCGCCGTCCCCCACTGCCTGTATTACCCCGGTGTACAGGACGACGCTGAGCACACCTTTTTCAAATGTGCTCGGTGGGCGGCAGATCGAGGGACACTAGAGGCGGATCTCGGAGCACTGAGTCCCCACAACGTGGTTGCGTGATGCTCCGTGACCTGAGCAGCTGGGAAAGTGTAGCCCGATTTGTCGGCAACATTCTCAGGGCCAAAAAGGTTGACCTGGATAGTCCTGAAAATTAGGTAGCACCTAATCAGGCAAGTGTAGGAGGACTCGACCGGAAGTAATGCGTTAAACGGTTCCGGGTCGACTACTGGTAGAAAGGGGAGTGGTTTTAGTCGGTAGTCTGCTGATAGTGATTGGATAATACCATCAGCGGGAGCCCGACACTCCGTGCGTAAATGCATTTCCACCGCCCTCTGAAAAAAAAAATTATTATTATTATTATTATTATGGAACGTTATACAAATAATCTGCATCGACGACAGTAAATACTACATCGAGCAAATCGAATGCAAATTTATCCATAAATAAAGATTACATTCAACTACCCCATATCAGAATCAACTTTTATAAATCACCTAATTTCTAAACCAAGATTTTATGCTTACAAGATACATACATACATACATATCTATTATTATGGTTTTCAATTTTTTAGTATAACTGTACAAAGCCAATGAAGTAAAAATTAAAAATTTAACCGTACATTATTAAAACAAAAATAAAAATTATTCAATGAAAACTTTCTTTTAATAAGTCAAAATAGCCACAGCTTTTTTTTTTAGTAGTAAAAAAAGAAGGTGTTTCACAGTTCCCGAATGATCACGATCTCCGCTTAGTAGGGTGTATCTTATTAGGTGTAGGATCTCAGCTACATGTCACGGGGATCCAAATTCGGTCAGTAGAGGTCCACTCTCTTGTCTGTAAAGTCCAGTTGAAAGATCAGTTAACTGGTGCATCGGCAAAGCTTGACCTGGATTTTAAGATATTAAATGAACGAACATCATATAAATCAATTAAACGGTAACTGTGATCAAAATGGGAAATAATAACGGTATCGTCTCCAATACTATTGAAGAAGGAAATACATTAAGATGTAAATAACTAGTAGCGAATTTTTAAGTACTTATAAAGTAAATTGTTTTTAAGTTTATTAGTTATTATTTTTTGTTATTTATAAAAGTTTAAACCACATTTCATCATGCTAATCTACGAGAAAAAATGTTTTATAATTATTATGATATTTTACTTTTTAAATATTATCTAAAAACTAACATTGTCGTTTCTTAGATTTTGTGAAAAAAAGAAAAATTCTGGAAATTGTTTAATTATAAATAATTACTAGAATAAGAATGTTATAATCTAACAAATTATAATCGACGGTAATTTCTAAACGTGTAATTTATTTATAGTTAAAACTGTAATTATTTATTTTAAATTTCTATGTTTTATGTAACAATTACAATGTAAACAAATTCTTTTAAAATTAATTAACATAGTATAATTGTTCATTAATTATAGTATTATTAATATAGGAATACGCTTACTAGTATGTAATGTGTTGACAGGTAACTATTTTCTTTCAGGTGATTTACTATTATTCTACGGTTCGATAAGTAACTTATACTTCTATAGTCTACAATTACACTAACTGTATACTACAAGGAGAGTTGCAAAATATTTTTGCTGGAATTACGATGACATCCTTACTGTTTTAACGTTTACGATGTATACTATATTTATGCGTGACCCAGAACATGCAATATCCTTCAATGTTATCCAATTTTTTTTTTTATGTCCTTTATTCATTTTTCAGTAGGATAATTTTGCGATAAATTATTATTGTTATTTTAATAATTTTTAATTTTACGTGTTTATTAAGAAATCTGCCCACCGTTGAGGTCTGTTACGGGTGGTTACTTGTTTAAAAATATGGAATTAAAAATATGTCTTGATTAAATATTGATTAAATATAATATATTGATATAATATATTAATATAATATATTAATATATTGATATAATATATTGATTAAATATTGATTAAAAATATGTCTTGTAAAAACTATAACTTCGGTTTATTTTTGTAGGAAGTGTTTAATTTTTATCGTTTATTGAATCAGTATTTTATCTGATCGTTGCGAAATCGTCGATTTATACTGTATCTCCGGGTAAACATTTTCGGATTTCCTGAAGGATTGTAGGCAAAAAATGGCCGCCCATTGAATGGAGGATCTATTTGAATTTTCCCGCAGTTGTTTTAGTCGTATTGCTCTATTCCTCAAACTTAGATCGTCCTACCTCACTGCCGGATCTTTTCCTTATTTTTATCCCTTTTAAAACGTTACTTCTTTTGCGGTTCACTAGCGGAAAATCCCGATTCGATAGTACGTGTTTCGTGGTGGTCAGCTGTATACTTGTTATATTACTATATATTTATTACTTCTACTTCTTATATTTATATATATTTGTAATACATATATATTTATTTAATCGATATATATATATATATATATATATATATATATTTCTTTTATTTATGTGATTGTTTCTCTTCATAAAATAATGAACTAAAACTAAAAATTAATTGTTCAAATTAACCATGATACAACTGGAAAACTGTTCCTTCTGACCATCCTTCATCATCCTTTCCTAACTTCATTTAATTTTCATATTCATTATTCATGGAATATTTAGAAAATCCCCATCAAGTTGCTTAATATTACATTAAAAAAATGTCATCTATATATATATATATATATATATATATAAATAAGGAGTTGATTCCTTTAAAATGCAAACTTAAAGATTCCATAGGTTTAAAAAAAAATCTAATCCGGCAAAAAGTTTCTATTTACTGCAAGGGCGGTTTTTATGTTTTTCTTTTATACTCTTGATTATCCGTTGTCCGGTCATCCTCTTATTTTGAAATTCAGTTATATCTACAAGACGGTATGATCAATTTTAAAACTTCAAATGGCTTATTTTTTATCATGTTGAGTTCTAACGTTTGCATAAAAAAAGATGGATCATTTGGTTATCCGTTATTTTTTCGAAATTTACTTATATCTCCGGAACGGTACGACCAATTTTAAAAATTCAAACAGCGTATTTGCTAGCAGTACAAGGGCTAATGTTAAAATATGAAGTAGAAATAAGAAATCGAAATGAATGATTAAAGTACCGGAAAAGCAAATAGTAAAAATCTTTTAATTACAGTAATTTTTCGTAATATGCAGTTAATGAGACACGCAAAAATGAATCGTGTCTTGAAAAAATTTTTAATATTATAAAAAACGCACATTTGACTGTACCTCATGGGTTGTGTGGAAAACAGTTACAATTATTTAATAAAATTTTAGTGAATTTTATAACTAAAGTTAAAATTATGTATTTTTACACGGTTACAATAAATAAACCAGTTTTCAAAACCTGAATCTCCTTTTATATCCCAAAGAGTAGAGCGAAGCGATGCCTGGCTGAGCAGGCTCAGCCTGCTATAATATAATATTTTAATATCTGAGAAGGAGCTTTTTGTTAATTTTTTGATCCGGGCGATGAAAACGCGTAAATTGTTTTGCTCCCCCCCCCCCCCGAAAAAAAAATGAGGGAAGCGCTTGTGGACAGACCTGAGATTTGGTTTTCCGGCCGTTCGCTGAACGGTAAGCCTAATGGTTGAAGTGACTATCGGGTAACCCATCTTCACAATTCCTTCGTATATTTTTTCCCCTTATTACGAGCCGTATAACTCCATTACTCTTTCTTCATAACCTTTTCTACCTTTATATACCTAGTCATAATATCTTTTCCTCGGTCTTCCTGCTGGTCTTATCCCGTTTACTGACCGGTTCGATGCTGTTGTTTCTTCTTTATTCTCTTTAACGTGTTAAAAACGTCTAATCTTTTTCTCCTTACTCTGTCCATACTTTTGGTATTTGTAAGAGCCTTTATTTCTAAATTACCCAGACGAACCGTCTTTGGCTTATCATAATTTTTAAAATGGTTTACCTTCGACGAGTAATATATTTTACTTCTTACTGTTCTTTAACGACTCGTGTCTTCTTCTGTTCTTTAACGATTCGTGTCTTTTTATATTTAAGAACGTGAGAAGTAAATATTTTTTGTATGTAACAGTTTATTGTATTTTTTTGTGACTCTCTTATTTCTTTATTATATACTGATAAAAATTCTCTGACACAAAGATTTCTTACACTCTTTCTCTTCTTTGTATTCTTCCACCGGTCTTCTACCTATTTTCAGCACATCGCTTAGACGTTTAAAAAGTTTTATAAATTCAAAACTTTTGGTTTGTAATTTGTTAATTTGTTCTCTTTTAGCTTTATCTTCTGTTCTCTTTCTTTTAGGGATAACAGTATAATACCTCGTCCTCTGCCGATGGGAAGTGGTCCTCTGCCTATTGCGAATAGATGCAAGTGCCCCTTAACTGTGCGCCACAACTTGTGAATTGCATATGTTATACGGCCTTGCGTCGTAAATTTAAATTGCCCGGGAATTTTCGTCAAATCCTGGGTAATAATAAAGAAGTTTTGGACCGGATGTTTTCATTTCTCTCTGAAGTGTTAGTATTTTACTATTTTACATACTTTTTAATAGTGTTACATTTTTTTTTTTACAGTAGTATATTTTTGTGTTTAACAGTTATAATTTTGTTTTTCAATTTCTACTTTAAATTTTTATTTTGTTTTAATTTTTGTTATTGTTTTATTAAATTTTCTTTTATTTTTATATTTTTATTTTCCGGGCGATAATAACAAAAAAATGTTTTTCGCCCCCCCTCAAAAAAAAAAGTAATATCTCGTTCTTTTCTTTACGTACTTTCATTTTGTCGATCTCTTGTGATAATGTAATAAATATAACACAGATAATGAAATTTTATATTGACATAGATTTATACGCTGCTCGCCGATCACATGTAATAAATAATAAAAATTGTATGCGAAAAAAACCGAAAGAATAATCTCATTCTCTGAGTGATGGAAGTATTTAATAGGTTGAAATTTGTCGAGCTTGTGGTAGAATGTACTCGTGATCGTTCTTTGTCAAAATATGTTTTACTTTTCTGTACAGAACGAATGTTGAAGTATAACCACACATTGAAATTATTTAACAAACTGCAAAACAGAGAAGGCTTTTTTTCTGGAAAGACTTTTTTGCTCTTTGATTCTAAGCTTAAATCAATTCTGTACACCTCATTCAAGTAATATTACAACGAATTTAAACCCAGGTATACGTTTTTGTACATCCGGTATATTTATTACATATTTTAGTGAGCCGGATAATTAAACATTCATTTAATCGATGTCCTACTGCGGTGCTTATTTAAATCGAGTACCTATCTTTGTAAACGACTACGTTATGTTGATATATAATTTCCTGGTAGTTATAAATTAAATTTTTAAAATAATAAATTACTCATAAAATTATAAAGAATAAAAATCACGTTAGGTATTTTATACAACAATAATAATTAGTCGATTTTGAAATATATTACAAATTATAGTATACACTGGAAAGGAAAATGTTGTCAAAGGATAATCGTTACTCCATTAACTTGTTTTTATAATAAATATTATCTAAAGGATTATAAATTTCTAACCTGTCAATGATAATGAAATTGAATATTATACGTATCATATCATACGAGTTTAACGCTAAGTGTTTTAAACTCTTACGACTCGTATAGTAGACACCCAGGTAAGTACAAGATTGTTCTGGTCGACCGGAATCTATTACATATACCGTGTGCTCGTAGATATTGAACGTTGTGTCACGTAAATAAGTATTTCATTAACCGATCCAGTTCGTTTCAATACATACGTCGCTATTAAATTTGCATACATCGATAATCGGTCAACACCTTCTTTCAGTTTCGCTATAATACGCAACGTATAAACAATTTTCTCTATTACTCTTATTAATTTATATATCCTTCTCTTCCTTGTTTTTTTTTGTCCTAGTTCTCATGATTTTTTCATATACGTATATCTTTTTCTTATCGGTATAACGCTGTTACTTTTATCCCTATATCTTCATAATAATTTTAAATACCCTTTTTATCACATTTATTTTCATGTTATTTTTCTTCTTATTTTTACATCATCTGTATTGGAAATAACTATAAAAAGAAACTAGTTATTATTTATCCTCAACCGTTTTTATTAGCTAGTTTTATTTTCCCTATTTATTATATATATAACAGACGGTAAAAATCATCTCTATCTGTATGTCAGAGCACCATGGTCTTAACCGCCCGACGAAATTTGATGAAATTCGTAAAACGGTTCTATCATGACCCCCTTTTAGTTCAAGTGTACTCAAAGTTTAACAAATTTACTCGAGGGACACCAAAAAATGGGGAAAATTAAATATTCGAAAACTACTGAACCGATCGATCTTATTTTGTGATACGTAAGAAGTACTCCCTAAATTGTTAATTTGCTACATTATGAACCGATCAAATCCTCTCCAAAACAACTTACCGGTCGATTTGATATCATGCAGACTAGTGTAGCCGCTAGGATTAACACACGAATTACGGAGTCAACCGGATGATCGAGTTCGATACCTAGCCAGACCGAGTTACTTTTTTACACTTTAAATATTATTAATTTATTTAATTCCACCGCTCACCTGTGACGTCACAACATAGCGTTTAGAGAATTTTTTGGGGTGGAGGTGCGATTTAACAAAACTTTTCTTTTGCAGAAATTGTATATTTTTTAATTGTTAACAAATGTGCCTAAGAAAATAGATTTTAATTAAGTGAAATCTCGAGATACTAGGGTTACCTTGCTCTATAGACTCACTCCCTGACCTTTTAAGTTGAAAATTTAATGGCATCGATTCCCTGTATATAGAAGTAATTTGACCGAGTAATCTGAACAAGGGAAAAGTTGGTCCAGTAGTTCTGGAGGTATAAGGTGATTTATTGCCTAACACCGAACACATACACGTACATATGAACATTAATATCAGGAAAATTTCCATCCGGTTTTTTGGATTCTTTAGGTGTCAAAAGGTCATATCCGGTGAAAACCGCATATGCCCAAATCGGAACGATTACAATACTTCCCCTTCTAGAGCTATAGCGCTATCTAGACGGGAAAGTAATATATAATTTATATAAAATATATTTTTTTCATGATTAATTCGCCATATATGTTCGAACCTTGTGCCGTAGGAATACGAAATGGAGATTTTACAGCGGATTAAAAATGCCTTGCCTGACCGTGATTCGAACCCGGGACCTGACCGAATAAAAGGTGGAAAAGGTACCATTTTGCTACGGAAATCGGCTTAATCGGAGGAATATCGGCATATTGCAATATAAAGTTAATTACGATCTTCTTAAAATCATAAGGATAAAAACAATTTTTCATTTTAACATTTGAGGAAGAGTTAAATTTCAAAAATAGTTACCTACTAGTAATTTAGTAACTTCTCAGATTAATCCTTCATCTCGATGACTGAATCTTTTTATTTTTTATTATTTTATGATATTATGCAAATGTATGATATGAATATACGGCTTTACATTAGAAATAATTAACAAGTTAAAGGCTCAAAGCGAATTGAGTTAATACTAAAGTCCGTTCATAGGACACTTGTCAGTCAGGTTTTTAAGTCTTTCAATTAAATTTTTTCTTACAGTTACAATCGTCTTACGTCATATATTATGTCCATAAAGTGTTTATGTGTTTGATTTCATTCAGAGGTAAAGAGTAATAAACTTTTTTTTCAGTTATCGTTTTGTATTTTATCATTGTTGTATTTTCAGATCGAAATAACAAATTTTTATGAAATCTTGAACGATACCTTCTGAATACGTGTCATTGATACCGTTTAAATTGTTTACAATCGATCAAGGAGGCTTAAACATTTGTCGTCGTGTTGTGTAGCTACGACAAAAAGAAATTAAAAAGGTTAGAACAAAAAAACATATTTTCATGTATCTTAAACTTTCCTTATTTATTGGCTAATGTAGGTCACATATTGCAAAGTTTATTCTGAAGTCGATCGGTTACAGGAATCGGGATATTATGTATTTTGATCTAAGTTAAATATTTCTATAACGGTTTGTTATATAGGTTTGAAATTTAGCACATGAATCGAGTGTTGAAAATAAGGAAGGTTTTGCAACTCTTTATGGCTTTTGCAAATATCACATGCAACTGAGCAAATGAGTCCTTTTGCAAATGAGACTCTTCTTAATAACGTTATTTACTTTTAATTATTATGTATATTTTTGTGTTCAGCATATCAAAATCAATTAAGCCAATATCCGAAGTAACTTTTAAAAAATTGCCCTAAGTGGGTGAAGACAGTGAGCGAAAATCATTTTTTTCTTTTTACTTTCTTGTACGAAATATTATGATTACGAAAAATTTCGGTCTTCAAATTTCAACGGAAATAGCCATTTTGACCATCCCTAAATCCATTTTGACTAGTTTCGGCGTGACATCTGTTCGTATGAATCTCGCATAATTCAAAAATGATTAAATTTTGGATTTTTGACTGCTGTAATCTAGTTGTGTATTTCACCATTTGATTGTAATCAGCTGAACCAAAAGTGTCCAAAAAAGCCCAAAATCCAAACAAATTTGGATTTTGAACTTTTCTTAACTGCAGTAATAAGCCCTCATTGAGAGCTTTTCAACGATATATCATAAGTGGTACTTATTTTCATTGGTTTCAGAGTTTCAGCCAAATAAAAGTTGAAATATTTGAATCTTAGAAGGGAAGGCACATCGGTTCGAATCCGACTTCTTCTCCTTTTTTTAACTATTTTTTTAATTTAAATATATTGATTTATTAATAATTATTAACCCGTGATTGTAAAAAAAATGTTTACAATAAATAATAATTCAATAATAAAAATAAAATAAATATGAAAAAAAAATTAGAAGTTATTAGTGAAATAAAATGTTTACTTTTAAAAATGTATATATGTAATTTAATAAGCTTTATAACATATCATATGTGTATATGTAATAGATTTGGTGAAACATCTGATTATTTAATATTAATTGAAAATTATAATTTAGAATAGTATTTTTTTTTTAATTTTCTATTTTAATTTCTGTTTAATTTTATTTATTATTCTGGAATTTCTGTTTAATTTTATCTGCATTAAAGTTAACCACAGAATGACTGAAAAATAGACTCTCACAAGAAAAACATATACACTGAGACATACATGCCCGATCTTTAATAAATCACATAAATTCTATTCTTTTAGTAACTCCTCTGATATTGTCGAACAATATTCTCCCCAAGTCGGAGTTGATCATCATTTCGTTTATTATTTTTATTGTTACCAATCATTTAATCGCTCTTTGATTGTATATAATTCTTCTGATCGTAATTTTTTTACACGTTCTCTAGTTTTCAAATTTTCTCTCTCTTTACATTCATTATCTTCTCTTAATTTTTTTATTCTTTCCTTGTTTTTAATATTTTTTTCCTCTTCATATTCATCTTCTTGTCGTTTTATTGATATTTATTTCTTCATGTTATCTTTCTTTTTCGTGCATGATTGCTTTTTTCATTTTTGATTATTCACCAAATAATCCAGTAATAAAAATTGAATATTTTAGACCGTATGGTCAAAATTAGCATTTGTAACTAGTATATAGGAATTCACTAAACTGAATAGTTTAATTATTATTAACTTTTATTTATACGACGCACCAGAAATCTGAAACATTAGTTAATCAGCCACTCACGAAGATACGAATAACACTGATCTAGTAATACGAGTAATAATGGGACTTTTACTCTATCCTAATATTCATGTAACATTGTTGAATTAATAATTGTATAAATATTTGATGTTAAAAACTAATATTTCAGCGATTGTGTAGCTATCCACTTTATTAATGAATTGGAGGATCGTATCTCACTTTCAAATGATATAAGTTTAAATGAAGTGCAGCAAAAATTTGTATATGTAATTTAATAGGCGTAAAAGGAAGTCATGTGGTGTCCACATTAGATTTTTTATAAAATTAATACGATGTCTTTAAATCGATTAGTTGCTTTAATCGATTAGCTTTAAAGAAAAAGCTCCTAACAAAGTTGTTATATTTTCCTGGCATCGTTTATTTATTCAAAAAAGTTTTTTCCACTGAAAAATAATGATATATAAAAAAATTTTTAAAAGATCGATATCTTTAATTTTGATTGGCTCCCACCCACAATATTGCCCCCAAAATATTTTTTCAAGTTTTTTCCGATTTTTGGGGAAGGGTGCATTTGTGAGACTTTTTTGAAACTGTAAGTAAATATGTACGCATGTACTGATCTTAATATAAAGTGGGGTTATGTTTGCAAAATGTTGAGATAATTGACCCCAAAAAAAAACCATTATCCTACCCCTTGGAGATATACACTAGTCTCGTACCAAATTTCATCAAAATCGGTTTATCCAGTCAAAACTTATTAAGTTTCAAACACGCCAACACACATACGTATGTACTTCTTACCCTCACTTTTTTTGTTATTTTTTGGGTTCCTGGGTCCTGAATGGTAGAGAAATGTAAAAAACCCATATCCCATTTTTTGACAGATTTCCTTCTTGCAGAATAGCTATAGAGCTATGGATGCCAGGAAAGTAAAAGAGTACTTTTCTTTAGTTTATTGTTTTTCTTTATGTTTGAAGATAAATTTCAGTAATGAAATGAAATTACATTAAAAAAAAAAATTGGTTTGGAGTAAAATACCGTACTTAATTTTTTTATTATTATTATTAATAAATGAATATTATTATCTTCAGACTTATCGGCAAAGGTATAATATGATTTGTATAACTTTTGTTGTTTTTTTTGTTTGTTTTTATTTTTTACAATTACATTCAGTTATATTTTAGGCACATTTAAAACATTTGAAGTTATTACATAAGAAGCAAAATTATATTTATTAGTCTTGTCTTATTTTGTAGGACATATATATATATATATATATATATAATGTAATTTGCCCTAAGGTGTAATATAATATACAAGTTATAATAATTCTCGTTGGTGGATAGTTACTAGAAATTTCCTTTCTCCTCTTCCGCTAAAGTACTGGACATATTTTTTTCTGCTTTCTATTTCTTCTTTTGTTTTACGTAAGACAATTTTTATTGTTATTATTTGCATTTTAGCCTTTTATTTATTGTTATTATTATGTTCTTTGTTTTTATTATTTTTTTCATTCAAACTATTTCACATATAACGAAGCAATTAATTTTGATTTTCGTTTTGTTGTTATTATTATCTATATTATTTTTTAAATTTAGATAGTATTAAATTAAATCTGTTATATATTTTCCTAAATAATCAATGAATAATGATTATATGTGACGTTGTCTTTTTTTTATGAATTAATAAATTAGAATATTAGGAAATACTGTTATCTAAAATTAAGGTAAATTGTATTGATTTCATTGTATAATATAGTGATTTCGTTTTAAGAAACTTTTATTCAGATTTCTCCTCGATATTTATAATAATAATTTTCTTCTAATCTGGATAAAAAATAAGCAATCCTTATTTTCAATTTACATATATATATATTATTACATCAATTTTTTTTTTGTTTTTAGAAAAACAATCATGGTGGTACATTTCCTTTGTTTGTATTTTAATGTGTGGTTCTTTAAATCAAACAATTTAGAACAAGCGTTATATTTATTACATTGTAATTGGGCTGTAGATTAAACGATGAACTGAATATATTTATCTAAATTGTAATTCATTTTTTTATTTAACGCAATATCAGTCCTTTGTTTCCCGAAATAATTCAAAAAATAATAGAGTTAATTAAATACGATAAAAAAGATGATAATACCTAACATTAAAAGAGAACAAGTTATACCTAAATTTGTAGATTTTTTTATTTACTTTATAAAATTGTAAATGATGGACGAAGTAAATAAATGATTAAAAATCAGACTGATATCAGCCGGGAGAACTTTTATATAAGAAAGTAGTTTTGGTATCATAGATTTAGGAATTATAAAAAACCATTCCTCATAATGTATATATAAAATGTAATGATTATAGCAGTGAAATATAAACAGTAGAAAAGTGAGAAAAACAAAGAATATAGACTATGAAATACGGCCAAATAGGAGAATATTAAAAATTTAAGTGGAGTTGATAGACATTAAACGGGAGTTAAAAATCATATTTTTGACTCTCGAGCTCCTGAGCTAAAAGACTGAGTCCCGGCGGGGCCGTCCCTTGGGGGGTGTCCCCGTTAGAGGCGAAGTACTAAGGACCGAGTCCCGGTTGCTGGATGATGGAGGCCAAAAACGGCATAGTCGGGACTGGTGTTTCCCTCATCTGGCGGCTAGAGGCAATAGCACCTTCCGGAACCGTGTTTATGCTTAATTGGGGGTCTGGATCCGGGAGGCAGGATTAAAAAAAAAACGGGAGTTAAGACGATTTGGAAAGAGAAAACGAGAGAAGTTTGCTGCAGCCATAAAAAAGACAAAGGATGATAATTAAGACATCCAGGATTATATATTTAGATAATAGAAGGTAGATGCTGTACGTTTAGGAAGACAATGATGGGAATGTACAGGTTATTCAGAAAGAAGGAGCAGATTTCAAATATGTATTTCTAGCCAACTATAAAAGAAAGAAACACACATCTTTGGATAGAGGAAGGTTCAGTGTTTTAAAAAGTCGACAATTATTTCCATTCGATGCCGTATAATGGCGCTATTTTTTATTTATAGGAAAATGGTTATGTCAGAGAAGAAGTTTCTATAGTTTTCGAAAAGTGAATCCATTTTTCAAGTATTTATAAGATTTACGAGCGGCTTGAAAAATTTGTAGAAGGTTCCATATGCATTCGGAACCATCGATTGACTGAACATGTAACATGAAAATGTTGAACGTTTCTGAGAAGCAATAAAGTGGAGCCCAAGAAAATCCGCAACGCAGACGAGCAGTGAACTCTGAATTCCTCGGACAACGGAATACCATGTTCTGTTGCGTCAAAAGTGTCTATGTATGAAGATTATGTATAAATTGAATAATAATAATTGATTAATATAATAAATTGAGTCCAGACATCGCAACCGGTGTCCGTAACACAGGGTTACTGATTATTGCTGGCTATTTCGAGAATGTAGAAAAGAACAATTTTTCCAAACGACTAATTTTTTCGGAAGTTATGTTTCATCTCTGATAAAATTAATCGGCACGAGCTAGGAAGTGAAAATCTTTGTATCATCATCGAATATGAAAGATACTCGCCGAAGTCGAATGTGTTTTCTTCCATTCCTCTGAGCAAAATGGATTGGGATTTTGTACCCGGATATGCTACAAAACCGGTTAATTTCAAGTAGATTTAAATAATTTCATTCTCATGAAACATGCCTCGTTTTAATTCTACTTGGATGTTTGGCTTTATTTGAAGGATACTGATGCAGGATCATGAATCGGAAAGGTGAACCCGATGATCTTGTTTATTGTCTGCGGTTCAGATTTCATCCGTGCATGTTTATCAACGGGAATACATAAAAGAAAAGGTTATTATACCGCCTACGTTTGTTATTCTTCAAGGTCTGAAAGAGTGAATTGTTGAATCTGGATTTATTAATTAGGGACCATTTTAACTTATACATAGCAAGAAGTGGTCTACCATTCTGATAAAACATGATGCTTGTTTAGATTAAATCATGGACAATTAAACATTATGGCGTATGATATTTAGAGTTATGATTTTGTCTTTTGTAGTTTGTTGTAAATAAAAATTTGAAATCTGCTTCTCCTTTCGGAATAACTTTTATAAAACAGAAATGTAATGACATGATAAGCGAGGTGTGGCTATTAAATAACGAGATTAAGGCTGCTACAGAAGAACTGGCGGTCCTGATTGTAACTTGGTAATGCCGCGCGAGACTCCATGATAGGACCGGATGGGAGTGTGGGGTTTGTCCTCGGCTCCAGCACGGACCGGAATGAGGTTGCGTTCTCTTTGTTAGGTATCTTAATTTGGTCGACTTATTTGGGTGAAGATCTGAATTTCTATGTTGCGTAAAACATAATTTTGATTGGTATGAGTGTAACACTGATTTAACTTTCAACTCCTTCGTTTTCTAAGGCATTCACAGTCACGAACGGTACTGTCAAATTTGGACTAGGAGCGGGGTCCGCGCTTCCGCGGTTTCGGTTAGTAGTTTCAGGGAATCATGTTAGGTTAGATGTGAAGGTGTCCGTTTAAAGCCTACGTGAAGGTAAAATTTGATTTGTATTTTACTGATGCAAATGTCTGCCGAGGCATTTACATCGGTGGCATCCTGAACGAGGCCTGGCTGATGACTGTGAGATGTAATCAGTTACCGGAGGTCGTCTTTAGACCTCCGGTAAAGCCCCTCAGGGCTCAGAATGGAGGGGGTGGTTGGCGACCGGTAACGTCACAAGGTGGATGTCTTCCCCCTACGGAGTTGGGATACTACACAAGAACTGCACATGCACGAAATTTGTACGACCGGCAGCTGTGTAGCGTGAAGCCTTCTCTTTCAATAGTGGCCACTCCAGTTTCTGTAGACGTATTAGTCTAGTCATGGCCTTCCTTTGGATAACAGATAACATCTGTTTTTTTTTGTTTTAGCAAAAAAATTATAAGTGTTTTATTAGAGCAGAGAATTGTCGTGAAATTTCATATGAAACTTAAAAAACCGCTACTAAAACTAACCTTTTATTAAAAAAAGTATACGGCATTGAATGTTTATCACGTCCTCAGGTTTTTGAGTGGTTTAAGCGTTTCCAAGATGGCCGAGAAGACGTTGAAGATGGTGTTCGCCCAGGTCGTCCTTCCACGGCAAAAACGGATGAAAATATTGAAAAAATGTCTAATCCCATCCGGTCTGATTGTCTTGTCTTTATTCAAGGTCCTTGCTCAACTTCGTGAAAAAATAAGAAAAAACGACCCGAATCGTTGAAGAACAAGTCATGGGTTCTTCATCAGGACAACGCACTGGGTCACACTGCATTGTCTGTCAAGACATTTCTTTCTTTCTTTCTTTTCTTGTTTAGTCTCCGGGAATTACCGTTCAGGTATTTCTTCAGAGGATGAATGAGGATAATATGTATGAGTGTAAATGAAGTGTAATCTTGTACAGTCTCAGTTCGACCATTCCTTAGACGTGTGGTTAATTGAAACCCAACCACCAAAGAACACCGGTATCCACGATCTAGTATTCAAATCCGTATAAAAGTAACTGCCTTTACTTGGACTTGAACGCCGGAACTCTCGACTTCTAAATCAGCTGATTTGGGAAGACGCATTCACCACTAGACCAACCCGGTGGGTTGTCAAGACGTTTCTAGCCAAGTATATCATGCCGGTGTTAGATCATCCGCCTTATTCTCCTGACACCATGTGACTTTTATCTTTCCCCAAGCTTAAATCTGAATTAAAAGGAACAAGATTTTAAATCGTTGAAACTGTGAAAGAAAAAGCGACACGCGTCATGAAAGAGCTCACAGAAGAAGACTTCCAGCACTGTTTCGAACAATGGAAAATTTGCATGAAGCGTTGTACGGGTAGAGGAGGGGTTTATATTGAAGGGAATAATAACTTAATATTAATAAATTTAAAATAAAATATTTTACACCATTAGTCTCGTTATTTAATAACCATTATACACAAGTAATTATGTTTTTGAACTTTTACATGAAAAATTAACTCACGAATGACTGATAAAACAAAAAAAATTGATTTTAATGATATTTGATTTTAAAGCACTGATTATTTAAGTATGTAATGATTAAATTTAAAATTTAGATTTATATAAATTTAATCTATTGCCTCCTCTCTTTGATTATCACTAAATACACTTGACGTGGAAAATAGCAAAACAAATAACTACCTGTAAAGAAACTCTTGTAAGTTTCTCCTAAGTAAGCTAAAATAACCACAAAACCAATGTAGCCTACCTTTTTACTGTTATGAAACTTAAGATAAGATAATTATTTACGAGTACGACATAATATTGTCCTTGTTTCCTATTTTAATCCTTTGCTACTTCTGTAAATTGTATAACGTAATATATGCATTCCGACTAATTAGTCTTACGTATAAAATGACAGTTTACTTTTGTAGAAATTTTACCTTATTTACTTAACTGCTACGTAATAAGCTATTTTTTTTTTTTTGTAACTTAACTGCACGCGACCGTGTAATTTGAACAGAAAAAATTTGTATTTTAAATTATATATTTTACTGTTTACTTAAATATAAGTTATAAATTATATAATACATTCATATTTATATTCACATATTTTATCACAGAATTATTTTTACGTTTCCTTAATAAGTTGATTTTTTTTTACGGAAGTATTTTTTCTCTAACTAGTTTCTTAGAATTCATTATATTAAAATAGTAATCATAAGTTATATTATTTTAACAATTTATATATAAATACCGAAGTTAAGTAACAATTTAGTACAATTAGAAAATTTATGGTGTCCATCAGTTGCTGCCGGTATCTTATAATAATATGGAATCAGGAAATGTTTTCTCGACGTGAAACCCCCCCTAATTATAAATCTAGAAAAACCAGACGTGAAAGAAAAGCCGTGGTTTTAGATAAAGGACAGATCATCGTCGATTAGTTGTAAAGGTTTGCTAATAAAATATGTCGCCCAATGTCCAAAAGATGTCTTGAAGCTTTTTCTGGATTTTTGTCGCTCGTTACGTTTCATAATATTTCTGCAATTAGATCCTTTCTCTTTATCCACGTTTTTTCATTACTCTTGATTTTTTCCAGATGTTTTGGGACGTTGTTCAGGCTGCCAATAGTTATTTTCACCTTAAGGATATTTGTAGATGAATATGGTATATGTGTCGAACACAACAAGCTTCCTTGGTATTACTAATAAAATATTAAATTACTCTGAACTTAAACCAGGATTCTACTCTCTTCTTTGATACTTGACTAGAAGCCAATGGTTTGTATTATGTTGTTTCAGCCTATTAAGAACGGTTAAAAGAGATGTTCCGGTTTTGTTATTTTTAAAATATTATTGAAGTTACTTTCAAAATAGAATTTTATCTCACAATTGTATCGCAAAATAGAATTTTTTTTCCTATTTTACCCTCCGGGAATCACCGTCAGGTATTCCTTCAGAGGATGAATGAGGATTGTAATCTTGTACAGTCTCAGAAATCTAAGAAGAACAGTCATGAACTGACGTTAAAATACGTCCTGAGATCAGGGGAAGAGCTGGACCGGTGAGCGAAGGGGTAATAGACAGCCCTCTGCGGAGCCATCGTTTGTCTGCGCCTGTGCGGATAGGCGATAGTGATGAAGCACGGGGACTCTTGATCCTCCGAGCTCAAAGACACCCCCGGGATAGTGCTTAATTACTGATCCGACATCGGGTGGAGAGAAACAGTGAAGTAGGAGTTTTAGCCGGTAGGGTTTGGGCACACATAGGCTCTTAATAACATCTCGCCGAACGAGTCCGACACTTCCCACTACGGGGGTTACATAGCTGGTATTTCACCGCAACATCGATGACAAAAAAAAAGAGATAGACCATTTCTGAGATGTGTGGTTAATTGAAATCCACCTCCAAAGAACACTGGTATCCACGATCTAGTATTCAAATCCGTATAAAAATAACTGCCTTTACTAGGATTTGAACGTTTGAACTCTCGACTTCGCAATAAAAAAAAAAAAATTCAAGTCTAAGTTAACTGAACTAAAAACAGCAGTTTAATTTCTATAAATTCATAACATTTTTCTATTAAGTTTTATTTTTAATATTAAAAACTGATTTTTTTCTACTGTTTTTCGTAGACTTTATTACACCAATTTTCTAAAAATTTTGATAGTAAAATTTACGCATTTATAGCCATTTAACAAAATTTTTATACTTAAACCTCAAACATCTGATGTGGTCACTACATGACTTCCTTGTACACCTATTAAATTACATATACACTTTTTTTTAAATGAAAAGTGCATACAATTTTATTCCATTAATAACTTCTTTTATTATTTCTTTTTTTTATTGTTATTATTGAATTACTATTTATTGTATTTTTTTTTACAATCAGAGGTTAATAATTATTAATAAATAAATATATTTAAATTAAAAAAAAGTTTAAAAATTAAAAAAAGTAGATAAAGCCTGATTCTAACCGCTGTCCCTTGTAAGATCCAAATATTTCATTAATTAAAATTTTATTTGGCTATAACTCTGGAACCAATGAAAATAAATACCACTTCTGATATATCGTAGAAAAGTACTCAACGAGGGCTTATTACTGCAGTTAAAAAAAAAGTAAAAAATCGAATTTTTTTTTAATTTTGGGCCCTTTTGGACACTTTTGGTTCAGTCGATTGCTATCAAAAGGGGAGGTATACAACTACATCTAGTTGTATACATCTTACAACAGTCCTAAATCCAAAATTTCAACATTCTACAGCTAATCATTTTTGAGTTATGCGAGATACATATGTACGTACAGACGTCACGCCGAAACTAGTCAAAATGGATTCAGGGATAGTCAAAATAGATATTTCCGTTGAAATCTGAAAACTTTCATGATCACAATACTTTCTTTACTTCGTACAAGGAAGTAAAAACGTGTTTCTCTTCGACATAAAATTTTTCTGTTTTACGACGGATATCATGAAAACTACGCGAAATAATGTACTGGGAGCTGTTTTATTAGAATAAAACACATGAAACTGTCAAGTTTATCACTTATAGTACGCTTGAAAAATGTCAGTTTGACCTCATTTCACCGAGGAAACCGAAATCTGGGCGAAATGTTTCGCTAGCCGTAACTCGATAGCAAAGCGAGTTTCTCTTTCCTCCTGAATCATCGCATATATATATATATATATATGCGAGCGTTGGCCTGATTTTCGATCCCATCGGACAAGGAAGCATTACGGTATCCGTTTTTCTTGGTGAAGGAAATTTTTGTTATCTTTGTTGAATAATATTGTTGTAACACTGAATCGGGCAAACTTATTGAATATTACTTCAGTAAATGAAATTTTAAATCCCAAAAAAAAATTCCCTTCGGTATGCCGGAAGGCGGAGGTAGATTTCTCCGGGGCTAAGTAGGGGATAAAAAATATTTCCACCTTAAAGTTAAGAAAAAAGTCAAATTTTCTCAATACACAATGATTGTATGTAAAAAAAGTTTCACATGTTTAGCATACGACAATCCCCATCTTCTTACAATTCCAGCAACATTTTGCCGTAAGGGTTGGTCATATCACATGACCAATGTTGATTGTTTCACACAACATTTTAGGTAATATTTAGATAACTAACGACCACTTTAAACCGATTCAATATTATTCCTGTTAAGGAAGGTTTGATTTTTTGTCTTCGAAACCTCATTTTTTCCACCCACTGGGCCAATGGTTGGTGATATCAAATAACTTTACTTAAATAAGTTTTAGGCCCTTATCCAAAGAATAGTAGAAACTTTAAACGAATTAGATAGTTTACTTAATAAGAATGTTACAGCGATATTTTATTTTTTTCGAAAAAGCCCTCCCGTTTCCACTCCTACGGTCCGATTTTGCCCATTAAAAAGCTCGGCCGAGATTTTAGGTCGTTATATTTTATGTATCAATTTGAAAGTGATTGGCAGAAAGTTCGGCAGTTATCGTGTCCACAAGAAAGTGAAATATATATATATATATAAACTTTTGAACTGATGGTGGTTTTGCGGTCAGGGGAATGTGAACTGCGAAGATATGTCGAAATTTTCCGGACGTCTAATCATGGTACTAATTACAATAGGTAGCTTTCTTATGAAATCTACCAAAAAATGGAGGTGAATGATTGACCTGTAATTAAAATATCAATTTTTAAACTTTAATTTTCAAGACTGAAAAACCAACCATAGGGATCAAACCGAGGTAGTTTTGAGCAAAGGAGAAAACGGATAGAATCCAAATTTTTATTTATTTATTTTTATTTTTTGCAATTATATAGTGTAATTTTGAAGATAAAAACGTCATTTGATCAAGGCAATCAAACTGAACCTAAATTTTTTTATTGTAATTTTGATCTTTTTCGTAGATGGGTCAAATCTACTTCCTGCGCGATCTGCCAAACCGATAAAAATACTATTATCATCATTAGGTATTGTTTTAGAGGATGAGATGAAATAGAAATTTTTGTAGCGTGTGAAAATGCCATGCCTAGCGGAATTCGAACCCGGGACCTCCTATATTATTACTAATAATAATAAACGCTTATTTAATAATCTTCACAATCCTTATTTTCGTTTATATTATTTAAAAAATTATTAACTTATAACACTATTTAAATATTTTTGTATTCATAAAAAGAATAGTAATAATATGAAAATTGTTTTTTTTTTTTTAAATGGAATTGATTTTGCTAACAACTTAATTTCATTGTATTGCTTTATTTACAAAATTTTATTAAACATAAGAGACAACATCGGTAAAGTTTTGGAGTAGTTTGCCGGCTTTTTTTATAGCTGTAAATATCTTCATTATACCCTTTTTTTATATTTTCGCAGTAAAAAGAAAATGGAAAACGACACACGTGTTTTTTTTTTTGTACAATTTACCTAAAAATAATATTCATGATTCTAATGTTGTAATTACTTTTTCTACGATTTATTTTTTGACAACATAGTAGACGACACGGTAACGTCAATCGTAAAGTTATATGACAATATAGGAAGGATAGATAAATCATTCATGTAGTCACGAATTTCAGCAAACTGGTGCATAATCAAAGGTTGTTTATTATTGAATGAATTTCAAATACAAAACTTATAGAATAGATTAAGACATTTAAAATTATTTCTACCGATTAGAATCAAGCATTAAAGAAAGCTTATTTATTACAAATCAAGAAAATTACATCGTAATATTTATAATAGTTTCTCTTATGTGTTTAAAAGCTGTATAATTGAACACATTTTTTATTCTTTAATTTTATAATATCCCACTCTTTAGTATTTAAAAAAAAAATCCTCTAATATTTATTTTTTTATCAACATAAATTACAATTAAATATGGTAATTAATGCACACTATATTTTTAAATATTACGATTAATTTGAGTTTTTTATTTTGTTTACATGGTAAAATGAAGACAAAAAAAGATAGTTTCGTTCTAATTGTAAAATTATATAACTACGTAACAGCTGCTACGTAGTGGTTATGCTCCTGTGCCCGCCACTTGTCAACTGTTGTGCGAGACTATTAGCAGGAAAGCATGACTCATTCTTTATCGTTCTATCTCTCTTCTTTCTCTATAACTAGAATATACAATATTATCGGTCGATCTTTCCATCTCTTTTATTTTTTCTCTCTTTCATGGTTATTGCTCAACTAGTTAAACTCGTTGCCGACCTTACTGGAAGCACGCTCGCTCGCCTGCTGATGCATACTACCTTCTCATCTTCTTAACTATTTTCTATAATATTTGTAATCGTTCTCAGAAATACAAATAAATTTTATTTGTAATTAATAATAATTATTATGTTTTTATTATGAGAATGTTATTACTTTTTATTATTAATAATAAGTGTAATAATAATAACTTCTAAATAACTACAATTTCAGCTTCGACCGATCGCTATCTAATCCTTATAAGAAACGAATTAAGTTAGGAGCCGTAAATGACTTCAAGTTAATTTAATTTGAAAATAGTTGATAACAGTGTGCAGGTTATAAATATATATATACAGACCACTAGTGCGTTTTTTTAACTTAAAATATTTAAAGCAGGTGTTTTTTTTAAATTCCTATTAAATTAGATGTTCAATAAAAAGAGACCAGTAAACAGAACAATATATTTTATTTCTATACTTCTATAGTAACGCGGCAATCGAGTACGTATTTATAAAAGAAAGTATTTAAAACTAGAAACCTATTTATATGATATAAATTCATTTAGTGCAAAAACTAATTTAGTCCGTTTACCATTTTAAAAACGGTTGATTATAACCTACTCGTTTATCTGGCAAATATATACAGATATTTATAATAGAAAATCAATAAATTAGCTTAACAATACGGGAAGAGATTTCGTTTATGTTTTTACTTCAGGTCACTTTCATTTTGATAAAAGTTTCACATAAAAAAAAAACAGCATCATGTGTAATTCTTGGCCGTCATTATATTATTAGTTTTGCTTTCGTCTACTTCCCAGTTATATGTTATAAGCTACATTCTTATATTGCCAAGTTTAACACTCTTACTTAAATATTCGTTTTATCAATTATTTAAGATTATTTTTTACAAGGAAAATAGTGATAACTTTTTTTTTTTATTAATAAAACATCATTCCTAAACTCTTTAAAATTTAAATGCTTCTAAATTTAAAATTTAGTTTAAAAAATATTACTAATTTTTTATTTATTATATAATGTGAATGTAATTCATAATTAATGTTTGTATATGTGTATTAAAAAAAAAGAATTAATAATACGTTTAAGCAATAATAAAAAATTCCCTTGCTGTAGTTTAACGGCTATAGTTCGTTCTACCACCGATATGCCACGCTTTTTAATTTCTCATCGGTGGAAACTATCCGCCGACTACCATTCCTCTTTTTACCGGTCAAAAGGAGAGATGCCACAGTTTTATATCTGTCAATGTCTTCGTTACTCAAGGTGATGAACTGCAACGGTTGTCTCGATCGAGTTATTTTAAACTAATAAATGTATCGGATTGGAATTATTAGTTTAGAATTGAGGGACGCTTTCTAACAGACGGAGTAACCGGCGTTCGTTGACATTGCAGAACTCTTTTCGTTTTGTCGCGTAAGGTTTCGTTTGCATTATGTATTTTACTTTATTCTTGTTTTCACGAAGAGTTCAGGATTACTCGATAGAACTGGCGTTTATAGAAAGACTACAGTTAAATAATAGACATTGTCCCGGGAGATGTCCAACCTTAAGGGGCTAATTAAGGACATCAAAATAAACAAAAACGTTCATGCGAACAAGTGCCTTATCTTGCTTCATTTTCCCCTCTTGTCGCCTCAATCTTAAGAACGAATTGAGGTATTTTAATGAAATTTAGTGTGTATGAACGTGCGCGCGCGCGTGTGTATCCAACTGCATCTTCTACAAAATAAATAAGTTGGAAACTTTTACCTTTGATAATTCCAAAACGGCAGCCATTTAAATTATTTTTAATTATTAATATTTCCATAAATACTACTTTTATAGAATTTTATTTCTATTAGATAAAATACTTACCCTTTTATTGTAAAGAAATTACACCTCATTTGTTGAAATCGGTGTACAAATAACGTGAAACTATAAAAGTGAATCTCAATAATTGCGCTTTCTAAGAATTTAGTGGCTGTTTTCACGCTTAATGTTTGAGATCCACTTTTATAATCTCAGGTTATTTACCGACCAATTTGAATAAATGAGGTGTAATTTCTTCACAATAAAAGGGTTAATATTTTATCTAATAAAATATAATTCGAAAAAAGTAATATTTACGGAACTATTAGTGATTAAAAAATGTAACTATACGCAAATTTGGAATTTTCAAACTTATTTATTTTTTAGAAGATGCGATGTGTAAACCAAATTTCATTAAAATATTTCAGTCCGCCTTTTTAGTATATAAATTATTATTGAAAAAATGCAAAGAAAAATAGACGAGAAAATGAAGCGAGATAGGGAATTTGTACACGTGAACGTTTTTTTTTATTTTGATATCCTGTACCGGACACTTAAATTTGGCCCATATTTCCCGGGGCAGTTTTTATACAAATATTTTTATCTTTACACGATTATAGTTAAACAAAATATATTTGTGATATTAAAAATATCGGAAATGAAAATATGATGGTAAAACAAATATAAAAACTAGTGTTGTTAGAACAAATTAGGAGGGGAAAAGTCTACCGTTTTCCCGTACTTTTAGGAAATGAGTTTTTTAGAAGAAGATAATTAGATCAGTTCACGGATTTCCTGAATAGTAAATACCGGTGAACTAAATCAATATTGTAAAACTATTGGCAGTATGTGTGTGTGTGTGTGTGTGTGTGTGTGTGTGTGTGTGTGTGTGTGTGTGTGTGTGTGTGTGTGTGTGTGTGTGTGTGTGTGTGTGTGTGTGTGTGTGTGTGTGTGTGTGTGTGTGTGTGTGTGTGTGTACAATAAAAAGAAATATTTTATTTAAAAATATTACTTTTATTAATTTTTTGGGTTAACCAGTCAACTACACAAACTTATAAATTAAATACACAATACACGGAGGGTGTATTTAACTTACACATTTTTCCCCTTCTTTTTTCCCCGCTTCCCGAAGCCGGATCCACAACTTAACATAAACTCGTCTCCGAGGGGTGCCATAGCCTCTAACTACCTCATCGGGAACGAAGTTCCCGCCAGAAAGCCGGGACCCGGTCATTATTCCTTGCCTAATGGAGAACCCCTGAAAGGATCTCCCACCGGGACTAGGTCTTACTTTCGCTCCAAAGGTACTGCAAAAGAGTCCCCATCCGATCATCGTAAGCGGAAGACCAAGCCTCCCACCCCCTCCCGGATGGGGCTGTCCCTCAGAGATACCGTGATATTCCACATGTAAAACAGTGGCCGCTTTTGTCTGCGCCAGAACAGAACTTGGCCCTGTGGCCTGGATTCCAACATCTGCAGCAAAGGTCGTCGGATGTACTCGACAGGCCACCCACTCGATCCGAACTCGCGATCACATAGTTTGTTGCCAGGACTGGCGGCACTGTCAGTGTAACCACCTGAATAGTGGTATTATTTTATTGGTATATAATTTTTTAATCATAAATCATTTTCTTAAATGTGTAAGGTACGAGTAATTATTATTTAACTCCATATTATTTAAGTAGGTCTTTTAAAATGACTAATTGTCGTCAACCAGTAAATATTCCTCTTCTTCCTTGTGTTATGATCACGGAGACCCCCTTCAATTTTTTTAGGGGATTAGTAATTCCATCGTTTGTAGATGATGTAGGTAACAAAAATCTTATTTAATTTTTATTATCAAAATATGATATTCATGTGAGGTACTGAACTTTTTTTTAAATCAGATCCGTTTGTCTTCTGTTCTTTAGCTTAATAAAATAGATTATAGAAATACATGAAGCACATGTGTATTCATTATGGGACGCAGTTTAATCTGAGAAGAGGCTTGAAAACTATTTGTAAATTTGCTAATTATAACTGTTAGTTTATACAACAAACAGTAATACTAAAAAAAGGTGTAATAAGGAAATAAAAGTTATTGATCTTTTGGTTTGACGTGTTCAATTTTATTCACTTTTTAAAATTCTGTTTAATCATATGGAATAGGGTGGTCGGTAGAGGACAGGTAGGGAGGCAAAGTAGAGGAGTAGTTTTTTTAAAAACAATTCAAAAACTAATTATTTTATTAAAAGACGCATTAGTTGTATTTTAAAGCTTATCTTTATTACTTGCAGTTGAGTATATTTTTACAATCTAAATTAACCTAGTTATGACGTTTAACTTATTTAAATTTTTAAAATCAGCTATGAAAGTGTCTTTTTGTATTCGTTTTTGAAAACTTGAAAAAAATAAGGATTTATAAACTTTTTTTTAAATTCGTTTGGAAAAAGCTTTTATTTTCTGTAATTTTATTTATCTGTTTTCACCATACTTTCAAAATGTACTGAATGATGAATATAATTTGTGAAATAATAACAACAGTTATTAAAAAATTAAAAAACATGACTGCCAAAAAATAAAAAATAAATTGAACTAAAAAAACGACAATAAATCAAACCAAAAAAAATAAATCAACAAATGGAAATAAAAGATTGGACATTGTTATGCAGTATTTAATTAAATAAAATAATTGGTGACCGATCAACTTTCAGACAGTTTTAATTAGTTTAAATATCTTTTTCATGTTGTAAAAATAACAATCATTTAATGTTGTCTAATGATTAAGTTCTCACCAAGTCTTACGTCAGCAAGTAAATTTTGTTCTTCAATAAAAATATTTAAATTCAGTCGAGGGGAGTCTGAATAATAATTGTTCTATATTAAAGAGAAATTGAAATAATATTACATGAGGAGCTAGCCGTACTCAAGCTCATCTTTTTCTCTTTAGCCTCTGGAACTACCGTAAAGTATTACTTCAAAGGATAAATGAGATGATATTTATGAATGTAAATGAAGTGTTGCCTTGTACAGTCTCAGGTCGACCGTTCCTGAGATGTGTGGTTGAAACCAAAACAACCAGCTCTGTATGAAGCTGCCGTACACCCGTGCTTTCACGGGTGGGCGGTGGTGATGAAGTGCGAGGGCTCTCCAGCTCCTGAGCTAAAAGACTGAGTCCCGGTGGGGCAGTCCCTTTGGGGCTGTCCCCATTAGAGGCAAAGCATAAAAGGACCGAGTCCCGATTGCTGACTGATGGTGACCGGGAATGGCATAGCCGGGCCTGGCATTCCCCTCATCTGGCGGCTAGAGGCAAAGGCTTTCCTGGAACCATGTTCATGCTTAATTGGGGGGTCTGGTTCCGGGAGGCAGGGTTAAAAAAAACCACCGAAGAACACCGGTATCCACAATCAAGCTGGATACACTAGTATCCGTACTCAAGCTGGTCTCGGCGTAGCGTAGGCCACTCGATTTTTTTTGAGTATATCAGTTAATTTTTGTCCCGGTTTGGTTCCGTTGTGATTTTGTATTATACTAGGAAATATCCCATTTGAATTTTAAAAATCCGAAGATCGGTTGCGAAGATATAACAATATTTCTGAATAACCATGATCTGTTATATCAAGAGTGTACCCGATGCATGTAAAAGTTAGCCTTCTAACGAATACTTCGTTTGAATACTGAAAATCGGACGATTGTTTGGATATATAAGAGAACCCCATTGCACCTCCCGAAACAGGCTCACAGGGGCACCTCGTTTGTTGATACTGATTATTGGTCTAGCCTCATACGAGTTGCTGGCATCACCTCATCACTATAGTATGTCACCATGGGAAACCATTTATTATTAAACAGAAAGTTTTTTAATTTATTTAATATTATTTTATTTAATTTAACGTAGATTTAATACTATTATTTTAGTAATTTTATTCATTCGATTGATGTGAATCATTTAGTTCAAATCTTGCTAACACAGTGATAGAGGCTCAAAGTTCACATTTCATTAAAGTTTGTGCTTCAACCGGCAAATCTCCATTACGAATAACTACAATTTTTTTTAATTTTTTATTATATTCTAAATCCAGATAATTTTATTGATATAAAAGTCATTTTGTAGAGTTCAAAGTTTTTTACTAAACATTTTTTTTCTCAATTGTACTTTTAATGCTAGATAATTTTTAAGTTAAAAACATAATTTGATCAAAGGGGTGAAATTGAATTCAAATTTTTTTACTGAAAATTTTGGTCATTTTCGCATTGTACTCTAAATATTTCATAATTATATTATTAATGTTTAAAAACCGTTTGGGGTATTTGAAATTAAAATTCATCAAGAACAAAGGCGGGAAAGTTATGGAACCCTTTGCCAGTTTTTTAGGGTTATTCACAGATATAGTTTCGAATTTGGTTAAAAATTACTCAAAAAGGATTACTTTTTTATTATTCTTTCCGTACATTAACAGAAAACTAGTTGCGGAAATCAAAGTTCCCTTTAATTTTTACTATTACTATAATGCGAGCTATTATCCCTCTAACTCATCGGCAAAGATATAGTATAAATATAATGTTCTACTATTTAAACATTTTTTTTTTTTTTTTTTTTACTTCTTTGTATGAAATGAAGTAAAGGAAGTATTGTGATTTGTGATGGCGAAAAATTTCGGTTTCCAGATTTCAACGGAAATATCCATTTTGACCATCCCTGAATCCATTTTAACTAGTTTCGGCGTGACGTCTGTACATACGTATGTATCTCGCATAACTCAAAAATGATTAGTCGTAGAATGTTGAAATTCTGGATTTAGGACTGTTTACAACAGTTGTGCATGTCCTCTTTTGACTGCAATCGACTGTCCAAAAAAAGCTCAAAATCCATGGATTTTGGAGTTTTTCTTAAGTGTAGTAACTGAGAGCTTTTCAACGATCTATCATAAGTGGTACTTATTTTCAGTGGTTCCAGAGTTGTAGCCAAATAAAATTTCAATTAATGAAATATTTTGATCTGAGGGGAAGGCACATCGGTGCCTTCCCACATCGGTTTGATTCAGACTTCATCTTCTTTTTTTAACTTTATTTTTTAATTTAAATATATTGATTTATTAATAATTATTAACCCCTCATTGTAAAAAAAAATACAATAAATAATAATTCAATAAAAAAAGAAAAATATCACAAGTTATTAATGAAATAAAATATATGTACTTTTCATTTTAAAAAAATGTTTAAATGTAATTTAATAGGCGTACAAGGTAGTCATGTATTGTCCACATCAGATTTTTTTTAAACACATATACAATGTGTAAGTATATACTTATTACATTAAGGATATTATTATGTCATTTAAGCTATCTTTATGTGCACCACATTACTTACCTTGAGATAATATGACATTTATTTCATAAAAGTTTAGAAAGTCAAAGTTAAACTTAATAACTCAAAATTCTCTTGTTAACTCAAGAAAGTTGTTATCATTGAAATAATATCTTTACTTGTAGTTATTTTAGATAATTTACAAAAAAAAGTCCTAATTATTTTTTAATTATGCAACAATTTGTAACATTTACTTGATTTCATATATATATAATTTTTTTTTTTTTTTCATGGAATGGAACACTGTTTTCTGTAATATTCGTTTTGGTACGTTAGCTTGTTTACCTTCTTTCTATTTATCGAAGTTACTTATATACGTATTTGTATATGTACACGGGCGCGTGTGTGAGTGTATGTAATATTTATTATTATGAAATTATTAGTTAGCATGTATAAATGTTAATTTCATTTTACTTGCGCTTACATAAAAACGTTAATCGTTATTGTGTTTAGCAGTTTCAGCCCAAAATAAATGCTTAATTTTATAGATATTCCAGTGGCATACATAAGGCCATACAAGAAATGAAAGGCATATAAAGCCTATAATTTTTTTTGTATGTTTCTTGTAATTTTACTTAAAAGTTCTCATTGTGTTCAAATTCATCTATAATTTTTAATATTTCTTATAGATTTAGAAACAGTAAAACGGTTTCAACCTCAAATCGAGGTAAAGTGTAATATAATACATCGTTTCCTACGGAAAGAAATACATCAATTTTTATTACTTCACATCGGCTTTATCAAACTTTTATAGGTGTAACGCATGTAAATCATCTGAGATACAAGCGATTCTAGTCTACGCTGCTGTTTCTGAAAGTAATCATGTTCATTATACAACCAATCCCTGCGGAAAATAAAGTGAATGTTTAGCCTATCGGCTCAGAAAAGAAATCAGCGGGAATCCACTTCAGTCCTTACTTTTTTGTATGCTTTTCGATGGATTCATTTTATTCTTGATAATGGCCGCGCTGTTTTTGGGAGTGGCTGTTGCCCCACGTTGTGGCGTTTGAAAGTGTTAGTAATGGCACGTAATATAGATATTATGAAAAATTTTTAAATATGTAACGACTGTTGATAATTTAATCCCAAAAGCGTACCAGAGCAGAGAGAGATAGGGTATGTTTTCATTAGAAGTTTATGAAATTTATGAGTTTTTTCTTGATTTTTGAGTAAATCAAGAAGAATTTGAGTAGGTAGAATTGTAGAACCAGTTTTCGTTTTTGCGGTCAAGACTTGTTTTGTTAGTATGGGAATAGTATTTTTCTATGAGTATTATCTCTGTTGGAATAGTATTTTTGTTGTCGGTATGAGAATAGTATTACTCAATCAAATAATGATCTGACTGCATAGTCTAACTGTAGTTGAGATGCGGCAGTAGTTTTTGTGCGAAACCTTCGGTGTTAGAGGAAGTCGCGCGATACCCGCGACTTCTTCTAACACCGCGAGTATCGCGGGTATCCCGAATCGGTTAATTTGATACTTAAGGGATCGTAAGTTATAGTAGCCGGTGGAGGTTGGAAGAAGCCACACGATGGCGAAAGTAAGCCGTGTAAATACACCGATGAAAATGTCTCCCGAGATATTGCATCGATGGCATCCTGACAGAGGTCAGACTGATAACTGTGATGTGTTATCAGGTTTAGAGGTCTAAAACACGACCTCCAGTAAAGCCTCTCAGGCTTAAGAACGGAGGGGATGGTGTGGCGACCGGGATCGTCACAAGGCGAGTGTCTTCCGCTACGGAAGTCTGGATATTTACAATTTATCGACATAAATTGAGATTTTATTACCTCTTCAAAACAGTAAACGGAAGATGTATAACAATTTCTTTCTATTTTGGATTTTCAGGAAGAATGAGAATAAAAACATATTTTATTCTTAATTTTTAGAAAATATTGCATTTCAAGGAAAGTTAAAATAACCGTAAATAACTTATTAAATAGAGGTCATTATAATTTTTATTTACCGTAACGTTGACATAGATTTAAATATGATCAGTTTCAGTCGATTATTTTTATTTAACGGTAAAATAGTCGAGGACATATAAAAGCCTGATTAATAATTATGAACTTTCAGGTCATATACGGTTGATATGAATCCTACAAAACGATATATATTGATTTAGAATTTTTTGAGATGAAATATATCTATAAATCTTTTCAGTTATCCCAAGAAACATGGGTAAAAATTTGGTTGCTATTGATCGAGTTATTTTTTTGTTTATCCCGAACAAACAAAAACCCTCTTCTGTTTTATATAATCGTATAATCTTAGTAATCATTTTAAAATTTATTTATTTATGCATACAATTATTAGGAATAAAAATTAACGAAAATATACATAAATAATACAAAACATAACTACATTTAAATAAATATAATTATAGATCAGAATACTTATTTATTTAATACAGGAGTATTTTTATATTTCATTAAAAAATAATAATAAATAAAAATTCCAGACGCGCGTTGTATGTAAACAAGTTTCTTGGATCGTGTCATTCATACAAGATCAAACTGGGCCATTGCTCTTGTAAGTAAACATAAAAAAAAAAATAATAATAATATTAATAAAAGTGTAGGTTATCATGTTATGTTACGTAACTATTACAAGACAAGAAATAAATGCACTAAGCGTGGAATAAAAGTAACCATTTGTGGAGCTGTCTCATATTTAACTTATATGTATGTTAGTAAGTGTGTTCGATTGAAGATGTAGACTTCGTCATCTAGTTGTCTGGGAAAAAAAAAGAAAAAAACTAGACCGTATAGCATACAGTTGAATGACTTGTTTCTTAGTTAATAAAGTATTTATATATGTGTGAGTGTAAAGGCATACTCCATACATTACCATTACGTTGGTATACGTTATTATTATTCTAGTATGAAGTTGGTAAATATCGTATGTGAATTGAAAAGGTATACATGTATAATATATAATATTTTATCGTATTATCCAAGAGAATATTCAATTAATAGAATAATTAAAGAAAGCGATTAATTTTTAACGCATAATTTAATTTAGAATACAGCTGTTTCTTTTTGTTATTAATATGTTTATTTATTTACTACAATATATAAACGTGACTTTCAATTTTAAAATCTAAATTTAACATAGGAAATGAATTTTTAGAATAATTTTACTTGTATAATAAATTAATTCGTATACTAATTGAATTTAATTTACTCAAAATTAAGTCATCAATCTTTTTTTTTTATTAATATTCAGATAATAAAAATGATTTAAATAAATTCTTCGATATCCACTTACATTTTTATGCAACATTTCATTTTAATTTATACTAGCCGGTTTACTCAGTACTTCTCAGATTTTAAGTTCAAATCAATTATCCGGAAGGAAACACTCTCGATCAAAAGTGTAAGAAATGTTTTTTTATAAAGTTTTTACTCAATATCATTGATTCTTTTTCCTTCCCATCTAGATAGCGCTATAACAATTCTAGAAGATAAAGTTTTGTAATCAGTCCAATTTGGGCATATGCGGTTTTCACCGTTCTTGACTTTTGACACCTAAGAAACCCAAAAAACCGGATGGAAATTTTTCGGAAGTTAATGTTCGTATATACGTGTGTGTGTTCCATGTTGTTTTCTATATCACCTTATATATCCAGAACTACTGGACCGATTTTGACCAAACGTGGTCAGATTACTTCTATATATAGTGCACCGATGCCATTAAATTTTCAATTTAAAAGGTCAAGGGAGTAAGGCTGTAGAGCAAGGTTACCCTTAGTATCTCGAGATTTCGCCTAATTAAGATCATATTTTTCTTAGTCACATCTGTTAATTAAAAAAATAACAATATTTGCAAAAAAACTTTTGCAAAATCGCACTCCCACCCCAAAAAATACTGTTGTAGTCATCTGCTGTATTGTGACGTCACAGGTGAACGTTAGAATTAAATAAATTAATAATATTTAAAGAATAAAAATGTAAATCGGTCAGACCAGTTGTCGAACTCGGTCGAATCCGTACCTGGTGCGTTAAGCCTCGTGGTTACACCGATCTGCCGACCGTACAAGCGAAATTTGTTCTATGTATTTTATGAAATTACATTAGTTTAGTTAGCGCCGACCGTCGCCGCTAGTACCGCCACATCCGCGCAAATTAAATACGGTATGCACGTGCGCTTTAGTTAGAATCATTGAAGTAAACAAACGAAAGAATATTATATTTAAATAAAATGATAAATATTTTTAAGTTGGTGTATGTAAGCCGTGCATCAGAAACAACTCACAGTTGTCAGATTTTTTTTCATTTTTGTATCATAGAATACATAAATTATATTAAAATACAACTATAACAATTAAAACAGTAATTTAACTGCATACATTTTTATAGACACAGAATGTACACTCGACTCTCTGTACTATAGCATGGCAACACTTTAACTCTTCAACCGTTAAAAATAGAAAAATGAAATGCTCCCACGAAACTACTTATCTTTTTTGGAATGAGACGATTACACAACGGTAACTAAAATATTGTGAAAGAAAATAGTACGGTTGTAATATCATTTTAATTGGCATTAAAAAAAAAACAAACATTTTGTCGTAAAAAACATCAGGATGCAACAACCCTGACCACAGTAGCGTTCATTTAATATTTTTCAAAGGAAGTTTCAAAAGTGCCTTATTGTACATTCCATGCAGTGGTATCATACTACAAAATATATCTTAAAATAGGATCATTTGTTGATTTATTATATTTTTTTTTTAGTTTTTTAAAACGGTTCTTTGAAACGGTTATGAAATACATTAAATAAAGCCACCCGTTTTGGTTATAGTTTATATCTTTTCACTAGTCTTTAAACTACTGTAATCATTTTACCACTTTAGAGTATTACTAGCCTAGTCTGGGTAGAAGCTTCGTCCTTGGAACCCTAAACATTCGTTATTTTCATGGTATGTTAGAATATTAAATATTTTACATATATTAAAGAAAAAAACATTAAATCATTTTATTTCATTCTGTTGCCATGAATACTTATAAATATAATAATGAAGTAAAAGGATACTTTATTCTTTAATGAATATCTTTAATTCTCAAATTCACTTCCGACGAGGTTAGGGTCTCGATCTATAACTTAAAACCTTCCGTGGAAAGCATCTTTAAAAAAAAGCATCCTGAAAATTTGAAAGCAATCGGTCGGCTGATTCTCGCGTGAAGCTGTTGCAAACGGACAAACTTTCGCATTTGTATATATAAGATTTTTAAGTTGTGATTATTTAACACAGCTCTAACCCCAATGTTTTACATTTTTATCCCAAAAACGCAAATATAATTTTAGATAAATCGTTTGTATCAAGAAGTATAAATCGTTCGAACGAATGAATCGTTCGTGCGCTTCATTCAAAATAAAAATGTGAGCACATACAACAAACAATCCGACGCACCGTGCTTTTAGGTAGATTTCATAAGAAAGCTATCTGTAGTAGCTTTCTTATGCCTTTTCTTATGCCGCGCCTTTTATGCCTGTTTTTAATTGTAAAAATAGAAACAAAATTGTCGGTCTGCATCATTTTTGCGATCCGCTTTGAAAGCTTCAGCCGTACCTTAGCTGTTTATTGACCGATTTGAACAAATGAGGTGCCATTTTCTTTGCAATAAAAGGATTAAAGTGAAATATATATATATATATATATTTCACTTTCTTGTGGACACGATAACTGCCGTAATTTTGCGCCAATCACTTTCAAATTGGTACATCAAATATAACAACCCAAAATCTAGGTCGAGTTTGTTAAAAACTCGTCCCATGGTTCGATTTTGCCTCGATGGGAAAAATCGAACCATGGGGTGGAAATGGGGGGAGCTTTTTTGAAAAAAACAAAATATCGCTATAACTTTCTTATTAAGTAAAATATAGAACTCGTTTAAAGTTTCTACTATTCTTTGGATAAAGGCCTAAAACCTATCTTAGTAAAGTCTTTTGATACCACCAACCATTGTCCCAGGGGATGGAAAAAATGGGATTTTGTAGACAAAAAAAATCATACCTCCCTTTATCGAATCGGTTTAAAGTCCTCTAAAAATTACCTAAAACGTTTTTTGTCTGAAACAATTTTTGATATGAACAACCCTTACGGCAAGGAATGACCAAAATGTTGCTGGAATTGTAAGAAGATGGGGCTTGTAGTTTGCTAAACATACTACAAGCCCCATCTGAGAATGACATGCAACCACTGCAAGTTTCACATGCAGTGGTTGCATGTGAAACGTTTTTCACATGCAACCACTGTTGTATTGAGTAAATTTCAGATTTTCTTAACTTTAAGGTGGAAATCTTTTTTATCCCCTACTTAGTTGTATCCTCCTTGGGTGCTCGGGATGTAGTGGTATCATACCAAAAAATTGTTTCGAGATAGAAATATCTGCTGACTTAAATGTCTCTCTGTTTAATGGTTGAAAAGTTATTTAAGGATTGTCATATTTAATGAACTCCACATATTTATTTGAATTATTAAAAAAAACCTCCGCTTACTTCTATTTCTCTTTTGTTATCTCCTCTGAGTATTTTCGCAGAGATCTCTGGTTATTCATAGTCGGTTCTTTTCTATAATAAATTAAGATATGGAGATTTTGAAATTTTGTAGAATTAACTTTATTAACTCTCGTTCGTTGAAATAATTTTATTTCAAGATCAAAAAAGTAAAATAAAACATTAAGTATTTTACTTAATCTGTTGTAGGGGAAAACTTTGCAGATTAAACACACATTTGTATTTTTTACTGAAATATAATAACCAGGAAGGAAGGAAGGAGGCTTATCCTTTCTCCATATACCGATTACAATAATTTATCCGTTACTAAAAACTCTTCCAATTTGTAATTCTGCTTACGGTTATCGGGCGGAGTAATAATATATCACCGTAATGATGATATACTATTTACTATTATAAAACGTAATGATGTACGATATTCAATGTATTTTCTTGCAAAAAAAGAATACTTGGAAACATAAGGTTAAAAAATAATTCGTATTCCTTCCTCATTCTTTTTCTTATTTTATCAAGGCATCTTTCTCGCCTTTTTCGTTTCTTGGAAACGGTTGTTTTATTTTATTTTATTTTAATACAAAAGACATCGGTTGTATATTTATCTTTATACATTTAAAAAAAAAAACGGTTTCAGATTATTGCGACACACTAAAGTTTAAAAAATAGTATAATTGAACATTTTCAACTTTCGGAAGACGGGCCAAATAATGTTCGATAAGTTTTTGGTAGTTGTTTAGGTGTAATTTAAATAGTGCCGACATGATAAAGGTTGGGATTTTAATAAAAATATATTATTTTTTAAATTTTATCGTGTGTTTTATTTCTATGACAATCCATCTGAAAAATTATGTTAAGTATTCATATACATAGAGTGTTCCGGAAAGTATGGACCAAATTTAAGGGACTTTTTTCACCGTGCCTTTTGTGCCTGTTTTTAATTGTAAAAATAGAAACAAAATTGTCGGTCTGCATCATTTTTGCGATCCGCTTTGAAAGCTTCAGCTGTACCTTAGCTGTTTATTGACCGATTTGAACAAATGAGGTGCCATTTTCTTTGCAATAAAAGGGTTAGAATTTTATTTACTAAAACATAATTCGATAAAATTAATTATTATGCAGTTATTAATGATTAAAAAATTGTAATTTTCATCTTTTTGGAATTTTCCAAAGTAATATTTTCAAGCTTTTTTGTAGAACTTTTCGGATAAATGCACCAAATTTCATTGAAATATCTTAATCGATTTTTAAGATATACTTTTTTACTGAAAACATAGTATACACTCAAAACACACAATCGTGCACAAACAGGCATTCTGCAGTATCGTTTAAAATTAACAGGCGCGTCTTACTTTTTGGTATTCGGATGTTATAAATAATTTATAAACTAACTAATTAAGATATGTTCTCCGCACAAAAAAAGTTGTATTAACTTGTTTATAATTATGAGAATAAAAAGCGATGATTTTTTCTTTCTTTTTTAATGAAATAATAAACTATATGAAGTTAGTTACAAAGTCTGTACACGTACAAAAAGTAAATGTATAATGTCGTAATAATAACTTAGCGACAAGCAAGCAGTTAGATAATTTTTTTAAAGATTGCACTATGTTATCGAGAAATTAACCCTTAATTTTCACTTTATTTTACTGAAAAAAGGAAAATAATTAGGTACACCTCTGACGGCTACTGGTACAGTAAATGTAAATTTTAATGAGTACCCTTTAGCGAGTTAATCTTTTAACTAGTTTTGTCTTTACCATAACTAGTTTTGGCTACTTCAGGACTAGATAACATTATTATTTATTAAACTAGTGAGCGTTTTCACGCTATCAGTTTCTCTTCCTTAAACGCCCACTTCTTATATATGTCCCTCTCATGCCTTTCAAAACAATAATAAATATAATTGAACTAAATTTAAAACGCTTGACAATAATCTTTTGACTTTTCGTTTATTTATGTCGATCGCCTTTTGAAAGTGTGTTTTATGTAACTAACATTTTAAAATAAAATGTTTCTATGCCACTTGCGTTATCGCTTTATATTTTCCCCTGCTAGTTTGAAACTTAATAACTCGCTTCATTATAACGTTAAAGAATTAAAGTAGATTTTATTTTATTCGTGTTTTCCCCGTTAAGCTATGCGATTACATTTCATTTTTGAAATTCATCTCTTCGAGTTACGAAATAAGAACAACCTAATTATTAATATTAAATTAAAAACTCTCGCAGACGTGGGATGAATCCTTTTTATCTAAATGCGTATGTTTTTAATGGGTACCATGATTCGACTTTCGGAAAATTTCGACATATCTTTGCGTTTCACATGCCCCAGACTCCAGTCACCGTTGTTCAAAAGTTTATTTATATATATATATATATATTTTTTTTTTTTTTTTTTTCACTTTCTTGTGGACAAGATAACTGCCATAATTTTGCGCCAATCACTTTCAAATTGATACAATATAACGACCAAAAATTTCGATCGAGTTCGTTAATGGGCAAAAATCAGTCCATGCGGGTGGAAATGAGGGGGGGGGGCTTTTTCAAAATAACAAAATATCACTATAACTTTCTTATTAAGTAAAATATCGAATTCGTTTAAAATTTCTACTATTCTTTGGATAAGGGCCTAAAACTTATCTAATTAAAATTTTTTGATATCACCAACCATTGACCCAGGAGGTGGAAAAAATTGAGTTTCGAAAAAAATATCATACCTCCTTTAATAGGCACAGTATCGAATCGGTTTAAAGTGGTCTTTAATCCTTTAAACATTAACTAAAACGTTTGTCTAAAACAATTTTTGATATTACCAAACCTTACGACAAGGGATGACCAAAATGTTGCTGGGATTGTAAGAAGATGGGGCTGTCAAACATGTGAAACGTTTTTTCACATCCAACCATTGTCGTATTGAATAAATTTGAAGTTTTTTCGTAACTTTAAGGTTACGAAAATTTTTATCCCCTAAACACCAGTGAAATCTACCTCCCCTTCCGGTGTGCCGAAAAGGATTTTTTATGTAGAAAGAGCTAATAATATGGAATGCTAGGGTTTTAAACTGTACAGTAGCTTCAAATGTATTCAAGTTAATTCGTATGCAAAATTAAACTTCTCAATCGTTAAATTAAATATACTGGTATTACTAAACAAACATACAGTATGTATCAAAAACAATTTACCCTATTTCAAACAGATATATTTCATAATAAAAAGGTGTTACAAGTACAAGACAAATTACATACTATTCAAACATGTTTAAAATTTCATATACTAAATTATAAATGTTCTATATACCCTCCATCTCCAGCACGGATATCTGAATTCGTTTGCAACGCGTCGCAGGGGTTGACGTAAAACACTTCTGAGTAAAATATCTCCAAACAAAATGGCAGGCATTTAATGTTTTTCACAGCTAGTTTTAAAAGCGATCTATATTATCTCTCAAATACCCGCCAATAGTAAAACATTACATAAATAAGATTTAGCAAATGCTTTTGCCCCAAACCGATCTATTTTTCGGTACGAGTCGCTATTTAAGGTTTAATGAAGCGGCCCCGTATGAGATTAGCTGTAAAAATACAGTATTAAATGACAGCCATTCTCGTTTGAGTTGCAGCCAGAATTTGTTGGTCAAAAGTTTTATTTTTCAATGTCCTCTGAAACGATGCTTTTAAAGACCATCATTTTAAAGGGCATTGAGAACAAATAAAACAAAACCCAAATACTGTAATTCTAGTCCTTTCCATTTAAAACTTTTGAGTTGCCTTCCACGTAGCCTTCGCTGGTGCTTGTGTTGCTATCTCGTACGAAAATATTTGTCGTTTTGAAAGGAACATTTACTTGATCCCATTTTTGTATATTTAACTGTTAAAAAATTATTTCCCATTCTACATGTTCAATTATTTTGTATAGTACGCTATATAATTTTTCTATATTTTTTATTTGACTATTTGTTTAGAATTTATGGTCTCATATTATGTCGATAAAAAATCTCGGTTGCGTGTAAAATTTTCGTGAAAAATAGTTGCGAGTCCAATATTTTTCAATAGAATATTTAATTCTATTCCTTAACAGTAGATTATTTTGCGATTCGTCGACTACTATCTTGGAAGCATGAGTTATCGAGATCGGTGGTTATAGCAAAATCATAAAACAACCTGTACATCAGATATACTGTAATCTGCTTTCTAATGGATAAAAATATTTTACACTCTCCGTCATGTAATTTACGAATAATAGTCACGAAAGATGTCACATTCTTTATAAACAAACTAACCTTGTCTCAGCTTCGCCTGCGCTATACGGTTACTTGCTTTTCCCGTCGCGTTCAATTTTTTTATTTTATGTTTTTTACTCAACTTACCGGAGGCAGATGCAGCCAATCGCATCGTAAATACAGTATTGGTAGCAGAGGCTGTGTCGGTTGTACACCGTTGCACCCCTTAAAAAATCAAAACTAAAAAAAAAACCGAGAATGGTTTTCAGATAATTTACTCGAAAAGTATTTACAAGCCCAACTATACCGACTATCTTGTTTAGAATAATCGGGATCGGGAAAATTGTTCAAAATTTTTTTAATCTTTCTTTACCCCTTTTCAAGGTCAATTTAAAAAACCTAGAAATCGGTTAATTCACATGAAAATTATACTGTCTAAAAATCAGGTTTATATCTTCATTTGTTACTGATAAATTTAAAAAAACGGGTTTCAAAAAAAAATTCAAAAACCCATTTAACCCTTTAAACTCGAAATTTCTAAAAAATTTAGAAATCAGTTTTTAGATATTCACCAAAAAAATCAAGCTGATATCTTCATTTGTTATAGAGAAATTAAAAAAAATAAATAAATTTCATTGTAACTTCATTTTACCTCTTTAAACTTGGAATTTCAAAAAATGTTTTCTTAGTGTGCATTTACACCGTAAGAAGAACATGTATACAAATTTTCACCGAATTATCTTCAGTAGTTTTTGTTTGGCGTTGATTAAGAATGCTTACGATATGTTGTCTTTAATTTCAATAAAATCTCTGTTGAAAAAGCGGCTAGCAGCCTAGCGGCCCGAATGAGAAGTGCAGTACCGTGAAGGATTAAAATTTAGTAGCGATTAGTTCAGCGGTTCTTGAGAATTTTGTTAACATACGGAGACAAATGATCTCTGTCTTTATATATATAGTAGACAGATTAAGGAAATATATGACTGAATCGCATCTTAGGGAAAGCAAAAATGGTTGACCTAAAGAGTTTTTTTTTAACAAGCATATGGACTATAATGATATATATTACACCGTATTAATATTATTTTGCAAAAGAGCCTAAGCTGAACACTATGAAGTTATATTTTATAATTAAAAATATCATTATAACGGTTGGTTTTCCTTTTCGGTTAGATGAGTAGGAAGCTGAAATTCGCACTTCTGTGTACGTCAGGCGATCTTAAAGAGGTGAACTAGACCAAAAGTTATAGATTATTTGTCTGTTCCTTTCTTCTTATACACCTTTTATCAAATATTAATTTAGAATAATAGGAAGAAATTAATAAATGAACGATTAATTCGATTTTATTTTTTATTAATATTTTTTTTTAATTTCGGTAAATTTACATTCTGAATGATTTATTAAATCGTATGAAAATAATTTTGCAAATTAAATTTGAATTTTGTTTTAAAAATATAAATCGAAAATGTAACGTTTATTTATTACGCAGCTGTAAAAATACTATTGATTTTAATATTATATTAACGTTGGAGTATATTAAATGAATTTTCTATATAAAATAGTGTTTATTTTTTTCAAATCCGACCTTATAATATCTTGTAAAAATTAAAATTTGTATTATTATTCAATAGAATTATAAACAATTTTTTTTATTTTTCCTGCTTAAAGATGAGTTTATTACAATTTTATTGTAAATGTTATAAAGGTATTTAAATACATATTTTTTAAACCAAAATAGGTATTAAACATAAATAATTAAAATATACGAATTTATATACCGTATGTCCTTTATAAATGAACTTCGTAATAACCGCTTATATCGGTAACACCGATTGTATAATCTGCTATATTAGTCGTTGATTATATAGTGTTTTTTTATCTATTACTTTCACATCCTCTCTTTTTTTAAGTTTTTACTTTACTAATACAAAGTACATAAAATAAAATTCATTTGATACTTAATTTTAAAATTACAACAAATAAATAACAGTTTAAAAAATAAATAAATAAATAAAACAACAGTTTAAAAAATAAATAAATAAATAAAACAACAAAATAATAAATATTATATATAATTAAAACAAATTAACAAAACAATTATTAACAAATAAATAATTTAACAACTTTACAAAAGTAATAAAATATTGACACATAGTAATAAATTTAATACAAAAATATGTCCTAGATAACAATAATTTTTAGATTAAGGGTTACCCTTAAATTATATCATACAAATTATATCATAAAAAAAAATTGTTTAACGGCTTTTCCAGTTTTCGTTTTCAAAATTCATTTTATTATTATATCATATCTCATGTTGCTTTGTAGAATATAAAATTAAAATGAATTATTTAGTTTTATTTGTATAAATAGGTGTATTTATACCGTATTAAATGATACCGTGTCAAAACGATACAAAGTGTTGACATATAAATAAGTGGTGATCGTAATTTTGTAATCGTAATTTTCTAATTGGATTTTTTTTTAAATTAAAAATACTCGTACTGGGAATTCCCTTACTTTATCATCATATATTACTGCTTTTTTTATAACCCGTTTTTAATTCTCGTAAATTAATCTCTTGTAAATTCACAAACCTGTATTTTATTACAAGTAAACATTAGCCGATGTGATTTAACGTCTAAGGAAATAGAAGAATATTATTTATTAACTACGTAATGAAATATTTTTATATTTTATGAATTTAAAAAACAAAACGGATTACTTATAAGCAGGGAGGAGTACAGAATTATCTGCTTACACAGTATAGAAGCGCAACGTAAATTTGCAGCGAAAGATGTCTATGAGATGTCTACGAGTCGACGAAACGGAACGGAATGCAAGTGTAGAGGGAGAATTTATATCTCCCTTCTAATCGCAAAACCTGGACAAAAGTCCTCTTGCTGCCGAGTCTGTCATTTATCGGGAGGATAATTATTTATTTAGTAGCTGTTATATCTATTTTGTTTTATTTACGGACGGAATTATTTTCTTCGTTCCGATCCATTAGATCGGAGAGAATTTGTCGATCGGGGCACACCCTAGGAGAGTAGCCTCGTATGAGCTTCATTCTCCCTGCCTGAATCCGCTTAGTCCGTCTCGGAAATCGACGAACCTGCAGGCTTCCTTTATATCGATATACATTATTTTTTCTTACACGGCCATATAAAAAAAGGAAGCTTCTCGGACAACGGAAGAGCACTATATATATATATATATTTTTGCGTAGCTCTGTGGATAGCGGTGCCCTTGAATTATCACCATAGTAACAAGTTTATATATCGATAGTTTTGAGTTTTTTTCCGTATTCATTACGCTAAATCCCGAAACCAATCGTATTTTTAGAATCGATAAATCTATCTTATTTATTCATATTTTTATTATAATGTAAACAGGGGACGCCATGAAAAATTTTCTGATCGCGTCAAATAATTACACGTACAGTGCGTGCATTTCATCCGCGTTACGTAACTAGAATTAGCTTCTTCTTCTTCTTCTTTTTCCTGTTTAGCCTCCGGTAACTACCGTTTAGATAATTAACTAGAATTAGCTGATTGAGTTTATGCGAACTCTTTGTATAAAGACTATATCATAAACAACGTGTGTTATTGGGAACGAGTAATAAATGTGATAATATGACTACCTTATACCGCCATTAATTTTATTTGTTTACATGAGGATAGAACAAGTGTAACTAAATCGATCTGTCTATTACAATAAGTAACAAAATAAAATCGGATTGGTTTTTAATAAAACTGAATTGTTACCGATTCAATACGGACCAGGTATATAAATATCTATAAAAATTGAAAGGAGTCGTATTATTTTTCATAATATGAAGCATAGGTTGTTGGTAAAACAAACTGTGTAGTTTATGTCTGCGATCAACACGTTCTTCTAATCGTTACTGTCTCTTAAAACATTTGACATAATTTTATTAACGGACAGTACCTCAACTCGAAATAATTAAGAAAAAGAATTCGATGAAAGAAACTGCAATAATCATTTGTTAGTACTTGTTTGAAAAGGAATAAAAATATTTAATTTTTCCCTTAATTAGAAACCTATTAAACAGATCTGTAAACAATTAAAAAAATTGTGTTTATTTTTATTAATGATGTAATTTAATTTTTGTCATTATTATTTGGTAATTAAGCTCATTTTAAGGCGATTTAAGTAGGAAAATGCATAGTACTCGAATATTTTTACGGTATACCGTATATTTTTTTATTGTAACCATGTACGGTTACTTTTTACTGTTTAGGTTAAGGTTAGGTTAGGTTAGGTTTAAGGTTACTTACTGTTTAGGTTACTTTTTACTCTTTTACGTTAAAATTAAATGTTCCTATCAGTTACCCAATTTATAGTTTTATTTCTTAACTTGAGATTATTATTATTGTTATATTATTACTTGAATTTGAAAAAATTGGAATAACTCGTTGTGTTAATATTTTTTTAACTGGCTTAGATATCCCGTTTAAGTATGGTTATTGTCATTCTAATTAATTGATTCTTCATGGTATTCACGATTGGTGATATCAATTTTAATACCTGGTAAATCCTTAAATAGTTATATCGATATTTCACGATAAAATTATGGTTTTTCGATCTTTTGAATTATTATTTTTCGTGGTAATGTTACTTTTATAATAAAGGTTGATAGTATCCAAGATTTATTTTTAAAATCGATAAATATTTTCGTTACCTAGTACTCTATTAATTTTTATACAATGAAAGATTTTTTATGTTGTCTTTTTAGAATTTAACAAATAAACAGTTTTTTATTTTAGATATATAAAATAAATTATAAATTCATACGTAAAACTTATTTACGTTTATTTTAATGTAGGTAACTTAATTATACAGTAATTCGGTTTTAAAAGTGATAATAGATTAATAATATATAATTTAAACTGGAAAGCAGTTATAAAACAATGTGAAATATATTAAATAAACTTTACATATTCAAATTTTGATTTAATGATAACCACTTAATATTTCATTTAAATTATTAAAATATTTTTTATCGGCTAACTTTTAACATAAGTATACGTTTCAGAAAATATCTGATTTTCAATAAAAGAATATCTGTGAAAAACCAAACGGAAAAGCGAGAGAGATAGAGATAGAGGCAAACTTACCTGCCGTGAATCTGAATCTAATAACTTTTTAATAATAGTTTTTATTAGATTTTTTACAAAGAATTTAAAAAAAAGAGAATAAAAATTACAGTGTAAATGAAGAAGAAATTTAAAATGAAATATTTTCCATAATTTATTTTTCATGGTGTTATTTTTGGTGGGCGGGATCTTGAAATAAAGTACTCGTAAGGAGTAATGTTGACGTGGAAACGCGTACAAACTACCAACCGGTGTAATGCATCGGTTTCCACAGCTACCGTCACCAATCACTATTATTCTCCTACAAGATCCCGCCTTTCCAGATAATACTATAGACTCTAACAAAGAATTAAAAGAGGCAGTGGAATAAAAATATGACATAAGGAATACTTTCTTGGGAATTTAAATTATTTTACATCCCTAGTACCAACACCTTGGTTAAATTATTCATCCTTTTTCTAAAAATGAGCAACATTGATTTTTTCTCCACCAGGACCTTATACTAATGCTATTATTTTATTTTTAATTATAATTTCAGTAATAATCGTAAGAATTAGAACCACTACTACCACTTGATGTTGACGGTGAAGAAGGAGAATATACCGGCGGTTTATAATTAATTGTAGCTTGAAAACCATTTTTCGGATCGGACGTATACGAAACGATTCTTAACGATCCGTCTGGTTCCACTACACTATATTCACCTTTTACTACATCACCTTCACGTGTTTCACGATGGTTTTGTGTGTTACCTGATGCAGCATCGTCGACACCGTAAGCAAAAGAGTAATCAGGTTTAGCCTAGAACAAAAAAAAAAAAATACGATGTAGATTTAATTTAAATTCTTCACAACAAAAATCTTTATTCAAAATCCTCATTCTCAAGTTATTTAGCTTTTATAATATTGCATTACTCTTTTATTATTTTAATTTTTACGTTGGCATTAATTTAATTGTGCAGAAACATAAATATAGAACGAAATGTGTTGCGAACGTCTAAATCCTACGAGTGTTTCTACATTGTACTTCTACGTTGAAAATCGTTTCAACTTGTGTGATATTCCTGACTTAATTTCTGATAAATCAAAATTCATTTTGGTATAATGTTATTATTAAATGTACAAATTTTTAAATCTTATTGTGGTACACGGTTGCTACTGTTTTTATCTGATTATTGCAAAGCCAAAAATCTGATATGAACACCACATGACTTCCTTTTTCCTATTAAATTACATATACACATTTTTTTTTTAAATGAAAAGTACGTAAAATTCTATTTCATTAATAACTTCTGATATTTTTTTATGTAATTTTTTTATTGTTATTATTGAATTATTAAACTTTTAGGATAAAATAAAAAAATTATTAAATTACAATAAATTTTATCGTAAAAGTTTTTTTTTTAGAATCAGAGGTTAATAATTATTAACCTCTGATAAATCAATCGGTTGATTTAAAAAAATTAAAAAAAAATTAAAAAAGAAAAAGGATATGATGTCTGATTCGAACCGATGTGCTTTCCCCTCTTAAAAATCAAATATTTCATTAATTAGAATTTCCTTTGGCTACAGCTCTGGAACCAATAAATAAGTACCAATTATGATATATCGTTGAATAGCTCTCAATTAAGGCTTATTACTGCAGTTAATAAAAAGTCCAAAATCCAATTTGTTTTGGATTTTGAGCTTCTTTGGACACTTTTGGTTCAGTCGATTGCAATCAAAAGGGGAAGTGCACAACTAGATGTTACAACAGTCCTACATCCAAAATTTCAACATCCTACGGTTAATCGTTTTTTTAAGTTATGCGAGATACATACGTACGTACATAGACATCACGCCGAAACTAATCAAAATGGATTCAGGGATGGTCAAAATAGAAATTTCTATTGAAATCTGAAAACTTAAATTTTTCCTGATCGCAATACTTTCTTTACCTTGTACAAGTAGTAAAAAAGATGGGTAATGATTTTCGCGTGTCAGTATGTATGTATGTATATATATATATATACTTGTTGGATTTCATTAGCTACACTCTGAAGCTCAAACGGCTTTTTCCAAATAAGATATCATTAGTTATGTCTTGTCACTACGGTTGATAAAGGGTAGGTGACTTCGCGAAATTATTAATATGGCAGATGCTGCCATTATAATATCGGACTCAAAAATATTTTCTTTTCAAATACCAGCAACATATACATGAAACAATATTACACATATAATAATAATTATTTCCATATGGCGGTTAAACTGTCACAATGTTGGACTTACGGTACGGTCTAGTTTAACCTACTACTTATAAATTCTAGTATATATACAGTTTTTAGTTAAAAAGTAGCAAATTTTTCAGTTAAAATTTTCCACCTCTACCGCGTCCTAGACCGATCGACCGCTTGACTCGTCCGTCGTTCCAAGAAACGACTTTCACCGAATGAAAATTTTCATCAAATCGAGCTTTCATCAAATGAAAGCTCTTTGGAAGATAATTCCAAAAATAATGAAAATTAATTAATAAGTAATAAATGAAATATGTAAATAATTATGAAATCGGTAACAAATGCGACGCAGTGCGGCGAGAATGGTACAACGTACAAACAATAATGTTTATAAACATTATTATAATAAAAAGCTTATTAGGCGTTAAAAACAATTTTAAATAGTAAGTTGTATTTAATGTAACTACTTCCGTCCACATAATTGAATGTGTACTTTAATATTAGAGTACGGTACCACAAATAATTCCTATTTTATTTGTACCAAGCCGGAATCAGAGATTTTTTAGAGGATGTGATTAAAATTTTAAGACCTTCGACTACGGTTTTTTTTAAAAATAAAATAACTACTACTATTTGTGATACAAATATTCAAATATACATATAAATATCTGCATGCAAACAGTTAATTTAAATATTTGCGTCTCGGCCTTTCATCTGGAGGTCCCGGCTTTGAATCCCGGTAGGGCATAGCATTTTTACACGCTATAAAATTGTCATTTCATCTCATCCTCTGAAGCAATGCTTAACTATGGTCCCGGATATTAATATTAATTACTACCTATAATTGTTTTTATGTGAACGTTTAATACCATTTTTTATGTTAATGTTTATCATCAATAAAAAGCACGGTGTGTCGGTTTGTTGTATGTGCTCACATTTTTATTTTGAATGAAGCGCACGAATGGTTCATTCTTTCGAACGACTTATCCTTCGTGATGCGAACTATTTTTTCTAAAATTATATTTGTGTTTTGGGGATAAAAAAGGAAATCGTTGGGGTTAGAGCTGTGTTAAAATATCACAACTTAAAAATCTTATACATATAAATGCGAAGGCTTGTCTGTTTGCAATTACGCGAGAACCAGCCGACAGATTGCTTTCAAATTTTCAGCATACATTTGTGTCATCCCAGGGAAGGTCTTTTCATCCCAGTTACTTTTATACGGATTTAAATTCTAGATCGTGGATACCGATGTTCTTTTGTGGTTGGATTTCAATTAACACACATCTCAGGGAATGTCGACCTGAGACTGTACAAAACTACACTTCATTTACATTTATATATATCATCCTCATTCATTCTCTGAAGTAGTAATACCTTACGCTGGTTCCGGAAGCTACACAGAAAAAGAAAAAAGGGTAGGTCTTAAACCATAGATCGAGGTCGTAGCCCCCTCGGAAGTGAATTTGTGAATTAAAGATATTCATTAAAGAGAAAAAAGTATACTTTTGCTTCATTATTATATTTCTTTCACTATGGCAACAGAAATATTATGAAGTAAAATTATTAATATTTTTTCTTTAATGATATCTGTATTAAATATTCCAACAACCAGGATAACGAATGTCTCGGTGAGCAAGCGGCAAACCCCTCTATCTAGACGGTCAGGCAAGCGAAGCGAGCCCTGACCGGCTAGTATAAACGAAAAACGTTTTCTTCTTTTTTAGTTTGACCATAAATTTAAAGATCATGTAGAATTTATCAATAAATTCTAATAAATATACTTTTTGTCACAGTTAGTTTTTGGCTGATTGCTTTTTTTGTGTTAAATTCATTGTGATATAACTGTATAAACAATTTGATAACCTAAATTTTGGAATTTTTTAATTTTTTTTTCGTTTTTTCTTTATACTTTTTGATTTTTTTGGGACTAGCTATCTTTTTTCAGTTAGGAACACTTAAAAGAGATACGATTTTTACAAAAAACAAGTATTAAGCAATTCTTTCCATGTGGTTTTTTGCACGTGATTTTTGGAGTAAAATTACACCTCTGTAGATAATGTAGATATATTCTACATATACTGAGTAAAGGTTTAGACTTAAAGTTCAAAAAGGAATTTATTTTTATTTTATCTTCTAAATGTTTTTATCTGAAAACACTCTTTTAGATCTTCTTTTAATATGAAAAGAACATCTTCATAATCTTTTTAAAAATCAAATAACGAACACCTGCCTTGAGTAGCAGAATTTATTCTAGATGCGCTAAACTGCCGATAATTTTGAAGCATATTTCACAATAACATTATTCTGGATATAGAAAAGTGAGGTTATTCTAGTTCGTTACCGATCATTTTTCTATTATTCTTGGTAATTTGATGAGAAAAAAGTGAAAAAAATATATAACTAATTAAAACTGTAACAATCTTTTTCTTTATTTTCGATCGATTCGACCGTTTTTTATGCCACTATTATTCTGGTGATCGACCATTTTACTTTTCCTTCTAGAGTTATAGCAAATTTATAACTCTAGAAGGGAAAGCATTATAATCGGTCCAATTTAGGCATTTGCGGTTTTCACCGGATCTTGAAATTTTGACATCTAAAAAACCAAAAAAACTGGATAGAAATTTTCCGAATGTTAATGTTGTTATGTACGTGTATGTGTTCGGTGTTGGCCTTTAAATCTCATTATATCTCCAGAAGTACTGGACCGATTTCGACCAAACTTGGTCAGATTACTTCTATATATGGGGCGTTGGTACCTTTAAATTTTCAAATTAAAAGGTCACCCTCAGTATATTGAGATTTCGCTTAATTAAGGTTACATTTTTTTAGGCGCATTTGTTAATGATTAAAAAATCACAATATTTGCAGAAAGAATTTTTGCAAAATCGCACTCTTACCCCAAAAAATCTTCTAAGTTGCTGTTATATTGTGACATCACAGGTGGACGGTAGAATTAAATAAATGAATAATATTTAAAGTGTAAAAAAGTAACTTGGTCTGAGCGATCTCGAACTCGATCGCCCGGTTGATTCGGTACCTGGTGCGTTAAGCCTCGCGGCTACACCAGTCTGCCGACCGTACAAGCGAAATTTGTTCTATGTAAGAACATCATTGTTCAATGAACAATGTCGCGGAAAGATATCTCTAAATAAATACTTTATTACATATTTCGTGACGGTACGGGCGATTTCACTCTACCAAACAAAAAATAATAATTAGTTTGCAGTAGTAACCGCATACCGTTCTTTGTTATTACGTTTATATTTAAGTAAACGTTAAGAATTTCACGATTGAAAAAATAGTTTTTTGTGAACTGAAATAGCTATTATTTGAAAAATTACTAAAACTAGTAAAGCGTTGATTGAAAAACGTCGGATTTGATTGAGAATAAAGATTAAATAACTCAGTTGTTTGAGAGTTAATGGGCTATTGTTTTCCAATTTATTTTGCGCGATTCACACGGGTATAAAATGGTACTTTAAAAAAAATCCAGTTATAAAACTGAATCGTATAGGATTACTAAAAAGTTTTTTGGCGGTAAAAAATTTTATTAACGGTAAATTTTTTTTTACCGTTGATATGAAGCAAATTATTAAGGTTGTAAGTAATCGGATTAGGTATAGAGTACGATACATAGGTATTTCTTATTTGATTATTATTATTATTATTATGAAGGCAAATCTTATTTCGTTATATATGAACCATATTTATTTTTCACTTTATTTATAATAATAATAATAAAAGTAACGTATTATATAATACTTTGAAAAAAATTCCCTGGTTACAAATAAATAATAAATGCCGATACTGTACCCGTCTATTAATCTTTAAAACGAAACTTTTATACCGTGCTTGTTCTTCCATTCGATACACAAATAATCTATATTCAAGAGCCATTACAATTTCTTTGATTATGCTGTGTCACGGGTAAGCAATTCAATGTCGTCACGTATTTGGATCTACATAATCGATCGTTAAATTACGTGTAATGTTTTTATAAGTAAATACAACGTTGCGTCGATTTGATATTAGTATTTATTTGATTTGTATGTTTCGATTGTGGTCTTTTATTGATATAAAAAGTGCTTCCGTTCTGATTCTATTCTCACACGCTCATAAATACTTGGCAATTAATGTTAAAAGTTCAACGATCTAAAATAAATATGTTTAAATCTATATTTAAAAATGTACGTGAGTCTGAATGTTTGCTATTCCAGAGTGCTTTCATATAAGCTGAAGAGGCCTGGTTATATCTTAATCGGTTTTATAACACTACTCGGCTTTGTTCTGTGGGAGAAAAATATTTGCCGTACTAATAAAATTTTTTCATTGTAGATTATGGTAAGAGTTCAGTAATCTCAATCATTTTAGTTTTTAAAGAAGTCTGGAAGTAGACTTAAATACCAACAGACTTATAAGTGAAAAAATGTATTGAACAATTTTAAATAACCTTTGCATTATAACATAAACATTATTTATGAATAACCTAAAAATGAGGACGTGAAATATCGACTTGATTTGTACAATTAATTAATGGGGAGTTACGCTTTTTGACTGTTCTTTCAAATATTCAGTAACTCGTAAAGAGCCCTGCAAATTTAAAAATTAAAAACCAGAATTACCTTAAAATGTTATACTTGACTACAGAATATTAAAATATATAATATATTAAGAAAAAACACATGTAAATATTTCCCATAAAGTACATAATTTCTAAAAAAAAATTTTTTTTAATAATAATAATAAGGAAAATTTAACTGTTATCAAAACTTGATTGATTCTGAAATCAGATCAGTCCGAAATATATCTTGAATTACATGTTTGCCTCTTATCTTGCATCGTTCGTGGATAGATAATCCGTTCTCAACTTTTACTTTTTCCTCGTATTTTTGATTCCTTCTTCTCCAACTTAAACTGTATTTAAGCTCTCATTAAAGATGTGAAGACCCTTTTTCCTTTGATATTTTTTATTATGTAGTAGATCTGATCACGAAACTATAGGTGTCCCAAAAGTAACGCAGGATTTAAATTTACAAATCGTTCTTTTATTTATTCATTAATCGGCAAAGTTGTGACGTAGTTTGAAAGAGTAAACGCTCCGATTATATATGAAAAATAATATCCGGCAAATATCCTTCACGTCTCATATGAATCTCACGCGACAAAATTTGCAATTACATTTTCTCAAAGTTGCGGCTCAATTGTCGCGGTAACTTGTCGGATTTCTTTTTTAAGTTCAGGAACGGTCGGTATGCGTTTACTGCATATGAATTTACAAATTCTCAGAAGTAAAAGTTATACAGTATAACATCTCATGAACTTGGTGACCGATTTTTATCACCGTTTCGCGAAATCAGCCGCCCGTAAATTTTCTGCTGCAACTCAATCATTTCGTACGCCGCATGAAAAGCGGCGCCATCCTGCTTCAATAACATTCCATCAAAACCAAAGCAAGAGTTTCATTCAAAATTATTATTCCAAAGGCTTTCATCCAAGACCACAAAAATACTGTCATCATCTCGCGATAACGTACACTACAGACAATTTTCAACAGAACACTCTTCGGATTTGTAACACGTTATCGCGATAGTTATGCGCTCCTTTCTTTCCTTTTCTGTTTAGCTTCCGGAAACACCGTAAATTATTACTTCAGACGAAGAATGAGGATGATATGTATGAATGTAAATGAAGGGTAGTCTTGTACAGTCTCAGTTCGACCGTTCCTGAGACGTATGGTTAATTGAAACCCAACCACCAAAGAATAACGGTATCCACGATCTAGTATTCAAATCTTTATAAAAGTAACTATCTTTATAAGGACTAATACCTGAGTTACTAGGACTAATTCCCGGAGGCTAAACAGGAAAAAGAAAAAAAAGAAAAAGAAAAGTTCCATTGTCCAGTTCGGTAGAAGTGGATATTGTTATTTTTTAACAATAAGCGACTATTTTTTAACGAAGTTTGCATATTCCAATATATAAATGCAATAAGTTAATATAAGCTTTTATTAGAAAACGTATTTAATTTTCTAAATATATATGTGCACGATTCGTACTTGTGAAAGCCAGATCTGAAAGCCTATTTTTGTATTAAAAAAAACTCGTTCTGACTTTTCGAAGGAGTTTCAAGAGTTGACGTTATACTTTCGACGAGAGTATACGTAGTCGAAATAAATATTTAATAATGAAGTTTAGCTTTTTGTTAAGAGCTTGAAAGAAACAAAATAGTACGGTTTGATTTTAATCAAATGAAATCATCTGTTCATCCTCCGAGAACTTGTCGCCTAATACGAGTAAAACGCCCAGAAATTTCGCTTTATGGGTAACAGAAATATCATCATCATTAATGGGAATTCTATTCACACGATTAAGTAATTGAACTACGAGTATGTCATAGATTTCATAGATTTTCATTAAAAAAAATTCAGTTATTCGAATCGATTCCTCGAATTAGGATGGGCACATAATATTTAAAAAAAATTATTAAAAGCTATACTCAGTATTCGTCCTTAAAACCGTTTGTAAAGAATTCACCCCATTTGATACGATAGAACCTTCAAATTTTTCTTTCAAAACGAATGTTTTATTATTTGTACTTTTAGTATCGGTTTCAACGTAATAGTAGTAAAATTTTACTACAGTAAGAATTCTTTCCTTGACGGATGTTTTTTTTTTTAATTTTAAAAACTGTATTTGTTATTTATAATTATTAAATTGAAAGCCAGCCGTTTTTAAAACAGATATTTACCGTGGGCGACTTTACTAGAACAGGTTTGTTTAATATTTAAATGAACATTGAATAGTCAAATAATTTTTTTCATCCATAAGCTCAAATCTTAAACATGAAAATACAGTGTGAAAATCTACAGCGTGAAAATTACTACGTTTGATCAGAATTCGAACCTGAGGTCGTTCCAATAAAAAATTGAGACTCTACCGTTCTGCCGCAGTATGGAGTTTCCGTTCGATTAGCTTATTGAAAAACCAATAAAACAGTTAATCGATTATTTAAAAAATCTTGTGTAATTAATAATGATAATAATAATAATAAAACTAAAATAAAATTAAGAACGGTGTTATTATTAAATAAAAAAATCGGTTGTTTTCTTTAAACAATATTTAAAACAAATTTCTAGTATAATATAATTAAATGTATAATTTTACTTACAACATAGTCTCTTGATTTTAAATAGCTGAGCGGATGGTTTGCTGAATAGTACGGTACAATAACTTCTTTAATCGCTCCAGAAACAGGACCGATAAATGTTTTATACTGATACCCTTGCGTTAACGATTTGCATAATATTATAAAACAGAATAATAATACTTGCCACTGAAACATAAAATAATTTATTATTTTAATCGACTAAAACTCAAAATTTATAAGATACAATTAAAAATAAAAAAGAAAAAAAATTATAATAATAATTATTATCTTTAAATCGATTCTTAGATCGGCAAATAAAAGTAAATCACAGTCTGTCGTTTATCTTTGCTTACAGGTAAACTCCAGTATCTTCTTCATTTTACTCGTTTACTACTTTAATGTTAATTAATATAATTAACTAGCAGATCCGGCAATGCTTCGCTATTGATATATATATATATATATATATATATATATATATATAGAGAGAGAGAGAGAGAGAGAGAGAGAGAGAGAGAGAGAGAGAGTGAGAAAGAGAGAGTGAGAGAGAGAGTTTAAATGAACACAATTGAAAATTTGATAAAAGAATTGAAAACTGAACTTCACAAATTTTACCTTTCACTTAATCTCCTTCCTCTTTCCCCTTCCAACTTCTCCCTTTCACCCCTTCTCCCTCCCCCCTCTCCCAGGTTCTTTTTTATCCTTTCCCGTTTCCCCTTTTCTCTTTCCACCTTTTCCCCGTTTTCAATTTTCCTTTTGCCCGCGCGTAAATCGGTCCGGTAGTTTTTTGGTCTTTAGCGGACACACATTCGAACATGCCTTTTATATATATATATATATATATATATAGAATAAAAAAGTCTGTTTGTATATTTGTTAGTTTGTTTCGTAAATATCTCGACACCGGCCCCACCTAGCGGGTATAGTTTTTGCAAAAATATTTCTTTTCGCGTAACTAATATTCATATTTTGAATATGAACCAAATCGGTCCATAAATATAATTTTCCTAAATATTTCAACCGCAGCGCCATCTAGCGGGTTCATTTTTTGCAGAGATAATTCTTTCCATGTAAGTAACATATATTCTGAATATGAGGCATATATTCTAAATACAATTTTTCGAAATATCTTGACGCCAGCGCCACCTAGCGGGTCCAAACTAATTCAGAAACCTTCCCTGGCACGCGTTCAACCATTCCCCAAAGTTTCATCGCTATCGGATGAACGGTTTAAGAAGGCATAAGAGACACACAAACAGACAAACATTAATTTTTATATGTATAGATAATATATAATTACAATTATATAAATATATAATATAATTAATAATGCCGCCCTCCATGGCGAGAGTGGTAGCGTCTCGGCCTTTCAACCGGAGGTCCCGGGTGTATATCAGATGCATTCAGATCCCGATAAAATCACCGCGGAGGTCGATATCAAACTTTTTTATTATCATTAATTAATTGTTATTTCTTATTATAAAATACGTAGATCGTCAAGATCGTTAGGATCCGGGTGTATTTCGATATTATTTTGGATTCTTAAAAAGGATCTCAGCATTGTTGTATACATACATACATACTGATATATATATGTATATATATTTTTTCTCCCCTCCACTGTTGTAAATATATAACAGAAAGAAAGTACTGCTTTGATAATAAGTATCTGTAAATTTCTTCTACGGAGTTTGAAAACGAAGAAATTTCTTAAAGTTTTTGATAAAACATTAACAAGATCGCATTAACCAAATCGAACTATCTCGAACACTAGAATATTAAAATATTTGAAATTAATCTGTTGCCTTTCATATATTGGGCATCGGTGCCGATAAAATTTGATACTGATATCTTAAGAGGATGAGAGATTGAGGGATTTTGGAGGGTTCACATTATGTGATTCGTAGAATTTGATAAAAATTTATTCTGACGCGTTTTGCGTACTATTCGAAACATTCACAATTAAACTTTTTTTTCCAACCGCAAATTTCTTTCCAAAGAAGTTTTTTTTTCCTTTTTTTTATTATTTCTTAAGCTTTAACTTTAACATTTTAACGTCATAAATTGGAAATTGATGCTTTAAATTTGAAATTTGAAATTAAATTGAACTTTTTCAAAATGATATGTTAGGATTCGAGGTATATGAAAACGGGTGTTGCGTAAAATTTGATAAAAATAACTTCCTTCAGCGTATTTTTTTGAACTTTTCAAAGTATGTATATTAAGAGTAAAAAAGAGATAAAAAAGTCAGCAATTAGTTCTATAATCTTCTCGAGTATAAACGTTAAATAATTATGTATGTATCGTATTTGAATATATAATATTACTAGCTGCAGGGCGTACCTACGGTACGCCTCCGGGCGGGTTGCCCTTCTCGGAATGGGATTATTAATTGTCCAAAATTGATTATCTCCTGTGTAAAAATATCTTTTTTTTTAAATGATGAAAATGATACACGAAAGTTAAATTAGAGATTTAACTCTAGAAATTGGTACTAACGAATCGGGATTTTCCGCTAGTGATCGGTACATTCCGGTGCTAAGCTAAGGGGGCGAACACACATACAAATGCCGTTTAATAAGGTAGAATATAAAGTACGAGTATAATTTGTTTAAAGGAATTTTTTTTCAAAATAATTACTCGTACTGCTAATAGAAAATACTTGATTTTGCATTGGAAATTTGATTTTTACATTCTCGGTTACAGCTCTATTGTTGCTGCAACAAAAGGGAAAATGTAACAATCGCCCAAAATTTTGAGTATCGTGGTTTTTTGCAAACGTCGAAACTACAAGAACCTCCTTGTCCAAAAAAACACATATACTTAGAAATTTCCGAAAATTTATGTACGTACGAATGTCGGCCTGTATTTCGATTAATGCTTTCGGACTGACTTAAAATAAATTCTTCGAAAATGACAATCCATTTCTTTATACGGGCCATTGATGGCATTCAATTTTGAACAAAATAAAAAAGGGGGAGAATTAGTTTTCATCGTTTTTAATATTTTTTCTTTTTGTGTAAGTCGTAGAAAGTTGAGCTTTGGTACGATGAATGTACCTATTAAGTTATTTAAAATTCCAAAGTTTTAAGTCGATTATCCGTTTAGGGTAAGGATATTCAACATTATTTCAAAACAGATTTTTTTATATCTTGTTAATTCGCTAATCAAAAATGTAGAAATTTGCTAAGAATATTATGGTATCATCCCAGCTTTGGCCTGATTTTCTACCCTGTTACACAAGGGGCTACCATATGGTACCCATAATTGTTTTTAATAAATTATAATTTTTTTTTTAGCTTCTTAGATAAATCCCACCGAATCGGGCCACCCTTTACTCCAATAAATAAACGTTTAAAACTTACAAAAAAGAAATGGGATGAATGGGGCAAATACTTATATACCAGTTTTTTTTTAAACTTTAACATCTAAGATTCAAAATTCCAGGGTATGTAATATTTATGTAGACGAAATGAGAACTTTAAAATAGGGAACTCGACTTAAAAATTTAATTTTTTTAATAATTCCTAATACTGTAGGTGTACTTCACGTTGTGGCTGTTATTAAAAATTAGGTGTACCTGTCGAGTAAGGTATCAAATAGCACCCAACTTTTTTTTTATTTTAACAATTAGAAAATTCAGTAAATGCCCAAATGCAGTATAATTTTGAGAAATAATTTGGTCAGGTGAGACCCATAATTATTTTCTAAGAATTTTGTTTTTTCTTAATTATACTTTTATTATTTTTCTAGCTCTCCATCGCAGCTTCATCCGCTCCATACAGTTACTTGCGTTTCCCGTAGCGGTCAATTTTTTTATTTTATGTTTTTTAGCCAAGTAACCTAAGGTAGGTGCAGCCAGTCACACGTACAGTAACAGTGGAAAATTGTTTTTAAATATTTATCTGAAGAGTATTGCAAGCCCAAATCTACTGAATATCTCGTTTAATATAATCGGGATTGGGAAAATTTACAGTCATTGTTCAAAATGTTTTTTACCATTCTTCACCCCCTTTCAAAAATCTACAAATTGGTTTATTCACCTAAAATCAGGTTGGTTCTTCTTTTGTTACCGAAAAATTAAAAAAATAGTAAATTTCATTGTTATGCTATTTTACTGCTTTAAACTCGGAATTTCAAAAAATCCTTTCTTAGTATGTAGTTACACTGTAAGAAGAACACGTATAAAACTTTTTATCAATTAATCTTCAGTAGTTTTTGCTTGGCATTGATTATAAATCGCTCATGATTTCAATTTCATTAAGTCTTCTATTGAAAATATCTCGCTGAAAAATATCTTAAGAGCGGCTCGCTGTAAGAAAGGGCCATAAGAATTTAGCCTCTCACCATCTAGCGGCCCGAATTAGAAGTGCAGCACCGTAATGGAACTACTTATTATTTATACGTTTTAATAAATAATTTTTTTATTTCTAGATAACATTTCCAAAAAACTGTGATCTATTAGACCGAGAGTGTACCTGATGCGTGCAAAAGTTAGCTTTCAACCTACTAATAAATACCCCGTTTGAATTTAGAGAATCGGACGATTGTATTATAAGAGCACCCCTTTGCACCACCCAAAACAGCGCTCCAGAGGCACCCCGTTTATTCCCAGTTGATAGTGATGATCGGTGTAGCCTCCAATGAGGTGCTCACATACCGCACCACACTAGCCACACACGTAGTCCCCACGAAAAGCCCGTTATTGTTAAACAAAATTTTTTAAATTTATTTAATATTATTTTATTTAACGTAAATTTATTCTATTGTTTTTGTAATATTATTTATTCGATCGATTCGAATCATTCAGTTCAAACCAACTTCACACAGTGATAGGAGCTCACAGTTCATTAATTCAGTTCATTAAAGTTTGTGCTTCAACCGACAAATCTTGAAGAAAATAAAGATATTTAGATGATGTAGGCAGATCTTAGATGAAATATATCTAAAAACCTTCTCAGTTATGCCAAGAAACAAGGATAAAAAATTTGGTTGCACTTGATCTAATAGTTTTTTGTTTATCCCGAAGAATCAAAATTCCTTTTCCTCTTTATAAAATAGTATAGATACTTTTTAAGGTAATATTATATCAAACCGGACCCGAATTGTTTTCTACTGAACAAGTCGATCTGCAATTGTATTGTAATTATTGCATCTTTAAGTCATTAATATTTATAAACTCTATGGAGAATTTGTAATAAAAGTCTGTCACAGAGGAAGCTGGGAAATTTATGAAATTTTTTCCCTCAGTAAAGTGGTTTCTATGTCGCATGGATTTAGCCCTGTTTCCTACGATCTCCATTTTAATGATATCTTACTGCTTTAGAAGAGATGATTATAAAATAGTCGCATAGTTTTTTAATATATATATTAATAATTATTATTGTTTTAATTGACGATTAATTAATTTTACTTAAAATCGATTACAGAATAAACTTAACGTTAAATGAAAGTTTTAATACCAATACCTATAGTAACAACAATACAATTAAATGTGTGTTTCAAAACAGTATTATTACGTAATTTTTATTACCTTATATTTTTCCACTTGGAAAACTTTAATCGTTGTCATTATTATATTGTTGTTCTACATTCTTAGATTCATTCTTTTTCTTTTTAAATAGTCAGTAAAATTATATAATAATGATATCATAAATAAAACGCGGTGGTTTTGTTTTCATAATGTTCTAGGTCAACCTAAATTCAATCAAGCGTAAAATGATGCACTTATCGCGTTGGATTTAACGTTATGGTTTATCAAGCGTAATAAAAGATGCTACTGCTTTGCTATTATAGGTAAATTAACCTATTTTTTTAAGTTTGCAGTATCAAATGCAATCAAAATGCATTAATAATGATAGGTATTTTTATTATTACTATTATTTTCACATATAATACGTAATATATTATTATTGTATTTAATTTGATAATAAAAAGCGAATTAAGTGAAAGTATATATATATATATATATATATATATATATATATATGTACTTTGGACATTACTTCTTTTTTTAAAGAAATCCATAGATATACCATGAAATATTACATTGTATCCTACTGTAAGCTACATATTATTTTATATTGTATCCTAAGGTTTTAGGAAATAATATATATATAATACAAATTATTATTTTATGTAATTTTTTTTCTCATTCTGATGTAATTTAACCTATATATATATATATATATATATATATATATATACAAAAGTGTAAAAATTCAGACGGCTGAACATTTCTTCTACAATATTGAAGCTAAGTTTATCGATCGATATTAATTTTCAAATTTACAATGTTTTTATTAAACCAGTAAAGACATTAAACATTACTATTCCTAACCCTTGAACGTTGAAGCCGTTCCAGTTAACAAGATTTTCAGAACCTTATCGATCAATGTGGAATTAAATTCTCCTTATAAAAGATCCAGGGGATGAAAATTACAAAATTTTAAATACCGTTATCCATTTTATGTACCAATATTAAACAGTTGAACAAAAAACAATTTGAACGTTTATAAAAATAAAATTATAAAAAGTTTTAATTAAATAAACATTTGGGAAAAATTATTATTCACATACTACAAAAAAGGCCCTCCGCAAAAAAGTTACCAGATTTATGTTTGTTTCATTATACATGATTTTTTGCCAATTGTAACTAAATAACGTTCACGAATTTACCGAACTAACAAACCGAAATAACAAGAACTTTTACAACGAAAAGCTTCAAAATTCTGAACATTTTCAGTGTTTCTTGAGTTGTGATTTTTAACACAGCTCTAACCCCAATGTTCTCCTTTTTTATCCCCAAAACACAAATATAATTTTAGATAAATCGTTCATGCGCTTCATTCAAAATAAAAATGTGAACATATACAGCAAATAAACCAAAGCACCGTGTTTTTTATTGGAGAAAATTAATGCGGTTGAAATACCGATCTTTGTTACGATTTCTTTCGTTTCCATTTGTGATAATTTTTTTTTTTTTTGTTTAACTTCCGGGTCCACCGTTAGGCATGCTAGGATGAATGATTGTTATCGTGTGTGAAAATGCCATGCCTGACCGAGATTCGAACTCGGGACCTCTGTATGAAAGGCCGAAACGTAACCACTCGCGCCACGGAGGCAATCGCCCCGTTCGTGATTTTGGATTAGGATACCGTAACGATTTTATCTCTATATCAATTTTTCACCTTAAAGAAACTGTTAAAATAACTTTTCTTAAAATGAGTATTGTTTTTTAAGTTTTTCAATTTTTCACTCTGGATTTACAATACAGAAGGGTTTAATTGCAATTCTAATCCCAAAATTTATTTAAGTAACTAATCCGCGGAAAAAAGATCCTGAAAATTTTTGACGTTTTTATTCGATAAAGATTCGATGTTAACAATTATTTTTACCTTACATTATATAAGAGTATGCTGTAAACATTATCCTGCAGTTTGGTGTCAATAAACCGCAAATCCGTTATATAAGATACATTACAAGTTTTCTTATTCTTTTCGAAGAAAACAACGATATTACTTTCGGTCTTATCGTGGAAGTGGAGGTGACAATTGATTTTCTTTACATTTTGAGGTATGAGGAGTACGAAAATACCATTCACTTAAATTGCGGTTTCCTTTTATATATATATATATATATATATATATATATATATAGGCCTACGTATAAAATATTGCGGCTAGAAAATCTTCAAAACTACTAGATTATTCGTTGAAATGAATTGAAATTTCATTGATCTTCGAAATTTAGATATGCTGTAGTAATGTATCTGGAGTTCTGTATATAAAAAACTGAAGAAGATTGATTGAATCTTTCTTTAGTTACGATCAATTTAAGGTTGAAAAAATTTTAGCGGGTCAAGTTAGAAGCGTTAGTCGTTATGTTGCTGCAAGTCGGAACGTTGACATTTCTTTATCTGTAGTATCCATTGTTGAATTATAATCGTGACACATTTTTCCAGTACTGAAATTTTTATGGTTATTTCTTTTATTTTTTGTTGTAGCGCATTTTTTACGAGTTTTTGTGGATCGATGGATTTTTTTATTGTAAAATATTAAATTAGAATATGTTTTTATTTATATCTGCATCAACAATTAAAATCATTATAGACTTATCAGTGTAGTGTAACTGTACCGGGAAATTAGTAGTCTTGAATCGAGCCGACTGTTCCTGAGACGTGAGATTAATTGAAACCCGACTACCAAAGAACATAGGTATTCACGATCTATCCAAATAAAAGCAACTAACTTTATTAGGATTTGAACTTGAGAATCTCGACTTCAAAATCAGTTGATTTGCGACGACGAGTTTACCCCCAGACTGACCCGGTGGATTTTTTTTTAATACGTCGATTAAAACAGTTTTTTTATTTATATTACAAATTAATGAAATTGATATTTACTTCATTGTACATAAAGAACAAAAATAATTTCTTTTGAAATATGTTAATTAACCCATCATATGTCCTTAAATACTCCTTAATAAATTTTTAATATACTACTAATTAACTCCAGGCAATATGTAACTAACCTCCTTTTTATAAGACACGTTAAATAAAAGTATTATTTTTAACGTTTATCCCAAACACGCCACAATCGGTAAGAAAATAAACTGGTTTTTGTTGATCTTTTTTTTTAGTTACTCTAAAATTGAAGTAGAGGATTTCCAGATCTTAAAAGGGATTTTTTCTTAAAATCTAGTAACGATAAAGTTTAAGTAGGAATTTTTAATGGGCTGCTCCGTTAAAAATATTACAAATTATAAATTTAATTTTGTATAAAAAAAAGTAAAAAATAAAAAAAACATTAGGATGTATGTTTAAATTATGAATCTGAACTCATCCTGGGTAGAATTTATGAATAGAAAAGTAGGTAAAAGTTATTTTCTGAAAATGATTTTAAAAGGTTTTTTAAATAGACGTATTTAATAAAATCTCTTTCAAAATTAAATTTTCTCTTCATTTTTAAAAGAACATATTAACGGTTTTACAGGTTTCTGATTCGTAAGAAACAGAGAATGATATTTAAATCATTGAATGTCGGCCTCCGTGGCGCAAGGCCGACAATCCGTTTTAGCCTTTCATCCGGAGATCCAGGGTACGAATCCCGGTCAGGCATGGCATTTTTTATACGCTAAAAAATTCCATTTCCATATCTCACGCAAAAGCTTCAAGCTTATGTGGCGATATCTCATCAAGCAAAAAAAAAAAAAAATATATAGTTAAGTTACATAAAAATCGTAAAAGATTCAAGAGTATAATAAAAATTCATTCGTAAAAAAATATTTTTATTTATCCCATTTTGAAGTTCTTTTTCCCCATTTCTGGTACTTTGACGTAATAACAGAAGCTGATATTTTATTATAATTTTAAACAGAAAAACAAACAGAAACGATGTTATTTAGTTTTCTATTGTATATAAGCTGAAAATTTAACCATCCGCCTAAATAATATTTTAAATTGTTAACCTATTGACCTTAGTTATATTTAAATTTACGATTTTAATTATATTCAAAATTTAAAAAAGGTTTTTAGAATATACATAAAACAATTAAGAAGTCATAAAAATTAATACATATTCAAAATGTTATTAAGTATCTTATGGCGTACTTTAGCAGTAATTCTGTAACTATAATGAAATGTTAATGACAATATTTTGGGGTTATTTAAAGCGAAGTTTTTTTGGTTGGTTTAAAATATTTATGACTCCACGGCAGCAACGTCGTTCCGCTTTGCCCTGTCCCCCTAAAGCGTCAAATTCGACAATAGTGGGCTCGATTCTCAATCCGATGCTGACAGCGTTACCTTTAATCGTACTTTCACCAAACTCTACAAAAACAAAGACCATTTGCCAGCTCGCCGGTCTCGGCGTAGTGCAGGCCCCCTCGATTTTTCTGAATATATCAGTTACTTTTTGTTCTAGTTTTGTTCCATCGTGATTTTGTATTACATTAGCAAATACCCTGGTCTGAATTTTTAAAATCAGAAGATCGGTTGCCGTGATCTAACCGTGATCTACTAATCGTGAATAACCGTGATCTATTAGTTCGAGGTGTACCTGATACGTGCAAAAGTTAGACTTCAACCTGTTAACAAATACCAGTTTGAATTTTGAAAATCGGACGAATGTTTGCAGAGATATTATAAGAGCACTCCATTGCAACTCCCCAACAGCGCCGAAGGTGCACCCCGTTTGTTACAAGTTGATAGTGATGATAGGTTTAGTCTCGCATGAGGTGCTCACATCACCTTACCACTCTAGCCTCACACGCAATCCCCACGGGAAGCCCATTATTAATAAACAGATTTTTTTTTAATTTATTTAATATTATTTAACATAAATGAAATTCTATTATTATTTTTGTAATATTATTCATTCGATTGATTCCAATCATTCAGTTCAGACCCAGCTAACACAGTGATAGAGACTTACAGTTCTCAGTTCATAATTCAGTTCATTAAAGCTTCCGCTTCAACCGGCAAATCTTCATTATTATATATATATATATATATATATACACTCATATATAAGGGCTATAAATAGATATATGTGGATATATATATAAATGTAGCCCGTGACACTCCCGGTAATGTAAGGCTTCCAACACGGAGTCATATATCTAAATCGGTTCTGCCGTTATATACACCCTAAATATATTACACTCTTTTCTGGACAGTCGTGTAAAAAATATAAATTTATAGAGTTGAGTGAAATAAAGATTTATTTTGTGCTGAGGTTCCGGGTTCGAATCCCGGTATGGCATGGCATTTTTTCATACGCTACCAAATTCCTCCTGGCTAATGAAAATAATGAAATTATTTTCCCACGGTATTTCTTAGTATTTTTTTTTAAGTAGCATATTAAAAAAAATGCACGAGTTAAGTTTTCATTAATTGCGATTTTTTTTTAAATGTAACATATCCTCTATGTTTTCTTTTTTAACCATCCTGTTTGTAAATTAAATTTTTTTTATTTAATTAGATAACTAAATTTATGTTATTTATTAGCTTATTATTCTGTGTATCCTAATCTCTATTAGGTGTTTCAAGTACAATTACGTCCAAGAGAAAAATAAAAGCTTTTTTTTTACACGTGGTATTAAATATGCGGTCCATGTTTAAGAAACTAAATAACTGAATATCTTATTTGTAGAGCTGAATGTTAGCAAAACTTTTCTTTCGATTTCGCATAATGAGATGCAACAATATATTCGATTTGATGCAGAAATCGCAGCACGAATCTACCGCAATCCTCACTTTCTCTAGTATGCTTGGCATCACAATAAAAGGTATGTAAATATGTACCATTGTCGATAAGTAAAAATAAATATATATATATATATATATATATATATATATATATATATATATATATTGTTCTGATTGAGTACATTCGTTTCATTTTAAAATCTAGGTTATAGATTTTTTTTCAAATATAAATTCACTTGTGCATGTAAAAGATTGACCGTACTCTATAATATATATTGCATACAATAAAGATCATACATTTTAAATATTTCTATTTTAGGCTACAACAACGTGAAATTTCAAATGTACGCAGCATTTCATCCGTAAAATTTAATTTAGTTTTTTTCATTTTTATTTATGTTTTACAAATTTTTACTAAAAATATTGATGCATAAAATTAGTTTAACCGACCAATCGTAACTAAATTAATTTTGTAATATTTTTTTCCTATTAATGTGTGTAAAAAGCATAATAACTATTGTGTTTCAAATGAAATAGAAATTATAGAGTGTATCGTGAAATTTATTACTATTGCATATAAAATAATTATTGAGACTGTAAAAGGTAATATTTATAAATTTGACAGTTTAAAAAAAATCATTTACGTTTTGAAAAAATTAACGTTTTATAATTAAAAAATTGTAAATACATTGAGAATTAATTAGAAAGATATTTAATAATTTTTTTTTTAACCTCTGGGACCACCGTTAGATATTAGACTTCAGAGGATGAAATGAATGACAATTTTTGTAGCGTGTGAAAATGAATCCCTGACCGGGATTCGAACCCGGGACCTCCGGATGAAAAGCCGACACTACCACTCGCGTCACGGATGCCGGCCATTTTATATTAAACCCTTTTATATGTGCGATGCTACTTAAGTTTTCACGTTTACTTTTGTACTTATAGAGAAAGTTTCCGGAAGAAATTGCATAACCTTATCTTCCAAGATGTTTTTTAAAATACCGTTTAGATAATACTTCAGAGGATGAATGAGGATGATATGTATGAGTGTGAATAAAGGGTGTAGTCTTGTACATTCTCAGTTCGACCATACCTGAGATGTGTGGTTAATTGAAACCCAACCACCAAAGAACACCGGTATCCACGATCTAGTATTCAAGTCCGTGTAAAAATAGCTGGCTTTACTAGGACTTGAACGCTGGAACTCTCAACTTCCAAATCAGCTGATTTGGGAAGACGCGTTCACCACTAGACCAACCCGGTGGGTGCTAAACTACAAACTGTATTGAATCTAATTAACGAGTGGCCAGCTAGATGGAATATGAAGCTTAATCCGGCTAAGTCTACACATGTTACATTTGCGATTAGGAAGGGCAACTATCCGCGAGTTCAATTTAATTGCGTTTTTATCCCGCATGCTAACAGTGTGCGATACCTAGAACTGCATCTGGATCGCCGTCTGACTTGGAAGATTCAGGTCAGACAGAAAAGGATGCGGCTTACCATTAAGTTTAGGGAGATGTTCCAGTCCCTAGGCAGGGGGGTAGCAACTATCATTATCTCTTTCTTTTTCCTGTTAGCCACCGGTAACTACCTTTCAGAGGATGAATGAGAATGATATGTATGAGTGTAAATGAAGTGTAGTCTTGTACAGTCTCAGTTCGACCATTCCTGAGATGTGTGGTTAATTGAAACCCAACCACCAAAGAACACCGGTATCCACGATCTAATATTCAAATCCGTATAAAAATAACTGACTTTACTAGGACTTGAACTAGGGCTAGAACTCTCGACTTCCAAATCAGCTGATTTGGGAAGACGCGTTCACCACTAGACCAACCCGGTGGGTTAACTATCATTATCTAACAAGCAGTTTCCGTACTCAGCGGTCCTGAAAACGGCTTAGACCTACGGGACTAAGACAGACGAGAATAATATTGAAGTCATACAGCGATTCCAGAACAAACTATTGAGAAATATAATCCTGTATAACAGAGACGACGTTAGGCGCCTAAAGTGACTGCATATATTAGATTTGTATCGCTCCAGATTTGAGATGAATCAGCTACGCTAATGTATTGAACACGTCAAAATTACTCATTTTGTTTCGCCACTCACTTTTGTTGGTTCTTTGATTTGTTTCACTGTCTCTTTGTTTGATTAGTTATTCTTTGCGTAGTTTTTTGTTTTCTTCGCTTTTTATGTAGTGAACTTTATCAATATTCCTTGGACTCATCTTTGTATGTATTTATTTATGTTTATTATATATTTATGTATACTGTATAAGATATGTATACTTATTTATTTGTAAAGCAGCTTTTCTGGCAGTTATTTTCAATTCCTCAACTTGAAAAATTGCCTCTTTCTGTGAATTCGCCAGTTAAGCCAAATCATCTATGGAAGCTAAAACATTTACTTTTATTTTTCCTTCCCTGTCCCGATTCAAAATTTTTTAACAATCCAAATTGTATTTTTTTAACCATCCAAAATCTTTTCATTAGTTTATCTATTACTAGGTTAAAGAGTATAAGGGAAAGGCTATCACTCTGTCTCAGACATGTTTTAGTCTCGAAAGGATCGCTGATTTCGCCTAAAAATTGTATTTTTGAGAATGTATTTGTTAGAGTTAATTTTTTTTTAATTTACAGTTTTCTGCTTTCTTTTTATTTATTTATATTTTTTTATCAAAACTTAAGTTTCTTAATATTTTAAATTGTAAGAATAACCAATTAAAAAACCTATAAAGTAAAATATAATATTTTTTGATATTAAACGTTTACTTTTCTAAGCCAAAGATAAAGTTTAGTGTTACTTTTTTTTTAATTAGATTTTTTTACTTTAAATCTGTTACTAATTTCAAAAAACTTGAATCTTGTGTGTATATATATATATATATATATATATATATATACAAATGAATGTTTGTTTGTCCCGTATGCGTTCCTATACCATTCATGCAATTACGATTAAACCTTGGTAAGTTGTGCGCACGCCCGTAAAGGTTTCTGAATTAGTTTGGAACCGCTAGGTGGAGCTGAGGGGTCGAGATATTTAGAAAAATGTTATTTATCGACCGATTTGGCTCATATTCAGAATAAATATTAGTTACGTGAAAAGAAAGATTTTTACAAAACCGCCGGTATCGAAATATTTACGAAACACACAAACAAAGAAATACACGAGCAGACTCGTACAATAAATATATTCTCTACAAGCAGACTTTCTTCTTCTATTTATATAAAGGCAATGTTCGAATGTGTGTCCGCTATAGACTAAAAAACTACTGGACCGATTTACGCGTGGGGAAAAAAGGGTAAAAAGGAAAGAGGAAAAAGGGAAAGGGGAAGGGGGAAATGTAAATAGGGAAAAAGTGAAATGGTAAATTTTATGAAGTTCCGTAATGTTCAGTTTTTTACTGTTTTATCTAACTTTCAACTGTGTTCATTTAATCTATATTTATATATACTCAAATCCTATCACTATTGTCTTTTAAATAACGTGATTTACGGTCGGATGTGTCCAAGATTGTCTATACAGTATAATTTCGTAGCTATTTAATAATCAATTCACGAGAATTCACATAAAGCATGTTTAATTAGGATTTTAACAGTAGCTGATTACTAATCCTTTAAAACCAAAATAAAAACTTATTTTCTTATAATTCCCTTATAAGCTGTTTTTTTTTTTTTTTTTGGTTTTGCATAAGTTCCCAACTCAAATTACTAAATTTCTAAATATTGAACAACATTATTCGAGAGACTAGGTTAAGTTTTAGGTTAAAAACTGTTAATTAAACGCAACATAAAATATGAAAAATGTTAACTGCTTTATAATATATTTAACTTCTACAATCGATTATTTTCCTTGACTTATTGGATAGATCCGGTCTTATATTTTTTTATTTAATAACGGTTACTATTACTTCATCGATCTTTCGATCATTTATTCGGTATATCGTTGTCGAGATCGTATAGATATCGTTTGTGTTTTTGAATCGAATCTGTTATCCGGCTCCGCTATTCGACAGAAGTCGTAAGACTTCTGGTATGGGCCGGCTACATTATATTTTCATGTTTTATTTTTTTTTTTGTAGTCGATTATGTAGCTTAAAACGACTGAATATGAAATTCTTATATCGGGTTAATAATAAAAGATTTTTTTTACAAATAAGTGTAATTTTACCAAAGAATATCTGAACAGAGAGAAAAGAAAGCGGACGATTTGTAATCCGATTTACCATTAGCGGTTAAACTCGGTGGAGAAAAAAGCCTTATCCGGATTAATAAATAGTTTAATAAATAAATCACTTTATGAGAAACCTGAAATATATTTCCTAAGAAATATTTATATTGTTGAGGCTCAGAAGATTTCTCTTTCATTTTGCTACTCCATAGTTATTTGAATATGACAAGTAACAAAATATCCGAATTAGAAATTGAAGGTATTTAGAATACGAATGTATATATATATATATATATATATATATATATATATATATATATATATATATATATATATATATATATACTGTCGGGATCATGAATCAAATATTTTAATATTTATTAGCTACCAAAATACAAGTTAGTAACACTTAATGGAAATAAGCGTTTAGTTTTCGCTTTATTTTAATAAATAAATTAATGAAAACTACATTTTGGTACGTACTTAAGGAAAAAAAAACATCAGAAGAAAATAAGTAATAAACTAAACGTAAACTGTAAATAAAAGTAATCCCCCCCCAAAAAAAAAAAATTGTAATTAAATATAAAAAAAAAAATCTAAAATAAAATCCCTCGAATAAAATCAAGAAAAAAAAGGAAACCCACACAAACAAATTATTACACGACCGACTTTTAATACATTCTTAGTAGTGTTCTTATACATTTTCCATCATCGAATACTATAATCGGGTTATTTCAAAAAAAATTTCTACCGTTAAAATCACATTTATCTTTACCATTCGAGCGATTAAAACCCGAATTAAACCCTTTCTCGGTTTGATTCGTAAAGCTTATATTTGTTATTTTTATGATCCTCGTTGCTTTTACATAGGCTAAGCCTATGCAATCCAGCTTATGTAAACATCATAAAAATAACGCTTATATCGATAGATTTTTGTCTTTAAAACTGCTTTTGTTTTACTACAATAATTACCACGATATTTATTATTGATATTATATAATTAATTTTAAAAGAACACGAAACATTTAGCAAAATTGATCTACTATTCATATTTGAACCGTATTTAAAACATGTCGAATTATTAAGGATAATTATGCTTGTACATCGCCCTAGCTATCGTTTAAACCACGATTATTATATTTTATAGTCGATTTAATTTTATTGTTGTTATTTTCAGGTAGATTTCATAAGAAAGCTACCTATTGTAATGGGTGCCATGATTCGACTTCCGGATAATTTCGATATATCTTCGCATTTCACATCCCCCATACCCCAAAACCACCGTCAATTCAAAATCGTATATATATATTTATTATTTTATTATTTATACTTATTATTATTAATTATACTTATTATTTTACTTTGTTGTTTACTTTACTTATTATATTTCACTTTGTTGTGGACACGATAACTGCCGTAATTTTCCGCCAATCACTTTCAAATTGATACATAAAATATAACGACCCAAATCTCAATTGAGTTTGTTAATGGGGAAAATCGGACCATGGGGGTGGAAATGGAGGGCTTTTTCAAAAAACAAAATATCACTACACCTTTCTTATTATGTAAATCATTGAATTTGTTTAAAGTTCCTATCTTTGGATAAGGGCCTGAAACTTATATAGGGGAAAGTTTTTTAATATCATCAACCATTGGTCCAAGGGATGGAAAAAGGGGTTTTGAAAACAACAAAATTCATACCTCCCTTAATAGGCACAGTATTGAATCGGTTTAAAGTGGTCGTTACTCCTCTAAACATTACCTAAAAGTTTTCTGTGAAACAATATTTGATATGACCAACCCTTACTCTAAGGTATGACCAAAATATTGCTGGAATTGTAAGAAGATGGGGCTTGTCATACGCTAAATGTGTAAAACTTTTTTTCACATGCAACCATTGTCGTATTGAGTAAATTTGAAGTTTTTCTTAACTTTAAGGTGGAAATCTTTTTTATCTCCTACTTAGGATCAGTAAAATCTACCTCCACCATCCGGCGTGCCGAAAGGGATTTTTTGATTTAGAATCACATTTTCTATCCCCTTCCGTTCACTTTTATATAGAAGTTTCTTTAATTCGCTTATCATATTGATATTTTCGATTTTTTTTTTTTTTTATAATTGTTTTGGGATTTAAATCTTATAAAATTCTTTTGCAAAGTTTTAATCGTTTATTGTGAATTTGATCAACAATTACTCTATGCCAGACTTAAAATTAATAGCTTAAGCTGTACAGTTTTCTTACAAAACTTCAAAAAATATAGTTCTGGAACCTTCAGTTAACATAGGAGGAAAAATTGTTTATATTGGAATGGAAACTAGTGTAAATTTTCCGTTAGAGGTAATTTGAAAACTTAAGAGTTTTCTGGTTACATATTTGTATGAAGTTTTTACTTTAAATTAATATAAATTTTTATTTATTTATTTGTTTTACTCTTGAGTAATTTTTTGGGGTTTCTGTAGACCGCTTTTAGAAACTATACGTAAGAAATATTAAGTTCCCGCCATTTTAGTTAAGGTTATTATATTCCGATGTTTTTTAAATTGAAATATTTTGTTTTCAATGCCCCATTTAAAATTCCCTTTCCTTTTAAAATGTTCTTTCTCGCTTGGGATATGATGCGATACCGAAAAATAGATCGTTTTCAGGTTAACATTAAAGAATCAAATTTAGTCAACGCTAAATTAGTTGTTTTATATTAACAGTTGAAATGTTATTTAAGGTTTGCTATATTTTAACACTGTATATTATAACCAGATAGAAAAAAATTAGAAACTTTGAAATTCGAAAACAAAAATTCAATATCGGTAATTCTGTGGATATTAGATGTAATTTTATAAATAAAATAAAATCAACATTAAAATATTTTTAACGTTTTTTTTTTTCTTTAATTACACACTAACATTAACTAACTGTCACCGTAAAAGGTTTTAGAAATAAGGATAATAAAACTTGTTTTCTAAAAATATAAAATATATTTTTTTTAAATCTTCTGGTATTGTAATAAAATTAAACTAAGTTTTAACGAATTAACTGAAAACTAATCAGCTGGAATCCCTTACAATAATATTGAAAAAATAAATTTGTCCCAACACTTTATATCGTTCCGTAAATTATGAGTTATCTAAAAATAATATAATAATATTATTTTTAGATAAAATAAAAATAAATGAATGAATAAATGAATAAATGAATAAATAAATGAATTGTTCCCCAATAAAAATAAATGAACTCCAGATCTGGAGTTCATTTATTTTTATTGGGGAACAAAATATTTTGCCCTGTCGGCAAAATATCTTAACCGATATATTAAATTATAATTGTATAATTTTGTGAAACATCTCTACATATAATTTTTATTAAAAAAAAAATTGCATTATAAATGAAAAATATTCTAATTTAAAATCCTAAAAATATATCGGTGTTAATTTAAGAGCAGGAATTTTATTAATGTTACTCATTACGGTCATAAATTAAAAATTTCTATTTAAAAGCCGAGATAAAATTGTAACTCTCATTAATAAAAAAAATTGATTGACACGATAAATGGAAATATTCCTAAAATATAAAGAAAAAAATATTGTAACCATATCACTTTACCCTAATATTGCTCTGTGAAATGGTACTTAACGAACGAACTAATGTTTACACAATATCAAATAATATTTCAATAATAACTAATTAATTTATTTTTCAAACTTTAATTTCTTTTAAAAATAATAACAGTAATTTGTAAAAAAAAGAAAAAAAGAATTTTGACGTAATATTACGTCAGATTCCGGCAAGAAGTTTAATTAATATTAAAGAATTCTGGCTGAGGAATTATAATACAAATAAACCTTTGTAATTAGCATTTTGATAAATTAAAATTACTATTTAATAAATATTTAAATACATTGCAAATACATTTATTTATTAATAACAATAAATATAATATTTTATGAATTAATCGATTACCTTGATCATATTTGATGCTAGTTTGAAGTACAATCGGTCGAATGCTCCGCTTAGTGTTTTATCACGATATTATATAGGTTTCTAGTATTAGGTAAGATCGTTCTGATTTAGATTGAGGTGTCTCGGTGCGTGTGCACTATGCAGAACAAAACCAAGATAGACTGTTGTCCATTTCACGGACCGATGAAAACAGACTTCCTCGTGGTACCTCGGCTATATCTAACATAACACATAATGTAACGTATAAAAAATAACATAACTTACCGTAAGTAATATGTTTATCCTAATCTAATTTAATATATATGTACGTATTGCGAAATAAATCGACTAATCGTTCTTGTTAAATCGCTGTTGAAATAATAGAATTTATCTCTTTTAAATATATGTACGTATTTTTTTTTTTTTAATCGAAATCACGGGTGGTCTGTCAAGTTTTTATTCATTGCGTGAAATAATGACAACGATTTTTCGATGTTTAAAAATGCTAAGAAAAAAACACAGATGCGTAAATATTATTTATGCATAATAGAAAAAAGGAATTACAAAGAGTAGTAAATAAAAAAAAAGGTGATAAAGTAAGCGGTCTCAGTACGATTACAAAGTAATGGTATTGCAATACAAATATTAAAATAATTGTAAAATTAATTAAAATAAACGATCCAGCGATTCTTGAAAAAAACTTTCTTATTACGCAAAGAGATTTACATTTAAAACATTTTTTAATCGGTTACTACTTTAGTAACGTCATAATTATAGATGAAAATTAAGCCGAAAGAAACAGAATATTTGTAATCGGAAAAACGAATCGCTTAACCTCCACTGATTAAGATGGCAATGCTTCATTTCATAAAAACTTTTGTAATAAATTAAAAAAATAAATAAAATGGAATATATTCTTAATTAGGTTAATTGTTATAATTAAGAAGTGAACGATTAACTGCTGAAGAATAAAAATATTTATTTTTTGTTCAAAAATATTGGTGACAATTATTTATTAATGTTTAACAATAAACATCTCATTATTTACTTAAAAACTATTTACGTTATAGCTTTTTTTTTTAACTGACTCGACTGCTATGGACGTTAGCCCAAATGGAAATTTGTAGCATATGAAAAATGTCATTCCTTATCGGGATTCGAACCCGGGACCTCAAGATGGAAGACCTAGACGCTACCACTGCGCCACGGAGATCGGCATTGTAATGGACAATGACTCCTCCAATTTCTAATATTTCTTTCATAAATCTCTATTTCGGAGTAAAGCCTTTTACTTCCGAAACAAAGGAAATATTGTGATCACGAAAAATTTCGGTATTCAGATTTCAACGGTAATATCCATTTTGACCATCCCTGAATCCATTTTGACTAGTTTCGGAGTGAGGTCTGTACGAATGTATCTCGTATAACTCAAAAACGATTAACCGTAGGATGTTAAAATTCAGGATTAAGGACTGTTCTAACATTTAGTTGTGCACCTCCGATTTTGATTGCAATCGATTGGACCAAAAGTGTCCAAAAAGCCCAAACTTTTTAATTATTTGTATTTTGGACTTTTTCTTAATTGCAGTAATAAGCCCTCATTGAGAGCTTTTCAACAATATATCATAAGTGGTACTTATTTTCATTGGTTTCAGAGTTATAGCCAAATAAAAGTTAATGAAATATATGGATCTTACAAGGGGAAGGCATATCGGTTCAAATCAGACTTCATCTTTTTTTTTTAATTTAAGTATATTGATTTATTATAATTATTAACCCGTGTTGGAAAAAAAAACTTTTACAATAAATAATTCAATAACAATAAAAAAAGAAATATGAAAAAATATCAGAAGTTATTAATCAAATAAAATTTCATGGGCTTTTCATTTAAAAAAAATTGTATATGTATTTTAATAGGCGTAAAAGGAAGTCATGTAGTGTTCACATCAAATTTTTTTATTGAGGAAAAGAACTTCTATGAGTACATCGCAAAACTCGGGTCTAGCAAATCTTGTCGCTAACATGTATGTTATCGATGTTTAAAAACTACAACTCATTCATGTTTTGATCAGTCGATAATAAAATACATGCACCCACAATATTAGGAGATATGCAATATCACAAGATTCAAAACGTTTCAGGGATAAACATCACCTAGCGCAAGAATAATTTTCTTTTATCATGTTCAATCCGATCAGAAATATTCTATTGCCTGTTATCACTTTGTGATAATTACCTTCAAAGAATGTTGTCATTTTTTCAAAGTATCGAGTTTTTCATGCAACTAAACATCCCACCAATTTATTAAAAATAAAATTTTAAAGTTTTTTCTTTTGTAGAAACAATATTACTCTGGGGATGAGGTTTTAAATAATAATAATTAAAAAGATAATATAAAAACCCCTAAATATAGTGCATTCCTATGCAGTATATTTCTCGTTAACGGTTGTAATTGAATTATTACCTCAAGTACATTTCGACCGTTCATCTGGAAGTTCTACTAGATTTTATCTGAAAATTTTGAAAAAAGACTTAATCCATTTGAACAGGGGGATTTTGTGGATTGTGTAACAGAGTTGTTTATGGCTGGTTTTCGAGTTGTTTCGTCGATGAAATCTGGTGTAGATGCTTGTAATGTTGTGGTTGAATGTAGTGTGTGGGTGAGAGGTTTGTTGAGAGCGAGAGAACGGGTTGTGGTCAAATTGTTTTAAGTATTTGGATTATGGGCATGTTCAGAGGATTTGTAAGATTCAAAGTGTGTGTATACATTGTGGTGTGGAGGGGAATGTGGGGAATGCATGTAAATTTTGTGCAGGCAGGAAAGGACTCTGGCTACTCTGTCTAGAGTAAGGATTGAACAGCATATTTGAGCGTATTCAACACGGTGATTAGGGCTGATGATTATGGCTTCTGAGTCCCTATGAATTAATCAAGTGAATGTGGGATGATCTAGGACGGCCTTGGATATGGTTGTATATATGGCTGAGGGCATGAGTTCAGATGTGTTGTTGGTTCATTACACCACACAACCATGCTCTGTTTCAGGTTCCTGAACCAGAGCATGGTTGTGTGGGAGCATTTAGTGGGAGTCATTGTGTGTTTTTGAAATTATCCTGTGGGGGGGGGGGGAGTTTGTATGTAGCGAGTGTATATTGTCAATATTGGGATGCGATAGAACCACATTTGGAATACATGAGAAGAATGGTAGTTTGTTTGCATGGTCAGCCGGTATGTATGGGTGCTGATCCAAATGCCAAGTCTCCTATGTGGTTTGTTCATGCAAGGGACCCGAAAGGTTTGTTGGTGAAAGAATTTATTGCTGAGTGTGGGTTGGTGGTGTTAAACAGCGAGAGTGAATGGTGTATGTTTGAGAGTGGTCCCGGTTAATGAGCAACCACATAATCATTGGCTGAGCCTGGTGTCTCGGGTTGGCCTGTGTTCAATGGTGGAGTTGTTCCTCAGACGGGGAAGTTGAGTATGAGGAAGAGTAATTGTTGGTGTTTGATAGGTTGTTGTGTATATGAATGAGGTAGCAAGAATACGGAAACCACTGCATATGAGTTGAGTGGGAAATTAATGGAAATTGATGGTGAGGAAATGTGTGCCTGAGATGTCTGGAGGTGGTGATTGTGTGTGTGATTGATGGTGTGAAAGGTTTCAGATAACATTAAAAAGCAAGCCTCCATGGCATGAGTGGTAGGTAGCGTCTTGGCCTTTTATCTGGAGGTCCTGAGTTCGAATCCTGGTCAGATATGACATTTTTCACACACGCTAAAAATCATTCATCTCATCCTCTGAAGTAATACCTAATGGTGGGCCCAGAGGATGAAAAAAAATAATAATTAAAAAAGAACATTAAAAAAACATAAATTACATCTTGTCTCCATGGCAACAGATGCTGTTATTCATTCAAAATTTCATAACTTAAAAAATGATATAAACTTGTTTTTTTTACCATTTTGTAACATTCTTTTCTTTATTAGTTCAACATTATTTGTAGAGTTTTTGCCACCATTCAACACAAATAAAAGTGAAACGTGGATCATTTGTTTTTGTTTACATTTTGATTGTTGAATTTGTTTTTTGTGTTTTTTTTTTGGTTTTTGTTTGTTGTTTGTTTAATAATAACTTAATTCTAAACTGTTTTAAAAAGTAACGGGGATAGAGAACATCCTTGTCGGACTCCCTTTCTTATTACGGCTTCTTTCTTATGTTCTTCAATTATTACTGTTGCTGTTTAGTTCCAGTAAATGTTAGCAATTGTTCTTCTATCTCTGTATTTCAAAACTAATTATTTTTAAAATGCTGAACATTTTATTCCAGTTTACGTTACCAAATGCCTTTTCTACGTCTATAATGCCAATTATGTGGTTCGTTTTTCTTTAATCTACCTTCTACTATTAATCTGAGTGTTAGAATTGCTTCAATTGTCCCTATACTTTTCCTGAGACCAAATTCGTCTTCTCCTAACACTTCCACTCTCCTCTCAATTCTTCTGTATAGGATTCTAGTTAAGATTTTTTATGCATGACTAGTTAAACTAATTGTTCTGTATTCTTCACATTTATCTGCTCCTGCTTTCTTTGGTATCATGACTATAACACTTTTTTTGAAGTCTGACGGAACTTCCCCTTTTTCACAAATATTACACACCAGTTTTTATAATCTATCAATCGCTTCAACACCTGCACTGCTCAGTAATTCTATAGGTATTTCATCTATTCCAGAAGCCTTTCTGCAATTCAAATCTTTTAATGCTTTCTTAAATTCAGGTCTCAGTATTGTTTCTCCCATTTCATCCTCTTCAACTTCTTCTTCTTCATCTATAACCCTATTTTCTAAGTCATTTCCTCCGTATAACTCTTCAATATATTCCACCCACCTATCGACTTTACCTTTCATATTATAAATCGGTGTACCATCTTTGTTTAACACATTATTGGATTTTAATTTATGTACCCCGAAATATTCCTTAACTTTCCTATATGCTCCGTCTATTTTTCCAATGTTCATTTCTCTTTCCACTTCTGAACACTTTTTTCTGATCCAAGTTTGCACTTCCTGGTTTATAGTATTTCTTAATTGTAGATAGTTCCTTTTACTTTCTTCAACACTAGCATTCTTATATTTTCTACGTTCATCCATCAGCTGCAATACATCGTCTGAAACCCAAGGTTTTCTACCAGTTATCTTTGTTCCGCCTAAGTTCGCATCTGCTGATTTAAGAATTTCCTTTTTAACATTCTTCCATTCTTCTTCTACATTTTCTACCTTATCTTTTTTACTCAGAACTCTTGCGATGTCCTCCTCAAAATTCTTCTCTACCTCCTCTTCCTCAAGCTTCTCTAAATTCCACCGATTCATCTGACACCTTTTCTTCAGGTTTTTAAACCCCAATCCACATTTCATTATCACTAAATTATGGTCGATATCAATGTCTGCTCCAGGGTAATTTTTGCAGTCAACGAGTTGATTTCTAAATCTTTGCATAACCATGATATAATCTAACTAATACCTTGCAGTATCGCCTGGCTTTTTCCAAGTGTATATTCTTCTATTACGATTTTTAAACTGCGTGTTGGCAATTACTAAATTAAAGTTCGTGCAAAACTCTATAAGTCGGTCCACTCTTTCATTCCTTTTGCCCAGCCCGTATCCACCCACTATATTTCCTTCCTTGCCTTTTCCAATGCTTGCATTCCAGTCTCCAACTATTATTAAATTTTCATCTCGTTTCATGTGTTTAATTGCTTCATCAATTTCTTCGTATACACATTCTACCTCATCATCATCATCATCATGGGCGCTTGTAGGCATATAGACCTTAACAATCGTTGTCGGTTTAGGTTTTGATTTTATCCCTATTACAATGATTCTATCACTATGCATTTTGAAATACTCTACTCTCTTCCCTCTCTTCTTGTTCATTATGAAACCTACTCCTGCCTGCCCATTATTCGAAGCTGAGTTAATTATTCTAAAAGTCGTTTTCCTCTTCCCACCGAACCTCATTAATTCCTAACACATCTACATTTATCCTATCCATTTCCCTCTTTAAATTTTCTAACCTACCAACCTTTTTTAAACTTCAAACATTCTACGCTCCGACTCGTAGAATGTTATTTTATTAATTTTCTGGTGACCCCTTCCTTAGTAGTCCCTACCCGGAGATTCGAACAGGGGGACTAGTTTACCTACGATATACTTTACCAAGGAAGGCACCTCCATCACTGCTATATGAAAATGCAGAGAGCTACATTTTCTTGGAAAAAAGCCGCTGTAGTTTTGCATTGCTTTCAGCTGCGCAGTACTCAGAGGACTGAGTGATTGTGATATCATCGTTTAAGTCGTCCTGACTTACGCCCGTAACAACAACTGAAAGAGCTGCTGCCCTCTTTCAGGAATCATTCCTTAGTCTGGCTACAGCAGATACCACTCCGATATTGTTACATCTTCGGTCCAGCTACTCTGTATTATTGAGCACCAACTGCAACTTCTCATGATTCATAATGGAGCGTATCAATGTATTGAACACGAAATATAAGTCCTCACAGAGATAATTATATGGGGGATCACTTTTTCTAAATTTTCTGACTTCCTGTTCGTACCAGACCAAAACCCGCCCGGATCTCCACCGATCCGAGACTCCGCTATCTCCTGACCCCAAATCCAAAAAACCCCAAAAATTACCCCTGCCAAAAAAAATTCTTCGACAGTCCAAATCTTTCCATTTCTAAGCGTTTCACATTTTTTATTGGGTAGGGTATTTTGACAGTTACTAATTAAGTTATGATTTTTCTTCTGAAACACCTATTTTTCCTCCCTGGATCCTATTTTTGGGGAAGAGGTAATTTTCTGAAAATGTAGGAATTATTTATTTAATAAGTCATTAATCAACTAATAAAATATAGGCATGCAGTTCGTAAAAACAAAAAAAAAATTGTTGACCACTCTTCCCCCCCTTTTAAAGACGGTTAAACATCAGTGACTGATGATGAGTTCCGCCCTGGACTTCTATTGAAATTTTAACTCCAGCGCCTGAATCTCACATAGACTTTATCATCCAAGAAGAATTACAGTAAAAATTTTAGCTGAAAAATTACGAGTAAGTGTTTCTATAGTTCGTAATATTATGAGCAATAAACTAGAGTACCACAAAACAAGCACTAGATGGGTTCCAAGAGAGTCGACAGATCACCATAAGGAAACAAAGACTTCACACATATACAGAGCTGAAACAACGGTATCGACATGAAGGTGATGCTTTTTTGCGCAGTATTCTTACTTATGATGAAAGATGGATTCACCGTTATGAAACGGAATGAAAAATACAGAGGGTGTAGTGACAGTACATGAGTTCAGTACTGATTCCGAATGCTAATCGAACATAATCATAAATCGAAACATAAATCAATAAACATAATCGAACATCAATGATGGCAAGAAAATGTGTTTAATAGGTTCCGACATCAAGACAAAGATTTCTTTGTAGCAGTTATAAATTAGCCGATTTATACTCTAGCTTTACTCTAGCTTTTTGCTAGAGTCGGGACAATTGCATTAATGTTGCTGTAGATTATGTTGAAAAGTGTAAAAGATGTCATATCAATTCCGTTTTATTTCCAGAACAGTACATAGCTTTAATGATTGAATGACTCTCGCATATGCCATTTTTTTAAGATAAGTTCTTTAAGAATAATTAAAGAATATTACGTACTGAAATCCCAAACTGAACTTATTTTATAAAAGTTATGAACTAATATTTAGGGGTTGTATTATTTTTTGGTATGTTGTAATTTTGTTTGATATTTTTCTGTACCGTTTATCTGTTAACATTGTTTGTTATCGTTTAAGACATTTATTTAATAGTTTTCTTGTCGATCGATACGGTATAAAGATTTTGTAAGAACTTTTATTAGGTTATACATTAAAATATCGAAGGAAGAGTGTTATTGCGGTACGTGTGGTCAGACGTGTTATGTATTATCGAACTGTCGACTCTGTTTTGCCGTCTAGTTTTAAATTCGTCTTGATTTTTTTTGATAATGTAAACCTCATATTGTTTGTTTCTTTTTGTGGTAATATGAAATTAAGCTTAATATATCGATCCGATATTTTTTTTTGTCTTCAGTCATTTGACTGGTTTGATGCAGCTCTCTAAGATTCCCTATCTAGTGCTAGTCGTTTCATTTCAGTATACCCTCTACATCCTACATCCTATTATACAATTAGATCTACAAATAGATCCGATATTATACAATTAATTTTTTATTTATCAAAATACCCGTGAGTTTTTTTTTATAGGCTAATAAAGATTAAAATTTAATTTAATTTCTTTCCTCTTTTACAAATTTTTAAGTAAGATTGTTATGAACCAATAATAACTGCTTTAAAATTAAAAAATAAAAACAAACTTTACATCGTTTAATATCGTGAAATTTAAAAGAACTTTTAAATTTGTAGAATACTGTTATATCAGAGCTTCCATCAGCTGTTCAATCATAATGTTCTAAGGGTTAAAATTTATCGACTTACCCAGGTCCTTTAAGACAAGTAGGCTGCTAAAGAAATTCAGTGCATCACTAGGTTCGCATTCATTTATGAACTGTAGACCTTAGTAAATTTCAGTGAAGTAAGTGAAAAATAATTTGCTGCAACATCTAATCTTACTTGTATTCTTAGTATGAAGTGTTTTTATTTCAAAATTTTACTTGAACAATATATAAATAAATGCAGGTTAGATATTTTCATATGAAGCATACAACAGAGGAGAATAAAATCGATGTGAATATTGCCTTTAAACTGGCAAAAAAGTATTAGCATTTAAAATTTAATTTACCCAAAAGTAGCATTTAATCTTTTTGCTAGACCTCTGCCAGGTGTGTGAAGGATGTCATCCTTATACAACACTTTTTGAAGCACAATAGTGTGTTTTTTTTTTTATTCATATGTTAAGGATATATGTTTAAGATTAGGAATTCTGATATATTGAGGTAATATAAACATATAAAAGCACAAACGTAATGAAGATAATTTAATAAATGTGTAGACTTTTATTGAAATGTCTTCACATAAAAGAAGAAAGAATTGAACAACGAAAACAGCGCAGGTACCTAGGTATAATATTAACAGTACATTGCTAAAGTGAAAATAAAACAAAAATTGGGATAGCAATAGATAAGCAGTCGTTTAATATAGACAGACAATTATATATTAAAATAAAGTTATATTTGGGGATTTGTATATATTTCTCACCTCTTACCACTTTCACTTTCTTACCTCTTAAGTAACTATTCATCAGTGATGAAACGCTAGAAAAATATATTCTCCCGCTTTGAAACAATCTGCTTTTTGAAACCATACTTTTTTGTCAATTGGAAACGATCTATTTTTTTGGTGTGAAACTACACTTGGGTTGTAATTTTGGCCTATTTTTGAAAGTAGCTATAAAAAATATTAATTGACCACACAAAGAAATTCAAATCAAGTTAACTGATTTCTTGATTCAAAACACCTGTTATTTGTTTTTAGTGGCTCATGTAGTAAGTTGGTGGTTTCTTCTATTAGTATAGTGGTTGGTTGTATCTAAGGATGCAATTGTGAATTTTTGAGGATGCATATACTTATCTGTAATTTTCTTGAATTTTTTATATATATAAAAATAAAAATGTCAAACAAGATAGTCTGTGGACAATTATCAGTGGTCAGTATCCATTTTACTGTGCTAATCAAAATCTATAAGAAACTGTGGAGGTACTTGATCACAAAGCTAAGGGAAGAAAGAAGAAGAACTGTTTCATAGTTGCTTACGCAGTAAAATTACCCCTAAACTGGTGTATTCAGATTTAATCCTAAAATAGTTCTGAAAAATCTCTGGTGCACACCAACAAAGTGGCAGGAATCACTGCAGAGGTCAGCGGTGGCAAGGCGCAAATTCTTTGGTTTTGGAGTCTGGTTATTTCATTGTCTTCCTTCTTTTCCAGATGTCAGGTATCCTTTTGGATTTGGCTGTGCAGGCACGCTGATTATGCAACAGCCAGACTGGATTGATGCCAGACTAATTATTGGCTGGTTTGGGTCATAGTATTGCCTCAGATGAATCTTTCAACTGGCAGCTTGGACCTGCTAGTCACAGAGTAATTTTAGCAATAACAGCAATCATGACAAATAGATAAATTTGTTAAGAAGAAATGGTAATTTATTAATGTTAAACATTTATGTTTACAAAAGCTTAAGTTAACTTTCAAACATAGAATATTTTTAGGATATTAATAATTCAAAACTGTAATAAATATTTCACGCCAAGAAATCTTTGAGTTCCTTCATGAACAATGAAGTAATCTGACCAAGTTTGGTCAAAATTGGTCAAGTAGTTCTAGTGATTTAGAATTGGACAACGAACGCACACAGGTACATGTGAATATCCAGAATGTTTCCATCCAGTTTTTGAATTTTTTGCTTTCCTTCGGTGTCAAAACATAAAGATCAGGTGAAAATCGCATTTGCCCAAATTGGATCGATTTAGCCCCTTTAACCATGCCCCTTTAGCCCCTATGACCATGTAAGTAAGGTTTGAATTGAATTGTTCGAATTAATAATATTACAAAAGTAATAGAATTAAATTTACGTTAAATAAAATAATATTAAATAAATTTCTGTTTAATAATAATGGGCTCCCACGGGGACTGCGTGGTAGGCCAGAGTGGTGAGATGATGCGGGCACCTCGTGCGACGCTAGACCAGCCTCAATAGATTACCAATATGACTGTGATTGATCTAATCACCATCAACTGGTAAAAAATTCGTTGCACATGGGGCGCTGTTTTGGAAGAGTTCCAGTGGAGTGCTCTTATAATATCTCTACAAACAATCGTAATTTTCAAAATTCAAACGGGGTATTTGCTAGTATAATACAAAATCACTATGCAATTATACCAGATCAAAAATTAACTGACATACTCAGAAATTTACCTTATTTAACGCTGCATTGGATTCGAATGTAGATCTATTACTAGAAATTAATGTGAAAGCATATTCTTAGGTGAGACTATAGATTTAGTGACGACAAAATAGACATAATTTAGCAAATTACAATAATAATTATATTTATACCGATTTAGATTATGTTTTTCGATCGTGTCGCATGGTAGTTCTTATATATCATGCAATTTCATTCTTACTATTCGGCTTATGCGAACATTATTATTAAAATAGAACTTTGTATTTCCACGATTGCTTTCAGACTGAACCAACTGTTCATTAGAACCGTTCTTGACTATATGGTTACTCGTGAATAAAATCTTGAAAAACCAGCTGTGTACTTGAATGGTGTCGTTGTCCTGCGTAATTATTAGTGGACATTGTAACTGTTGAAATATCCGTAGAACTATTTATATTATAAATATTATATTCGTTCGTGTACTGTAAATTGTAGATTTTACAATTTAGGAATATGTTTCGAAGTGTTATTAAAAGATATGACAGATTGAATAGCGTTATGGTGTATGTGCCTTGTAGAACAGCTAAGCATCAGCTCCCTTTTACATGGGAACGACCGGTAAAAGTTCCTAATTATAAACCAGAAAAATCTGGAGATTTACAGGCCTTGAAAGAAATTAATGTTACTCAGTTACCAGGATTGTTTAATAAATCGGAAGAATTAAAGACGTTAGTATCATTTTTAAATGTTTATGGATTTACTTTTTGGTACATAGGTTAGTCGATGTATAATTATATAAATTGAAAGAGAAATAAATTTACTGTGTTCAGTGTAAGAGCTAACCTAGATGTTGTTTGTAGTTAGTGTGGTTTTACTGCAGCGTGTGCGATTGTGTTAGTGGAATAATGTACCGGATGACAATTTGTTAGACCTCACTATTGTTTATAATACTTAATCGTGTATCTTTTTTTGTCAACTCGTTATTTGTAATTAACTCGTAAGTGACTTGATTCAGTCGGCGCCAGATGAAAACTTCAAATAATAAATCAAAAATTCTTTTATTATTCATTTTTGTTGTATAATTTGTTTCGATACGGTTTATTTCAAAGCCACACAGTTTGTTTACAACTGGATAACTCCTAAAAGTGAATACAGTATGGCATAAAATTAATTCCTGCCCTTATCAATTTTAGCAGTTCCATGAAAGTAGTAGAATAGCCAATCATGTTGCTAGTGATTGCTTCATAATTATTAAATAACAGTCATGATATTTTCATCCTTTTTTCTATATTGAAGAGAAATTCTCTAAGTCTGCTTTTATAAGATCATTTCAAGTCAGTGGTATTAAAATGACATTCATTTAAGCTGGTTAGGAAACTTAAATGTTTGGTTTACTCCTTAATATTTGATTTGTGTTGCGTGTGTGATTTTATTTAATATTGTGTAATTTTAAATTTAATATTGTTAGAATGTGGTGATACTAGTTCATTGCTTTCATGTTATATTTTGCAAATTCACATTCACCATTCCCAAATTGATCAAATACATTTAAGAAAACTCAAATGTAAGATACACTACCTATCTATATAATGGTATTGAGTTGACCTTAAATATACCTAACCCAACATTCCAACACATACTTGTTTATTGAGATTCCATGAGTGCCCTGCAGGCGATTAGTGATATGTACTCCCGACACCCTATTGTCTGTGATATACAGTCTGTTATCTCTGAAATGACTCAGTGTAACACAACTGTGCGCATCTGTCAGACCCCTATTCAGTTTGTTATTTCAGGCAATGAGCATGCTGCTCAGGATGGTTCAAAGTGAGTGGAATGCTACCATCAACAATAAAAATAAACTTCAGTTAAAACACTGGGGCTTTTCATGTGGGAATAACCGTCGTGAGGAGGCTATTACTTGCATTTTGTGAATAGGGCACACAAGGCTCACTTATGGATATCTGGTGACTTGGACTGATGCACTTGTTTGTATTTGCTACAACTGCCAACTAATGATCCACCACATCCTTGTGGACTGTGTATGTTATGTGGCATGCATTGGAAGTTTCAACTAGAGCCTAACATATGAAATATCTTAAGCAGCAATTTATCGATGTTGCCTAATATGATAACATTTCTTAAGGCCGTAGATCTGGATTCAAATGTTTATTTAAACTTTCATGTTTCTGTCTTTTGGTATTCAGCAATTTTATTGTTTCATGCCAGATTTTGAATATTGTTTTTATTTCAAACTTAACATTCCTGTGTTTTCAATCATTTTAATTTTTAAATCATTTACTTTGATAATTTTGTGTCTGCACTGATAACACCTCACTGTGCACCCAGGAAAAAAAGATATTGGATTGATTACTTGACAACCTTAAGACAATTGAGATACTATTGATCCTACTCTTAAAACTATCTGAAGCCGTACTTACAATTATATTTAAGTCAGTTTTGATGATTTTTAGTGTAATTAATTGTAAAATATTTTTTTTTTAAATTTGTGTTTACATTATAGTCTTATGCCATTTGCATACATTAAACATAAAATTGTTTGAGATGTTTCAAATGAGATGCCATTAACTAGGCCTACTGCTTTATTTTAGCTTACTCAGTTTTACTAATGTGTTAAAGGTCAGTCAATCTATTTGAAGTGTCCCAAAAAGACAAACTGGTTGATCGGCCAATTAAAAAAAATTTAAATGTACCCATTTGTTTCCTACATGTCTCATTATGTTAAAACTATTTTTCTTACATTTTTTATGGTACTTACGTATTAATGCCACTGTAGCTACAGCTTTATTAAAAAACAAAGTAGTCAATCGAATTTTGGTTGGAAAATGGGCCAATATAGAGTTTAACATAGATTCAAAACAGTATCTTTATTAATTTTAATAAATGGTTATTTTTATTTATTTATTTTATAAATATAATTTAACCAAACTTAACCTACGCTCGCTTTGCTTGCTAACCTTGACTAATTAACAGGAGTGTTTTGATTATTTAAATAATAAACAATTGCAATAATTACTGAATTTATTAAATAAATACTCAAAAAATTACGGTGTTAATTAGTCAAGGTTAGCGAGCGAAGCGAGCTTAGTTTAAATTTGGTTAAATTATATTTATAAAATAAATAAATATAAATAACCATTTATTAAAATTGATAGAGACTGTTCATTTTCCACCGAAATCCAATTGACTACTTTGTTTTAAAAAAACTGTAGCTGTGGTGGCGTTAATACGTAAGTACCTTTTTTATTTAAGCAGTTTACCTGTGGTGGCCATTTTTGTTATGGTGTGCAAACTTAATTTTGTGATTGTAAAGGTTTTTGGAAAAAATCATAACTAAAAACTATTGGTCCTGGAAGGATGAAACAAAGAGCAATTCATATTTTCTCAAGGTAAAATATTAGTTCAGTGGTTTATTTACCAATAAAGTTGAACTATTTATTATTATTTGTATTATTTATTTAGCAATAAAGTTGAACTTGAAAAACAGTGAAACTTGACTTTTGGTAACTTTTTTCAAGGGGCAGGGATGGCATATACAGTTTGAAATATTTTTTTATGTGTAGGTATATGTTTGCAGTTTTACCATAAATAATATTAATGGTGATATACTTACCCCAAAATTTTTATGAATATAATTTTTTTTTTAAATAGAAATTTTGGCTTGAAATGGAACCCTGATGAACTTTTTTATTGGTACAGTACACAAGAAACTTTTTTATTTGCCATACATATCTACAAAAACACTGCAAGTTGTTCAAATTTGAGATTTTTATCAACAGAGTTATTTCAAGCCAAAATTTGAATTTAAAAAAATTAGTTTTCAAAAATTCATAAAAATTTAGGGGTAAGTGTATCACAATTAATATTATTTATGGTAAAACTGCTTACATATACCTACATATAAAAAATATAATTCAAGTGTTATTGTATGCCATCCCTGCCTCTTGAAAAAAATTACCAGAAGTGAAATTTTACCGTTTTTCATGTTCAACTTTATTGGTAATTTTTCTCATAGAAAGATGACAGGTAGGTAAATAAACCACTGAACCAGACTTTTACCTTAAGAAAATGTGAATGCTTTTAAGAATGCTTTTCGTTTCATCCTTTCAGGACCAATAGTTCTTTATTTATGAATTTTTCCATAAACCCGTACAATCACAAAAATAGGTTTGCACATCGTAACAAAAATGGCCGCCACAGGTAAACTGCTGAAATAAAAATTTAAGAAAAATATTTTTAAGATCCTGAGACTTGTAGGAAACGAGTGGGAAAGTTTCAATTTTTTTTGAATTGATCAAGCAACCAGGTTAAGTCTTTTTGGGACACTTCAAATGGATTGACACGTGAGCTATTATTCAAATTCTTTGATGCTTATTTATTTATTTTTTTATGTTAATAGGGCTGATGAAAATGTTAAGAGATTATTTTCAATTGAATTTCAAAAAGGAGATGTCTTACGTAGAGAAATTCGAAAAAATTATATGGAATCCGTTAAGAGACATAATTTTGATGATTCTTCACCTGAAGCAAAAAGTAAGGTTATTTGTTTTTGTTATCTATAAAAATAAGTTAGTCCAGTCCAGGAATTATGACTTGGTCAGTTTTATCAGCCTCCCAAAAAATTTATTTAAACTATGAAAATATTTCTTTTACCCAAGATCATGATTCTTTTTAAGATTGAATTTTCTACTTTTGAGAAGAATTTGGCATTAACTGAAATAACTATTTGCTTATGATGATTCGTAAAAAGCAATCCTGTGACGTTTTAGTCTTACGTTATTCTATAGAGAATTTGAAAGCTTGAGGAATAGTAGAATTCTGTCTATATGTGGCATTGAAGAAAATCTCTTTTTAACATATTTATACTAGTTTTTTATTCCTTAACTAGTAGCTAGTTCAAAAAAATGTTTCTTACCAATCTGCAGTTTTTCCAAAGATGCCACGATTACAGAATAATTGTTGTCATCGACATTGTTAGACAAAATTTGAGAAAATTAAAAGGTAAAGTAAAGATAATGTAGAATATCACACATTTCGTAAATAATTATTTATGTGAAGTAATTTCAACAAATTATGGCTTATCAACCTAGTAAGACATATTTACTTAAAATTTTGCCATGAAACCCATAAATATCTAATTGGAAAAGCAATCAAGTGGAATCAAAAACTATTTTACAAAATTTACGAAAACTATACAGTTGTATTGTTTACCCAAAACAACCAATGTATTGTTAAAAGCATGAATAAGAATTTAAAAGTATTTTTCTGCCTATAATGATGCTTGGACTAGTGAAAGTACAAATTTGTGTAGTAACTTTATAAGATGAAACTTTTGAAAATTTAATAAATTAACAATTAATATAATCCACCTTACCAGCACAGTGATATATTCTCTAGATTTTTCAGCTTACTTGGAATTTTTTAACATAAGTTAAAATTAATGCATTAAAGTCAAAGATTAAAAAATCATAGTAAAAATTTAAAAACAGTCATGACTGTCCGGTATACTTGAGTCTACTAGTATACTCAAGTAGGTATACTGAACAGTCTGGTATACTTTATGGCTGGACAGTCATAAATTTTAAAGGTTTTCAATAACAAAACCTTTTCCACTGTTAAGAAAGGGCTTTTTTTCAACAAAAAAAAGCCCATATACACATAATATGCATTTAAATGCATCTTCATCCCCTGTCCATAAGAGTTTTAGTGGTTGATCCATCTGCAACAACTATTTGTATCAGACTAGCTTTAACCTTCACATTAATGGTTTTCCTAATAGTCCTTTCATTAATTTAATAGAATTTTTTAAATTTATTACAATTGGAACTCACCTCCCAATTTGATGAGATTTGGAATTTAGCTTATTTAGGACCTAAGTTATTCATTACAGTGAGAAATTTTCATCAGAAACTCCTTTCACCCAAGTTACATTCCACATAAGTTGCATTCATCAGCAAAAATTCTGTAATTCAACAATGCACAAGTGTAAACTACATTATTTTTGGATTAAATAATTTGATTAAGTTTGTTAATTAAGTTAAAAATAAAATTAGATTCACTTAAGGCTAGATTAAGTTTAGTTGAAGCTTAAGTGCAAATTAGGTTACGTTGAGTACAATATACATTATTTAAAAAGTAAAATACTTGCTTTAAGTGAAATTCAGTTAAAATTAGAGTCACGGTTAAAACAAAAAATTGCTTATGGTATATAATTCTGTATTCAGGCTAACAATCAGCCATATTAATATATAAGGTTAATTTGTTGAATTTAGTGAGCGAAGCAAGAACAGGAAACACTTGCTTAAAATGTATGGATGTCTTATATTGAAATTGAGTACGTGGAATCATTGAACCTAACCTTAACTTAAGCATAACTAAACTCAACTGAATTTCACGTAAACCAAGTTATTTACTTGAAATAATGTATTTTACTATTGTACAGTGTTGAATTACAAAGTTTTAAGTGAGGCTACTGTGTACCTTTTGCTGAGCGACATAACTCAAGTGAAAGATGTTTTTGACAAAAGATTTGAGTTGTAATGATTGACTTAAATAAGGTATATCCCAATTTTCATCAAGATCAGAGGAAACTCCTTAATTGTAAATAACTATACAGATTTTTTGCATACATTGCTTTTAGAAGTAAAATCAAATTTTTAAAACCTAACCTTATTTATGTCTGTAAAAGCTTAGATAGATAAAATTAAAAGAGTATGCTTTTTTGTAGATATATGTGTAATATTTTGTAATTTAGTGACCAGATTTCTTAAATTTCCAGTTTGATACATGCTCTGAAGTTACATTGATGATTTTTAAACAACTTTTAATTTTTTAGTATGGCAAGGCATTTTAGACATATGTCTAGGTATTTCATTGTTATTAAAGCACATGCTTGTTCATTGAAATAGTTCTAATTACACGACTGCCCATAAGAACTGTATTTAGGGTATATGTATGTTTGTTTGTTTATTTCTTCCACCGTAGCAGCAGCAGTATGGATTTCAAAATTCAAATCGATTCACAGTGGCTGTACCGATTTAGAAGTGTTACCCTCATGTTAATACCCTTACATTACCGGGTGCATCATAGGCTGCATACATATATATGAGGTCTATAAATAAAGTAATGAAACTAGTTCAGAAAAACCTTTTATTTACAATCTAGTTATACATGGACTCTACACCTTCAAGATAGTTCCCTTGGGAAGCCACACAATTCTTCAAACAGTTTTCCCACTCTTCATAGCAGTGTTGGAACTCAGAAACTAGAATATCCTTCAGATGGTTGTTCACATTTTTTTTGTTTTGTTTTCTACTGTTCCAAAATGGTGTCCTTTGAGGTGTTTTTTTAAGTCGGGAACAGGAAAAAGTTGCAGGGACTCAAGTCAGGTGAATAAAATTGTTGTGGAACTATAGGGATGTTTTTTTTTTACTAAAAACTCGTTAATTCAGACTGCAGTTTGACAAGGTCCATTGTCATGATGCAGCATCCAGTTGTCTTTGAAGAGTGGTCTCACATGCGCAACTCTTTTCTTATCTTTAGCTCCTTGCATGACTCGAGAGTATTCACCACGTTTTGGTAAAAGCTTTGTTAAGCTTAATTTAATAAATTAAATAGGGTGTATAGCTTTTAAGTAAGGTCAGTCCATTTCAAATCATTCAGCTAAAAATTAAAATGAAACCCATCGTCTTAGAAAGTCGAGAGAATTTTTTCTTTGTTCTATTTGCCACCCTTATTACCATGTAAAGTTTTATTTTGATAACTTAAATACTTTTAAAGTTACTAATTATTTAAATTTCTCAAAAAATACATTATTGTTGTTTCTGGGGGATTTAGTGATTATGATGTTGATTTAGTAAAAAACTCATAACTTTTTCTGTAAATATGCAGAATAAGGTAAAAATTCATTTAGCAACTTATCTCTTAATTGCTGCAGTAAATAAACTCAAACCTGGACTTCATCATTTTTGTTAAAAAACATGAAATTTTAAAATGCAATTTAAAGTAAAAGGCACTATTCGTTCAGAAGGCAACAATATTCATTATTCACTGCATTTATTTAATTTTGCACATAAAATCATGCATAAGTTTTCGTACAAAGTACTTTTTTTTAAAATTAAAACTTTAAACAGTATAATTTAATTTTCTCAAAACTTTAAAAGTTTACATTCAATGAATTGAATAGAATCTGTGAACGAAAGAATTTAAAGTCTTTTAAGAGTCTTGATGTAGGCTCATTTGCTATTTCCACCTATTATGTTAGTGGAATTACACAAATGTTTCTTACAATAAAAGTGTTTTGAACTAAACACCAACAACTTGTTATTTATGGGCTTGTGTTTGTTTTAACATCTTGTTGTACTGAAGATTGATTGAACTAATTTTCTTGACTGCATTAAATGCATCTTCATCCCCTGTCCATAAGAGTTTTAGTGGTTGATGCGTCTGCAACAACTATTTGTATCAGACTAGCTTTAACCTCCACATTAATGGTTTTGCTAATAGTCCTTTCATTAAATTAATAGATTTTTTTTTTAATTTATTACAATATGAACTCACCTCCTAATTTGATGAGATTTAGAATTTAGGTTATTTAGGACCTAAGTTATTTATTACAGTGAGAAATTTTCATCAGAAACTCCTTTCACTTAAGTTACATTCCACATAAGTTGCATTCATCAGCAAAAATTCTGTTATTCAACAATGCACAAGTGTAAACTACATTATGTTTGGATTAAATAATTTGATTAAGTTTGTTAATTAAGTTAAAAATAAAATTAGATTCACTTAAGACTAGATTAAGTTTAGTTGAAGCTTAAGTGCAAATTAGGTTATGTTGAGTACAATATACATTATTTAAAAAGTAAAATACTTGCTTTAAGTGAAATTCAGTTAAAATTAGAGTCACGGTTAAAACAAAAAATTGCTTATGGTATATAATTCCGTATTCAGGCTAACAATCAGCCATATTAATATATAAGGTTAATTTGTTGAATATAGTGAGCGAAGCAAGAACAGGAAACACTTGCTTAAAATGTATGGATGTCTTATATTGAAATTGAGTACATGGAATCATTGAACCTAACCTTAACTTAAGCATAACTAAACTCAACTGAATTTCAAGTAAACCAAGTTATTTACTTGAAATAATGTATTTTACTATTGTACAGTGTTGAATTACAAAGTTTTAAGTGAGGCTACTGTGTACCTTTTGCTGAGCGACATAACTCAAGTGAAAGATGTTTTTGACAAAAGATTTGAGTTGTAATGATTAACTTAAATAAGGTATATCCCAATTTTCATCAAGATCAGAGGTAACACCTTAATTGTAAATAACTATACAGATTTTTTGCATACATTGCTTTTAGAAGTAAAATCAAATTTTTAAAACCTAACCTTATTTTTGTCTGTAACAGCTTAGATAGAAAAAATTAAAAGAGTATGCTTTTTTGTAGATATATGTGTAATATTTTTTAATTTAGTGACCAGATTTCTTAAATTTCCAGTTTGATACATGCTCTGAAGTTACATTGATGATTTTTAAACAACTTTTAATTTTTTAGTACGGCAAGGCATTTTAGACATATGTCAAGGTATTTCATTGTTATTAAAGCACATGCTTGCTCATTGAAATAGTTCTAATTACACGACTGCCCATAAGAACTGTATTTAGGGTATATTAATGTTTGTTTGTTTATTTCTTCCACCGTAGCAGCAGCAGTATGGATTTTCAAAATTCAAATCGCTTCACAGTGGCTGAACCCATTTAGAAGTATTACCCTCATGTTGAAACCCTTACATTACCGGGTGCATCATAGGCTGCATACATATATATGAGGTCTATAAATAAAGTAATGAAACTAGTTCAGAAAAACCTTTTATTTACAATCTAGTTATACATGGACTCTACACCTTCAAGATAGTTCCCTTGGGAAGCCACACAATTCTTCAAACAGTTTTCCCACTCTTCATAGCAGTGTTGGAACTCAGAAACTAGAATATCCTTTAGATGGTTGTTCACATTTTTTTTGTTTTGTTTTCTACTGTTCCAAAATGGTGTCCTTTGAGGTGTTTTTTTAAGTCGGGAACAGGAAAAAGTTGCAGGGACTCAAGTCAGGTGAATAAAATTGTTGTGGAACTATAGGGATGTTTTTTTTTTACGAAAAACTCGTTAATTCAGACTGCAGTTTGACAAGGTCCATTGTCATGATGCAGCATCCAGTTGTCTTTGAAGAGTGGTCTCACATGCGCAACTCTTTTCTTATCTTTAGCTCCTTGCATGACTCGAGAGTATTCACCACGTTTTGGTAAAAGCTTTGTTAAGCTTAATTTAATAAATTAAATAGGGTGTATAGCTTTTAAGTAAGGTCAGTCCATTTCAAATCATTCAGCTAAAAATTAAAATGAAACCCATCGTCTTAGAAAGTAGAGAGAATTTTTTCTTTGTTCTATTTGCCACCCTTATTACCATGTAAAGTTTTATTTTGATAACTTAAATACTTTTAAAGTTACTAATTATTTAAATATCTCAAAAAATACATTATTGTTGTTTCTGGGGGATTTAGTGATTATGATGTTGATTTAGTAAAAAACTCATAACTTTTTCTGTAAATATGCAGAATAAGGTAAAAATTCATTTAGCAACTTATCTCTTAATTGCTGCAGTAAATAAACTCAAACCTGGACTTCATCATTTTTGTTAAAAAACATGAAATTTTAAAATGCAATTTAAAGTAAAAGGCACTATTCGTTCAGAAGGCAACAATATTCATTATTCACTGCATTTATTTAATTTTGCACATAAAATCATGCATAAGTTTTCGTACAAAGTACTTTTTTTTAAAATTAAAACTTTAAACAGTATAATTTAATTTTCTCAAAACTTTAAAAGTTTACATTCAATGAATTGAATAGAATCTGTGAACGAAAGAATTTAAAGTCTTTCCAGAGTCTTGATGTAGGCTCATTTGCTATTTACACCTATTATGTTAGTGGAATTACACAAATGTTTCTTACAATAAAAGTGTTTTGAACTAAACACCAACAACTTGTTATTTATGGACTTGTGTTTGTTTTAACATCTTGTTGTACTGAAGATTGATTGAACTAATTTTCTTGACTGCATTAAATGCATCTTCATCCCCTGTCCATAAGAGTTTTAGTGGTTGATGCGTCTGCAACAACTATTTGTATCAGACTAGCTTTAACCTCCACATTAATGGTTTTGCTAATAGTCCTTTCATTAAATTAATAGATTTTTTTTTTAATTTATTACAATATGAACTCACCTCCTAATTTGATGAGATTTAGAATTTAGGTTATTTAGGACCTAAGTTATTTATTACAGTGAGAAATTTTCATCAGAAACTCCTTTCACTTAAGTTACATTCCACATAAGTTGCATTCATCAGCAAAAATTCTGTTATTCAACAATGCACAAGTGTAAACTACATTATGTTTGGATTAAATAATTTGATTAAGTTTGTTAATTAAGTTAAAAATAAAATTAGATTCACTTAAGACTAGATTAAGTTTAGTTGAAGCTTAAGTGCAAATTAGGTTATGTTGAGTACAATATACATTATTTAAAAAGTAAAATACTTGCTTTAAGTGAAATTCAGTTAAAATTAGAGTCACGGTTAAAACAAAAAATTGCTTATGGTATATAATTCTGTATTCAGGCTAACAATCAGCCATATTAATATATAAGGTTAATTTGTTGAATATAGTGAGCGAAGCAAGAACAGGAAACACTTGCTTAAAATGTATGGATGTCTTATATTGAAATTGAGTACATGGAATCATTGAACCTAACCTTAACTTAAGCATAACTAAACTCAACTGAATTTCAAGTAAACCAAGTTATTTACTTGAAATAATGTATTTTACTATTGTACAGTGTTGAATTACAAAGTTTTAAGTGAGGCTACTGTGTACCTTTTGCTGAGCGACATAACTCAAGTGAAAGATGTTTTTGACAAAAGATTTGAGTTGTAATGATTAACTTAAATAAGGTATATCCCAATTTTCATCAAGATCAGAGGTAACACCTTAATTGTAAATAACTATACAGATTTTTTGCATACATTGCTTTTAGAAGTAAAATCAAATTTTTAAAACCTAACCTTATTTATGTCTGTAAAAGCTTAGATAGATAAAATTAAAAGAGTATGCTTTTTTGTAGATATATGTGTAATATTTTTTAATTTAGTGACCACATTTCTTAAATTTCCAGTTTGATACATGCTCTGAAGTTACATTGATGATTTTTAAACAACTTTTAATTTTTTAGTACGGCAAGGCATTTTAGACATATGTCTAGGTATTTCATTGTTATTAAAGCACATGCTTGTTCATTGAAATAGTTCTAATTACACGACTGCCCATAAGAACTGTATTTAGGGTATATGTATGTTTGTTTGTTTATTTCTTCCACCGTAGCAGCAGCAGTATGGATTTCAAAATTCAAATCGATTCACAGTGGCTGTACCGATTTAGAAGTGTTACCCTCATGTTAATACCCTTACATTACCGGGTGCATCATAGGCTGCATACATATATATGAGGTCTATAAATAAAGTAATGAAACTAGTTCAGAAAAACCTTTTATTTACAATCTAGTTATACATGGACTCTACACCTTCAAGATAGTTCCCTTGGGAAGCCACACAATTCTTCAAACAGTTTTCCCACTCTTCATAGCAGTGTTGGAACTCAGAAACTAGAATATCCTTTAGATGGTTGTTCACATTTTTTTTGTTTTGTTTTCTACTGTTCCAAAATGGTGTCCTTTGAGGTGTTTTTTTAAGTCGGGAACAGGAAAAAGTTGCAGGGACTCAAGTCAGGTGAATAAAATTGTTGTGGAACTATAGGGATGTTTTTTTTTTACTAAAAACTCGTTAATTCAGACTGCAGTTTGACAAGGTCCATTGTCATGATGCAGCATCCAGTTGTCTTTGAAGAGTGGTCTCACATGGGCAACTCTTTTCTTATCTTTAGCTCCTTGCATGACTCGAGAGTATTCACCACGTTTTGGTAAAAGCTTTGTTAAGCTGAATTTAATAAATTAAATAGGGTGTATAGCTTTTAAGTAAGGTCAGTCCATTTCAAATCATTCAGCTAAAAATTAAAATGAAACCCATCGTCTTAGAAAGTCGAGAGAATTTTTTCTTTGTTCTATTTGCCACCCTTATTACCATGTAAAGTTTTATTTTGATAACTTAAATACTTTTAAAGTTACTAATTATTTAAATTTCTCAAAAAATACATTATTGTTGTTTCTGGGGGATTTAGTGATTATGATGTTGATTTAGTAAAAAACTCATAACTTTTTCTGTAAATATGCAGAATAAGGTAAAAATTCATTTAGCAACTTATCACTTAATTGCTGCAGTAAATAAACTCAAACCTGGACTTCATCATTTTTGTTAAAAAACATGAAATTTTAAAATGCAATTTAAAGTAAAAGGCACTATTCGTTCAGAAGGCAACAATATTCATTATTCACTGCATTTATTTAATTTTGCACATAAAATCATGCATAAGTTTTCGTACAAAGTACTTTTTTTTAAAATTAAAACTTTAAACAGTATAATTTAATTTTCTCAAAACTTTAAAAGTTTACATTCAATGAATTGAATAGAATCTGTGAACGAAAGAATTTAAAGTCTTTTAAGAGTCTTGATGTAGGCTCATTTGCTATTTCCACCTATTATGTTAGTGGAATTACACAAATGTTTCTTACAATAAAAGTGTTTTGAACTAAACACCAACAACTTGTTATTTATGGACTTGTGTTTGTTTTAACATCTTGTTGTACTGAAGATTGATTGAACTAATTTTCTTGACTGCATTAAATGCATCTTCATCCCCTGTCCATAAGAGTTTTAGTGGTTGATGCGTCTGCAACAACTATTTGTATCAGACTAGCTTTAACCTCCACATTAATGGTTTTGCTAATAGTCCTTTCATTAAATTAATAGATTTTTTTTTTAATTTATTACAATATGAACTCACCTCCTAATTTGATGAGATTTAGAATTTAGGTTATTTAGGACCTAAGTTATTTATTACAGTGAGAAATTTTCATCAGAAACTCCTTTCACTTAAGTTACATTCCACATAAGTTGCATTCATCAGCAAAAATTCTGTTATTCAACAATGCACAAGTGTAAACTACATTATGTTTGGATTAAATAATTTGATTAAGTTTGTTAATTAAGTTAAAAATAAAATTAGATTCACTTAAGACTAGATTAAGTTTAGTTGAAGCTTAAGTGCAAATTAGGTTATGTTGAGTACAATATACATTATTTAAAAAGTAAAATACTTGCTTTAAGTGAAATTCAGTTAAAATTAGAGTCACGGTTAAAACAAAAAATTGCTTATGGTATATAATTCTGTATTCAGGCTAACAATCAGCCATATTAATATATAAGGTTAATTTGTTGAATATAGTGAGCGAAGCAAGAACAGGAAACACTTGCTTAAAATGTATGGATGTCTTATATTGAAATTGAGTACATGGAATCATTGAACCTAACCTTAACTTAAGCATAACTAAACTCAACTGAATTTCAAGTAAACCAAGTTATTTACTTGAAATAATGTATTTTACTATTGTACAGTGTTGAATTACAAAGTTTTAAGTGAGGCTACTGTGTACCTTTTGCTGAGCGACATAACTCAAGTGAAAGATGTTTTTGACAAAAGATTTGAGTTGTAACGATTAACTTAAATAAGGTATATCCCAATTTTCATCAAGATCAGAGGTAACACCTTAATTGTAAATAACTATACAGATTTTTTGCATACATTGCTTTTAGAAGTAAAATCAAATTTTTAAAACCTAACCTTATTTTTGTCTGTAACAGCTTAGATAGAAAAAATTAAAAGAGTATGCTTTTTTGTAGATATATGTGTAATATTTTTTAATTTAGTGACCAGATTTCTTAAATTTCCAGTTTGATACATGCTCTGAAGTTACATTGATGATTTTTAAACAACTTTTAATTTTTTAGTACGGCAAGGCATTTTAGACATATGTCAAGGTATTTCATTGTTATTAAAGCACATGCTTGCTCATTGAAATAGTTCTAATTACACGACTGCCCATAAGAACTGTATTTAGGGTATAAGTATGTTTGTTTGTTTATTTCTTCCACCGTAACAGCAGCAGTATGGATTTTCAAAATTCAAATCGATTCACAGTGGCTGAACCGATTTAGAAGTATTACCCTCATGTTAAAACCCTTACATTACCGGGTGCATCATAGGCTGCATACATATATATGAGGTCTATAAAAATAAAGTAATGAAACTAGTTCAGAAAAACTTTTTATTTACAATCTAGTTATACATGGACTCTACACCTTCAAGATAGTTCCCTTGGGAAGCCACACAATTCTTCAAACAGTTTTTCCACTCTTCATAGCAGTGTTGGAACTCAGAAACTAGAATATCCTTCAGATGGTTGTTCACATTTTTTTTGTTTTGTTTTCTACTGTTCCAAAATGGTGTCCATTGAGGTGTTTTTTTTAGTCGGGAACAGGAAAAAGTTGAAGGGACTCAAGTCAGGTGAATAAAATTGTTGTGGAACTATAGGGATGTTATTTTTTTACTAGAAACTCGTTAATTCAGACTGCAGTTTGACAAGGTCCATTGTCATGATGCAGCATCCAGTTGTCTTTGAAGAGTGGTCTCACATGGGCAACTCTTTTCTTATCTTTAGCTCCTGACATGACTCGAGAGTATTCACCACTTTTTGGTAAAAGCTTTGTTAAGCTTAATTTAATAAATTAAATAGGGTGTATAGCTTTTAAGTAAGGTCAGCCCATTTCAAATAATTCAGCTAAAAATTAAAATGAAACCCATCGTCTTAGAATGTCGAGAGAATTTTTTCTTTGTTCTATTTGCCACCCTTATTACCACGTAAAGTTTTTATTTTGATAACTTAAATACTTTTAAAGTTACTAATTATTTAAATTTCTCAAAAAATACATTATTGTTGTTTCTGGGGGATTTAGTGATTATGATGTTGATTTAGTAAAAAACTCATAACTTTTTCTGTAAATATGCAGAATAAGGTAAAAATTCATTTAGCAACTTATCACTTAATTGCTGCAGTAAATAAACTCAAACCTGGACTTCATCATTTTTGTTAAAAAACATGAAATTTTAAAATGCAATTTAAAGTAAAAGGCACTATTCGTTCAGAAGGCAACAATATTCATTATCCACTGCATTTATTTAATTTTGCACATAAAATCATGCATAAGTTTTCGTACAAAGTACTTTTTTTTTAAATTAAAACTTTAAACTCTATAATTTAATTTTGTCTAATCATTAAAAGTTAACATTCAATGAATTGAATAGAATCAGTGAACGAAAGAATTTAAAGTCTTTTAAGAGTCTTGATGTAGGCTCATTTGCTATTTCCACCTATTATGTTAGTGGAATTACACAAATGTTTCTTACAATAAAAGTGTTTTGAACTAAACACCAACAACTTGTTATTTATGGACTTGTGTTTGTTTTAACATCTTGTTGTACTGAAGATTGATTGAACTAATTTTCTTGACTGCATTAAATGCATCTTCATCCCCTGTCCATAAGAGTTTTAGTGGTTGATGCGTCTGCAACAACTATTTGTATCAGACTAGCTTTAACCTCCACATTAATGGTTTTGCTAATAGTCCTTTCATTAAATTAATAGATTTTTTTTTTAATTTATTACAATATGAACTCACCTCCTAATTTGATGAGATTTAGAATTTAGGTTATTTAGGACCTAAGTTATTTATTACAGTGAGAAATTTTCATCAGAAACTCCTTTCACTTAAGTTACATTCCACATAAGTTGCATTCATCAGCAAAAATTCTGTTATTCAACAATGCACAAGTGTAAACTACATTATGTTTGGATTAAATAATTTGATTAAGTTTGTTAATTAAGTTAAAAATAAAATTAGATTCACTTAAGACTAGATTAAGTTTAGTTGAAGCTTAAGTGCAAATTAGGTTATGTTGAGTACAATATACATTATTTAAAAAGTAAAATACTTGCTTTAAGTGAAATTCAGTTAAAATTAGAGTCACGGTTAAAACAAAAAATTGCTTATGGTATATAATTCTGTATTCAGGCTAACAATCAGCCATATTAATATATAAGGTTAATTTGTTGAATATAGTGAGCGAAGCAAGAACAGGAAACACTTGCTTAAAATGTATGGATGTCTTATATTGAAATTGAGTACATGGAATCATTGAACCTAACCTTAACTTAAGCATAACTAAACTCAACTGAATTTAACGTAAACCAAGTTATTTACTTGAAATAATGTATTTTACTATTGTACAGTGTTGAATTACAAAGTATTAAGTGAGGCTACTGTGTACCTTTTGCTGAGCGACATAACTCAAGTGAAATATGTTTTTGACAAAAGATTTGAGTTGTAATGATTGACTTAAATAAGGTATATCCCAATTTTCATCAAGATCAGAGGAAACTCCTTAATTGTAAATAACTATACAGATTTTTTGCATACATTGCTTTTAGAAGTAAAATCAAATTTTTAAAACCTAACCTTATTTATGTCTGTAAAAGCTTAGATAGATAAAATTAAAAGAGTATGCTTTTTTGTAGATATATGTGTAATATTTTTTAATTTAGTGACCACATTTCTTAAATTTCCAGTTTGATACATGCTCTGAAGTTACATTGATGATTTTTAAACAACTTTTAATTTTTTAGTACGGCAAGGCATTTTAGACATATGTCTAGGTATTTCATTGTTATTAAAGCACATGCTTGTTCATTGAAATAGTTCTAATTACACGACTGCCCATAAGAACTGTATTTAGGGTATATGTATGTTTGTTTGTTTATTTCTTCCACCGTAGCAGCAGCAGTATGGATTTCAAAATTCAAATCGATTCACAGTGGCTGTACCGATTTAGAAGTGTTACCCTCATGTTAATACCCTTACATTACCGGGTGCATCATAGGCTGCATACATATATATGAGGTCTATAAATAAAGTAATGAAACTAGTTCAGAAAAACCTTTTATTTACAATCTAGTTATACATGGACTCTACACCTTCAAGATAGTTCCCTAGGGAAGCCACACAATTCTTCAAACAGTTTTCCCACTCTTCATAGCAGTGTTGGAACTCAGAAACTAGAATATCCTTCAGATGGTTGTTCACATTTTTTTTGTTTTGTTTTCTACTGTTCCAAAATGGTGTCCTTTGAGGTGTTTTTTTAAGTCGGGAACAGGAAAAAGTTGCAGGGACTCAAGTCAGGTGAATAAAATTGTTGTGGAACTATAGGGATGTTATTTTTTTACTAAAAACTCGTTAATTCAGACTGCAGTTTGACAAGGTCCATTGTCATGATGCAGCATCCAGTTGTCTTTGAAGAGTGGTCTCACATGCGCAACTCTTTTCTTATCTTTAGCTCCTGGCATGATTCGAGAGTATTCACCACGGTTTGGTAAAAGCTTTGTTAAGCTTAATTTAATAAATTAAATAGGGTGTATAGCTTTTAAGTAAGGTCAGTCCATTTCAAATCATTCAGCTAAAAATTAAAATGAAACCCATCGTCTTAGAATGTCGAGAGAATTTTTTCTTTGTTCTATTTGCCACCCTTATTACCATGTAAAGTTTTTATTTTGATAACTTAAATACTTTTAAAGTTACTAATTATTTAAATTTCTCAAAAAAATTCATTATTGTTGTTTCTGGGGGATTTAGTGATTATGATGTTGATTTAGTAAAAAACTCATAACATTTTCTGTAAATATGCAGAATAAGGTAAAAATTCATTTAGCAACTTATCACTTAATTGCTGCAGTAAATAAACTCAAACCTGGACTTCATCATTTTTGTTAAAAAACATGAAATTTTAAAAAGCAATTTAAAGTAAAAGGCACTATTCGTTCAGAAGGCAACAGTATTCATTATCCACTGTATTTATTTAATTTTGCACATAAAATCATGTTTAAGTTTTCGTACAAAGTACTTTTTTTTTAAATTAAAACTTTACTGTATAATTTAATTTTGTCTAAACTTTAAAAGTTAACATTCAATGAATTGAATAGAATCAGTGAACGAAAGAATTTAAAGTCTTTTAAGAGTCTTGATGTAGGCTCATGTGCTATTTACACCTATTATGTTAGTGGAATTACACAAATGTTTCTTACAATAAAAGTGTTTTGGACTAAACACCAACAACTTGTTATTTATGGACTTGTGTTTGTTTTAACATCTTGTTGTACTGAAGATTGATTGAACTAATTTTCTTGACTGCATTTAAATGCATCTTCATCCCCTGTCTATAAGAGTTTTAGTGGTTGATCCGTCTGCAACAACTATTTGTATCAGACTAGCTTTAACCTCCACATTTATGGTTTTCCTAATAGTCCTTTCATTAATTTAATAGATTTTTTTTTTAATTTATTACAATTGGAACTCACCTCCTAATTTGATGAGATTTAGAATTTAGGTTATTTAGGACCTAAGTTATTTATTACAGTGAGAAATTTTCATCAGAAACTCCTTTCACTTAAGTTACATTCCACATAAGTTGCATTCATCAGCAAAAATTCTGTAATTCAACAATGCACAAGTGTAAACTACATTATGTTTGGATTAAATAATTTGATTAAGTTTGTTAATTAAGTTAAAAATAAAATTAGATTCACTTAAGACTAGATTAAGTTTAGTTGAAGCTTTAGTGCAAATTAGGTTACGTTGAGTACAATATACATTATTTAAAAAGTAAAATACTTGCTTTAAGTGAAATTCAGTTAAAATTAGAGTCACGGTTAAAACAAAAAATTGCGTATGGTATATAATTCTGTATTCAGGCTAACAATCAGCCATATTAATATATAAGGTTAATTTGTTGAATTTAGTGAGCGAAGCAAGAACAGGAAACACTTGCTTAAAATGTATGGATGTCTTATTTTGAAATTGAGAACATGGAATCATTGAACCTAACCTTAACTTAAGCATAACTAAACTCAATTGAATTTCACGTAAACCAAGTTATTTACTTGAAATAATGTATTTTACTATTGTACAGTGTTGAATTACAATGTTTTAAGTGAGGTTACTGTGTCCCTTTTGCTGAGCGACATAACTCAAGTGAAAGATGTTTTTGACAAAAGATTTGAGTTGTAATGATTATCTTAAATAAGCTATATCCCAATTTTCATCAAGATCAGAGGTAACTCCTTAATTGTAAATAACTATACAGATTTTTTGCATACATTGCTTTTAGAAGTAAAATCAATTTTTTAAAACCTAACCTTATTTATGTCTGTAAAAGCTTAGATAGATAAAATTAAAAGAGTATGCTTTTTTGTAGATATATGTGTAATATTTTGTAATTTAGTGACCAGATTTCTTAAATTTCCAGTTTGATACATGCTCTGAAGTTACATTGATGATTTTTAAACAACTTTTAATTTTTTAGTATGGCAAGGCATTTTAGACATATGTCTAGGTATTTCATTGTTATTAAAGCACATGCTTGTTCATTGAAATAGTTCTAATTACACGACTGCCCATAAGAACTGTATTTAGGGTATATGTATGTTTGTTTGTTTATTTCTTCCACCGTAGCAGCAGCAGTATGGATTTCAAAATTCAAATCGATTCACAGTGGCTGTACCGATTTAGAAGTGTTACCCTCATGTTAATACCCTTACATTACCGGGTGCATCATAGGCTGCATACATATATATGAGGTCTATAAATAAAGTAATGAAACTAGTTCAGAAAAACCTTTTATTTACAATCTAGTTATACATGGACTCTACACCTTCAAGATAGTTCCCTTGGGAAGCCACACAATTCTTCAAACAGTTTTCCCACTCTTCATAGCAGTGTTGGAACTCAGAAACTAGAATATCCTTCAGATGGTTGTTCACATTTTTTTTGTTTTGTTTTCTACTGTTCCAAAATGGTGTCCATTGAGGTGTTTTTTTAAGTCGGGAACAGGAAAAAGTTGCAGGGACTCAAGTCAGGTGAATAAAATTGTTGTGGAACTATAGGGATGTTATTTTTTTACTAAAAACTCGTTAATTCAGACTGCAGTTTGACAAGGTCCATTGTCATGATGCAGCATCCAGTTGTCTTTGAAGAGTGGTCTCACATGCGCAACTCTTTTCTTATCTTTAGCTCCTTGCATGACTCGAGAGTATTCACCACGTTTTGGTAAAAGCTTTGTTAAGCTTAATTTAATAAATTAAATAGGGTGTATAGCTTTTAAGTAAGGTCAGTCCATTTCAAATCATTCAGCTAAAAATTAAAATGAAACCCATCGTCTTAGAAAGTAGAGAGAATTTTTTCTTTGTTCTATTTGCCACCCTTATTACCATGTAAAGTTTTATTTTGATAACTTAAATACTTTTAAAGTTACTAATTATTTAAATATCTCAAAAAATACATTATTGTTGTTTCTGGGGGATTTAGTGATTATGATGTTGATTTAGTAAAAAACTCATAACTTTTTCTGTAAATATGCAGAATAAGGTAAAAATTCATTTAGCAACTTATCTCTTAATTGCTGCAGTAAATAAACTCAAACCTGGACTTCATCATTTTTGTTAAAAAACATGAAATTTTAAAATGCAATTTAAAGTAAAAGGCACTATTCGTTCAGAAGGCAACAATATTCATTATTCACTGCATTTATTTAATTTTGCACATAAAATCATGCATAAGTTTTCGTACAAAGTACTTTTTTTTAAAATTAAAACTTTAAACAGTATAATTTAATTTTCTCAAAACTTTAAAAGTTTACATTCAATGAATTGAATAGAATCTGTGAACGAAAGAATTTAAAGTCTTTTAAGAGTCTGATGTAGGCTCATTTGCTATTTACACCTATTATGTTAGTGGAATTACACAAATGTTTCTTACAATAAAAGTGTTTTGAACTAAACACCAACAACTTGTTATTTATGGACTTGTGTTTGTTTTAACATCTTGTTGTACTGAAGATTGATGGAACTAATTTTCTTGACTGCATTTAAATGCATCTTCATCCCCTGTCCATAAGAGTTTTAGTGGTTAATCAGTCTGCAACAACTATTTGTATCAGACTAACTTTAACCTCCACATTTATGGTTTTCCTTATAGTCCTTTCATTAATTTAATAAAAATTTTTTTTTAATTTATTACAATTGGAACTCACCTCCTAATTTAATGAGATTTAGAATTTAGGTTATTTAGGACCTTAGTTATTTATTACAGTGAGAAATTTTCATCAGAAACTCCTTTCACTTAAGTTACATTCCACATAAGTTGCATTCATCAGCAAAAATTCTGTTATTCAACAATGTACAAGTGTAAACTACATTATGTTTGGATTAAATAATTTGATTAAGTTTGTTAATTAAGTTAAAAATAAAATTAGATTCACTTAAGACTAGATTAAGTTTAGTTGAAGCTTAAGTGCAAATTAGGTTATGTTGAGTACAATATACATTATTTAAAAAGTAAAATACTTGCTTTAAGTGAAATTCAGTTAAAATTAGAGTCACGGTTAAAACAAAAAATTGCTTATGGTATATAATTCTGTATTCAGGCTAACAATCAGCCATATTAATATATAAGGTTAATTTGTTGAATATAGTGAGCGAAGCAAGAACAGGAAACACTTGCTTAAAATGTATGGATGTCTTATATTGAAATTGAGTACATGGAATCATTGAACCTAACCTTAACTTAAGCATAACTAAGCTCAACTGAATTTAACGTAAACCAAGTTATTTACTTGAAATAATGTATTTTACTATTGTACAGTGTTGAATTACAAAGTATTAAGTGAGGCTACTGTGTCCCTTTTGCTGAGCGACATAACTCAAGTGAAAGATGTTTTTGACAAAAGATTTGAGTTGTAATGATTGACTTAAATAAGGTATATCCCAATTTTCATCAAGATCAGAGGAAACTCCTTAATTGTAAATAACTATACAGATTTTTTGCATACATTGCTTTTAGAAGTAAAATCAAATTTTTAAAACCTAACCTTATTTATGTCTGTAAAAGCTTAGATAGATAAAATTAAAAGAGTATGCTTTTTTGTAGATATATGTGTAATATTTTGTAATTTAGTGACCAGATTTCTTAAATTTCCAGTTTGATACATGCTCTGAAGTTACATTGATGATTTTTAAACAACTTTTAATTTTTTAGTATGGCAAGGCATTTTAGACATATGTCTAGGTATTTCATTGTTATTAAAGCACATGCTTGTTCATTGAAATAGTTCTAATTACACGACTGCCCATAAGAACTGTATTTAGGGTATATGTATGTTTGTTTGTTTATTTCTTCCACCGTAGCAGCAGCAGTATGGATTTCAAAATTCAAATCGATTCACAGTGGCTGTACCGATTTAGAAGTGTTACCCTCATGTTAATACCCTTACATTACCGGGTGCATCATAGGCTGCATACATATATATGAGGTCTATAAATAAAGTAATGAAACTAGTTCAGAAAAACCTTTTATTTACAATCTAGTTATACATGGACTCTACACCTTCAAGATAGTTCCCTTGGGAAGCCACACAATTCTTCAAACAGTTTTCCCACTCTTCATAGCAGTGTTGGAACTCAGAAACTAGAATATCCTTCAGATGGTTGTTCACATTTTTTTTGTTTTGTTTTCTACTGTTCCAAAATGGTGTCCTTTGAGGTGTTTTTTTAAGTCGGGAACAGGAAAAAGTTGCAGGGACTCAAGTCAGGTGAATAAAATTGTTGTGGAACTATAGGGATGTTATTTTTTTACTAAAAACTCGTTAATTCAGACTGCAGTTTGACAAGGTCCATTGTCATGATGCAGCATCCAGTTGTCTTTGAAGAGTGGTCTCACATGCGCAACTCTTTTCTTATCTTTAGCTCCTTGCATGACTCGAGAGTATTCACCACGTTTTGGTAAAAGCTTTGTTAAGCTTAATTTAATAAATTAAATAGGGTGTATAGCTTTTAAGTAAGGTCAGTCCATTTCAAATCATTCAGCTAAAAATTAAAATGAAACCCATCGTCTTAGAAAGTAGAGAGAATTTTTTCTTTGTTCTATTTGCCACCCTTATTACCATGTAAAGTTTTATTTTGATAACTTAAATACTTTTAAAGTTACTAATTATTTAAATATCTCAAAAAATACATTATTGTTGTTTCTGGGGGATTTAGTGATTATGATGTTGATTTAGTAAAAAACTCATAACTTTTTCTGTAAATATGCAGAATAAGGTAAAAATTCATTTAGCAACTTATCTCTTAATTGCTGCAGTAAATAAACTCAAACCTGGACTTCATCATTTTTGTTAAAAAACATGAAATTTTAAAATGCAATTTAAAGTAAAAGGCACTATTCGTTCAGAAGGCAACAATATTCATTATTCACTGCATTTATTTAATTTTGCACATAAAATCATGCATAAGTTTTCGTACAAAGTACTTTTTTTTAAAATTAAAACTTTAAACAGTATAATTTAATTTTCTCAAAACTTTAAAAGTTTACATTCAATGAATTGAATAGAATCTGTGAACGAAAGAATTTAAAGTCTTTCCAGAGTCTTGATGTAGGCTCATTTGCTATTTACACCTATTATGTTAGTGGAATTACACAAATGTTTCTTACAATAAAAGTGTTTTGAACTAAACACCAACAACTTGTTATTTATGGACTTGTGTTTGTTTTAACATCTTGTTGTACTGAAGATTGATTGAACTAATTTTCTTGACTGCATTAAATGCATCTTCATCCCCTGTCCATAAGAGTTTTAGTGGTTGATGCGTCTGCAACAACTATTTGTATCAGACTAGCTTTAACCTCCACATTAATGGTTTTGCTAATAGTCCTTTCATTAAATTAATAGATTTTTTTTTTAATTTATTACAATATGAACTCACCTCCTAATTTGATGAGATTTAGAATTTAGGTTATTTAGGACCTAAGTTATTTATTACAGTGAGAAATTTTCATCAGAAACTCCTTTCACTTAAGTTACATTCCACATAAGTTGCATTCATCAGCAAAAATTCTGTTATTCAACAATGCACAAGTGTAAACTACATTATGTTTGGATTAAATAATTTGATTAAGTTTGTTAATTAAGTTAAAAATAAAATTAGATTCACTTAAGACTAGATTAAGTTTAGTTGAAGCTTAAGTGCAAATTAGGTTATGTTGAGTACAATATACATTATTTAAAAAGTAAAATACTTGCTTTAAGTGAAATTCAGTTAAAATTAGAGTCACGGTTAAAACAAAAAATTGCTTATGGTATATAATTCTGTATTCAGGCTAACAATCAGCCATATTAATATATAAGGTTAATTTGTTGAATATAGTGAGCGAAGCAAGAACAGGAAACACTTGCTTAAAATGTATGGATGTCTTATATTGAAATTGAGTACATGGAATCATTGAACCTAACCTTAACTTAAGCATAACTAAACTCAACTGAATTTAACGTAAACCAAGTTATTTACTTGAAATAATGTATTTTACTATTGTACAGTGTTGAATTACAAAGTATTAAGTGAGGCTACTGTGTACTTTTGCTGAGCGACATAACTCAAGTGAAATATGTTTTTGACAAAAGATTTGAGTTGTAATGATTGACTTAAATAAGGTATATCCCAATTTTCATCAAGATCAGAGGAAACTCCTTAATTGTAAATAACTATACAGATTTTTTGCATACATGGCTTTTAGAAGTAAAATCAAATTTTTAAAACCTAACCTTATTTATGTCTGTAAAAGCTTAGATAGATAAAATTAAAAGAGTATGCTTTTTTGTAGATATATGTGTAATATTTTTTAATTTAGTGACCACATTTCTTAAATTTCCAGTTTGATACATGCTCTGAAGTTACATTGATGATTTTTAAACAACTTTTAATTTTTTAGTACGGCAAGGCATTTTAGACATATGTCTAGGTATTTCATTGTTATTAAAGCACATGCTTGTTCATTGAAATAGTTCTAATTACACGACTGCCCATAAGAACTGTATTTAGGGTATATGTATGTTTGTTTGTTTATTTCTTCCACCGTAGCAGCAGCAGTATGGATTTCAAAATTCAAATCGATTCACAGTGGCTGTACCGATTTAGAAGTGTTACCCTCATGTTAATACCCTTACATTACCGGGTGCATCATAGGCTGCATACATATATATGAGGTCTATAAATAAAGTAATGAAACTAGTTCAGAAAAACCTTTTATTTACAATCTAGTTATACATGGACTCTACACCTTCAAGATAGTTCCCTAGGGAAGCCACACAATTCTTCAAACAGTTTTCCCACTCTTCATAGCAGTGTTGGAACTCAGAAACTAGAATATCCTTCAGATGGTTGTTCACATTTTTTTTGTTTTGTTTTCTACTGTTCCAAAATGGTGTCCATTGAGGTGTTTTTTTTAGTCGGGAACAGGAAAAAGTTGAAGGGACTCAAGTCAGGTGAATAAAATTGTTGTGGAACTATAGGGATGTTATTTTTTTACTAGAAACTCGTTAATTCAGACTGCAGTTTGACAAGGTCCATTGTCATGATGCAGCATCCAGTTGTCTTTGAAGAGTGGTCTCACATGGGCAACTCTTTTCTTATCTTTAGCTCCTGACATGACTCGAGAGTATTCACCACTTTTTGGTAAAAGCTTTGTTAAGCTTAATTTAATAAATTAAATAGGGTGTATAGCTTTTAAGTAAGGTCAGCCCATTTCAAATAATTCAGCTAAAAATTAAAATGAAACCCATCGTCTTAGAATGTCGAGAGAATTTTTTCTTTGTTCTATTTGCCACCCTTATTACCACGTAAAGTTTTTATTTTGATAACTTAAATACTTTTAAAGTTACTAATTATTTAAATTTCTCAAAAAATACATTATTGTTGTTTCTGGGGGATTTAGTGATTATGATGTTGATTTAGTAAAAAACTCATAACTTTTTCTGTAAATATGCAGAATAAGGTAAAAATTCATTTAGCAACTTATCACTTAATTGCTGCAGTAAATAAACTCAAACCTGGACTTCATCATTTTTGTTAAAAAACATGAAATTTTAAAATGCAATTTATAGTAAAAGGCACTATTCGTTCAGAAGGCAACAGTATTCATTATCCACTGTATTTATTTTATTTTCCACATAAAATCATGTATAAGTTTTCATACAAAGTACTTTTTTTTTAAATTAAAACTTTACTGTATAATTTAATTTTGTCTAAACTTTAAAAGTTAACATTCAATGAATTGAATAGAATCAGTGAACGAAAGAATTTAAAGTCTTTTAAGAGTCTGATGTAGGCTCATTTGCTATTTACACCTATTATGTTAGTGGAATTACACAAATGTTTCTTACAATAAAAGTGTTTTGAACTAAACACCAACAACTTGTTATTTATGGACTTGTGTTTGTTTTAACATCTTGTTGTACTGAAGATTGATGGAACTAATTTTCTTGACTGCATTTAAATGCATCTTCATCCCCTGTCCATAAGAGTTTTAGTGGTTAATCAGTCTGCAACAACTATTTGTATCAGACTAACTTTAACCTCCACATTTATGGTTTTCCTTATAGTCCTTTCATTAATTTAATAAAAATTTTTTTTTAATTTATTACAATTGGAACTCACCTCCTAATTTAATGAGATTTAGAATTTAGGTTATTTAGGACCTTAGTTATTTATTACAGTGAGAAATTTTCATCAGAAACTCCTTTCACTTAAGTTACATTCCACATAAGTTGCATTCATCAGCAAAAATTCTGTTATTCAACAATGTACAAGTGTAAACTACATTATGTTTGGATTAAATAATTTGATTAAGTTTGTTAATTAAGTTAAAAATAAAATTAGATTCACTTAAGACTAGATTAAGTTTAGTTGAAGCTTAAGTGCAAATTAGGTTATGTTGAGTACAATATACATTATTTAAAAAGTAAAATACTTGCTTTAAGTGAAATTCAGTTAAAATTAGAGTCACGGTTAAAACAAAAAATTGCTTATGGTATATAATTCTGTATTCAGGCTAACAATCAGCCATATTAATATATAAGGTTAATTTGTTGAATATAGTGAGCGAAGCAAGAACAGGAAACACTTGCTTAAAATGTATGGATGTCTTATATTGAAATTGAGTACATGGAATCATTGAACCTAACCTTAACTTAAGCATAACTAAACTCAACTGAATTTAACGTAAACCAAGTTATTTACTTGAAATAATGTATTTTACTATTGTACAGTGTTGAATTACAAAGTATTAAGTGAGGCTACTGTGTCCCTTTTGCTGAGCGACATAACTCAAGTGAAAGATGTTTTTGACAAAAGATTTGAGTTGTAATGATTGACTTAAATAAGGTATATCCCAATTTTCATCAAGATCAGAGGAAACTCCTTAATTGTAAATAACTATACAGATTTTTTGCATACATTGCTTTTAGAAGTAAAATCAAATTTTTAAAACCTAACCTTATTTATGTCTGTAAAAGCTTAGATAGATAAAATTAAAAGAGTATGCTTTTTTGTAGATATATGTGTAATATTTTGTAATTTAGTGACCAGATTTCTTAAATTTCCAGTTTGATACATGCTCTGAAGTTACATTGATGATTTTTAAACAACTTTTAATTTTTTAGTATGGCAAGGCATTTTAGACATATGTCTAGGTATTTCATTGTTATTAAAGCACATGCTTGTTCATTGAAATAGTTCTAATTACACGACTGCCCATAAGAACTGTATTTAGGGTATATGTATGTTTGTTTGTTTATTTCTTCCACCGTAGCAGCAGCAGTATGGATTTCAAAATTCAAATCGATTCACAGTGGCTGTACCGATTTAGAAGTGTTACCCTCATGTTAATACCCTTACATTACCGGGTGCATCATAGGCTGCATACATATATATGAGGTCTATAAATAAAGTAATGAAACTAGTTCAGAAAAACCTTTTATTTACAATCTAGTTATACATGGACTCTACACCTTCAAGATAGTTCCCTTGGGAAGCCACACAATTCTTCAAACAGTTTTCCCACTCTTCATAGCAGTGTTGGAACTCAGAAACTAGAATATCCTTCAGATGGTTGTTCACATTTTTTTTTGTTTTGTTTTCTACTGTTCCAAAATGGTGTCCTTTGAGGTGTTTTTTTAAGTCGGGAACAGGAAAAAGTTGCAGGGACTCAAGTCAGGTGAATAAAATTGTTGTGGAACTATAGGGATGTTATTTTTTTACTAAAAACTCGTTAATTCAGACTGCAGTTTGACAAGGTCCATTGTCATGATGCAGCATCCAGTTGTCTTTGAAGAGTGGTCTCACATGCGCAACTCTTTTCTTATCTTTAGCTCCTTGCATGACTCGAGAGTATTCACCACGTTTTGGTAAAAGCTTTGTTAAGCTTAATTTAATAAATTAAATAGGGTGTATAGCTTTTAAGTAAGGTCAGTCCATTTCAAATCATTCAGCTAAAAATTAAAATGAAACCCATCGTCTTAGAAAGTAGAGAGAATTTTTTCTTTGTTCTATTTGCCACCCTTATTACCATGTAAAGTTTTATTTTGATAACTTAAATACTTTTAAAGTTACTAATTATTTAAATATCTCAAAAAATACATTATTGTTGTTTCTGGGGGATTTAGTGATTATGATGTTGATTTAGTAAAAAACTCATAACTTTTTCTGTAAATATGCAGAATAAGGTAAAAATTCATTTAGCAACTTATCTCTTAATTGCTGCAGTAAATAAACTCAAACCTGGACTTCATCATTTTTGTTAAAAAACATGAAATTTTAAAATGCAATTTAAAGTAAAAGGCACTATTCGTTCAGAAGGCAACAATATTCATTATTCACTGCATTTATTTAATTTTGCACATAAAATCATGCATAAGTTTTCGTACAAAGTACTTTTTTTTAAAATTAAAACTTTAAACAGTATAATTTAATTTTCTCAAAACTTTAAAAGTTTACATTCAATGAATTGAATAGAATCTGTGAACGAAAGAATTTAAAGTCTTTTAAGAGTCTGATGTAGGCTCATTTGCTATTTACACCTATTATGTTAGTGGAATTACACAAATGTTTCTTACAATAAAAGTGTTTTGAACTAAACACCAACAACTTGTTATTTATGGACTTGTGTTTGTTTTAACATCTTGTTGTACTGAAGATTGATGGAACTAATTTTCTTGACTGCATTTAAATGCATCTTCATCCCCTGTCCATAAGAGTTTTAGTGGTTAATCAGTCTGCAACAACTATTTGTATCAGACTAACTTTAACCTCCACATTTATGGTTTTCCTTATAGTCCTTTCATTAATTTAATAAAAATTTTTTTTTAATTTATTACAATTGGAACTCACCTCCTAATTTAATGAGATTTAGAATTTAGGTTATTTAGGACCTTAGTTATTTATTACAGTGAGAAATTTTCATCAGAAACTCCTTTCACTTAAGTTACATTCCACATAAGTTGCATTCATCAGCAAAAATTCTGTTATTCAACAATGTACAAGTGTAAACTACATTATGTTTGGATTAAATAATTTGATTAAGTTTGTTAATTAAGTTAAAAATAAAATTAGATTCACTTAAGACTAGATTAAGTTTAGTTGAAGCTTAAGTGCAAATTAGGTTATGTTGAGTACAATATACATTATTTAAAAAGTAAAATACTTGCTTTAAGTGAAATTCAGTTAAAATTAGAGTCACGGTTAAAACAAAAAATTGCTTATGGTATATAATTCTGTATTCAGGCTAACAATCAGCCATATTAATATATAAGGTTAATTTGTTGAATATAGTGAGCGAAGCAAGAACAGGAAACACTTGCTTAAAATGTATGGATGTCTTATATTGAAATTGAGTACATGGAATCATTGAACCTAACCTTAACTTAAGCATAACTAAACTCAACTGAATTTAACGTAAACCAAGTTATTTACTTGAAATAATGTATTTTACTATTGTACAGTGTTGAATTACAAAGTATTAAGTGAGGCTACTGTGTCCCTTTTGCTGAGCGACATAACTCAAGTGAAAGATGTTTTTGACAAAAGATTTGAGTTGTAATGATTATCTTAAATAAGCTATATCCCAATTTTCATCAAGATCAGAGGTAACTCCTTAATTGTAAATAACTATACAGATTTTTTGCATACATTGCTTTTAGAAGTAAAATCAATTTTTTAAAACCTAACCTTATTTATGGCTGTAAAAGCTTAGATAGAAAAAATTAAAAGAGTATGCTTTTTTGTAGATATATGTGTAATATTTTTTAATTTAGTGACCACATTTCTTAAATTTCCAGTTTGATACATGCTCTGAAGTTACATTGATGATTTTTAAACAACTTTTAATTTTTTAGTACGGCAAGGCATTTTAGACATATGTCTAGGTATTTCATTGTTATTAAAGCACATGCTTGTTCATTGAAATAGTTCTAATTACACGACTGCCCATAAGAACTGTATTTAGGGTATATGTATGTTTGTTTGTTTATTTCTTCCACCGTAACAGCAGCAGTATGGATTTTCAAAATTCAAATCGATTCACAGTGGCTGAACCGATTTAGAAGTATTACCCTCATGTTAAAACCCTTACATTACCGGGTGCATCATAGGCTGCATACATATATATGAGGTCTATAAAAATAAAGTAATGAAACTAGTTCAGAAAAACTTTTTATTTACAATCTAGTTATACATGGACTCTACACCTTCAAGATAGTTCCCTTGGGAAGCCACACAATTCTTCAAACAGTTTTCCCACTCTTCATAGCAGTGTTGGAACTCAGAAACTAGAATATCCTTCAGATGGTTGTTCACATTTTTTTTGTTTTGTTTTCTACTGTTCCAAAATGGTGTCCATTGAGGTGTTTTTTTTAGTCGGGAACAGGAAAAAGTTGAAGGGACTCAAGTCAGGTGAATAAAATTGTTGTGGAACTATAGGGATGTTATTTTTTTACTAGAAACTCGTTAATTCAGACTGCAGTTTGACAAGGTCCATTGTCATGATGCAGCATCCAGTTGTCTTTGAAGAGTGGTCTCACATGGGCAACTCTTTTCTTATCTTTAGCTCCTGACATGACTCGAGAGTATTCACCACTTTTTGGTAAAAGCTTTGTTAAGCTTAATTTAATAAATTAAATAGGGTGTATAGCTTTTAAGTAAGGTCAGCCCATTTCAAATAATTCAGCTAAAAATTAAAATGAAACCCATCGTCTTAGAATGTCGAGAGAATTTTTTCTTTGTTCTATTTGCCACCCTTATTACCACGTAAAGTTTTTATTTTGATAACTTAAATACTTTTAAAGTTACTAATTATTTAAATTTCTCAAAAAATACATTATTGTTGTTTCTGGGGGATTTAGTGATTATGATGTTGATTTAGTAAAAAACTCATAACTTTTTCTGTAAATATGCAGAATAAGGTAAAAATTCATTTAGCAACTTATCACTTAATTGCTGCAGTAAATAAACTCAAACCTGGACTTCATCATTTTTGTTAAAAAACATGAAATTTTAAAATGCAATTTAAAGTAAAAGGCACTATTCGTTCAGAAGGCAACAGTATTCATTATCCACTGTATTTATTTTATTTTCCAAATAAAATCATGTATAAGTTTTCATACAAAGTACTTTTTTTTTAAATTAAAACTTTACTGTATAATTTAATTTTGTCTAAACTTTAAAAGTTAACATTCAATGAATTGAATAGAATCAGTGAACGAAAGAATTTAAAGTCTTTTAAGAGTCTGATGTAGGCTCATTTGCTATTTACACCTATTATGTTAGTGGAATTACACAAATGTTTCTTACAATAAAAGTGTTTTGAACTAAACACCAACAACTTGTTATTTATGGACTTGTGTTTGTTTTAACATCTTGTTGTACTGAAGATTGATGGAACTAATTTTCTTGACTGCATTTAAATGCATCTTCATCCCCTGTCCATAAGAGTTTTAGTGGTTAATCAGTCTGCAACAACTATTTGTATCAGACTAACTTTAACCTCCACATTTATGGTTTTCCTTATAGTCCTTTCATTAATTTAATAAAAATTTTTTTTTAATTTATTACAATTGGAACTCACCTCCTAATTTAATGAGATTTAGAATTTAGGTTATTTAGGACCTTAGTTATTTATTACAGTGAGAAATTTTCATCAGAAACTCCTTTCACTTAAGTTACATTCCACATAAGTTGCATTCATCAGCAAAAATTCTGTTATTCAACAATGTACAAGTGTAAACTACATTATGTTTGGATTAAATAATTTGATTAAGTTTGTTAATTAAGTTAAAAATAAAATTAGATTCACTTAAGACTAGATTAAGTTTAGTTGAAGCTTAAGTGCAAATTAGGTTATGTTGAGTACAATATACATTATTTAAAAAGTAAAATACTTGCTTTAAGTGAAATTCAGTTAAAATTAGAGTCACGGTTAAAACAAAAAATTGCTTATGGTATATAATTCTGTATTCAGGCTAACAATCAGCCATATTAATATATAAGGTTAATTTGTTGAATATAGTGAGCGAAGCAAGAACAGGAAACACTTGCTTAAAATGTATGGATGTCTTATATTGAAATTGAGTACATGGAATCATTGAACCTAACCTTAACTTAAGCATAACTAAACTCAACTGAATTTAACGTAAACCAAGTTATTTACTTGAAATAATGTATTTTACTATTGTACAGTGTTGAATTACAAAGTATTAAGTGAGGCTACTGTGTCCCTTTTGCTGAGCGACATAACTCAAGTGAAAGATGTTTTTGACAAAAGATTTGAGTTGTAATGATTGACTTAAATAAGGTATATCCCAATTTTCATCAAGATCAGAGGAAACTCCTTAATTGTAAATAACTATACAGATTTTTTGCATACATTGCTTTTAGAAGTAAAATCAAATTTTTAAAACCTAACCTTATTTATGTCTGTAAAAGCTTAGATAGATAAAATTAAAAGAGTATGCTTTTTTGTAGATATATGTGTAATATTTTGTAATTTAGTGACCAGATTTCTTAAATTTCCAGTTTGATACATGCTCTGAAGTTACATTGATGATTTTTAAACAACTTTTAATTTTTTAGTATGGCAAGGCATTTTAGACATATGTCTAGGTATTTCATTGTTATTAAAGCACATGCTTGTTCATTGAAATAGTTCTAATTACACGACTGCCCATAAGAACTGTATTTAGGGTATATGTATGTTTGTTTGTTTATTTCTTCCACCGTAGCAGCAGCAGTATGGATTTCAAAATTCAAATCGATTCACAGTGGCTGTACCGATTTAGAAGTGTTACCCTCATGTTAATACCCTTACATTACCGGGTGCATCATAGGCTGCATACATATATATGAGGTCTATAAATAAAGTAATGAAACTAGTTCAGAAAAACCTTTTATTTACAATCTAGTTATACATGGACTCTACACCTTCAAGATAGTTCCCTTGGGAAGCCACACAATTCTTCAAACAGTTTTCCCACTCTTCATAGCAGTGTTGGAACTCAGAAACTAGAATATCCTTCAGATGGTTGTTCACATTTTTTTTGTTTTGTTTTCTACTGTTCCAAAATGGTGTCCTTTGAGGTGTTTTTTTAAGTCGGGAACAGGAAAAAGTTGCAGGGACTCAAGTCAGGTGAATAAAATTGTTGTGGAACTATAGGGATGTTATTTTTTTACTAAAAACTCGTTAATTCAGACTGCAGTTTGACAAGGTCCATTGTCATGATGCAGCATCCAGTTGTCTTTGAAGAGTGGTCTCACATGCGCAACTCTTTTCTTATCTTTAGCTCCTTGCATGACTCGAGAGTATTCACCACGTTTTGGTAAAAGCTTTGTTAAGCTTAATTTAATAAATTAAATAGGGTGTATAGCTTTTAAGTAAGGTCACTCCATTTCAAATCATTCAGCTAAAAATTAAAATGAAACCCATCGTCTTAGAAAGTAGAGAGAATTTTTTCTTTGTTCTATTTGCCACCCTTATTACCATGTAAAGTTTTATTTTGATAACTTAAATACTTTTAAAGTTACTAATTATTTAAATATCTCAAAAAATACATTATTGTTGTTTCTGGGGGATTTAGTGATTATGATGTTGATTTAGTAAAAAACTCATAACTTTTTCTGTAAATATGCAGAATAAGGTAAAAATTCATTTAGCAACTTATCTCTTAATTGCTGCAGTAAATAAACTCAAACCTGGACTTCATCATTTTTGTTAAAAAACATGAAATTTTAAAATGCAATTTAAAGTAAAAGGCACTATTCGTTCAGAAGGCAACAATATTCATTATTCACTGCATTTATTTAATTTTGCACATAAAATCATGCATAAGTTTTCGTACAAAGTACTTTTTTTTAAAATTAAAACTTTAAACAGTATAATTTAATTTTCTCAAAACTTTAAAAGTTTACATTCAATGAATTGAATAGAATCTGTGAACGAAAGAATTTAAAGTCTTTTAAGAGTCTGATGTAGGCTCATTTGCTATTTACACCTATTATGTTAGTGGAATTACACAAATGTTTCTTACAATAAAAGTGTTTTGAACTAAACACCAACAACTTGTTATTTATGGACTTGTGTTTGTTTTAACATCTTGTTGTACTGAAGATTGATGGAACTAATTTTCTTGACTGCATTTAAATGCATCTTCATCCCCTGTCCATAAGAGTTTTAGTGGTTAATCAGTCTGCAACAACTATTTGTATCAGACTAACTTTAACCTCCACATTTATGGTTTTCCTTATAGTCCTTTCATTAATTTAATAAAAATTTTTTTTTAATTTATTACAATTGGAACTCACCTCCTAATTTAATGAGATTTAGAATTTAGGTTATTTAGGACCTAAGTTATTTATTACAGTGAGAAATTTTCATCAGAAACTCCTTTCACTTAAGTTACATTCCACATAAGTTGCATTCATCAGCAAAAATTCTGTTATTCAACAATGCACAAGTGTAAACTACATTATGTTTGGATTAAATAATTTGATTAAGTTTGTTAATTAAGTTAAAAATAAAATTAGATTCACTTAAGACTAGATTAAGTTTAGTTGAAGCTTAAGTGCAAATTAGGTTATGTTGAGTACAATATACATTATTTAAAAAGTAAAATACTTGCTTTAAGTGAAATTCAGTTAAAATTAGAGTCACGGTTAAAACAAAAAATTGCGTATGGTATATAATTCTGTATTCAGGCTAACAATCAGCCATATTAATATATAAGGTTAATTTGTTGAATATAGTGAGCGAAGCAAGAACAGGAAACACTTGCTTAAAATGTATGGATGTCTTATATTGAAATTGAGTACATGGAATCATTGAACCTAACCTTAACTTAAGCATAACTAAACTCAACTGAATTTCAAGTAAACCAAGTTATTTACTTGAAATAATGTATTTTACTATTGTACAGTGTTGAATTACAAAGTTTTAAGTGAGGCTACTGTGTACCTTTTGCTGAGCGACATAACTCAAGTGAAAGATGTTTTTGACAAAAGATTTGAGTTGTAATGATTAACTTAAATAAGGTATATCCCAATTTTCATCAAGATCAGAGGTAACACCTTAATTGTAAATAACTATACAGATTTTTTGCATACATTGCTTTTAGAAGTAAAATCAAATTATTAAAACCTAACCTTATTTTTGTCTGTAACAGCTTAGATAGAAAAAATTAAAAGAGTATGCTTTTTTGTAGATATATGTGTAATATTTTTTAATTTAGTGACCAGATTTCTTAAATTTCCAGTTTGATACATGCTCTGAAGTTACATTGATGATTTTTAAACAACTTTTAATTTTTTAGTACGGCAAGGCATTTTAGACATATGTCAAGGTATTTCATTGTTATTAAAGCACATGCTTGCTCATTGAAATAGTTCTAATTACACGACTGCCCATAAGAACTGTATTTAGGGTATATGTATGTTTGTTTGTTTATTTCTTCCACCGTAACAGCAGCAGTATGGATTTTCAAAATTCAAATCGATTCACAGTGGCTGAACCGATTTAGAAGTATTACCCTCATGTTAAAACCCTTACATTACCGGGTGCATCATAGGCTGCATACATATATATGAGGTCTATAAAAATAAAGTAATGAAACTAGTTCAGAAAAACTTTTTATTTACAATCTAGTTATACATGGACTCTACACCTTCAAGATAGTTCCCTTGGGAAGCCACACAATTCTTCAAACAGTTTTTCCACTCTTCATAGCAGTGTTGGAACTCAGAAACTAGAATATCCTTCAGATGGTTGTTCACATTTTTTTTGTTTTGTTTTCTACTGTTCCAAAATGGTGTCCATTGAGGTGTTTTTTTTAGTCGGGAACAGGAAAAAGTTGAAGGGACTCAAGTCAGGTGAATAAAATTGTTGTGGAACTATAGGGATGTTATTTTTTTACTAGAAACTCGTTAATTCAGACTGCAGTTTGACAAGGTCCATTGTCATGATGCAGCATCCAGTTGTCTTTGAAGAGTGGTCTCACATGGGCAACTCTTTTCTTATCTTTAGCTCCTGACATGACTCGAGAGTATTCACCACTTTTTGGTAAAAGCTTTGTTAAGCTTAATTTAATAAATTAAATAGGGTGTATAGCTTTTAAGTAAGGTCAGCCCATTTCAAATAATTCAGCTAAAAATTAAAATGAAACCCATCGTCTTAGAATGTCGAGAGAATTTTTTCTTTGTTCTATTTGCCACCCTTATTACCACGTAAAGTTTTTATTTTGATAACTTAAATACTTTTAAAGTTACTAATTATTTAAATTTCTCAAAAAATACATTATTGTTGTTTCTGGGGGATTTAGTGATTATGATGTTGATTTAGTAAAAAACTCATAACTTTTTCTGTAAATATGCAGAATAAGGTAAAAATTCATTTAGCAACTTATCACTTAATTGCTGCAGTAAATAAACTCAAACCTGGACTTCATCATTTTTGTTAAAAAACATGAAATTTTAAAATGCAATTTAAAGTAAAAGGCACTATTCGTTCAGAAGGCAACAATATTCATTATCCACTGCATTTATTTAATTTTGCACATAAAATCATGCATAAGTTTTCGTACAAAGTACTTTTTTTTTAAATTAAAACTTTAAACTCTATAATTTAATTTTGTCTAATCATTAAAAGTTAACATTCAATGAATTGAATAGAATCAGTGAACGAAAGAATTTAAAGTCTTTTAAGAGTCTTGATGTAGGCTCATTTGCTATTTCCACCTATTATGTTAGTGGAATTACACAAATGTTTCTTACAATAAAAGTGTTTTGAACTAAACACCAACAACTTGTTATTTATGGACTTGTGTTTGTTTTAACATCTTGTTGTACTGAAGATTGATTGAACTAATTTTCTTGACTGCATTAAATGCATCTTCATCCCCTGTCCATAAGAGTTTTAGTGGTTGATGCGTCTGCAACAACTATTTGTATCAGACTAGCTTTAACCTCCACATTAATGGTTTTGCTAATAGTCCTTTCATTAAATTAATAGATTTTTTTTTTAATTTATTACAATATGAACTCACCTCCTAATTTGATGAGATTTAGAATTTAGGTTATTTAGGACCTAAGTTATTTATTACAGTGAGAAGTTTTCATCAGAAACTCCTTTCACTTAAGTTACATTCCACATAAGTTGCATTCATCAGCAAAAATTCTGTTATTCAACAATGCACAAGTGTAAACTACATTATGTTTGGATTAAATAATTTGATTAAGTTTGTTAATTAAGTTAAAAATAAAATTAGATTCACTTAAGACTAGATTAAGTTTAGTTGAAGCTTAAGTGCAAATTAGGTTATGTTGAGTACAATATACATTATTTAAAAAGTAAAATACTTGCTTTAAGTGAAATTCAGTTAAAATTAGAGTCACGGTTAAAACAAAAAATTGCTTATGGTATATAATTCTGTATTCAGGCTAACAATCAGCCATATTAATATATAAGGTTAATTTGTTGAATATAGTGAGCGAAGCAAGAACAGGAAACACTTGCTTAAAATGTATGGATGTCTTATATTGAAATTGAGTACATGGAATCATTGAACCTAACCTTAACTTAAGCATAACTAAACTCAACTGAATTTAACGTAAACCAAGTTATTTACTTGAAATAATGTATTTTACTATTGTACAGTGTTGAATTACAAAGTATTAAGTGAGGCTACTGTGTACCTTTTGCTGAGCGACATAACTCAAGTGAAATATGTTTTTGACAAAAGATTTGAGTTGTAATGATTGACTTAAATAAGGTATATCCCAATTTTCATCAAGATCAGAGGAAACTCCTTAATTGTAAATAACTATACAGATTTTTTGCATACATGGCTTTTAGAAGTAAAATCAAATTTTTAAAACCTAACCTTATTTATGTCTGTAAAAGCTTAGATAGATAAAATTAAAAGAGTATGCTTTTTTGTAGATATATGTGTAATATTTTTTAATTTAGTGACCACATTTCTTAAATTTCCAGTTTGATACATGCTCTGAAGTTACATTGATGATTTTTAAACAACTTTTAATTTTTTAGTACGGCAAGGCATTTTAGACATATGTCTAGGTATTTCATTGTTATTAAAGCACATGCTTGTTCATTGAAATAGTTCTAATTACACGACTGCCCATAAGAACTGTATTTAGGGTATATGTATGTTTGTTTGTTTATTTCTTCCACCGTAGCAGCAGCAGTATGGATTTCAAAATTCAAATCGATTCACAGTGGCTGTACCGATTTAGAAGTGTTACCCTCATGTTAATACCCTTACATTACCGGGTGCATCATAGGCTGCATACATATATATGAGGTCTATAAATAAAGTAATGAAACTAGTTCAGAAAAACCTTTTATTTACAATCTAGTTATACATGGACTCTACACCTTCAAGATAGTTCCCTAGGGAAGCCACACAATTCTTCAAACAGTTTTCCCACTCTTCATAGCAGTGTTGGAACTCAGAAACTAGAATATCCTTCAGATGGTTGTTCACATTTTTTTTGTTTTGTTTTCTACTGTTCCAAAATGGTGTCCTTTGAGGTGTTTTTTTAAGTCGGGAACAGGAAAAAGTTGCAGGGACTCAAGTCAGGTGAATAAAATTGTTGTGGAACTATAGGGATGTTATTTTTTTACTAAAAACTCGTTAATTCAGACTGCAGTTTGACAAGGACCATTGTCATGATGCAGCATCCAGTTGTCTTTGAAGAGTGGTCTCACATGCGCAACTCTTTTCTTATCTTTAGCTCCTGGCATGATTCGAGGGTATTCACCACGGTTTGGTAAAAGCTTTGTTAAGCTTAATTTAATAAATTAAATAGGGTGTATAGCTTTTAAGTAAGGTCAGTCCATTTCAAATCATTCAGCTAAAAATTAAAATGAAACCCATCGTCTTAGAATGTCGAGAGAATTTTTTCTTTGTTCTATTTGCCACCCTTATTACCATGTAAAGTTTTTATTTTGATAACTTAAATACTTTTAAAGTTACTAATTATTTAAATTTCTCAAAAAAATTCATTATTGTTGTTTCTGGGGGATTTAGTGATTATGATGTTGATTTAGTAAAAAACTCATAACATTTTCTGTAAATATGCAGAATAAGGTAAAAATTCATTTAGCAACTTATCACTTAATTGCTGCAGTAAATAAACTCAAACCTGGACTTCATCATTTTTGTTAAAAAACATGAAATTTTAAAATGCAATTTAAAGTAAAAGGCACTATTCGTTCAGAAGGCAACAGTATTCATTATCCACTGTATTTATTTTATTTTCCACATAAAATCATGTATAAGTTTTCGTACAAAGTACTTTTTTTTTAAATTAAAACTTTACTGTATAATTTAATTTTGTCTAAACTTTAAAAGTTAACATTCAATGAATTGAATAGAATCAGTGAACGAAAGAATTTAAAGTCTTTTAAGAGTCTGATGTAGGCTCATTTGCTATTTACACCTATTATGTTAGTGGAATTACACAAATGTTTCTTACAATAAAAGTGTTTTGAACTAAACACCAACAACTTGTTATTTATGGACTTGTGTTTGTTTTAACATCTTGTTGTACTGAAGATTGATGGAACTAATTTTCTTGACTGCATTTAAATGCATCTTCATCCCCTGTCCATAAGAGTTTTAGTGGTTAATCAGTCTGCAACAACTATTTGTATCAGACTAACTTTAACCTCCACATTTATGGTTTTCCTTATAGTCCTTTCATTAATTTAATAAAAATTTTTTTTTAATTTATTACAATTGGAACTCACCTCCTAATTTAATGAGATTTAGAATTTAGGTTATTTAGGACCTTAGTTATTTATTACAGTGAGAAATTTTCATCAGAAACTCCTTTCACTTAAGTTACATTCCACATAAGTTGCATTCATCAGCAAAAATTCTGTTATTCAACAATGTACAAGTGTAAACTACATTATGTTTGGATTAAATAATTTGATTAAGTTTGTTAATTAAGTTAAAAATAAAATTAGATTCACTTAAGACTAGATTAAGTTTAGTTGAAGCTTAAGTGCAAATTAGGTTATGTTGAGTACAATATACATTATTTAAAAAGTAAAATACTTGCTTTAAGTGAAATTCAGTTAAAATTAGAGTCACGGTTAAAACAAAAAATTGCTTATGGTATATAATTCTGTATTCAGGCTAACAATCAGCCATATTAATATATAAGGTTAATTTGTTGAATATAGTGAGCGAAGCAAGAACAGGAAACACTTGCTTAAAATGTATGGATGTCTTATATTGAAATTTAGTACATGGAATCATTGAACCTAACCTTAACTTAAGCATAACTAAACTCAACTGAATTTAACGTAAACCAAGTTATTTACTTGAAATAATGTATTTTACTATTGTACAGTGTTGAATTACAAAGTATTAAGTGAGGCTACTGTGTACCTTTTGCTGAGCGACATAACTCAAGTGAAATGTGTTTTTGACAAAAGATTTGAGTTGTAATGATTGACTTAAATAAGGTATATCCCAATTTTCATCAAGATCAGAGGAAACTCCTTAATTGTAAATAACTATACAGATTTTTTGCATACATTGCTTTTAGAAGTAAAATCAAATTTTTAAAACCTAACCTTATTTATGTCTGTAAAAGCTTAGATAGATAAAATTAAAAGAGTATGCTTTTTTGTAGATATATGTGTAATATTTTTTAATTTAGTGACCACATTTCTTAAATTTCCAGTTTGATACATGCTCTGAAGTTACATTGATGATTTTTAAACAACTTTTAATTTTTTAGTACGGCAAGGCATTTTAGACATATGTCTAGGTATTTCATTGTTATTAAAGCACATGCTTGTTCATTGAAATAGTTCTAATTACACGACTGCCCATAAGAACTGTATTTAAGGTATATGTATGTTTGTTTGTTTATTTCTTCCACCGTAGCAGCAGCAGTATGGATTTCAAAATTCAAATCGATTCACAGTGGCTGTACCGATTTAGAAGTGTTACCCTCATGTTAATACCCTTACATTACCGGGTGCATCATAGGCTGCATACATATATATGAGGTCTATAAATAAAGTAATGAAACTAGTTCAGAAAAACCTTTTATTTACAATCTAGTTATACATGGACTCTACACCTTCAAGATAGTTCCCTTGGGAAGCCACACAATTCTTCAAACAGTTTTCCCACTCTTCATAGCAGTGTTGGAACTCAGAAACTAGAATATCCTTCAGATGGTTGTTCACATTTTTTTTGTTTTGTTTTCTACTGTTCCAAAATGGTGTCCTTTGAGGTGTTTTTTTAAGTCGGGAACAGGAAAAAGTTGCAGGGACTCAAGTCAGGTGAATAAAATTGTTGTGGAACTATAGGGATGTTATTTTTTTTACTAAAAACTCGTTAATTCAGACTGCAGTTTGACAAGGTCCATTGTCATGATGCAGCATCCAGTTGTCTTTGAAGAGTGGTCTCACAAGCGCAACTCTTTTCTTATCTTTAGCTCCTGGCATGATTCGAGAGTATTCACCACGGTTTGGTAAAAGCTTTGTTAAGCTTAATTTAATAAATTAAATAGGGTGTATAGCTTTTAAGTAAGGACAGTCCATTTCAAATCATTCAGCTAAAAATTAAAATGAAACCCATCGTCTTAGAATGTCGAGAGAATTTTTTCTTTGTTCTATTTGCCACCCTTATTACCATGTAAAGTTTTTATTTTGATAACTTATTTACTTTTAAAGTTACTAATTATTTAAATTTCTCAAAAAATACATTATTGTTGTTTCTGGGGGATTTAGTGATTATGATGTTGATTTAGTAAAAAACTCATAACATTTTCTGTAAATATGCAGAATAAGGTAAAAATTCATTTAGCAACTTATCACTTAATTGCTGCAGTAAATAAACTCAAACCTGGACTTCATCATTTTTGTTAAAAAACATGAAATTTTAAAATGCAATTTAAAGTAAAGGGCACTATTCGTTCAGAAGGCAACAGTATTCATTATCCACTGTATTTATTTAATTTTGCACATAAAATCATGTATAAGTTTTCGTACAAAGTACGTTTTTTTTAAATTAAAACTTTACTGTATAATTTAATTTTGTCTAAACTTTAAAAGTTAACATTCAATGAATTGAATAGAATCAGTGAACGAAAGAATTTAAAGTCTTTTAAGAGTCTTGATGTAGGCTCATTTGCTATTTACACCTATTATGTTAGTGGAATTACACAAATGTTTCTTACAATAAAAGTGTTTTGAACTAAACACAACAACTTGTTATTTATGGACTTGTGTTTGTTTTAACATCTTGTTGTACTGAAGATTGATTGAACTAATTTTCTTGACTGCATTTAAATGCATCTTCATCCCCTGTCCATAAGAGTTTTAGTGGTTAATCCGTCTGCAACAACTATTTGTATCAGACTAACTTTAACCTCCACATTTATGGTTTTCCTTATAGTCCTTTCATTAATTTAATAAAAATTTTTTTTTAATTTATTACAATTGGAACTCACCTCCTAATTTAATGAGATTTAGAATTTAGGTTATTTAGGACCTTAGTTATTTATTACAGTGAGAAATTTTCATCAGAAACTCCTTTCACTTAAGTTACATTCCACATAAGTTGCATTCATCAGCAAAAATTCTGTTATTCAACAATGTACAAGTGTAAACTACATTATGTTTGGATTAAATAATTTGATTAAGTTTGTTAATTAAGTTAAAAATAAAATTAGATTCACTTAAGACTAGATTAAGTTTAGTTGAAGCTTAAGTGCAAATTAGGTTATGTTGAGTACAATATACATTATTTAAAAAGTAAAATACTTGCTTTAAGTGAAATTCAGTTAAAATTAGAGTCACGGTTAAAACAAAAAATTGCTTATGGTATATAATTCTGTATTCAGGCTAACAATCAGCCATATTAATATATAAGGTTAATTTGTTGAATATAGTGAGCGAAGCAAGAACAGGAAACACTTGCTTAAAATGTATGGATGTCTTATATTGAAATTTAGTACATGGAATCATTGAACCTAACCTTAACTTAAGCATAACTAAACTCAACTGAATTTAACGTAAACCAAGTTATTTACTTGAAATAATGTATTTTACTATTGTACAGTGTTGAATTACAAAGTATTAAGTGAGGCTACTGTGTACCTTTTGCTGAGCGACATAACTCAAGTGAAATGTGTTTTTGACAAAAGATTTGAGTTGTAATGATTGACTTAAATAAGGTATATCCCAATTTTCATCAAGATCAGAGGAAACTCCTTAATTGTAAATAACTATACAGATTTTTTGCATACATTGCTTTTAGAAGTAAAATCAAATTTTTAAAACCTAACCTTATTTATGTCTGTAAAAGCTTAGATAGATAAAATTAAAAGAGTATGCTTTTTTGTAGATATATGTGTAATATTTTTTAATTTAGTGACCACATTTCTTAAATTTCCAGTTTGATACATGCTCTGAAGTTACATTGATGATTTTTAAACAACTTTTAATTTTTTAGTACGGCAAGGCATTTTAGACATATGTCTAGGTATTTCATTGTTATTAAAGCACATGCTTGTTCATTGAAATAGTTCTAATTACACGACTGCCCATAAGAACTGTATTTAAGGTATATGTATGTTTGTTTGTTTATTTCTTCCACCGTAGCAGCAGCAGTATGGATTTCAAAATTCAAATCGATTCACAGTGGCTGTACCGATTTAGAAGTGTTACCCTCATGTTAATACCCTTACATTACCGGGTGCATCATAGGCTGCATACATATATATGAGGTCTATAAATAAAGTAATGAAACTAGTTCAGAAAAACCTTTTATTTACAATCTAGTTATACATGGACTCTACACCTTCAAGATAGTTCCCTTGGGAAGCCACACAATTCTTCAAACAGTTTTCCCACTCTTCATAGCAGTGTTGGAACTCAGAAACTAGAATATCCTTCAGATGGTTGTTCACATTTTTTTTGTTTTGTTTTCTACTGTTCCAAAATGGTGTCCTTTGAGGTGTTTTTTTAAGTCGGGAACAGGAAAAAGTTGCAGGGACTCAAGTCAGGTGAATAAAATTGTTGTGGAACTATAGGGATGTTATTTTTTTTACTAAAAACTCGTTAATTCAGACTGCAGTTTGACAAGGTCCATTGTCATGATGCAGCATCCAGTTGTCTTTGAAGAGTGGTCTCACAAGCGCAACTCTTTTCTTATCTTTAGCTCCTGGCATGATTCGAGAGTATTCACCACGGTTTGGTAAAAGCTTTGTTAAGCTTAATTTAATAAATTAAATAGGGTGTATAGCTTTTAAGTAAGGACAGTCCATTTCAAATCATTCAGCTAAAAATTAAAATGAAACCCATCGTCTTAGAATGTCGAGAGAATTTTTTCTTTGTTCTATTTGCCACCCTTATTACCATGTAAAGTTTTTATTTTGATAACTTATTTACTTTTAAAGTTACTAATTATTTAAATTTCTCAAAAAATACATTATTGTTGTTTCTGGGGGATTTAGTGATTATGATGTTGATTTAGTAAAAAACTCATAACATTTTCTGTAAATATGCAGAATAAGGTAAAAATTCATTTAGCAACTTATCACTTAATTGCTGCAGTAAATAAACTCAAACCTGGACTTCATCATTTTTGTTAAAAAACATGAAATTTTAAAATGCAATTTAAAGTAAAGGGCACTATTCGTTCAGAAGGCAACAGTATTCATTATCCACTGTATTTATTTAATTTTGCACATAAAATCATGTATAAGTTTTCGTACAAAGTACGTTTTTTTTAAATTAAAACTTTACTGTATAATTTAATTTTGTCTAAACTTTAAAAGTTAACATTCAATGAATTGAATAGAATCAGTGAACGAAAGAATTTAAAGTCTTTTAAGAGTCTTGATGTAGGCTCATTTGCTATTTACACCTATTATGTTAGTGGAATTACACAAATGTTTCTTACAATAAAAGTGTTTTGAACTAAACACAACAACTTGTTATTTATGGACTTGTGTTTGTTTTAACATCTTGTTGTACTGAAGATTGATTGAACTAATTTTCTTGACTGCATTTAAATGCATCTTCATCCCCTGTCCATAAGAGTTTTAGTGGTTAATCCGTCTGCAACAACTATTTGTATCAGACTAGCTTTAACCTCCACATTTATGGTTTTCCTAATAGTCCTTTCATTAATTTAATAAAATTTTTTTTTAATTTATTACAATATGAACTCACCTCCTAATTTGATGAGATTTAGAATTTAGGTTATTTAGGACCTAAGTTATTTATTACAGTGAGAAATTTTCATCAGAAACTCCTTTCACTTAAGTTACATTCCACATAAGTTGCATTCATCAGCAAAAATTCTGTTATTCAACAATGCACAAGTGTAAACTACATTATGTTTGGATTAAATAATTTGATTAAGTTTGTTAATTAAGTTAAAAATAAAATTAGATTCACTTAAGTCTAGATTTAGTTTAGTTGAAGCATAAGTGCAAATTAGGTTACGTTGAGTACAATATACATTATTTAAAAAGTAAAATACTTGCTTTAAGTGAAATTCAGTTAAAATTAGAGTCACGGTTAAAACAAAAAATTGCGTATGTTATATAATTCTGTATTCAGGCTAACAATCAGCCATATTAATATATAAGGTTAATTTGTTGAATTTAGTGAGCGAAGCAAGAACAGGAAACACTTGCTTAAAATGTATGGATGTCTTATTTTGAAATTGAGAACATGGAATCATTGAACCTAACCTTAACTTAAGCATAACTAAACTCAATTGAATTTCACGTAAACCAAGTTATTTACTTGAAATAATGTATTTTACTATTGTACAGTGTTGAATTACAAAGTTTTAAGTGAGGTTACTGTGTCCCTTTTGCTGAGCGACATAACTCAAGTGAAAGATGTTTTTGACAAAAGATTTGAGTTGTAATGATTAACTTAAATAAGCTATATCCCAATTTTCATCAAGATCACAGGTAACTCCTTAATTGTAAATAACTATACAGATTTTTTGCATACATTGCTTTTAGAAGTAAAATCAAATTTTTAAAACCTAACCTTATTTATGGCTGTAAAAGCTTAGATAGAAAAAATTAAAAGAGTATGCTTTTTTGTAGATATATGTGTAATATTTTTTAATTTAGTGACCAGATTTCTTAAATTTCCAGTTTGATACTTGCTCTGAAGTTACATTGATGATTTTTAAACAACTTTTAATTTTTTAGTACGGCAAGGCATTTTAGACATATGTCTAGGTATTTCATTGTTATTAAAGCACATGCTTGTTCATTGAAATAGTTCTAATTACACGACTGCCCATAAGAACTGTATTTAGGGTATATGTATGTTTGTTTGTTTATTTCTTCCACCGTAGCAGCAGCAGTATGGATTTTCAAAATTCAAATCGATTCACAGTGGCTGAACCGATTTAGAAGTATTACCCTCATGTTAAAACCCTTACATTACCGGGTGCATCATAGGCTGCATACATGTATATGAGGTCTATAAATAAAGTAATGAAACTAGTTCAGAAAAACCTTTTATTTACAATCTAGTTATACATGGACTCTACACCTTCAAGATAGTTCCCTTGGGAAGCCACACAATTCTTCAAACAGTTTTCCCACTCTTCATAGCAGTGTTGGAACTCAGAAGCTAGAATATCCTTCAGATGGTTGTTCACATTTTTTTGTTTTGTTTTCTACTTTTCCAAAATGGTTTCCTTTGAGGTGTTTTTTTAAGTCGGGAACAGGAAAAAGTTGCAGGGACTCAAGTCAGGTGAATAAAATTGTTGTGGAACTATAGGGATGTTATTTTTTTACTAGAAACTCGTTAATTCAGACTGCAGTTTGACAAGGTCCATTGTCATGATGCAGCATCCAGTTGTCTTTGAAGAGTGGTCTCACATGGGCAACTCTTTTCTTATCTTTAGCTCCTGGCATGACTCGAGAGTATTCACCACTTTTTGGTAAAAGCTTTGTTAAGCTTAATTTAATGAATTAAATAGGGTGTATAGCTTTTAAGTAAGGTCAGTCCATTTCAAATCATTCAGCTAAAAATTAAAATGAAACCCATCGTCTCAGAATGTCGAGAGAATTTTTTCTTTGGTCTATTTGCCACCCTTATTACCATGTAAAGTTTTATTTTGATAACTTAAATACTTTTTAAGTTACTAATTATTTAAATTTCTCAAAAAATACATTATTGTTGTTTCTGGGGGATTTAGTGATTATGATGTTGATTTAGTAAAAAACTCATAACTTTTTCTGTAAATATGCAGAATAAGGTAAAAATTCATTTAGCAACTTATCTCTTTATTGCTGCAGTAAATAAACTCAAACCTGGACTTCATCATTTTTTGTAAAAAAACATAAAATTTTAAAATGCAATTTAAAATAAAAGGCACTATTCGTTCAAAAGGCAACAGTATTCATTACCCACTGTATTTATTTAATTTTGCACATAAAATCATGCATAAGTTTTCGTACAAAGTACTTTTTTTTAAAATTAAAACTTTAAACAGTATAATTTAATTTTCTCAAAACTTTAAAAGTTTACATTCAATGAATTGAATAGAATCTGTGAACGAAAGAATTTAAAGTCTTTTAAGAGTCTGATGTAGGCTCATTTGCTATTTACACCTATTATGTTAGTGGAATTACACAAATGTTTCTTACAATAAAAGTGTTTTGAACTAAACACCAACAACTTGTTATTTATGGACTTGTGTTTGTTTTAACATCTTGTTGTACTGAAGATTGATGGAACTAATTTTCTTGACTGCATTTAAATGCATCTTCATCCCCTGTCCATAAGAGTTTTAGTGGTTAATCAGTCTGCAACAACTATTTGTATCAGACTAACTTTAACCTCCACATTTATGGTTTTCCTTATAGTCCTTTCATTAATTTAATAAAAATTTTTTTTTAATTTATTACAATTGGAACTCACCTCCTAATTTAATGAGATTTAGAATTTAGGTTATTTAGGACCTTAGTTATTTATTACAGTGAGAAATTTTCATCAGAAACTCCTTTCACTTAAGTTACATTCCACATAAGTTGCATTCATCAGCAAAAATTCTGTTATTCAACAATGTACAAGTGTAAACTACATTATGTTTGGATTAAATAATTTGATTAAGTTTGTTAATTAAGTTAAAAATAAAATTAGATTCACTTAAGACTAGATTAAGTTTAGTTGAAGCTTAAGTGCAAATTAGGTTATGTTGAGTACAATATACATTATTTAAAAAGTAAAATACTTGCTTTAAGTGAAATTCAGTTAAAATTAGAGTCACGGTTAAAACAAAAAATTGCTTATGGTATATAATTCTGTATTCAGGCTAACAATCAGCCATATTAATATATAAGGTTAATTTGTTGAATATAGTGAGCGAAGCAAGAACAGGAAACACTTGCTTAAAATGTATGGATGTCTTATATTGAAATTTAGTACATGGAATCATTGAACCTAACCTTAACTTAAGCATAACTAAACTCAACTGAATTTAACGTAAACCAAGTTATTTACTTGAAATAATGTATTTTACTATTGTACAGTGTTGAATTACAAAGTATTAAGTGAGGCTACTGTGTACCTTTTGCTGAGCGACATAACTCAAGTGAAATGTGTTTTTGACAAAAGATTTGAGTTGTAATGATTGACTTAAATAAGGTATATCCCAATTTTCATCAAGATCAGAGGAAACTCCTTAATTGTAAATAACTATACAGATTTTTTGCATACATTGCTTTTAGAAGTAAAATCAAATTTTTAAAACCTAACCTTATTTATGTCTGTAAAAGCTTAGATAGATAAAATTAAAAGAGTATGCTTTTTTGTAGATATATGTGTAATATTTTTTAATTTAGTGACCACATTTCTTAAATTTCCAGTTTGATACATGCTCTGAAGTTACATTGATGATTTTTAAACAACTTTTAATTTTTTAGTACGGCAAGGCATTTTAGACATATGTCTAGGTATTTCATTGTTATTAAAGCACATGCTTGTTCATTGAAATAGTTCTAATTACACGACTGCCCATAAGAACTGTATTTAAGGTATATGTATGTTTGTTTGTTTATTTCTTCCACCGTAGCAGCAGCAGTATGGATTTCAAAATTCAAATCGATTCACAGTGGCTGTACCGATTTAGAAGTGTTACCCTCATGTTAATACCCTTACATTACCGGGTGCATCATAGGCTGCATACATATATATGAGGTCTATAAATAAAGTAATGAAACTAGTTCAGAAAAACCTTTTATTTACAATCTAGTTATACATGGACTCTACACCTTCAAGATAGTTCCCTTGGGAAGCCACACAATTCTTCAAACAGTTTTCCCACTCTTCATAGCAGTGTTGGAACTCAGAAACTAGAATATCCTTCAGATGGTTGTTCACATTTTTTTTGTTTTGTTTTCTACTGTTCCAAAATGGTGTCCTTTGAGGTGTTTTTTTAAGTCGGGAACAGGAAAAAGTTGCAGGGACTCAAGTCAGGTGAATAAAATTGTTGTGGAACTATAGGGATGTTATTTTTTTTACTAAAAACTCGTTAATTCAGACTGCAGTTTGACAAGGTCCATTGTCATGATGCAGCATCCAGTTGTCTTTGAAGAGTGGTCTCACAAGCGCAACTCTTTTCTTATCTTTAGCTCCTGGCATGATTCGAGAGTATTCACCACGGTTTGGTAAAAGCTTTGTTAAGCTTAATTTAATAAATTAAATAGGGTGTATAGCTTTTAAGTAAGGACAGTCCATTTCAAATCATTCAGCTAAAAATTAAAATGAAACCCATCGTCTTAGAATGTCGAGAGAATTTTTTCTTTGTTCTATTTGCCACCCTTATTACCATGTAAAGTTTTTATTTTGATAACTTATTTACTTTTAAAGTTACTAATTATTTAAATTTCTCAAAAAATACATTATTGTTGTTTCTGGGGGATTTAGTGATTATGATGTTGATTTAGTAAAAAACTCATAACATTTTCTGTAAATATGCAGAATAAGGTAAAAATTCATTTAGCAACTTATCACTTAATTGCTGCAGTAAATAAACTCAAACCTGGACTTCATCATTTTTGTTAAAAAACATGAAATTTTAAAATGCAATTTAAAGTAAAGGGCACTATTCGTTCAGAAGGCAACAGTATTCATTATCCACTGTATTTATTTAATTTTGCACATAAAATCATGTATAAGTTTTCGTACAAAGTACGTTTTTTTTAAATTAAAACTTTACTGTATAATTTAATTTTGTCTAAACTTTAAAAGTTAACATTCAATGAATTGAATAGAATCAGTGAACGAAAGAATTTAAAGTCTTTTAAGAGTCTTGATGTAGGCTCATTTGCTATTTACACCTATTATGTTAGTGGAATTACACAAATGTTTCTTACAATAAAAGTGTTTTGAACTAAACACAACAACTTGTTATTTATGGACTTGTGTTTGTTTTAACATCTTGTTGTACTGAAGATTGATTGAACTAATTTTCTTGACTGCATTTAAATGCATCTTCATCCCCTGTCCATAAGAGTTTTAGTGGTTAATCCGTCTGCAACAACTATTTGTATCAGACTAGCTTTAACCTCCACATTTATGGTTTTCCTAATAGTCCTTTCATTAATTTAATAAAATTTTTTTTTAATTTATTACAATATGAACTCACCTCCTAATTTGATGAGATTTAGAATTTAGGTTATTTAGGACCTAAGTTATTTATTACAGTGAGAAATTTTCATCAGAAACTCCTTTCACTTAAGTTACATTCCACATAAGTTGCATTCATCAGCAAAAATTCTGTTATTCAACAATGCACAAGTGTAAACTACATTATGTTTGGATTAAATAATTTGATTAAGTTTGTTAATTAAGTTAAAAATAAAATTAGATTCACTTAAGTCTAGATTTAGTTTAGTTGAAGCATAAGTGCAAATTAGGTTACGTTGAGTACAATATACATTATTTAAAAAGTAAAATACTTGCTTTAAGTGAAATTCAGTTAAAATTAGAGTCACGGTTAAAACAAAAAATTGCGTATGTTATATAATTCTGTATTCAGGCTAACAATCAGCCATATTAATATATAAGGTTAATTTGTTGAATTTAGTGAGCGAAGCAAGAACAGGAAACACTTGCTTAAAATGTATGGATGTCTTATTTTGAAATTGAGAACATGGAATCATTGAACCTAACCTTAACTTAAGCATAACTAAACTCAATTGAATTTCACGTAAACCAAGTTATTTACTTGAAATAATGTATTTTACTATTGTACAGTGTTGAATTACAAAGTTTTAAGTGAGGTTACTGTGTCCCTTTTGCTGAGCGACATAACTCAAGTGAAAGATGTTTTTGACAAAAGATTTGAGTTGTAATGATTAACTTAAATAAGCTATATCCCAATTTTCATCAAGATCACAGGTAACTCCTTAATTGTAAATAACTATACAGATTTTTTGCATACATTGCTTTTAGAAGTAAAATCAAATTTTTAAAACCTAACCTTATTTATGGCTGTAAAAGCTTAGATAGAAAAAATTAAAAGAGTATGCTTTTTTGTAGATATATGTGTAATATTTTTTAATTTAGTGACCAGATTTCTTAAATTTCCAGTTTGATACTTGCTCTGAAGTTACATTGATGATTTTTAAACAACTTTTAATTTTTTAGTACGGCAAGGCATTTTAGACATATGTCTAGGTATTTCATTGTTATTAAAGCACATGCTTGTTCATTGAAATAGTTCTAATTACACGACTGCCCATAAGAACTGTATTTAGGGTATATGTATGTTTGTTTGTTTATTTCTTCCACCGTAGCAGCAGCAGTATGGATTTTCAAAATTCAAATCGATTCACAGTGGCTGAACCGATTTAGAAGTATTACCCTCATGTTAAAACCCTTACATTACCGGGTGCATCATAGGCTGCATACATGTATATGAGGTCTATAAATAAAGTAATGAAACTAGTTCAGAAAAACCTTTTATTTACAATCTAGTTATACATGGACTCTACACCTTCAAGATAGTTCCCTTGGGAAGCCACACAATTCTTCAAACAGTTTTCCCACTCTTCATAGCAGTGTTGGAACTCAGAAGCTAGAATATCCTTCAGATGGTTGTTCACATTTTTTTGTTTTGTTTTCTACTTTTCCAAAATGGTTTCCTTTGAGGTGTTTTTTTAAGTCGGGAACAGGAAAAAGTTGCAGGGACTCAAGTCAGGTGAATAAAATTGTTGTGGAACTATAGGGATGTTATTTTTTTACTAGAAACTCGTTAATTCAGACTGCAGTTTGACAAGGTCCATTGTCATGATGCAGCATCCAGTTGTCTTTGAAGAGTGGTCTCACATGGGCAACTCTTTTCTTATCTTTAGCTCCTGGCATGACTCGAGAGTATTCACCACTTTTTGGTAAAAGCTTTGTTAAGCTTAATTTAATGAATTAAATAGGGTGTATAGCTTTTAAGTAAGGTCAGTCCATTTCAAATCATTCAGCTAAAAATTAAAATGAAACCCATCGTCTCAGAATGTCGAGAGAATTTTTTCTTTGGTCTATTTGCCACCCTTATTACCATGTAAAGTTTTATTTTGATAACTTAAATACTTTTTAAGTTACTAATTATTTAAATTTCTCAAAAAATACATTATTGTTGTTTCTGGGGGATTTAGTGATTATGATGTTGATTTAGTAAAAAACTCATAACTTTTTCTGTAAATATGCAGAATAAGGTAAAAATTCATTTAGCAACTTATCTCTTTATTGCTGCAGTAAATAAACTCAAACCTGGACTTCATCATTTTTTGTAAAAAAACATAAAATTTTAAAATGCAATTTAAAATAAAAGGCACTATTCGTTCAAAAGGCAACAGTATTCATTACCCACTGTATTTATTTAATTTTGCACATAAAATCATGCATAAGTTTTCGTACAAAGTACCATTTTTTTTTAATTAAATTTTAAACTGTATAATTTAATTTTGTCTAAACTTTAAAAGTTAACATTCAATGAATTGAATAGAATCAGTGAACGAAAGAATTTAAAGTTTTTTAAGAGTCTTGATGTAGGCTCATTTGCTATTTACACCTATTATGTTAGTGAAATTACACAAATGTTTCTTACAATAAAAGTGTTTTGAACTAAACACCAACAACTTGTTATTTATGGACTTGTGTTTGTTTTAACATCTTGTTGTACTGAAGATTGATTGAACTAATTTTTTTTGTCATGAAAGAGTACATTCTGCCAGATGGAGATGGAGGGTTGACACATGAATTTACGTTGCTTACATGAATCCAGCAAATATCTTCTTTTGAGAGCCACTGAAAAGACTGAGCAGGCCTGTCGGATGCAGAAAATTAACTTTTATGTCGCCTTCATCTTCATGTTTTGTTAAAACTAATCCAAAAAACCACTGGTCATCATAAGTACAGACAATGTAGATGTGCACACTAACGTCAGACATCTTCACTGATTTGTTTTCTCCAGAAAAACTGAAGAGTGAGCAGAAATTTTCATCAAAACTTACACGTTTTGTTGAGTCTTCAGATTTGGATTCAAAGTGGTGAAAACTATGTGTCCCAGGAACATTCTTGGCTTACGAGAAACGAGCCTCTAGTTTTTGTCATGCCTGTATCATTGTTTCTTTTATAATCATTGTAAATTTTATGTTTTCTATTTTTGTCTTGCAAAATTCAAAGAATCTATGGTCATTATCAATGGCATTACCAGGACTATGTTGGAGACTTGATTTTGTCACAATGCACTTGAAAGGAAAAATTCATCACCAGATTTGGTAAAAATTTTTTTATCTTTATTTTTGGCCATGTTCGAAATCTTATATCCCAGTTATATAGTTTTATAATAGGTGGAAAGTGCAGCTTTTAAACAACATAGTCCATACATTTTGTTTTTTGACCTATATAGTATTGTAGGTAAGAAAGCTAATTTATTTTTTTAATTACATTGGTAGTGACTGTCTAGGTTGAATGAATTAATGAAACTTCATTAAGAAATCTTTAATGTACATAAACAAAGATTAAATAGCACCCGTGACAATTTTAGCATTAAAATGGATTACTGATTGATCAGTGCCTCTATATAAGCATCATAACATACATCCTGTCCATTGGCTGATGTTAATTTATAATAAACATATAGGTTGATAACATTTTAATTTTTTAGGAATAATATTACTTCTTTTTTCGTTTTCAGTTGCCTCTATCACCGGTATTATTAGATACCTTCAAATTATAATCGACACTTATAAAGATAAAACACCACCAAGACATTTGAGAGTTTACTTAAAAGAGTTGGTTGAAAAAAGATCAAAGAGACTTAGAAAGCTTAGATTGGCAGATTATAAATTATTTGAATGGGTTATTGAAAACTTGGACCTTATTCATAAAGCGAGACCTACTCCGTAAGTATATGTTATTATTATTTATGGGTTTTAGTAGAACTTCTTTTTAGTATTGCAATCTTTTCATTTTTACATTTTTTGTTTATACTGCATAAAGTTCACATAAATAATATCAATTATCATTTCATATATTTAGTAATGTTAGAAATTGTTGGTTTTATTTTATGCATTTAACCTCATTTCAATTTGATATCAAAAGCTGTGTAGCTATTTTTCAACATTTATTGATGAAAATTGAATTTTTTTGTTTTTTGGATGAGAAAAGTGAGAACTAAAAGGAAGCAGTATTAAAACTTGTCTATATGTGATTTTGTAGTAAGTGTTGTGCATGTAATAACTATAAATGTTCTTACTGTTCATGATTCTGTTGTTATTTGATAATTAATGAAGAAAAAAAATTTATAAACATATATCATTGAAAAGCAAGTAAATTCCACTTTTATAAATGTATTTAAGATATTTTATAGTAATGTGCCTAAATCTGTAAATTCAGATAGAAATACAAGGAGTAACTGAAATGTAATGCACGCTAGAAAGTAACAGGAGAACAGAATGTTGCACAAAGTAACAGATGCTGCCATTTTGTAATTTCATTCCCTTACTACTAAACATTCTGAAACTCATCGACCCACACCCTCTCATTAGCTACCATTGTTACAGAGTCGAGTATGCCTGCTATGTTAAGGGTCTAAAATAATGAGAACAATGAGATTGAATTTGTAACAGTGGAAAAAGTAAATGTTAGCAACATTTATTGTCATCTAAATGATGATAAGGTAATAAGATTTGACTGAAGTATGGTCAGTCGGTGGGCAATAAAATTTTATGTATCAGAAGTAGATAAAGCGAATATTGTGAATGACCACAAAGTGGTCTTTTGGTTTCTATGGCTGAAAGGAGCTAGATGAATCAATTCAAAATGATCGTTGCATCACACAACAACAATATCACCATACAGATAAACATATCAAAATGACAAGTTTACAAGTAGGACACGTACAACTGGGCCGCTGTAAAATGTGCATGATGATTTGCACGCAAACTCACAAACAATAATGAAAGTTGTTTTGAAGAGCTTCTAAAATTTTATTACGTGGAAGTTTCCTTTTCAATATTGTGATGGATGATAAAACTTAGGTGATTCATTACAACCAAGAAGAAAAACAGCAGAGCATGGAATATTGATTGACATTATGATTTCCTACAATAAAAAAAGTTCAAAGTTTTTTTGAAACCTTCTGAAAAAATTCTCTTTGCATTATTCTGTGATTCCAAATAAATTTATGTGCCTCTACTACCTGGAATCTGAGTCAACTAAATTCTGTGCAACAACCACGTCTTGTGAAGTTAAATTTAAACTTATGCCACACCACATTCACCACTTATGGCATCTTGCAATTTTTACTTCTTTTCGTAATTAAAGAGAGATATTAAGATCATTTATTTCACCATCGCTAGCATTCTTCAGTAACGGAATGAGAAAAATGGCACTGTCAGGAGAAATGCGTAGCTATAAATGGTGTCTATTTAGAAAAATAAATGTAAATCTTTGTAGCAAATAAAATGTACCTATTTATTGTCATATTTATTTCATTTGACTACAACTCTAATTATTTGCGAGCTGTTTAACTGCATTGTAGCTTAACTGCAAGTACTATAGTTCATTGTGGATATGGTAGGACAGTAATTCATTGTGTGATATTATTATGCAATGCAAACTATGAAATTCATTTAAAAGAAAGTTTTTTCAGTCACTAAAATAACAATCAATCGTGTCATATTTAAAAAAAAAAATCTGAAGTGTTAGTTAATGCATTACATATAATACATTATATGTACATACAATACAAATAATGTATGTATATATATATATATATATATAATGTATTAAATACATAACTTAGTTATGTAGTTAGTTATTAGTTTTAATAACTGTGCAGTCAGAGTTCAAGAAATTTTGAAAAATCTCTGAATGTTTTTATATTTTGGGAAATTTTGGTTGAATGTAACCTGCTGGTTTGCTGGCTTTGGTTTTTATCTCTTATAAACCTATTTTTTTTATAACAAATGTGTGTCATATTTTTTTATATGATTCATAAGAATGGTGTAGATGGCAGGAACACAAAAAAGTACAATATAGTACAACAAATACCCTGTATCTCTACATAGTATTCTGGAATTACATTAAAATTATCTGTAATACTAATTCATTAATTGCATATTAAGTTTATTCAGGGATTGACAATATTGCTTAATAATACAAAAAATAGATAAGAAATTAGCGGTAGGAATTTAAAATAAATATTTACATTTCCCTCATTGAATGAATAAATAATTTTATTAGCCAACATAAGATTTTTTATAAATGCAGTTTATAATGCAGTTAATCTGAATAAAAAGCTTAATCTTACAAAATATTTTAAAACAATTGCAGAACTTTTGTATATAAATATGTTTTATGAGATATTACAGATTACATACTATAGTTAAAACGGGATGTATTAGGTATTACTGGCAAAACAATAGCTTTTGTGCCAGCAACTGTTGTAATTTTTATTTCAAAATAAAGCCTACCTGTCTTAATATTGTCTTTAACATTTATAAAGAGATGGTAGAATTTATTCAAAATGTCCGGTTTTGTTTATAACAGTATATCATTCAGCTGGCCCCCGTACATTCAAACTATAGGAAAAATCATTATCTGATATCCATCCATGTTTCAGTTAATATTATTATGTTGAGAACTATTTTAGTTTTGAATAATATAAATAAATTCTTCAAAATTCTTACTTGTACTACATATATTCACATGCAAAACATTAAAGATACTTAGTCGTTTCTTACTTAAAAACAGGTTCAAATACTAAAAATTTCATCGCTTACTGTGCACATTCTAACATTCTAAATTAATAACATCATGAAAGTTAATATCATGAATTGATTATTCAAAAATAAAAGAAAAGGAAATTTAAATCTTGTAGGAAGATAAAAAGTAAAATAAAATGTAAGCTGAACCGCCTCCAAACTGAGTTGTTAGAAACGATTATATAACATTACTTATTAAGTGATAAAATCCAAGTCTCCCTTTTATTACCTTTCTAAGTTTTCAGTTTTCCTAACAAAAATTTGCATGTGTTCATTTACGTGCATGTGTGTTTCCCAAAGATTGTTGTTATTGATCTCAAAAGATTTTAGACCTCCTCTTTTTTTCTTTGTTCTTAAGGCAGATTTTATTATGATTGCACTTGATTTATTGGCTATCCTCATTCTGTGTACAGTCTGTCTATACATCATCTTTCTTGAAGTTACATTCATTCTTTCTATAAGCGTAGAAGGAGCAGACAATGAGAATTGTTATGCTTGAACAATCAAAAGGACAGGTCAGTGCTAGTACTGAAGGTCCTGAGATAGAAGTATTGCCTGGGACCAGCAGAGGACAGTTATAAGTTCATGTTCAATAAACAATATACAAGATAGAAGTTTGAATAAAAGTGATTACAGTGTGTGGGAGCATTTGGAGTAAATGTTTGGTAACAAACAAGTGAAGAGTGCATCATGAGTATTCCATTTTGAACAGTGGTTGAAACTGTTCAACGAGTTATTTATGAACAGGAATAAAATAGATATTCTATTCATTTATAATTGTAGTGTATTTTTTTATAATTTATTATTAAATTAATTTCTATTTTGTACATTATTTAATAATTGAGTAATATAGTGTATTTGTCAGAAATTTTTATGTGTGCTCTTAATATCCTTAATCAAACTGTAAACACGGGACAATATATAAATTTTAATCCATCTGTAGTTATGTAAATTTAATATAAATCTATTAGTACATGAATCAGAATGACCATGTGGATATATCAATGATCACCTTAAAGTCACATTAACACTATATGCACAAACTGTTAACATCTACTAACCAAGAAGTTGGGTGCCAACTTCTCTGTTATGACCATCTCTCTTATGGTGATAAGAAGTTTTTCGGATAACAGATTAAATCAATTCATAATATCAGTTGGAAGTACCCTGTGTGTTTTGGAAAACAGAAAATCCATTGATTTTAATTTTACATTTTTGTTATTTTATTTTATTTATTTATTTATAGTTGTTTATACTCCATGTTGTATGTTACTACTCCAGTAACATGTTCTTTGTTATGTTAACAGGAATCCTGAAAAAGTTGAAAGAAAAAAATCATTAAGAAGATTAACAGATCTATATTGTGATACATTAAGACAAGAACGTTTAGACCAATATAGGGATCACCTTGAGTCACAACATGAAAAATTCTTACAAGAAAAACTAGAGACTTTACAGTGGATCCAAAATAAAGAGAAAGAATGCGGTATTAATTTAACAGTTTCTGATGAAGAGATTGAATGTGTTAGTGAAGAGTTAGAAAAAGTAAAAAAACTTAATAAACAAAAAATTGTTGAAGAAGATTAGTTGATTTCTGTAAATTTGAATATTTCTAATAAATATTAAATTATTTAAACTGCTGTATTTTTTTTATTATATTATCATTTTGTTTATTATATGGGTGTTTCAAAAAGGGTGTGTAATCCAGTATTTGATAATACACATTTGAAACTTTTTTCTCTAAGACTCAAATTACAAAAATTTTTAGATCATAACCTTTAATGTAACCTTTAAAGTTTGTGAAAAACTATTTAGTATATACACAGATTTTCAGATTTCCACTAAATTGTATTAGCATTTTCTGTATAGCTGGTTCGTCCAGCATACATGTGGAGCATGTATGTTCGTCCAGTATACTTTTCACAATTTTTCTCACTTCTCACTTTAATGATTTTTTTTTATTTTATTGAAGTGTGTGAGAATGGTTCTTAAAACTAAACTTTTGTAATATCTCCAAAGGAAAAAATCCATTGGTTAAGACTACTGTTTCATTAATTTGTTAAACAAAGTCTGTATAGAAACTTTACCATTATAAAAGAAAAAATTAAAAACCTTTAATTTTTGTAATAAAAGCATCCTACTACATAGGATGCTCTACCACAATACATACATATATAGGATATTCCAAATAAAAACCAAAGCCAGCAAACCATCAGGTTACATTCAGCCAAAATTTCCCAAAATACAAAAAAAAATTCAGGGATTTTTCAAAATTTCTTGAACTCTGACTGCACAGTTATTAAAACTAATAACTAACTAAGTTAGTTAGTTAGTTAGTTAATTAACTAAGTCTAATAACTAAGTTATGTGTATAATACATTATATATACATACAGTACATTATTTGTACTGCATTAACTAACACTTCAGATTTTTTTTTAAATAGACACAATTGATTGTTATGCTAGTGACTGAAAAAACTTTCTATTAAATTTACTATAGCATAATAATATCACACCATGAATTACTGTCCTATCACATCCGCAATGAACAGCATATGGTAATGTACAGCATTACCATATTCAAAACAACACACATTCAAATAAATGAATGAAGAAGTAAAACCAATTGCAAAATGATGAAAAAATTTTACATTTTTAGCTTCTTTATAAGTCTTTAAAACTTTATTTTTTCTGAGAGGCATCGCGGTTAAGCTGCAATGCAGTTAAACAGCTTGCAAATAATTAGAGTTGACTGTAGTCAAGTGAAATAATGCGTTTCACTTTTGTTTTGGGTAGGGTATTTCGTGACAGGGGTCGGATAGGTCACGAATGCCATGAAACGCCTATAAACTGAAGGATTTGACCTGGCGAAGATTTTTTGGGGAGGGGGAAATTTTTTGGATTAGGAGTCAGGAGATAGCGGAGGCCCACATTGGTGAAGATTCAGAGGGGTTTTGGCCTGGGACGAACAGGAAGTAAGGAAAATTAGAAAAAGTGATCCCCCTATTAATTGTCTCTGTGAGAACTTAGAATTTATTTCATGTTCGAGACATCGATACGCCGAATGGCCACCTCACAGCCAAACGGTCTTTAAGGAGCATTATTGTGGCCTTCTCTGAGCTAAAAGACACCTTATGTTGATGACCCTTTAAGCATAAGCCACGATGTGACACCTGCTGAGCAACCTCAGCCGCAGAACTAAATCAAACTCCACCACTCACAATAACTGCCCTGTGGACAACCCTTTTACAGTATCTTCCCCAACCCATGGCTGTTCAAGAATTCGTTCCACCAAACAACAATCCGACGCCCGTCACCATACCGATGTAGGTGGGCATCTTACCAGGTGCCCACCTATATACCTGCAAATTATGTTATGCAAAAAAGCCCTCAATTAATTCACCGCCAACATTGGTGAAGCCACTATGCCACAAAAGTTTGTCAATCATGCATGGTCTGTTGCAATATACCCTTGTCTCACTGCCCCTCTTAGAAAGTGATCTGTGAGAATCAGATTGGGCAATTGTGCAGGCCATAAACTCCTTCAAATTATTCATTCACTAAAGGCATTTCGTAAAAAAGTCATTGACCTGTTAGCTGTGTGCGCTACGGCTCTATCTTGTTGGAACCAATCATTACTGATTTCCACAACAGACTAATGAAGTTTGTTAAAACTGCCCAATAAAGATCACTATTAACTGTATTTTAAAAAAAAGATTGAACCACAATGCGCATCCTACTCACACAGTTTTCCAATTTTCGCTTGATGTAAATTTTGTGTAATTTACGGGGGTTAGTTGTCAACCATAGTCTAATTTTATGAATTAATATACTCTCCCATATGAAACCGCACTTCATGTGTAAAAAACGTAATGTCAAGGATACGTATGGAATTTTGGTCAAGAAAACGTTTTAACCATGACAATAATTTAGTCTTTTGACATGATCTATACGTTTTGGTTCTTGAATACACATTACGGAAAAGTTGCAGTTCTATTCTTACAGCTTTATGTGTGGTAGCAAGTTTGATATCGTGCTGCTGTGCAAACTTACACATAGTCTTTGATGGATTTTCAGCCATAGCATCCAAAATATCAAGTTCATTTAGTTTAGGTGGTATTCCATTCTTATCAGCATCTTCAACAGAACCTGTTATCTGAAATTTTTCGATAAGAGTTCGTACTGCATTGCAGTTTGGCACGTGAGTATTTGGTAACGTTTCAGACAACTTGTCCTTCAGTAAATCAATATTTTTGTTGCCTTCACAAAAGATGTGTTCAACAAGAAAAATGTGTTCCTCTACCAAAAAAACCATTACATTCTTGCAACTATTAATTCCAATAAATAAAACAACATGAAACAAAGCATGTTCAATCACAACTCAAAAACTGATATCTTGGTTTATTACTGAGCAATGCCCAACGAACCCACATGGCTACCAACCTAATGCCGAAAGAACAGAATTCTAAACACCACATAAAAGTGAAACATACTGCACAGCGACTTAAAATGCACTGTTGTTAGATATTAAGTTCCTAGCACAAGCATTGTACTTTTCCTCGTTTCACATTATTTATTATAATAAACTTTCTTTGGGGAGAGAGGACATGTAACATTTTTCATTAGATTATGGAAAATATAAAATTATGGGTCATATAAAATTAGACTATATTAAAAAAAGATTATATAAATTTTTATTATTCTCTTTTTTACAGATCATTATATTTGAGCAGTTTACATGTTCTGGTGAAGTCGATTTTTCTTCCAAACCAGTATTTGTATAAAATAGTTTGTTTTAATTTTTGTTGTATGTATGTTTTTTAATAAAATATTTTACAAAAACATTATTTGTTTATTTTTTTTTTATTTGACATAACCAAAACTATGGTTGAAATTAGGCTCTATGACTTATATGTTTATCCATTTCTTCGTAGTAAATAAACAAAAGGCTAATGATAAATTTTTTTATCACAGTGTAAATTTATCAGCCCCAGGACAAGGTCAGATCAAATGTCAAAAAGTTAATATTATAAAAAAAATCATGTGAACTACATACATGTAGATCACATTATTAAAAAAATTAAAAAATTGACACTTATTGGAAATTTCCAAAATATTATACCGTGTGGTTGAAAGGGTTTTTTGGGCTGTGTGCAAATTGTATGTTAGTACCTGTGAGTAATGGATATTGCATTACACTATGAGTAGTAATCACCTTATCCTATTAAACTGTAATCAACTGTTACTATTTACATTTGCATGTAAATTTAGAAATATTTTTAAAATATTAAAACTAAAAATATGTAATTATTTTAAATTTTGTAAATATTAATATGTAAATATTTTAAAAATATTTGGTTAACAAATAAATTCACATAAAAGTTTATGAAATAAAATACATTCTTATATCTTCTCACTTATTTTTTTTTTTTTGCCATTTTGCTTGATGTCATAAATTTGGTTCATTTTTGGTATGCAGAAACATTTATGACAGTAATAATGAGAGAATTAATGCTTCATTTGGATCTAAATAATAGAATATGGAAGTTTAAAACATATATGGTCAAACACTGTAAATGCTCATATTTCATTAATAATGAAAAAGAAGATGGAATAAAATACCTTTTTTCTATTTGCTTACTCTGCTTATTGATAGTAATAAATAAAAAATAGGATTTATTTGACATTTTTCAGAGAATATAAAATTAATATTCACTTTTTTGCTATTTTATGTGATGTCATGAGTTGTGTCATTTGACCCAACCCATGGCAGGAATATTTATGAGAGGACTATCCAAAAATATATTATAATGTTTCTTTTCTGTCTAAATAATTATAGAATTATGGAAGTTTTAAACTTTTGTGATTAGACATTTAAATACATATATTTCATTAATAAAAAATAAAGAAAGTGGAATAAAATAATATTTTATATTTGCTTATTTAAATAAGCGATGATAAAAATAATAAATAGAAGTTATATTTTTGACATCGTTCAAAAAATGAATTATATTGGGTGCCTGAAAATTATCTGCACAATTTTGATACTGAATTTATTAAGATACAAAAATGGGTTGTATGAATTTGGAAACATTAAAAGTAAAAGTTTGTTTTTTACCTGTAATCAAAGACATTCAATATGTGTACTATTAGTAATTAACTAGTGATTAATTTCATGTCATGTGTGTTATAACATATCCTCATCTATGAGTTTGAATGCTTTAACAATCCTCTCTTCAAGGTTCACTACAGTTTTGTTAATGAAACCCTGTAGGAAAAGATCACATGGAGTTATATCAAGTGATCAAGGTGACCAAGCAATCAGTTCATCACGTCCAATCCAGTGATTTGGGAATGTGTTTTTAGGGATTTGTGCACTAGACCCCAATGTGGCATCGCTTCATCTTGTTGGAATGTGATTTTAGATTGTAACTCTTCAAGCTAAAGGCCAAGAAATATTATGATAAATAGATATTAACATTAACTGCAGTTTCCGTAAAGAAACACGGTCCAGTCACACAATCGTGAAGTAGTCTGCACCAAATATTAATTTTTGGGCCATCTCTAATATTGTAAGTATAACATGTGGGATCTCTGATAACTGTATTTGAATGTTCTGTGTGTTCACTTTTCCAGACACATGAAAGGGAGTCTTGTCTGAGAACATAACTTATTTAAGGTAACAATCATCATTTTAAATTCTTTTTATCATTTCCACAGCAAATTCCTTTCTAGCATGATGATCTTGGGGTGTAATGTGTTGCAATATTTATAATTTATGAGAATGCAATTTTATAGTTTCTTCAAAACATTGTAAATTGTAGATCATGCAAGATTTAACTCTCATACGTCACACTTGTTTGAGCAGCTTGGAATTCAACCTTCTTCCACGACCCTCGCTCGTCCAGCAGGAGACCATCGTAAGCATAAGCCACGATTCAACACCTTCTGAGCAACCTCAGCTGCAGAACTAAATCAAACACCACCACTCACAATAACTGACCAACACACTGCTCTGCGGAGAAACCATTAAAACAGGAATTGGGGAAGATAAAAACAGTATCTTCCCCAATTCATGGCTGCTCAAGAGTTCTTTTCACCAAACAACAATCCAACACCCGTCACCATACCTGCTTAGGTGGGCATCTTAGCAGGTACATTATATACCTGCAAATTATGTTGTGCGAAAAAGACTTCAATTAATTCACCGCCAACATCGGTGAAGCCGATAATAGATAACACTAATTTCTAATTCATTTCCTCTGTATAACTCTTCAATATATTCCATTTACCTTTCGTATTATAAATCGGTGTACCATCTTTGTTTAACACATTGGATTTTAATTTTTATTTTTTATTTTTTATTTTAAATTGAATTATATTACACAGCTTTAAGTGAAAAATATTTAGTTAGACGAAGATATAAAAAAAAACTACCTTCTTGTCCGAATAATTGAAGTAGTAAGAATATGTCGTGTTTTGAACATATAAATGCGGATTAAAAAACCCAGCTTTATATTAATCATGTTTATTGATTTTTTACTTTAAATTTTTTACATTACACTTCTTCAAGAGAAAAATATTTAGTTTGACGAAGATATAAAAAAAAAAACTACCTTCTTCTCCAAATAATTGACGTAGTAAGCAAATGTCGTGTTTTGAAAATCTAAATGCGGATTAAATAAATCCAGCTTTATATTAATCATGTTTATTGATTTTTTATTTTAAATTCTATTACATTACACTTCTTCAAGAGAAAAATATTTAGTTTGACGAAGATTTAAAAAAAAACTACCTTCTTGTCCGAATAATTGATGTAGTAAGCAAATGTCGTGTTTTGAAAATATAAATGCGGATTAACAAAACCCAGCTTTATATTAATCATGTTTATTGATTTTTTATTTTAAATTCTGTGACTAGAAATTAACTGTGTTAATGCAGTGTTTTTGTTTGATTATTCCTCCTTCACTGCAATTATAGTAAAGAAGATAGAAGATAGATTAAAATATACAATTACTATTTTAAGGTAAATGATAAGAAATAAAGACAATGTTTTTAACCAGAATTGTTTATTAATCAAGTAAATATACATAATTCAATCAATTATTTTACAATTAAATAGATTCCTCTGCTCCACTCTGTATTACACTATGAGCCAATGATGTGTGTATTTATGCAGATTCCAGGGCATGCTAGTATCTCACGAAAGAAAAGCACAGAATGGCAACAACTTGTGAGAATATGAATATAATTTCTATTCAAACGACAAAAATCAGAAATTGTCTAACAAATACATTAGAAACATTCAGCGCAATGAATAATAGATAATTTTAAGTTCTAAAATGAATGCAATAAATACTCCATATAAATCGAAGAGCAAAGAAAAACTCACTTGCAGGGAGCACGCAGCATTGAAAAGACTGAGAATCATTCACACACAAATGACAAATTCATATATGATTATACAGGAGAAGAAAGACCAATGTCTGGTGTATGTGACACACCATTCATTGTTAACCTTCTATTTCAAAAATCTACATTGTATGAAAACCTTAGAATGGATAAAGAAATGCTGCTACTGCTGATTTGGAAAACAGCAATGGAGAAACAATTATTGCTTAACTTCATTCCAGCAAATTACTAAATAAATCAGTTGTGAAATAACTAAATCAGACGATGAAATAAAGATTTGTTTTATGTTGGATTGTAGCTCCCATGTGTAAAGGTATACCTTCACCTGAGTACAAAGGTCTCTTTTGTTCTTTTTTTCTGCATTGTCTAACAATTTGTGTATTTCATTTAATTTACATTTACTGATGTAAGGATAGATATCCTTACAAAGGCATGATGAAGTTACTGATGATTTTATTCTGTTTTTAAACAATGTAACAGTGGCTATTGACCTTAGAAGTAATTACATTATCAAGTAAGCATACAAATATACATAATAATATATTAAATTTCTTAAAATTGTAAATGATATTTAGTATTTTCTAAGTTTTATTTATGATACTGTTTTATTTTGCAGACACATAATACAGGATACATATGACAAACTGTGCTTGAATAAAATAAATGACAAATAAAAAACGATACACAGTTTAATGAGCAAATTTTTCAAATATAATTTTTTGAAATAAAATTTGTTGCAATAATTTACTAACTGCACTTAAAATAAACCACTTTTGCTTTAGTGTATTGTAAAAGTATTAATTTAAGAAAAACTGTTTTTCATATAAGGTTCAGAAATGTAAGTACTTAATATAATAAAATTAAAAAAAAAAATTATCAGTGACAGGAACTCTCTTGCTGTACAGTGTCTACTAACAGGATTTTAAGAAAACTTATTCACACAAAGAAACCTGATGAAAGTAATTATTAATAATAGATTCATCATATAAATCAAATAATATACATAAATATAAGACAGCTGTTTAAAAATGCTATTTATACTGAACATTGTTAAAAAAAATAATCATATCATTAATTTTAAAAATAATTAAAATAAAATCCAGCTGTTACTGTTAAACTTAGGCGTTAATTCTCCTCTCCCCGGTAGACCGGAACGGAGTCCGTTAGCTTTGCACTCATGTTGAGTTTAATGTTAGCGGGGGTTCTTTAAGGGAACTAGAACCAAATTTCACTGTGATTAACACTTTAGTGGGAAAGTTGTTGTGGTGGTTTAGTTTTGCCTCGAATCAGAGACATTCAATGAAATTGGCTCATTAAATGGATAGAGCTAGGCACAGGGTCTTCATTCTGCGGTTAGGCTTCTAGCTTAGTTCCTGAGGGCAACGTGGTAGCTGCAGGTGTCCGTTGTCTTCTTCTGACGGCATAAACTTAAAACTATCTCGGGGTGAATTTACTGATGCAGATGTCCCTCGGGGCATCTGCATCGGTGGCATCTCTGCGGGGCCTTAACTGAACCCTGTGGTGTGTGATCAGTTTGAGGGCGAGAAGATGTCCTCTGTTAAAGCCACTACTGGCTAGGAATGGAGGGGGTGGTGTAGCGATCGGACACGCTATGAGGCGGGATCTTCTCTCCTCGGGGGGGAATCGAGATCGTTAAACTACGTAAGCTGAGTTTCACTAAGGGAACTAGGTCTAAATTTTGTTGTTGCGATCAACATGTTTGGGGTATGTTGTGTTGTTTTGCCTTGAATTACGAGACATTCATGAAACTGGCTCGTATTAAGTAGAACTAAGGCGCGTGTTCACGAGTTAGTAGGACATTCAAGATGTCCGGACGAGTCCTACAATGAAAGGCAATAAGCTGAATTATTAAATCACCAATGCAAATGTCTACCGAGGAATTTACATCGGTGGCATCCCAACGAGGCCAGGCTTATTACTATGAGATGTAAAAAGTCGGACGGCGATAGACAACTCCTGTTAAACCCCAGGAACCGTGGGAGGGGGTGTGGTGACCGGAACATCATTAGGTGGGTGTCTTCCCCTACGGGGTTGGGATGTTACTGTTAAACTGTAAAATAGTTTAAAAATTAAAATAAAAATTACATTTTAATTTAATAAAACTTTTTTGGCATAAATAAATTCGTAAAATTTATTTATTCAAACGTAAAATATGTTATGGAAGCCTACATACAGCACTACTCAGAGTGTTTCTAAAATGGTGGGCTGCGTATACTTTTTCAGATCCTACTAGTAACACTAAACAAAAAATATCCTTAGGAAAAATGGCAATTTCTCCTTCATTCTCCCCTTGTTCGCCATTTTGTTATTTTTATATAAAAATTTATATCTCAATTTCAGATAAAAAAATCACATTAATATTTGGTAAGCATCCTTGTAATAATGTTTTAAAATTAGCAAAAAATCAGGAATTAAATACCTTCTCAAATTACAAAATGGCGGCCATGTTTATTTTTCAATCGGTTATATCTCCATAAATATTAGTTTCAGCAAAATTTATATTATTTGCTAAAATATCAAGCCTTTTATTTCGAACAAAATTACATTTTATTGTTTTAAATCGGTTAACAAATAGCCGAGTTATGACAGAAAATTGATGTAATTTTGTGTCTGTTTTCATGTCTTCCACTTTACATTCAATTCGATTAAATATTGTTTTTATTTATTTACAATACTAGAATTAAGTCATTTTCTCACAATAAGATTTAATATTAAATAATAATAAAACAATTGATAATTCCTCACTTTTGAATAATTTTACACAGCGACTATTACTGTTGATCACGTTAACAATGTAAAAATGAAGCTTATTTCAACAGGAAAAGTGTTCAAAACTATCTCAACCAGCTTATCTGGAGCAATAAGAATCCTCATGATACCTAGCAAAGTAAGTAGCCATCAACAAAGATTTTCTCTGAAAATATGGGCAGGTATTTTTAATGACTATCTTTTGGGTCCTGTCATTCTACCAAACCGTTTAAATGGAGAAAATTATCTTGCTCATTTAACTCAAAATCTTCCACATTGTTTGGAAGAGCTACCTCATACAATTAAGAGGAAATATGTGATTTCACCACAATGGAGCTCGAGCACATTTCAGTCAGTTGGTATCAGATTTCCTGCATGGAGCTTTCCATGAAAAATGGACAGGCCGCAGAGGGCCAGTATTTATTCCTGATTTTTTGCTAATTTTAAAACTTTATTACCAAGACGCTTACCAAATATTAATGTGATTCATCTATCTGAACTTGAGATATAAATTTTTATATAAAAATAGCAAAATGGCTGACAAGAAAAGAATGAAGAGAAATCGCCATTTTTCCTCAGGATATTTTTGTTTAGTTTTACAAGTAGAATCCAAAAACATCTAGCCAGCCCACCATTTACAAACATTCTGTATATATAAAATAGAAACTAACAAAAATATATTATTCAAGTTCAATGCTTAAAATTACCACAAAAACTTAATTATATATCTGGATGTTATAAAAGTGTATGTTACACACAGAAATTACTGCAGTATTAATGGGGGAATTCAAATGACTTATAAGAGTGTATATTTCAAACAAGTCATGTTCAAATGCTTCTTGGTAAAACTCACTGATTCTCAACTAATCAGGATTGCAATAGAGAAATATATTGTTTGAGTTTTAGGATCAGTATCTGCAAAAGCTGACATTAGAAAAAAACATTAAATACAACCATTAAGCAGGCTATCTAGTTTTAAGGGAATGTCATAAACTTAGTACAGATTAAGGAAATGCGGTCAAATGCAAGTAAGTACTTTATAAAACTTATTTACTACTACCATCTTAAAAAATGCAGTGGGATGCTGAATGACAAAAAGTGAAATGTGTGTAATGCGGGTAATGATAATAAAAATGATAACACGGGTAATCTAGCGATTACAGTTTATTGTACATAAATAAGAAACAATTTAATTTTCTTATTTATTCATGATACCACATTTTTCTAAACATTACTTTATTTAGTAAAACATTATACAAATATGTTTGTTAACATTATAAAATATGTTTAATAATGTAATTATATAAGTTCGGTATGTAATGAAATAAATAATTTATTACACATCGTATTAGTAAAGGTTATACACGGTATAGGTTCTTAAAAATTTTCTATTTTTTAAAGTTTGAAATGTTTGTAATAATAATAAAATATAAAAACAGTGGTATTTAACACAAATATCTTTAACAAAATTACGCGCACGCACAAGAAACAGCTATATTACTAATTATATAACTACTTAAAACTTACCTAAAAGATATATTTTTAAATCACAGCTTAGCTATGGGTGGAAAGTAAAGATGACATCTTGTTTCTTAATTACAAGATAACACATGAAATCTTTCATAATATTATAAGGACAAAACTAAACATAAGGACTAAACTAAACTTAAACATTCTAAACCTAGAAAAATATAATAAATCAGTCTTTTTGTTTCTTATTTTTGTTTACTTTTACTCATAAAAATCTCCAAAATCATAAAATCAATAGTGAACTTACATTTTCTTAATTAGAATTCGCTTGATGATTAACAACTATTATTTAATAACAATTCAAGAAATTAGTTAAAAAAGCTTCCTGGCAGTGAGAATATGTTTACTATTCTCATACTTCCTGATTAAAAATACCAGTAAAAAAAAATTTAATATATTAATTTTTTACACTTCATAAAAACAAAACACTTAAATATGCAATTAAACTATTAGTTTGAAAAATTTCCAAGTTCTAACTCAAACAGTTTTAAAATGTAAATGATTTACAGTTTGTAAAGCTAAAATAATGTTAATATAATGCAGAGATAACTGTGAACCAAAATACTGCAAACATAAAGCACAAAAAGTACCAGGCTTACTTTAATATTTTATCAGCTTATATTTATCAAACTTATTACCAAAATTATGATCAATCACATATAAAATTCTAGAAGTTGAGCAAAATAAACAAAATAATAAAGCTAAATTTTTATCCCTAAAATAGTATCAAAATGTTTTATAGGGAATATAGTACAATTAGCATTTCTAAATTTATTAAGCAAACTGCATATTTTAGCCAATCTAAACAAGTCTTCTTTATATTTATCATATTTTATAACAGGATCTAATTTCTTTTTACCCTTTCTATAAAGTTTATTATGCGTATTTAAATAGTCTGTATTAAATGTTTTCTCATTAATCTTTTTAAGAATATTTATCAAATGATAAGTTTCACAATATGACTGAAACATAACCATTAACAACCAAACTGTAATATCGGGTAACTTTAAAACTGTATTCTCAGAGACATTTAATTCATTATCTACACTCAATAATTTAATTAACAGTTTAGATTTTCTTACATAACTCATAACTGAACAACCTAATTTATTTGTATAGAACAATAGATCGGTACCTGAAAAAAATAAAAACAATCATTAAAAAGTCATGTCTTAATCCGTTATACAATTTTTCATAATGCAATAACTATCAACATAATTAATTTCTACATAGTAAAATAATAAAACACTATTGAGCTCCAAACCTCAAAATTAATTGCAGTGCTACACATCTAATAAAAATTATATTATCAGAATAGATTACTCAGCAATGACTGCTATTAAACTTTGTGTAAATGAACATGATTTATTATATTTTGCTGTTTTTCAACATTAAATTTTGTGATATACAATGTATAAAAAAATGTTAAAAATTATTTTTAGATGGTCTTTTGAGCATCATAAGACCATACAAGAGAAATGGAAATCAGGTTTGCTTCTACAAAGAACTATGGTTCTGTAAAAACACTAACACTTCTTGAAAATTTTGTCTATCAAATCTTCTGAATTATATTAGACACAGTATTTGAGTTGATCTTGAAAATTCAATAGTAATGTTGCAATAAACTTTTTAAGGTATTTTCAATAAATTAAGTTTTACACTATTTAAGATCATGTAATGTTAACAGGTATGTCGTGAATCCAGCACATTTTAAGTAGGTTCAACCTCACAAAAATAAATCTAGGTGGTAAATGTCAGTTTAGAAATAAGTCTAGGTGGTAAATATCAGTTTAGGATGGCTGGTTAACATCTTTCACTCGTGAAATGACATACCCTGTGAACAAGCTGCATAGCACCCGACCTCATTTGTACTGTAACTCAATCTTGTTGAAGCCACAACAACATGGCATTGATTTTTGGCCCAAAAAATGATTTGCCATACCTGTGTAGCGATATCCATTTACTGTTCAATATTTTCTTCATGGCCTTTAAGAATTACACCACGATTACGCAAGATACTAACAAAGTACAGCAAACAGTTAACTTTGGACAGAACAAAGACCACTGATGAAGCTCTAGTGAATTTTCTTCTTCTAAGTTGTAATACTTTTGCTTATAAACTTAACAAAATAATGCTTTGCTCTAGGATCAGATAGACTCTTTAGAAATACCAAATGGCACATTAGAGTGCTTAATTAACACATTCATAAATATATACAAAAACAACTTAAGCATTCTTCAACGAGGGTAGAACAGAGATTCTTGGAGAATCAGAGAACAACTCTTTGTTGAATAAAAAAAAACCTTTTTTTAATTGAAGTAAACAGACCGAAAAACTCACCTCCTTTAGAGATTATCATTTTACATATTTCAGTATTATTTGTGTTCAGAGCCTGGATTAATGGTGTTCTACCCATATTATTTTCTGCATTTAAATCGACTGGCTCTTCACTTGGATCTAAAACAAAAAAATTAAAACAGAATCTAATCTCGCTATTAACAAAATATGATAAGAGGAAGGAGGACATGTTTATTTACAACTTCAGAATAAAATCGCTAGAATCATCACAGCTCTTGCTAGTAATTTAATGTGAGTATAAACAGAGAAGCAGTTAAAATTTTTGAACCAGTTTAGAATGAAAATGGAAAGGCTCTAATAATAGCCTTTTATGTGTTCATTTTGTTTAAAATAACCAATACGTTTTTCTGCATGAAGCTGATAAATCTCTCCGTAGAGCTTGTAATCAAGCTCTGTAAGTCTCTCCTGCTCCAGGTGGAGTGGAAGAAGTCTGCCTCAATTATCTTTTACACCGATCTTGAAATAATCAATACATCTTACTACAAACTAATACGTCTATAACAGATGTGAATTTATATCTCCCTTTTTGAAAATATATACAACTACAATCTAACCGATTTTGTGGGACTGTTTTCTTTGTCCAACACATATTTCTTAAGCAGAATGCTTAAGTTGTCTTCCTGTTTTCCCCATTGATTTACTATCTTCCTATTTTAAAAAAGGGGAATAAGAATTCACATTTTAATTACAGAGGAATTAGTTTGTTAAATATTAAATACAAGATATATATACTAAAAATATTTCAAGGGTACAGAAAATAATTGAGGCTATTATGCGGTGCAGATGTCAGAGAGTGATGTGAAGACAAAGTTTTTACCATCCAACAGTTATTGAATATTCATTGAATCCCTGAAAACTCATTCATCCTTTGTGGGTTTGGTAGTAAGTAAATATCTCTGGCTAGTAATATTATCTCTGGGGGAAATAATGAGGAAAAATGACTGCCATATCATCTGATTTTGATAGTAAGAGTTATTGACAAGGACTTGTACAAGAATGGCAAAGGAAAGAAAGGGTATTTCAGCTAATGAAAGAGTACAAGAAAGCCAATTGTCACAGACTTTATTTACAATTAGATGCAATAATTGAGGGCATTATTCCTGATGTAAGTGAATTGAACACTGAGTATATCTTAATAAAATATCTTGTTAAGTAATACCTTGTTGTTGTTGAGTAGATACAGCAACTATAAAGGATAGATTGTGCCTAAAAACTTTGAACTATGCAAGCACAAGAAAACTCAGGATTGAGAGACTGGTGCTGAAATGAGCAAGATAGATCATGGGACCTAATCCTTGGTATTAATCATGACAATGATAACACTAATTGCATAAATAACTTTACATTTTTAAGTTTTGCTTAAAAAATTATAAAAACATTTTAAATAACATTGTAAAACTAAATCTTATTTACAAATAAAAGTAAACTACTAGTAAGTTCCTTTTGTGTTCAGTATTTCTATTACTACGTCTTCATTTGTAATACAGGTTAAGTATTCGCAGCAATCTATTTATTACAACATATTTTAATAAAGAATTATTAAAAACCTCTTTTTCTTTCTTTTTTTTGTTTTTAAAAACATTGCAGAAATGTATGTTTACTACCTTAGTAGCTGAAATAAAATGAACTATTCTGCTACTGTAATAAGTTAAATGATGAAATTACACTTCAGTACCAAATTTTATTATAAATACCCTTTACTTTGTAAAAAAAATACATATTATAAAAAATACTATTAAAAATTATAAAAAGTGCAAATCCACCTTACCAGCAAATTAATTTTGACTTCTCGAGATCTTTCAGTCCTTAGGCTATCGTCAGGAGATTAAAATAGTATATAAAATAAAGATAAAGAATTAAAATATTAAACAATCAAGACTGATTGCTGGTTGTCAATAATCTGATTGAAATGTACAGTGTAATCTGGTGGAATAAAATGAGATTAATGGGAACCATGTTGTAAAAATGATATTTCATTTGAATTATCTCTTTATATCCATATTTAGGATGTGTTTAAACAATTTCTCATCTTTAAAAAATTTTTGCTAACTAATTAGATTAACTAAATATAAATGTGATATTTTTCTAAATTAGATGTATTATAATAATTATAAGATACTAGCTGACCCAGCAATGCTTCGCTACTACTAGATTTGAGCATATACGAGGTGTGACAATAAAGTAATGAGACTGATTTTTCTTTGCAAGATGTGGCAACCCTGCAGCTTGCGTAGGCACACCATCTTTGACCTTGGTCTATAAGCTACTTCTAGTCCAAGCAGCACATTGATGCAACTGCTCAGTCGTGAGTTGTGATGTAATAAGTGAACACGTGTTTGAGTCTCTCGTCACAGAAATGAAACCGCAAAATATTGTGCAACGGTATGCCATTTCTTTTTGCGTTAAATTGGGTGAAAACGCGACGACAACTTATGATAAGCTTCAGAAGGCTTTTGGAGAGGAGGTTATGTCAAGAGCTCAAGTTTTTCGGTGGCATAAAAGTTTTAGTGAAGGCAGAACGAATGTTGAAGATGAAGACAGTGGACAACCATCAACCTCACAGACAGATGTTTTCTTGACCAGGGTGCGTGAAATCGTACGATCTGATTGAAGATTATCTGTGAAAATGATTGCAGAAGAACTCAACATCAATCGAGAAACGGTTCGTCTAATATTAACTGAAGATTTGTGCAAAAATGGTCCCCAAAAATCTCACACAACAACAGCGAGAAACACAGAAAAATGTGGCAGCCGATCTGTTAGAGCAAACAGAAATCAATCCAGATTTGTTGAGCCGTGTTATCACTAGTGATGACGGTTGGTTTATTCAATACGATCCAGAGACAAAACGCCAAAGTTCGCAATGTGCTCAAAGGGATCACCCAGACCAAAAAAAGCTTGCATGTCAAAGTCAAAAGTGAAATGCATGCTTGTGTGCTTCTTTGATTCCAAGGGAATTGTTCATAAAGAGTGGGTGCCTCCTGGACAAACAGTTAACCGATATTTCTACAAATAAATTTTAGAAAGACTTCGTAAACGAGTTCTTCGTGTCCGTGCCAACATTGCTCATAATTGGATTCTGCATCACGATAATGCGCCATCCCATACTGCTCTGTTAGTACAGCAATTTTTAACCTCAAAGCAAATTTCAGTACTACCACAGCCACCTTATTCACCAGATATCGCTCCGTGCAATTTTTTTCTATTTCCAAGAGTCAAAATGCCGGTCAAGGGCATTTTCAAACAACACAAGATGTCCAAAAAGCTGTGACTAGGGTCTTGGAGGATATTACAGAAGATGAGTTCCAGAAATGCTACCATCAATGGCAGAAGCGCTGGAATAAGTGTGTGCAATCAGAGGGGAACTACTTTGAAGGAGACAACACTAAACATGACTAAAATGGTAAGCAACATTTTTCTTCACATCAGTCTCATTACTTTATTGTCGCACCTCGTATATATATATATATTTTTTGAGATTAATTAATACAATTGAAAGTTTAATAAAACATTAAAACTGAACATTACGAGACTTCACAAAATTTAACCTTTCACTTTTACCCTATTTTCCTTTTTCCCTATTCCCTATTTCTACAGCAGATACACATATGAACACTGCCTTTTATATATAAAAAAGAAGAAAATCTATATGTATATTACATTACAAATCTTGTTATGTATATATTACATACAAATCTATATGTATATTAATACTGCTAACATAAAATTATTACCAGATAAAAAGTAAAAAATATACATAAAAAATAAATTCATTCTATTTAGTCTATAGTACAGGCAATTTGTCATCAAAATAGACTGTATTTGAAAATCCTTACCTACTGATTGATCTTTTGTCCATGCGTTAGGGGTGATGAGGGAAGCTTAACTCCAGATTTTTAACATCCCCCTCCCATTGATTTTTGAAAAACTCAAAAAGTTTTTGAAATGCGTTTTTCTCAGAATCTATGCATTTTAGAGAAGAGTTTTTCAAATAATAATTTATCAGCTTTGACTATGTGTACTTTATTATTAATTTAATTTTAATTTTTTTTTTTCTTTTGAAGTTATATTGTTTCTTATTTGTGGATTTATTTTTTGTAGAACTAAAATGCCATGCCTAACAGATTCAGACCCGGGACCTTCAGATGAAAGGACCTTTTGGAAGCAATTAAAATAGTACCTTTCTTTAGTGATGTTACCAGTAGTGTTGTTAATGGTGCCTCTGTCTAAAAAAATCTCCTTAGACAAAAAAATATAGTATAGCTTATCTAAGTTGTGTTACTTTTGTTTATAAATTTTATAATCGCCAAGTGTGATGAGAAGTTTTTTATGTGCTGAATTTTTATAAAACTTTCATTTTCTGATTAATTTATTTGTACATCCCCCACTTTCCAAAAGAACACTAGCAAAATTTTTAATTTACATGCATTTTAAATTTAAAGCTAAATTGAAAAGTAAAGTGGAAACTTCTATAAAAATAACATAAAAAAGGATTAAATTTTAATCCCAGATAAACAAAACAAAATTAACCTTTCAAAACAGGTATTCCAACTATTATTGAAACTTAAAAGCACAACTGACCCCAAATTCCAACCTTCAAATTAATGATAAAAAAACCCAATAACGAAAATTAACTAAACTCCAAACCACACCAATATCATCATGATAGCTACACTCCTTCTCCAACACACAAAAGCCATACGTTTGGATAGAACAATCTGATTATATCTAAAACTTGAATACAACTTTATCAAAGTAATTAAGGATGCATACATATCCCACACATCTCCACACTTTATATCATCCTTTAATATAATCAGTATATACAGTAACATACAGGTAATTCAACATCCATTAAAAACATATAACCTAAGTTATTATGAAAGCAGAATACAAACAAAACAAACTGCTTGACTTTCTTGACCTCATAATGTTCAAAATTTATCACAGACATATCTTCAAAACTCACAGAAAAATTACTGCAACTGTTTAACTGGCTCACTTATTCACTAGACATCTAACCACTCCGTATAGCACAACATGCAGCTTTCTTATGCATATACATTGCCTAACACATATACCACCTATGCCAACCGGTAGCTACACTGATTACAGTATCCCAAGAGTACAGAGATTTCAAGGATCATACAGAAAGTTCTTGGCCTGACAAAGAAAACACAAGAGTATTTTTCTATTTTTCAATGTGGTCACAATTAAATACATTTAAACAAACAACTTTCCAACTTTTGAATACTTTTGGTTTTTTGTTTTCTCCAGCCAGTTTTCCAGCTACTGCCAGGTCTGGGTGTGTGTATATATATGCAAATGCAATTACCACTACCGGCTTGCCAGGCCTGACATAGCTGCAGATGTAATGCAATGTAAATGTAAATGTAACAGTAAATGTAACATGTAACAGTACATGTAGACTGGAACAGACTCAGTCAACTAATCCTGAGACGTATGGTTAATTGAAACTCAACCACCAAAGAACATTAGTATCCACACTCTAACATTAAAATCCATATAAAAGCAACTGTCTTTACAAGGACTTGAACCTTAGAACTCTTGACTTTGAAAATCAGCTGATTTTGTGATGAGTTTAACCATTAGACTAACCCTGGAGGTTTAATACCCTCAGTATAATGCGATTTGATCAACTCTGTAAATAAGCAGTTATCTCGGTTTTGATCTCATCATTTGAAGTGAATCTTTGTCAGGCCAGCCATTTCTTCAGGTTTGGGAAGAGGAATTTATCACTGGGAGCCAAATTTAGTGAATGCTGTGCATGTGGAAGCCCTTCGTAGTGTAGGTCAAGTTTTGCAACAACAATCCGAGAATTCTGTGCAGGAACATTATTGGATGAAAAAATATTCTTTCTTTGGTAAAGTATGAACATTTAACCTGAATAAAACCCGATTAGTCCAGTAATGTAGCGTAATTGACCCCCAATGATGGTCCTCCCTTTTTCTAAGTAATCTATGAGTACTACATCACAAGAATCCCAAAGAAACCAAGCCATGACTCTTCCTGAGATTTTCTTCTGTTCACTTACAGTTACTCCCATCCCTGTTTGGTCTCTGAAGTGTATTGATGAATCCACAATTCATCTACTCCTATAAAAAATCTAAGAAACTCAGTGGATTCGCATTTAAATAATTCTAAACATCCTTGAGAAGTAAAATGTAAAATGAAAAGTCAAATGTATATTCAGTCGAGTGTTAACAAACAAGGGACCCATTCAAGTGGAAAGCTTTTTCATACTCCAAATCATTGTGTAAAATGTACTGAGCACAGTCTATTAAGATGTTTGCGATGTCAGCAAACTCGTCTACCTTCAGTGAGTCAGTGATCATTTAATACAGCATTGAGAATTTTTCTGATGATTTCATTAGTTGTAGCAGTTGTTGGCCATCCTGAGCAATCATCATCTTGAATGGGTGTATGATGACTACATTTAAATTCACTAGTCCCTTTTTTACCATCAAAAATGAAGAGGAAGAATCCTGTAATGTGGAATCTATTCCACTTTTTTGTATGTCCATTGGTAACTGTAATTACTGCAATAAATGATGCTATTGGACAGAAGATGCACGTTCATCTACATATGCAAAAATACACACACGCACTAAATATAAAGTAATCAAATTTTGCAAACACACAGAAACAGGACACATATTACATTAACCACAACATGCAAACTTTAAAAACCACATTAAGAAACCCAACATATATGAACAATACAAAATTTAGAGAAACAATAAAGAGATACTAGAGAAGAGCACTGGAGAAGAGATACTGCTGCTATTTTTTTTATCCTATGGTCCAACAGAAGAAAAAATCTATTATTTTGAAAGTTAGTCACTTTAATAAATCTAAAAAAAAATTACTTAAAATCAAATTTAATTTTTAAATGTTTCACATTCCATCATGCTGTTTCAATGAACTTCTTTTACTTTCATAAAATTTAAGATTATTTCAGGAATTTTTAAGGGATATTTAACTACAATCAACTTCATTACATCATCAATTGCTTTAGGTACTTGTTTATTTTCACACTGTACAATTTTTTTTTTTAAATACATTTTTTTATAAATTTATGAGTATTTATATGTTTCTATCAGTTTTAAGTGTACATAGTAGCTTGTAGATCTTTATTTAACAGGAAAATCATTTTCCTGCTTCAGCAATGAAAGAATAAAAACAATAAAAATATAAATGTAAACCAATTATTATATACTTACAATTTTTTGGCTTATAATTTAAGAGTAACTTTACACATTTCACATGATTTGATCTAATAGCTTCATGTAAAGGTGTCATTCCATTTTTTTCACGAATATTAACATTCACACCGGGCATCATAAGAAAGATCTTTAAACGTTTATGATCTCCTTTTCTGCAGACTTCATGTAATAATGTTTCACCTACAAAAATCACAACAGTCATAATAGTTCAATTTTACTTTACAAGCTAGGTTGTTTTACATTAGCAGGTTAAGTTGCATACAACAAATAAAATTATTTTTAATATATTGATATAAAAAAAAAAATTGTAACAATTTTATAGTGATATTCAGGTGAAGCCACAGTGCAATAATTTATACAGGATGTTGAAACAAATCGCTTACCATAACACAAGGCACATACATCAGCGATCAGCAATCTCACTGCATCTGCCATATGCTACTCATTCTGTTAGCACTGATGAAGCAGGAGTTGATAAAGTTCAACAAATAGAATTTTACTATTTTTATATTAGTAAATGTGAGGGTCTGGTGTAATGTAATACGCATATATTTTAACAACAAAAAATATATACTGTTGCCAAGATCCATGAATTACGTTTATGTTGATAATGTTAAGCATTTGTTACTAAAAATTTAGATGAGAAAGAGAAAAGACAAACTCAACATCACTAGAACCATAAATAATGACTCCAAAAGGAATTTTGCAGACAAAATTCAAAACTCAAAAAGGTTTGTCAATAAAAACTGGCATGCATTGGGATACTCAAAAGGAATTTCCTCTGCATGACAATGTGCAATTTTTGGCCACCTCCTACAACTCAGATTTATTTCCAAGCAATAACCACTCTATATCAAAATGTAGCCAGCAATATTTTGGACCAACTGTCGCATGAATAACCAGCTAAGCACCCTCACTTTGACGAGAATCTGAAAAAATTAGCTCATATGTTAAGAGCCTGTATATGGAAAATAAGACAAAATGACTGGTAGAAAGTATACATATGATGAATATCACCATAAAGGAAAGAGCCTAAATGTAGAAAGTCATGCAGATACATATGCATAACTCTAATCAACAAAATATCTCTTTTGTTCCTCTCTCTTGTATACCAGTCAATCTGAAGTCAATTTTAGAATAGCCTCAATTTCTCTTTTAAGAGTTTCATCCATATGACTGAGACAGCTGGCACCATAAAGGAATAACTCAGCAAAATTTTTATATAACACTAAACTAAAAGAAAATATCAATATAGAAAGGTAGAAATTGGTTTAATTTGATTAAATGGAACATTAAAAGCTTATTTCATTAGAACATAAGATGCCACAATTACAATGAGTACAAACCAAAAGGAAATAAACAAAATAAATACTAACTAACTAAATTAATTAATGAAACTCAAATTTTAACAACAAAACAGTTAGATTTTGTAAAAATATTTATAGTAAGCTGGATTATTTCTAGTCATGGTATAGCGAATAATCACAAAATTCACTTGTACAACTCTCCAGCATTCATATCTCCAATGTCTGCTTTTAATTAATATATTATTTGTCATCAGAAGAAATTGCCATTGAGGATACAACAGTATCTTTAAATGTTTTATAATTTATTATTTTTGGAGTGGTACTTTTATATCAGTTTATGGTTAAATTTTAAGTTGTGGCGCATAGTCTGATGTACCATATGTTTACAATGGTCATTCAGAAAGTTCTTAGTCTGACAAAGAAAACACAAGATTTTTCTTAGAAATTATTTTTAAAGAAATATTTTTTCTTATTTTTCAACGTAATCACCTCACAATTCAATACATTTAAGCCAATGATTTTCCAACCTAATAATATCCTCATTATAATGTGTTTGACCAGCTCTGCAAAATAAGTGGTTATCTCAGCTCTGACTGCAACATTTGAAGTGAATCTTCATCCAGTGAACCATTTCTTCAGGTTTGAGAAGAGTAAGTAATCACTAGGAGCCATATGCAACTGATACAGCATATATGGAAGCATTTCAAAGCATAAGGTCGTAGAGTTATGCAGAAACAACACACTCCATGACTCAGCATTTTTGGGCAGGTGCATTATTGTAGTGAAAGATAATTTGTTTTGAACAGATATGAATGTTTGTGAATAGCACCCTTCCATCCATCCAATAGTAGAATGAAATATTCCCCAGTGATGGTTCTGCATCATTAATTTTTCTTTTCTTTTTTTTTTCTTTTAGAAAATGTCAAAACTTATTTGCTTTACTCGATCAGCACGAACTAAACATACACACACACGTGCGCGCGGAAGTTAAACAGAAATGGAGACTACCAAGAATACAAAAGTGTTTAGTTGGAACCAGAAAAGAATGGAGATGAACATCATGTAAAGGAGAGTTGCTTCAGGGCAGACGACTATATGATAAATATAATTTTTTTACAGTTTGTACCAATCATAATTACAAGACTAGAGATGAGACACTGTGTGCCGTATGTAGATGTAAAACAACAGCCTATGAGAAAATTTCCTTTTTACTACAGTTGTCAACTTATAACACATACTGTTTCAGCTACTGCTGGTTACTAAACTTCTCCATTTTTGTCTGTCATTCTCCCATCTCTCCTCCTCTAGCTGCTACTAATTATATCCTTTCTTTTCCACACTGTCTTTAATTCCATCCTCTCTGGGCCTTTTTCCATTGATTCTCAGCTCATCCATTCTGACTGGTAGTCACTCTTCATTCATCCTCTTTATATGTCCATACCATCGCAAGCTCATTTTTTCTACTTTCTCCCATACTCTCAAACCCCAAGTCACACCTTACGCCCAAATTCCTTACTCTATCTCTCCTTGTTTTACCTTTTATTGTGCATAGAAACTTCATCTTACTAGCATGCAACCTACTCCATTCTCTTTCTTTCATCTTTCATGCTTCAGCTCTGTATAACACCATCAGCATACAATAGGATCAGTGTATCATGATTTTTGCTCTGTCTGGTATCTTCTTATTCCATAAATACTTTGCACTCTGGTACATATTCTCTCTTTCGCAGCCATTTTGATATTCTTGTTTAAATTTTCCTGTCACCACTTATTTCACTTCCCAAGTATTTGAAACTATTCACCAATTTCTGTCTAAAAATACTGGAAAATATAAAATTTATAATAAACTGCCAAATGATATTTCTGCAGAAATTACAAAAACTTGAATTTTTATTTATGTAACAGCCGATTACAGAGTAACACAGTACAGAGACATTGTATCAACACCACTTTGCTGAGATGACAAGCCATCTGTACCCAGTCCAGTGTACAAATAAAAAATACAAAATCTTAAAAATAAAAATAATGATATCATCCAATAGAGTCACTTAAGTCTTCGTCAATGTGAAATAGCTTTAATTCAAGTTCATTTGTCTTGTACCTTTTTCTATAATCTTTATAATACTAGAGTTTTAGTTTCAAGAGATGGTTATTAAAATAATCCATAGCAGTATAGCACAAAAATACCTATCTTAAGGTCTGTTATTTTTATTTCCATATAAAATTCTTTTTATATTGTGGATATATATATATATCCACATCAAAATTTCAATCTATATATATATCAATCAAATTTAAACAGTAAATTTTGGTATTCTACACAGCAAGCAGTTCCGACCTGGATGGGAGAGTGGGAGGGTTAATGTTTGGTGTGTTAGAGGGGGAACAAGCTTGGTTAGCTCCTCCGCTCTGTTCTGTCAACACTACAGCAATTAGAGAGCAAGAGGTTCTGTCATCTGTGGCACAATGTATAATCATAAAGTTTTTAACTAATGAAGACATTAAAACCTGCAGAAGTTTTAACTCATTTAAGGTACAGTTTTTTTTTTTTGGGACACTGCACTGTCACAGACAATTTAAGGGCAGGCAAGAAAGTGTAGAAAACGAAAGTCATGATCAACACCTAAGGTCAAGTCTCACAATTGACAACATTCGTTTGAGAACTTATCAAAGATGATCACCAGCTCACTGTTGAAGAAATCGCATCAGAAATGGGTATCAACTGTGGGAATGCTCAATCCATTGTCATTGATCACCTTGGCTTTAAAAAAAATTACTGCTCGATGGGTTCAAAGGTTGTTGACCGAAAATCAAAAACAGATCAGGTTGGGAGATCTGCAAGAGACTTCTGAATAGATTTCGACAACGGGATGATTTTTTGAGGGCATCACATGTGATGAGACATGAGTCAATCATTATACTCTGAAGTCATAAATGGCGAGTAAGTAGTGACGAAGGAGGGATGAGGGTTGCCCAGTTAAGGCCAAAACCTGTGTCAGCCGGAAAAGTTCTTGCAACAATTTTTTTTGACTCAACGGAAGTTTTATTCATTGATTTTCTCCACAATCAACAAATGGTGAATGCGGATTACTATTGCCAACTGCTACAATCAAGAAATGCTGCCTACTGAAACAAAAAGTGGGGTATGCTCATCGGAAATGTCATCCTTCTCAATGACATCAGCCACACCACAATTTTGACAAGGATAAATTGGAAAAAATGCACTGGGAAACCCTTGACCAACCTTCCTACAGTCTAGTTTTGTCCCTCTGTGACTATTTTTTGTCTGCATCCTTGAAAGAACTGCTTGGAGGAAACGATTCAAAAACATTGAAGATGTCGAGGAGCATGTGCGCAACTGTCATGCCTGTAGGTCACATTCCCACATCAGTAGCACAATGTCTGAGCGGGAGGTACCATCGTCCATTGCACATTGAATTACAATCAGGTATCTCACTAACGAAGGTCTCAAATCCTCTGAAATTTTGACTCGACTCCAGGTACAGTTTGGAGATGTTACCCTATCAAAGAAAGCTCAAGTGTTTGATCAGGCCAAAAAATTTTGAAGCGGCCATGATGCAGTGGAGAACAAAAGCCGTGAACGTTGTCCACAGATCAGCATCAATGATGACAACATTCAGGCCATTCATGACCTGGAAGTTGACCACCGTATAACCGTAGCTGAAATTGCATCAGAGATGAACATAAGTGTTGGAAGCGTGCATACAGTATTGACAGACACTCTTGAATACAGCAGTTGGTGAGGTAGGTTCCATGTCTTCTTACTGAGGCATAGAGAAGTGGCTGGAAAGACATCTGTCAGCAACTTCTATATTGCTTTGAGGAAGGAGAGACAGTTTTGGACAGTATTGTGAACTGTGATGAAACATAGATCCACCAGTAACCCCAGAAAGTAAGAAAACAAGTACAGAGTGGGTCAAAAGTGGTGAGGGAGCAATGATCAAGGCCAAGAAGCGCTTGTCACCCACCTAGAAAAGTTTTGGCAACTGGGACTAAAAAGGTGTACTACTGATTTTTTTTCATGGAGGATATCTGCACAAACAAAAGATTGTAGATGCGGCATAATACACCAGTTATCAGATGACATCAGGGATTCACAACGTATTCCTTTTCTACAACACACGGCCACATACAGCGGCTCAGAATCGAGATCAACTTGATAAAATTCATTGGACACCTCTTTAACACCCATCATATAGTCCAAACTTGTCACCGTGTGATTTCCACCTTTGGATTACAAGCTTTAGGCGGGGAAAGATTCAAAGACAATGCTGCAGCAGAGCATTATGTGTGCAATTGGTTGCCGGGCCAGCCATCGTGTTTTTTTTATGAGGGATCAGGAAGCTACCTATCTGGTGGAGAAAAAGTATTTTTGTTGAAGAAACTTTTGTAAAAAAAGTAAGGCAATTTATTTATAACTTTACCTATTAGCAATAAAGCTATGTAAACAAATTCTGGTTTATATTTTCAAGGCCCTCATAATAAAAAATAATAATCAATAAATAAAAGCTTACCATTAGAATTTTGTCTATTTACATGCTTTTTAGGTAATATTACTCTTTTAGAGTGATTTGGCATATTTATTTTATCCACCTGAAAGAAATATAAAAATATTATCAAAACTGAATATACAAAAGTCGATATAATGAGGCATGATCAACTCTCTTTTAATTTTCCTAATAGCTTAATATTTATAAATTAGTTACCCTACATTAATATAATAATGTTAATAATTAACAAAATAAATAAATATATTATTTATTATTATCTTTTATAATCATACAGAATGTCTTTTTTTCTCTTCAGTCATTCGACTGGTTTGATGCAACTCTCCAAGATTCCCTATCTAGTGCTAGTTGTTTCATTTTGGCATACCCCAACATCCTACATCCTCCCAACAATTTATTTTACATATTCCAAACGTTGCCACCTGCACAATTTTCCCCATCTACCTGACCCTCCAATATAAAAGCAACTATTCCATGATGCCTTAATATATGGCCTATAAGTCTGTCTCTTCTTGTAACTATATTTTTCCAAATGCTTTTTTTTCATCGACTTGCCATAACACCTCTTCATTTATCACTTTATCCACCCATCTGATTTTTAACATTCTCCTATAGCACCACATTTCCAAAACTTCTAATCTCAGATACTATGATCGTCCAAGTTTCATCTCCATATAAAGCTGTGCTCCAAACATATACTTTCAAAAATGTTTTCCTGTCATTTAAATTAATTTTTTATATAACAATAATTCTAACTGAAAGCTTGTTTTGCCTGTGGTGTTCAACATTTTATATTGCTCCTGTTTCATCCATCTTTAGTAATTCTAATTCCCAAATAACAAAAAAATTCTTCCACCTCCATAATCTTTTCTCTTCCTATTTTTATATTCAGTGATTCATCTACATTATTTCTACTTCATTTCACTGCTTTTGTTTTGTTCTTGTTTATGTTCATTCGGTAGTTCAAGAACTACTGCATAAATAAATAAAATACCGTAGGACTTCAACCATGCCATTCATTGTTTCTTGTAAATCTTTTTTACTCTTTAATAGTATAAAATCTTTAATAGTATAATGTTTGAGTGCTTTTGAATTATTAATCCATCCTCAGGAGCAATGATGTCTTTATACATTACAATTATTTACTTCATATATCATTAATTATACTAAATTGAATTTTATAAAAATATAAATATAACAATTGATTGTCAAATGGTAAAATAAAGTTAACATTATTCATCATGTCAGTGTGAAGGTTCCAATTGTTATGTTTATTACTATGAAGCAATATTACCAACCTAAGAATCAAAATTATTGTTTGAATAACACATGATTTTCAAATTTTGTTTGTTTATTTATCAAACTTTTATTACTTAAGTATATAAAATATTTAACTTTATTTTTACTTTTCTTTAATCTACTCTTCTTTCGTTAATTTTCAGTTCCTGTTTACAGTAATTCTTACAGTACTGTTTTACAGTTTTCAGTACTGTTGATAGTTCCTTTTACGTTCTTCATCACTAGCATTCTTATACTTTCTATGTTCACGCATCAGCTGCAATATATCCTCTGATATCCAAGGTTTTCTACCAGTTCTCTTTGTTCTCCCTAAGTTCGCTTCTGCTGACTTAAGAATTTCCTTTTTAACATTCTCCCATTCTTCTTACATATTTTCTACTTTATCGTTTTTATTCAGACCTCTTGCAATGGCCTCAAAAATCTTCTTTACCTCCTCTTCCTCTAAAGCTTCTCTAAATTCCACTGATTCATCTAAAACCTTTTCTTCAGGTTTTTAAACTCCAATCTACATTTCATCATCGCTGAATTATGGTCGCTATCAAAATCTGCTCCCGAATATGCTTTGTAGTTGAAGAGTTGATTTCTAAATCTTTGTTTAACCATGATTAATCTCCTTTAATATTGGCTTTTTCCATGTGTATATTCTTCTACTATGATTTTTAAACTGGGTGTTGGCAATTACTAAATTATACTTCATGCAGAACTCAATAAGTCGGTCCCCTCTTTCATTCCTTTTGGCCAGATCATTTCCATCCACAATATTTTCTTCCTTGTCTTTTCTGATGCTTGCATTCCAATCTCCAACTATTATTAAATTTTCATCATCTTTTATGTGTTTAATTGCTTTGTCAATTTCTTCATACACACACTTCCTCATCATCATCATGGGCATTTGTAGGCATATAGATGTTAACAATCGCTGTTGGCTTTTCGTATTACAATGATTTCATTGTTAAGCTTTTTGACTACTCTCTTCTTTATCTTCTTGATCATTAAGAAACCTACTCCTGCCTGCCCATATTTGAAGCTGAGTTAATTATTCTAAAATCACCTGACTAAAAGTAATTTTCCTCTTCCCACCGAACCTCACTTCCACTTTGACCCCTTCCTTAGTAGTTACCTGGAGATCTGAACAAGGGACTAGTTTACCTCTAGAATATTTTACCAAGGAAGGCACCTTCAATCTTTGTTAGGAAAAAAACAGCTGTAGTTTTCCACTGCTTTGAGCTGTGCAGTACTCAGAAGGCTGAGTGATGTTGATATGGCCGTTTAAGTCCTACTGCCCTTAACAACTACTGAAAGAGCTGCTACCCTCTTTCAGGAAATCATTTCTTAGTTTGGCTCTCAATACATATCTCTCCAATATGGTTGCACCTTCAGTCCAGCTACTCTGTATTACTGAGCACTCAAGCCCCCTTGGGCTTGGGTTTTTTAGATCTTGCCGTTGGCAAGATCTAAAAAGACCCATGATCTTCTCCCTCTATGAATATAGAGAGAGAGGATCATTTGGTAACTCCATTATCCAAAGTCTCTTCGATGGGATTGTTGGGCCTCCCAGTAATTTTTTATATCTTTTTACCCTTTCTAATGTTGAAAATGTTTGTGTTACGAGTTTTCTTGTGAATGTTTTTGTTCTTGAGTCTCTTGTTTAATTTTATCTTATCTGTGGTGTCTTCTGGTGTAAGGCCAATTTCCTTCAGATCCTCTCTTATTTCTCTGATCTATCTGTATCCTGTCTTGGTGTTTTTCAATTTGAGATTGTACTGTACTAGCTGTTTCATAAGTCTTGAATCTTGCATCCTCATGATATGTCCAAAGAATCCTTATCTCCTCTTACGCATGTTATTAATGATGGATTCTAACTCTTTGTTGGGCACAGTCCGCCACTGCCCATCTTTCTGGTACTTTTTGTCAATGCATTTTCTTTCAATTTTCTGGAGTTTGATAGTTCATTCAGTCTGTCTTTGATAGTTCATTCAGGTGGAAGAGTGTTTCTGCTGCACAAGTGATTTCTGGTTTTATAATTGTGTTATAGTATCTTATTTTTGCATTTATTGATTGGCATTTTTTATTGTAAATATACCAGGTTAATTTTTGAGCTTTAGCTACTATGTTTCTTCTTAACTGGATTGAGGTTTTTTCATTTAGGTTATTTATTATTATTTCTCAGAGATATTTAAATTGGGTTATTATTTTGATTTTATTACTGTTTACGTTTACTTCTCTTAATCGTGTTAGTTTTTGGGGTATAATTTCAGTGTTTTCAAATATTTTGAGGCCAATTTCATTTGCAATGTTTTTGGGTCTCATCACTATTATTTGGCTGTGCTCTAGAAATGGTAAATGAGAGAATGGCTAAAAAATGCCCCCCAAAAAAAGTAAAAGTAGATCAAAATATTATTAAAAAAAATATATATTATTTGAATTAATCAAATGTGCTTGGTAACAGGCATAATTTATGAATAGGTCTTCTTAATAGACCGTTAGCTGTTTGTAAATCAACAACTTATACAAGACTGTCCGAGCCTGGATAAACCTGGGTGATAATTCCATGTTTCCAATGCAAGGGTGGAGAATTTTCACAGGCAACTAATACTAAGTCCCCAACACAAAGATTACATGATGGAAAATGCTTGCCCAATAAATGGCATTGCTGATATTATGAACGACTGTGAATTCAGATCGGAAACTAATTCTAAATGAATAGCCTTAATAGTGAAACAAATAAAAAGTGTTATATATGCTTTACTTAATGTTTTAGACCTTTGCCTGCCATGGCGAATCATAATGGGATCCCCGTAGTCTACTGCACAAGTAGTAAATGGTCAGCAAGGAATTACTCTGGAGAGTGGCAGTTGACTAAGCTGCTGTACTTGGGTTTGTGCAGTATATCAAAAGCATGTCATACATCTATGAATGATAGAGAAAATAACTCTCTTGCCATTTATTAACCAATATTTTTATTGTAATGAAGATGAATAAGTTGAAAATCAGCATGCAAGAGTCGCACATGTTCAGCATTAATGATTAGCTCATGATATTAGCATTACGATGTAAAACAATAGGATGTTTCACTTGTTAATGTAATAGAGAGTGTTGCAGTCTGTCACCTACACGTAGTAAGCCTGAATTATCTAGAAATGGATCAAGAGATATAAGTTTGTTTTGTTTAGGAATAATTTGATTTTTTTTAAGATTATTTAATTTGTCACTAAAATAAATGTGTTGCGATTGTTGAATAAAAAAGTAAGAGTGTGGTTTAGTTCTTGAGTAATTAAAGAACCAGAAATTCAATCTGATTGTGTTTGATTTGGCATTATGAATAAATCTGAAACAAAAACTATAAGTCCGAATTAAAGTATGTAGTGATGAAAATCGTTCTGTGTAATCGAATACAATAGTAGATACAAACGATGTTACAATATGTTTTTATTTTTCTATTAGACATTCAGCACCTCTATTACAGTTACTAAAGGTAATATTAATGTCTTTCGGCCAATGGGCAGAAGTTTGTGATCAACCAATGAGGACCATGCCACCAAAGTGACATGTCAATTAATTTACTTGGTGAACAACCTCTAGACAATATGTCTGCTGGATTATCAGAAGATCTGACATAATGCCAATTAGCATTTGTGGTAATTTGTTGAATCCCAAAAATTCTATTACTGACGAATATTTTCAAATTAGATGATTGTGATTGAGTCCAATGAAGTACTATAGTAGAATCTGAGTATAAATGCATTTTGTCAAACTATATGTTTAAGGCATTAATTACCTTAAATAATAAATGACTAAGCAGTAAACCATCACAAAGTTCAAGTTTTGGAAGTATAATTTGTTTTAAGGATGCCAATTTTGACTTTGAACAAAGTAAATTAGAGGAAATTATATTATTAGTGTATACAGTTCTTATGTAAATACAAAAGCCATTGTCCTTATGGAGGCATCGGAAAATCCATGTATTTGAATAGAATTAATTCTACTATCAATGTTGGGTTTGATGGAACGATTAATATCTATTATTGGGTTAGTAACGTATTATGTAATGTTTCATCCCAATTAATTTTAAGTTGCCACAATGATTGCATAAAATGTTTATGTGAGAAAACAATAGAACCAATGAGTCCTACAGGATCAAATACACTTGCTGCTATGATGGATAGAATATTTCTTTAGTGTGTTCTTTAGAATCAATGGCGTGAGTAATTTGGAAAAGTACGTAAGTTCTGTTTTTGATTTGAAGGAAGTATTGTGTTCAGAAGTAGAAATGATGTTATTATTGGAAAACCATTTATGGAAAGGAAAACCATATTGTAGTAATAATTTTAAAATATTAATTTTTAACAGAATAACTTAATCAAAGTTATCTGAACCGGTTATAAGATCAACATAAAAATCATTTCGAGTGGACTTACATGCAAGTGGAAATTCATTTTCATTTGCAATTTGAATTAAACACAGTGTGGCCAAATATGGTGCACAAGCGATCCCATATATTACCATACATAATGCGTAGTGTTTTATCTCCTGATCTGGAGAATCAGACCAGAGTATACGTTGTAAATTAGAATTACTAGATTTAATTAATATCTGACAATACATTTCAGTTATGTCAGAAGTAATGATGTAATTATGGATTCTGAATCTAAGCAATATGGAAATTAGATCTTGTTGAACTACAGGTCCAACTAAAAGAGTATTGTTGAAGGATACACAGTTAGTGATTTTTGCTGAATCGTCGAAGACAACCCGAATTTTAGTAATTAAACTTGATGGTTTATGTATTGGATGGTGAGGTAAATAACATATATTTGATTTGTTAATTAACAAATTGTCGGGGTTCAGTAGTGACATATGACCTAAATCTAAATTCTCCTGTATGAAAGGAGAATAGTCCTTTTTAAAGTTGGAATTGTTGCTTAGCTTTCTTTCCAAAGATAAAAATCTATTTTTAGCATTGATGAAGGAATCACCTAGTTGAATGTTATTATATGTGCTTGGTAACAACACGACAAATTTTCCCTGATTGTTTTGAGTAGTATTATTTTGAAAATGTTTTTCACATGTTGAGGTTTCATTTCCCGAAGCATTAATTTGTTTGACTTTCCAAAATTGTTCAAGCATGTTTGATATATTTTTATGATCGTTCTGTATAAGAAGATGCGACATTATTGTTGCCTTTAATGTTATTATGAAGGTAACCACTAATTTAGTTTCCTGTAAAATAGGATATCTGAAACTAAGAATGAATTTCCCAGGAATAATTAAACTCAAATACAATTAAGCTCCAATCAGTAAGTAAATATTATTTGCTATTTTGAATTTGGGATCTGCTAAAAATATATTATGAGGAAGATTAAGATTAGAAGTGTTAAATGTAGTTGATGGAAAGCAATCAGGTAAAACAGCACATTTCACTTTGAATGAAAAGTTCTTATGTCAAGAGTGTAATGTGTTACATTATATTTGGATTAAGATATTAGGTTATTTATGCCTGAAATGGATAGATGATTTTTATTAAGTTTAAGACCTAATTTTCAGGCAAATTTAAACATGCAAAAATTTGCCTGGCTACCAGAATCTAAAGATTCTACATGAATGACGATTACCATATATGCCATTAGTATTACATACAGCTGTTGACAATTATATTTTAAACCGATTGATTTTTAAATGAAAAATAAGTTATACTTTCAGGCTTGTTGGTATCTACCTTAAAATGACTAATTTTGTCCATATGAAAGAGTGGATTGTGTTTCTTTCCACAAATCTTACACAGACCTTTTGTATAACATTGATTAATAGAATGGCCCTTACATAAACAATTAATTTAATGACCATTATATAAACAATTTGCTTTTTGGCAAATAATAATCTATTATTATTTGCCAAAAAGGTTTTACATTCATCAGTGGACCAATTTAAAAATTCCTTACAAAGAAATATGTAATGATTTAAATTACAAATTAGCACTGTTTAAAACTAGATTTTGTATAACTATTAACATTATGTCTTTTGTCTTGTTTATTAAGATTTAAATTAAAATGTTTGGTTAAAGATTGGGTTGTATTTTTATGACGTTCCTTAGTTTCATTATCTGTATTCAATTGCATGTTTGAAGTGGATGGATTAATATTTTCTAAAAGTTGTCTAGAATTTTGAAATTCTATAAAATCTTTTAAAGTGGGAAATCTTTGAAGTACTGTAGTCAAATTTTGATGTTAGAAATCACACTTGAATTCATTGAAAAATAAATATATGCGTTATAAATTCATATGTGTTAATAGGTAGTTGCACTGCTTCAAGAAAATTCACATAAGATGAAACTTTATTAATAAATTTGGATAAATTATTTACAGATTCTTTTTTTATAGCATCTAATCTTATAATGTGCTCAGCATTATAACATGCAATTATATAATTGTCAAATCATGTTTTTTAACAATTCTAATACTATAGAATAATTTTCATTTGTCGATGGTAAATTTTTAATGATAACTAAAGTTTCATTTTTCAAAGAAGTAGAGTAATTTTTTAATATTAGTCATCTCTTTTAAGAACTTAATAAATAAATATATTAAAATAGTGCTGCCACTCTAACACATTACCTCTAAATACAGGTTTATTAGTTGGCTGTAATTGTGTTTGTTTAATTGTTACAATTGAGCTAACTTCTTGATTAGATTTGTTTTGGCTATTATCTATAAAATTTTGTAATTTGGATTCTATAGTGCACAAATCTTCTTTGACTTGTGCATATGATGAGATTCTAAAACATCATCATCATATTTCAATTCAAGTTCTGATTGATTGGTGTTATATTTGTCTTGCAAATTAAGAAAATTCCTTAACTTAATTCGTAAGGTGGCAATATCATCTTGAATAGGATCATAATTATGAGGAAATGTTCCAATCCTAGTTATTGAGGCCTTTACTAAACGGCTTTGTTTAATTAATTGCCCCATTTCCAAAATAGTATTAAATTAATGTAAATTTTTGATAATGTGAAATAGTTAAATAATGGTAATAGTACAATAATGGTAAAACAAAGTAAATTACATGCAACAATAAATTAAATGATATCACAATGTTGACATATATGTACAATTAATGTTGTACATATAATTTTTGCGATCCCTGGTCGTATGAAGTTTGTTGTATATACAGATTCTTGAAAGGTTGCAGATTATATCTGCAATGCCGAAAGACCAAAGTTGGTGATTCTTCAATGATGTTTTTTTTTAAATTGTCTGCAGTTCTGGTAGATTAAAAATGCAGAATTCTAGAAAATGTTAATTATGACATATATTTACGGTCGGAGGACCAAAAAATGATGTATGTTGAAATTTGGCGCTGATTCTTTTAATAATTTAAGTATTGATTTCTTATTATTATAAATATTTTATTGTGATTGAAATATTATTTAACGTTAATCAACGATATTCTTAAACAATCCAAATTAAGAGCCAAGTAAAGAATTTAGTCTAATTAGAAGTAATACTTTTTTATCAATTCTTTTAAATAAATTTGATTACTATAAATATATTTTATGTAACTACGAAAAAGTGCAATACTTTAGAAACAAAATTTTTAAATTTACGTACAATTACGTAGCCCAAGCAATGATGAATACCATAAGTAGATGATAGGTAATTTGGACGACAACTCTCCTACTCAATGAAAAAAGAATGATAATAAATTAGTAAAAATTATAATAACTTTACAACATAACCACTGACAATTAATAATTTATTTAATTATCTATACTAATTCACAGTAACAATAATCTTATGCCTCACTCTAATTTTTTCTTGTTATTTACTTTTTTATAACTGTTTATTTTTATAAGCAAAGTTGTATAACAACATATCATGTTAACATGATCATATGATCATGTTATGATAATATGATCATAACATGTCATGATAACATGATCATATCATGTTATCATGTTTGTTTACAAACATAAGATAAATAACAATCACATCTTTTGATGCAATTTAAACATTTTTTAGAATTTCTGTGCATTGTCTAGTTATTTTTAATTTTAATAATGAATCCACTGCAAACTTTTGTTTAAATTGAAAGAAAGATAAAGAAAGTGTCCTCTTGATAAATGTGAGTTTTGTGAATAATGTCAGTAGTGAAAATTCTGGAATAAAGTGAAATACAGTTTCACATTCAAATACTTATAGTTTGATTTGGTAAATATAAATACTGCATACAGAAAAATGTCAAGATTACTGAAAAATTATTTAATTTTACATTGAGCAAAGATACATCTGCAAACTAAAAACTGAAGCGAACAGTAACAAAAGCATAATAGGATTCAGAAAAAGCAGGGAAAAGGGATGTGATTGGGGTAAGAACTGGTGAGAGATACAGAGAAAAAGATCGGAGGTCATTTGAAATGTGGGCATGGGAAGAAATTGGAAAACATTTAATAGACAAATTGAAAAATGAAGAAGTAATAAGGACAGTGAATATGAAAAGAAGCTTAGTGTGAACACAACTTAGAAAAGAAAAGCTAAGTGGTTAGAACATATCACGTGAGGACTGATTAAAACAAGGTTAGAAGAGTATCAATGGAAGGTGCAAAAAAAATACACGCTGGAAAAGGGAAAAATTATAGGTATCTAAAATAAATTGGACTATCAGTAACATCAAAATTTAATTTAATAGACACATGCACAAGGAATTTTTTTCAGGCCAGATTAGGTAATCGTATGATGAAACCACCACAGTATTATTTTAATAACTATTACTAAAATATTTTGATTGTAACTATTATAAATTTTGATTAAAATAGGCTCATAGAGCTTAATTAGGTTGGTTACTTTATTTGTAATACATACTTTTTATTTTATAAATTTTCTATTACGTCGACAGACGATTTTAAAATGCGAGATTAAATGGATTTATTCAGAGAAGACTGATTGTGGTTAATCACAGCATAATTCAATTCTTACACACATTCTTGCTAAAAATAAAAATTTTATCATAATATGAGATCATGCTCGCAATGGGAACAAATTTTTCGCATAGAAAGCTTAGTGTGTGTACAGGCACTCATAGACTAAGTAATTCTCAGGAATGGTGGTGGGGTTCCATCAGAAGACACAGTTTGTGTTTGGATTTGTCGGTGTGAGTTTAAGTGCAGTAACTTTGTTCGGAAAACTGTTCAGGAGGTTTGCAATTTTTTTTATTCTGGTTACAGATATGAGAAACTATTATTAAAGGCCTCTCCGCAAAAATACTTCAATGGATCCACTACAATATTACTAATCTGTCGAATATTTAATAAAGAACTATTAAAAATGTTACTTGTTATAATGAATTATGTTCAAAACTATATCTAGAATTAATTTCGGATTGGCAAATTCCATATTAGTATATGTATTAATAAAATGATTCTTGAAATTCTGATATGCAAATATCAAAGTTCAAGTAGATAAATAATAAGGGTTTTACGAGTTTCAAGTGGGTGTTTAAAGTCAGAACAGCAAGTCAGCAAAACTTATCCTGGAGCAGACATTGATAGCGACCATAATTTGGTTCTAATGAAATGTAGATTGGGGTTTAAAAACCTGAAGAAAAGGTGTCAGATGAACGGTGGAATTTAGAGAAGCTTGAAGAAGATTTTTAAAGGAGATTTTGTAAAGAAGATTTTTGAGGAGGACATCGCAAGAGGTCTGAGTAAAAAAGATAAGGTAGAAAATGTAGAAGAAGAATGGGAGAATGTTAAAAAGGAAATTCTTAAATCAGCAGAAGCAAACTTAGGCGGAATAAAGAGAACTGGTAGAAAACCAGTTCTCTTAACTGGTAGAAAAACAGTTCTCTTTATTATAAAAACTTGTTTCAGACGATATATTGCAGCTGATGGATGAACGTAGAAAATATAAGAATGCTAGTGATGAAGAAAGTAAAAGGAACTATCGGCAATTAAGAAATGCTATAAACAGGAAGTGCAAACTGGCAAAAGAAGAGTGGATTAAAGAAAAGTGTTCAGAAGTGGAAGAGAAATGAACAATGGTAAAATAGACGGAGCATACAGGAAAGTTAAGGAAAATTTTGGGGAACATAAATTAAAATCTAATAATGTGTTAAACAAAGATGGTACACCAATATATAATACGAAAGGTAAAGTCGATAGATGGGTGGAATATATTGAAGAGTTATACGGAGGAAATGAATTAGAAAATGGTGTTACAGAGGAAGAAGAGGAAGTTGAGGAGGATGAGATGGGAGAAACAATACTGAGATCTGAATTTAAGAGAGCATTAAAAGATTTAAATGGCAGAAAGGCTTCTGGAATAGACGGAATACCTGTAGAATTACTGCGCAGTGCAGGTAAGGAAGCGATTGATAGATTATACAAACTGGTGTGTAATATTTATGAAAAAGGGGAATTTCCGTCAGACTTCAAAAAAAGTGTTATAGTCATGATACCAAAGAAAGCAGGGGCAGATAAATGTGAAGAATGCAGAACAAGTAGTTTAACTAGTCATGCATCTAAAATCTTAACTAGAATTCTATACAGAAGAATTGAGAGGAGAGTGGAAGAAGTGTTAGGAGAAGACCAATTTGGTTTCAGGAAAAGTATAGGGACAAGGGAAGCAATTTTAGGCCTCAGATTAATAGTAGAAGGAAGATTAAAGAAAAACAAACCAACATACTTGGCGTTTATAGACCTAGAAAATGCATTCGATAACGTAGACTGGAATAAAATGTTCAGCATTTAAAAAAAATTAGGGTTCAAATACAGAGACAGAAGAACAATTGCTAACACGTACAGGAACCAAACAGCAACAGTAACAATTGAAGAACATAAGAAAGAAGTCGTAATAAGAAAGGGAGTCCGACAAGGATGTTCCCTATCTCCGTTACTTATTAATCTTTACATGGAACTAGCAGTTAATGATGTTAAAGAACAATTTAGATTCGGAGTAACAGTACAAGGTGAAAAGATAAAGATGCTACGATTTGCTGATGATATAGTAATTCTAGCCGAGAGTAAAAAGGATTTAGAAGAAACAATGAACGGCATAGATGAAGTCGTACGCAAGAACTATCGCATGAAAATAAACAATAACAAAACAAAAGTAATGAAATGTAGTAGGAATAACAAAGATGGACCACTGAATGTGAAAATAGGAGGAGAAAAGATTATGGAGGTAGAAAAATTTTGTTATTTATAGAATTACTAAAGATGGACGAAGCAGGAGCGATATAAAATGCCGAATAGCACAAGCTAAACGAGCCTTCAGTAAGAAATATAATTTGTTTACATCAGAAATTAATTTAAATGTCAGGAAAAGATTTTTAAAAGTGTATGTTTGGAGTGTCGCTTTATATGGAAGTGAAACTTGGACGATCGGAGTATCTGAGAAGAAAAGATTAGAAGCTTTTGAAATGTGGTGCTATAGGAGAATGTTAAAAATCAGATGGGTGGATAAAGTAACAAATGAAGAGGTATTGCGGCAAATAGATGAAGAAAGAAGCATTTGGAAAAATATAGTTAAAAGAAGAGACAGACTTATAGGCCACATACTAAGGCATCCTGGAATAGTCGCTATAATATTGGAAGGACATGTAGAAGGAAAAAATTGTGTAGGCAGGCCACGTTTGGAATATGTAAAACAAATTGTTAGGGATGTAGGATGTAGAGGGTATACTGAAATGAAATGACTAGTACTAGATGGGGAATCTTGGAGAGCTGCATCAAACCAGTCAAATGACTGAAGACAAAAAAAAAGTTCCGAGTCAAATATCCACTAAGCAAAAGAGTTTGTTTTATATGTTCTTTTTATGAATTTATTGTTATTTTAGATATATATATATAGTTTGTTTCATAACAAATAAGTAATGTATAATTATTCATTGCTGTTAGTAACATTTTTTGATGTGTTGAGCTACTGTAATTGGTTTTATGTTATCTTAGAAAATAAACTTATCAAGCATAATATGCTTGATAAGTTTATATGCATATTATGTTTCGCAAATCCCAACATTAGTAAACTCATTTTTTTTTAACAAATTCTTTAAAAATTTTATTTTTGTAAAAAATTTTAATTTGTTGTAGTATAGAAGCTTATATGATATTAATCTTCCACCTCACAAATAATATTCTATTAATTCTGTGAATGATAGTGTATTATATTAGGTTTTAAGGAATAGCAGGCTGCAAACACTTCATCAAAAAATATTTTTTTCACATACTGTGTTCAAAAAGTAACTATACACAGACAGAAGCATGTAAATTAATCCGAACACAAGGAATTTTTTATTTATTTCTATGTTGTGGCTACACTGCTTGAACATACCAAGTCTTTTAACTGTCTGTGTAATGTGAGGTTATTGTTCTTTGGTTATTTAGCAATTTTTATGTTATAAATAGTATTTTATGAGAGTTTATTTCATTTTATATTACAAAATCATATTTTTGTATCTTTTTCCCCTTGTCTTAAATGTACAATAATGAGCATAACTCCAAGAAAGCATTCAAAAATTGTTTTTTCTTTCTGAGCATACCGGTGTGAGGTGTTAGTCTAGAGACAGTGAATGCTATTTTTTAAAAAAATTAAAGAAACTGGGTTCCTTTCTCCTCAAAGGAATATAAATGGGGCCATAAAAGAAAAAGTTCTCCATCACAGGATCGGTTAGCAGTGAAAAAAGTAAACTTGATCCAAAATTATCTGCTGCAGACTTAAATTATGAATTATCAGCCAGTGGAACAGATTTACACATGACAACTACTAGATGCTGACTTCTTGCAGCTAGACAGAAAGCTTGTTGGCCATCTAAAAAGCAGCTTTTAACACCACCAATGTGCAAAAAAGGCTCTTGTAGGACAAAGCAGACTGAAAAAATGTTATGTTTTCCAACAAGTCACTTTTTGTTTATGTTCAGAAGCAAAAATCTCTAAACAATAAAAAAGCATCAGGTGAAGATACATCACCAGCTCATTATAATGCTTGGATTCAAGAAGAGAACACGACCTCACATACAACCAGGCAGTCCATGAAGTTACCAAAAGAGGTTTTCAGAGAATGAATCAATTCTAAGGACTTCACATTGTTTTCTGGACTTAAGCCCACCATATTTTTACTTCTGAGGTTATGTAAAAAGTAATGTTCATCAGAGAACCCCCCCTTTTTTTCTTTTTATTGTTTTGGAAGGAGCGAAAAAAGAAAGTTTATTCTGGGTAGATGACATTACCATCACCCAGAATGAAGATATAACAAAAAACAAACAATTAGAACTAGACTAAAAAGTAAAAAATTAAACAAAAACTTAAACTAATATCACAGCTAAACTATCATGTAAAACTCATTTAAAACTAATATTATAGTTGTAAACTTAAAATAAAATGTTTATTTAAAATAAACGCAAACAAAAAAATATTAAATTTAACCAAGTCCAAGAGGAGTGTAAAGGGCCCCTTCTCAGATAACAGAAACATTAAAGCACTAACATAAAAAACCTAACAATTACAAAAAACGTAAAATCAATATTAAATTTTATGTAGACTACTGATCTAACTTAGAAATAACAACACCCAGTCTAATAAATTTTTATTATTGCTTAGGATAAGTTCTTTGATTATTTAAATTTGCGACATATGGCTGCATAACATAACAAGGATGTGGCACACAGTCAAGCGGCAGTCATATTATATGCATAGTGATGCATTTTCTGCTGACATCAGATACCTGTAAGTTACTCTCATATGTCCTAACCGCAATCGGCAGAGGATTACTTTCTCTCTGTGAACTTTTCTGCATGTTGAGTCCCATGGCAACAAAGTATCTTTGATGTGTCAAGAGTTTATTATCCACTGTAACAGTCCAGTCACCTTGCTACTTTGCTCGAAGAGTGTGTTTTACACAATTAATAAAGTTGGAAGTAATAATTCAAGTGCTGAAGGATGGTTGACTACATGCATCTTTAGTAGTAGAATCTGCATATTCATTACTCACAATTCCCGCATGGCTAGGGATTCAGCAGAAACTCACTTGTATGTTGTTATGATTCAACTAAGCGACTGAATTATAAATTTTGGTGTCAATAGAATGCCTAGAATGCAAATCTTCTGAAGCTTGATTGAAATGCACTACACGAGTCGCTGCAAATAAGATGACAGTATTTTGGGTTAATGATATTCAAAGCCTTATTGATAGCGTACAGTTCAGAAGTAAAGACACTTGTTAACATTAGGTAGGCCAAACATATAAGTTCTGTCATTAACAACAAATGCGCATGCAACGGTATCATTCTGTTTTGATCCATTTGTGTATACTACTGCATCTCGGTATGTCTAGGAGAGAAATTAGTAAAATATCTGCTAAAGACAAAAGGAGTTGTTGATTTTTTATTGTACAGCATGTTTCTAAAACAATCATCCAATTTTAAAAGTTCACAACTATTCAGCTTTTAATCCATTTTGATCCGAGTAAAATACCATTAGAAAAAGGAAACTCTCAAATTCATTTTCCAGCAGGACAGAGCAGCACCTCACTGGAGTCTGTACATTTCAGAATTTTTGAATGATAGAATTCCTTAATGATAGACTGGCCATATGGGAACTAACGATTCAGTTTACATCACCGACCTCCATGATTGCTAGACCTCACTAAGTGCAATTTTTACCTGTGAGGTTTTGTCAAAGATTCCTCTCCCTTCCAAATATAGTGTCAAACTGTGGAGCCAGATAACAGCAGCCGTGGCAACAGTGAAAAGATAAATGCTTGCTAAGGTATGGGACAAATTTGACTACTGTGTGGACATATGCCATGCATCCAAAGGAAGGCATATTGAGCACCTGTAACATGTTATGTAAAAAAAAACTTCATGAATAAACCTTTAATACAAAATTAATCTTAAGTTTTTATATTCAATATTTTTCAAAAGATAAACAATTCAAATCAGATGGTTCTTTTTGAAACACGCTGTATGTGGTAAGGTCGAGATTAAAATTTATAGAGTTGATTCTCCATGGCAGATATGAATAGGAATAAGTTTAAAAAATAGGTGTGTCAAAATTTAGAAGGTGCAGTAAAGGCTAGGTACAGACACCTAACAGGTGCAGTGTAACGTGGATGGTCCTGATACCTTTGTAAATGAGGATTCACAAGGACTGTGTTAAAAACCAGGTGATTTGGTTGTCCTTTAAGATGGGAAGAGTAAGATACTGGAAGCTACTTGTCCCATCTATCCCAAAGTGATGGCTCACTGCAATCAACAAGTATTCTTGTGATAGAGCTTAATCTAAAGGCACCTGTAGCAAGACGAAGGAAAACATTAGGTTCAGCATCCAGCATCTTAAGTGCAGTATGACATGCTGAAGAGTACACGACTCAACCATAATCTAAGCAGGAATGAAATAAGGAATAACAAAAACAACAAATATTATCAATCGACTCCCCAACTGGTGTTCTTAAGGACTCACAGCAAATCTAGAAGTTTAGAACATTTTGTTTTTAATTGTTTGATGTGTTTGACACATGTAAGATAATCATAAAATAGCAAACCTAAAAATTTTACGTCAAATTTAATGTCTATTTCAAACTGATATTTGTGATTTCACAAAGAACATTTCACATACACAACTTGTAAGTCTTCGAGAACAAACACGTACAGATATGTCTGAAGTTCACAGGAACCATTTCCAACCCCAGATGAAGGTAAGTCGATGTTATGTATTGTGTACTAGGGCACGACAGCTGTAGAGTTACTTTTTGAATGCACTGTGTACATTTTCTTTTTAGCATAAAGATCATAAGCATTACATGTATTAACTATCCTGCACATGAAGGATAACATATTTTAGTAAATGTAGCATATTATCCATGTATAATGCATTACCTACTTATATATTAATAATTTTATATATATATATATATATATATATTAACTATATCCAACAAATTCTCACCGAATGGCTTCAACAGCGCGTGGTGCCTTATAACCTTATGGTAGCCCTGAAAAGAGTTGTTGTTGCCGAATGGCTTTGACAGGTTATGGCAATTTAAAACCTTATAGTAGCTCTGAGAAGAGCTGTTGTTACCAAATGGTTTGGACAGCAAATTGTAATTTTAAACCTTGTGGTGGCCCTGAAAAGGGCCGTTTTTTGCATTAGCTCTGAGAAGGGCTGTTGGGTTCAGAAGCTGGTCTCCGGCAAAATCAACTTGGCTGTAGTCAGAGAGTAGCGGCTCGTCCATTGAAAAATTAGACCGGGCTTCCCCTCAGCAACAGTTGGGTCCCACTACAACATGGCAGTGGTGGCCCCCAGAGCCCCGCAGTTTTGGATCGGTGTCAGTTGTCTTTCGCCAATGCAGCCAAGACGGTTCTCCCTGAGTGATCCCATGCTGGACCGGATCCGCTGCTGAGTCTTCCGGCCAAGGCAATTGAAGCCAGCAAGCTGGAGTGGGAAAGTGGCTTCCACATCCAGCGACTCTCTTGGTGGGCCAACCAGGCCTGCTGCTCCAGCAGGGATGTTGGCATCCACCAGGAGGTACTACACTGAGGCAGCCAGGAAACTTCTGTCTTCTTCCATCTTTTTCTTCTCGTCTTCTCCAGGTGGTGGTTGACGATGAATTGAAAATTCATTCTCGTACATGCTCTTTTATTACAGCCTGAGTGGTGGAGCCACAGTGCCGCTATGGTGGGAAAACTGCACGGTCATCTACATGGTGGGAGTGACACTTGTGTAAGCACGTACGTATACTGTACTCCCGTTGACATCTGAGCTGCTATCGTTGCCATCCACCAATATTAAGTTAGGCAAATATGTGGTAACAAAATAATAAGCATCATATTGTAAGCCAAGTATACTATCAAGCTAATATCAATCAGACATTTATTTGACAAATTAATGTTAAATAACAATAGTGAATTAATGAATAGTGAAAACTGACCGATACTACTCATGCGCAAACACTGAACATTTTTTGCTCATATTTCATGCCAAAATGTTAAACAATTTGTACCCATGCAGAAGGGTAATCTTTAAATTCTATTTTCACTTTCCTTTCCCGGAAACAAAAAATTCAATATGGACATGTATAAATGTTAAACAGCTTTTCTGAATGAGGTTAAAAAAATGTTATATACAAGAAGTAACACAGTTACAAAAGTAAAATTTTAACAGTGATCTTAAGGAAATTTGACTTTATAAACAAAACTTTGTTAAAAACAGAAAATTGGTAAAATTGGTAATGCTAAAAACAAAATCTACTCCACGTTTTCATTTTTTTATTTTAAACTTTTTGAACTGTACCAAATTAAAAACTAACTTTTCCATCAAAAGTCAAAATTCAAAGAACAAAAAAGAATTATCAATTTTTTTTTAGTTAATCCAACTTTTAAGTTGGATAATTAAAATAAAGTTTTTTATTTTTGATACAGATAATAGACCAACAAAAAAATTTTCCTTTATGAAAAAAAGGCTAACAAAAAAACAAAAGGTACAAGAAATATTTTAATGAGCTGCAGCTCAATTTCCCCTGCTAACTGCTCGCACTTAGCGTTATGAATAGCTAATATATTCATAATATATATCATCCCTCATTGTTTTTGTTTAGAGAGAGAGAAAGAGAGAGAATGTGTGCGTGTGTTTTTTTAAATTTTATTTTATTAATTTTTTTTGCAATTTTTTTGTTTTAAGTTTAATTTTTTAACAAAAATTTTTTGGTTATAATAAGATATTTATATTATACAAGAAAAAAAAGAGAGAGAGAGGATTTCTTTCACAGAGACATTTATCTTTTTATAAAGTTCTCAAAGTATTTCACATCAAAATTCACCAATACTCAAATAAATACCTGATAATATTAAGGGAGTAGCTTTTAGGAGTGCGTTAAAGATATGGCTATGGGTAGTGATGATAGTGAATTTTTCTCACACAATCTAGTCTCATCCAACACCCAATTTAGAATTCATCAAATCTTTAGTTATCTATCATCCAATGACAATCTTAATCTGCAGGTACTTAGAAGTACTTAATTTCTTTCTTTGTGTTCTTTTAACTTTAATAATTCAACTAATCTCAAGAGTAATATCAACAAAAAATATAAAAATATAAATATCATTTTGGATATAAGTTCAAATTTCAAATTATGTAAAATAGTATTAAGATTTTTGAATATACTAATATATTGTCATAGTATTAAGTTTAATTGAAATTATTTTGAGAAAAATAAAAATTATTTAAGTTTGAATTTAGATTCAGTTGTTGAAATTTAAAATGCCAAAATTTCAAATAAAGGTTTGCCTCAACTAATTAAATAATTGTCAAGCTTTGAATAAAAATTAGAAAAAAAGAAGGAATTATGCAGAAGAGGATCTTAATAGAAGGAATTACTAAGGATCATAATAAATCAAATAAAAGCATGATTACTTACAGGATGTTTCCAAGATCTGGATGATGTTGGTTTACTGAATTCGATTAATATCTTATTCTGTAAAATCACAAATATTATATTAACATGAATACTTTAACAAAAATATAATTAAACATTAATGTAAACAAAAAAACAACTTTCAGAAAAAACCTGGAAAACATTCAGAATCTTTATTAATATTCTAAATGTTTTCCAATTTGTTTACAAAACTTCAACAAGATTTAATTAAATTTTTACAGTACACTACATCAGGATTTAACTCAAAAAATAGTAAATTCAGAACAAACTTAAGATGGAAAAGATGGTCAAGGTGTTGACCGTCTTTTTTATTTCATCTGGACAAAGAAAATTCCTACTGCTACTCCTGATGTGTAGGTAATCGAAAAAGTGCTATCTACTATGAACAACTGCCTCCCCAATATCTTCGATCACCTTAAGACGTGTTTCCTTAAAGAGGTTACAGTATGAGAAGTAAGAAAAGTTTGCTAAGTCAGGTCAAGTGAACAGGGTGGCTGAGGAAACAGAATGCCTTAACTTCAGCCAAAAATCATGAAACAAGAGCACTAAAATACTTATCACATCTTTCATCAGTAGACAGATACATGATAAATACATCTTTTTCATGATCAATAGACAATTACCAGTAGATGGATTTTTTCTTTAACACAAAATATTTCTGCTATTAATGAGATATACATCTGTAAATGTCATGAATTCTGACATATGAGTGTCATAGGACAGACTGCAGCTACCACCAGAAGCATTTAATATTGTTTACATAAGAATGTTGCGACATGATCCTATTAATACATGTACTTCTCTGCTATTTCCTAAAAAGTCAAGACAGTGGAAGTGTACAATTTCAAGAATAATACCACAGTGTTGTCATGATATTTAAGAACAACCAAAACATCAGCAAATAATTTAATAGTCCCTTAGTTCATGCAGATGCAATACTTGGATGGCTGCAGGTACAGATTTATAATTAGTCTTTTACAGGTTGATCAGTTATTGTGCTATACTGAAGAGCATTTGATTACAAAAGTACACTGATATCATGCACCTGGATCATTAAGTATTACGTTTCCATTGAAAAAAGCGAGTCCAATTCCTAACCTTAAGTAAAATGTATACTCTCTTTTTAATGTAAGTTTGCATCAAACAGTGCCAACAAGACTTGATCATCTAATATTTTTTTTTAATTTAAATAAATCTATTGGAATATGTTTTAAATTGAAATTTTCTTAATTAAAAACACATAATTTAGTCTATAAAATAAAAATAAAATATGCAGTAACATTCTATGAAGTGATTTTCTAATATTTCAGTTCAAATGCACAATCACACTAAAATAAATAAACTCCTTCAAGTTCTAATGTCCATTAAGGGATCCAGAAGGAGAAGAAAGAATCCCCTAACCTAAAATGGTCAAAAGAAAGAAGGAAGCAGCACAGTGAAAGAATGAATGAGTAGTGAAGAGCTAAAAAATCTAACCAGAAGTTAACTATTCTGTGGTCCTACAGTAACGGTGTCAAAAATATTTTATTAAAATAATTTTTGGTTATCAGCAACTCTTCTTATAACAGACTTTAACTATAATTTTTTAAAGCAAGTAAACAAAGTAGTTTTGTAGTTTACTATGTATATTATATCCAGTAGTTTTTATTCATTGTTGATAACATAATCACAGAAATTTTACACATATCAAAGAAAGGAAACTATGTAAATACATATAACAGCCATGAGCTCTTAATAAGATTAAAAATGTATCGATATTGTTATATAAATGTTGATTATCTAACTGCCAAGTACTTTAATATCACACAAAATAATAACAAAAATGAAATAACATAAACTTACCACAGAACTCAAATCCGGTTTATAATCAGACTTCAATAAATGGTTCAACAGTTTGTTAGAAACGAGCAGTTTCAACCAAGGTGGTTCCAAAAGGCTGACAGACTGAATAACTTCATCATTTATTGGATAATGACCTGTAGCAAAATATATTTTCTGTTTTCAAATACTGCCTAATCTTACTTCTTTTTCTTAAACATTACTAACAAAACACATACTTCCTAAGACAAGTAAACCAAAAACACAATTTTTGATATTACAAAAACATCATAATATCAAATATTTCTATAATTATAAGGTATTTTATTTTTATATAAGATACCTTATTTATTTTTATATATAAGGTGTAACCATATCTGAGAGATAACTGTTGAGAGCCAGACTAAGGAATGATTCCTGAATGAGGGAAGCAGCTCTTTCAGCAGTTCTTAAGGGCATACGTCAGGAGAACTTAAACAACCATATCAACATCACTCAATCTTTTGAGTACTGTGCAGCTGAAAGCAATGGAAAACTATGGCTGTTTTTTCCCAAGAAAATGTAGCTCTCTGCATTTTCATGTAATAAAGATGGAGGCACCTTCCTTGGTAAAATATTGCAGAGATAAACTAGTCCCCCATTCAGATCCCAAGGTGGGGATTACTAAGAAAGGGATCACCAGAAAATTAAAAAATAACATTTTATGAATCAGAGCATAGAATGTTAGAAGTCTAAAAATGGTTGGTAGGTTGGAAAATTTAAAGAGGGAAATGGATAGGTTAAATGTAGATGTAGTAGGACCTAGCAAGGTTCGGTGGGAAGAGGAAAATGACTTTTGGTCAGGTGATTTTAGAATAATTAACTCAGAGTCAAATAAAGGGCAGACAGGAGTTATAGGGGAGGCAGACTTAAAGGCCACACATTAAGGCATCCTGGAATAGTCGCTTTTATATTGGAGGGTCAGGTAGATGGAAAAAATTGTGAAGGTAGGCAATGTTTGGAATATGTATAACAAATTTTTAGGGATGTAGGATGTAGGGGGTATACAGAAATGAAATGACTGGCACTAGATAGGGAATCTTGGAGAGCTGCATCAAACCAATTAAATGACTGAAGACAAAAAAAAAATTATTCAAAATTTTATTTTTTTAAATAAAGAAATAATAAAAAACATAACTGTTAAAATAAATTGCATGTGGTTCCAAAATACCTTTTCACAGTTAATATACAGTTTCTCAGTTAACTGTATTGCAGATGGTGCTGTTGTTAATGCGCACTGTGTTGGTTTATTTAATAGGTTGTTTTATGTAAAATTTTGTATATCAGTAGATTTCAGACCATTTAGGTACATTGAGTGGGAGCTAATTACCTTATTAACTATAGCAGGATACTTACTGGCCTATGTTTTTAAATTATAACAAACAGTATGTGAAAAATAAAAAGTTAACAAAATCACCACTTCTAAATGACTTTTACTTCCAGCCATTAATTCAATATTTTTTTTAATTAAGCAAACTTTATAAAAATATTGTTTAAGAAGAAGGTGGAATGATCTCATAAAATTGACACAAATAAGATTAAATGCACACATAACAACAAAGAAAGTTAAATAATGAAATAAACACCGTAAAACATACAGCAGTTGAAAATGGATATGATACTAATTTAATTAATAACATTCATAAAAAAACAACTATCAAAACACAAAATCAAAATAACTACCTCATAGCCAGTGCATAACAGGAGACAAAAGAGTAAAAAAATGTACATAACATATTTATATACTAATAACAGCACTGAAAATATAACTAAAACTTACAATAAAAAAATTTACACTGGCATACAAACCTAATAACCATATTAAATATTTTTAAATAAAAACAAAAAAATAATAAAATAAACAATTTCTGTGGAGTTTATAAAATTAAATGACGATTGTGATGGTATTTATATAGGAAAAACAAATACATCCTTTAAAACTAGGTTTCTTGAACATTACAGAAATTACAAAAATAATAATAAATTAGGTCATCTAATATGGCAGACTACCTAATAAATATTCTACTTTTAATATAACACAAATTTAGAAATTAATAAAGATGACAAAAAATTAAATATATTAGAAAAACATTACACATATAAAACCAAACAAATTTTCAATTTGATAAACCATCAGATTTATTTTCAGTTTGATAAATCATCAGATTTTCGAGGAAAATGATCTTATAAAAACTGTAGCAAACAGCAGCACTCATGTAAATTAATACACAATTACCTATATTGTAATATTCTTATTCTTAAATTTTTATACAATAAAAACAGAATTATTTAAATCATGACAGAGAATGCAGGATCCTGCAAAAGTACTTTCATGAAAACTTAAGCTAATATATATCTTATCTCAATATTTTGTACTATGTGATTTAACTAATAGGATGTGTGCAAACGTGTGTGAAATTATTATATCTGTACAAAGTGTAGCCACATACATGCTGTGCTTCCACTGTGCACAATTCATCGGCACCTATAAAATACAGAAACCAGCACAGCGAGAGGTCATTCCGTCCCGACCACCACCTCGAGAAGATGGAAGAAGAAAGAAGAAGTTCCCTGGCTGGCTCAATGTGGGGCTTTCCAGCCAATGCCAATATCCCTACCAGAGTAGCAGGTCAGGTTGGACCACTAGAGAGCTGCTCAGCACAGACACTTGCCACCCCAGCTCGCCAGGTTTCAAGCACCCTAGCCAGTGGGCCCACCAGCACGAACTGGCTCAGTGTGGGGTCACTCAGGGACAACCACCTCAACCAAGCCAGCGGAAGATAATTGACGCCAACCTGACACTGCAGGGCTCTGGAGACCACCACTGCCACGCTTTGTAGGGACACAACTGCTGCTGAGGGGAACATCAGTCCAATTCCAACACATGAGCTGCAACTCCCTGATTACAGCTGAGCTTACATTACTAGAGACCAGCTTCCAGAACCAACAACCCTTCTCAGGGCTACTTGCAAAACACACAAATGGCCCTTCTCAGGGCTACCATTTCAAAAACCTCAAACAGCCCTTTTCAGGGCTACCATATGGTTCTAAAATGCCACATGTTGTTGAAGCCATTCGACGATAAAAGGAAAGGAAGGCTTACAAATCCCATCTAATAATGCTAATTGACTATAAAAAAAACTTCTCTGTTCAGTTCTATATTATGTTATAAAATCACATAAACTTCTTTATAAGTGCTCCTGTGACCCTGTAATTTCTTTTTCTCCACTTAACATTGTTCTATAATGATTGTTTAGTCGAATATACCCACTTGTAATGTTAGTATCTATTCTCAGTCATTCAAATATGTATTTCAGCAATCAATTCATTCATTCAATTCTGTGAAATGTAATGTTATGCATTCTTCAAGTGTTATTCATTCAATATGTAAGGAAATTACAGGGCACAAGAGCTCCATTCATTTAAATATTTAAATTGTTTTAAATTAAAGAGTTAGAGTCCCAATATAATTCATTTGTTCTTATTCTTTAGAACAAGCATTTGATACACGATTCTGTTGTACAATTTATGTATAAACCCAACTGAACAATTTCAAAAAGTTTATTTTCTACATTATGCACCTCTTTCTCAGTTTTCACTAAACGTAGAACAGTGAAATTTTTTGAAACGTATTCAAAATAAGTAATTTTCAATTTTTTCCATTACAATTAAAAATTAAATTTTAAATATGAAAAGAAAAAAAATTGTTTACAAAATCATTCAAAGCTCTATTGATAAATCTTAAGAAAAAAGTATAAACATCAACAATAAGATAACAGCAAGAATTCTCACTAATCTTTACAAATTTTTTAAATAAATATTCGTAATTATCATTAGTAAACATCATGTTTTAATAAGTAATGTAAAAAATATAAATGATAAACTAAAAAATACCATCTATAAATCCTTGAGCGACTGAAAAGGCTAACTCATCACATCTTTCACCAATACATGGATACATAATACAACTATCTTTTTCAAGATCAACATGTGAAAAATGATAATTACCAGTAGATGGATTTTTTTCTTTAATCCGAAATACTTCTGCTATTAATGAGATATATTTCTGTAACATAAAGAAATAAAATAAAAAGTACAATACAAAAATAAAATGTAAAAATAATAAAAATATACATTTCATTAATCTCTATAAGTAATAAAAATACAAGACATAAATACAAGACACTCATGAATCTGTCTATGAATAATTAATATGCTGGGTGATTTTTTTTTGATTTTTTTATTTAAAAACATTATCTGCAATTTGTAAACCATTTGACATAACTAAATATAGAGTTAGACTGGATCATGATCAGTAACTTTTGTTTAAATGGTCGATGATTACATTAAAAACAGATATATTAAAGCATTTTAAACAGATTCTTATACAATTGTATGTTCAAAAGTTTCCGTACCTATATAATGTGATAGCATTATGTAGCTGATAGCACTGAACAGCCACAACCCAATGAGCCAACTCCTTTACATTAAATGAAGACTAACAGCAGCAGTCAACAATCTGAGCTGCCTAAAATAGTAACATACAATGCTGTACATATTTTGTAAATTTTGAAATAGTTGACTTTAGGAAACACAAATTTTAACGTAAACAAATATCTGAAATATAAGCTTAAAAATCTTATGCGGACACCACATGACTTCCTTGAACGCCCATTAAATACACATTTTTTTTAAAATGAAAAGTACATAAAATTTTATTTCTTTAATAACTTCTGATATTTTTTTTGTTGTTATTGAATTAAATTATTATTCTTCACAAAAATTTGTTTACAATGAGAGGTTAATAATTATTAATAAATCAATATATTTAAATTAAAAAAAAGTTTTTAAAAAAGGTGATGAAGTCTGATTCGAACCGATGTGCTGATTGTTATGATATATTGTTGAAAAGCTCTCATGAAGGCTTATTACTACAATTAAGAAAAAGTTCAAAATCCAATTTTTTTTTTGATTTTGGACTTTTTTGGTCCAGTTGATTGCAATCAAAAGGGAAGCTGCACAACTAGATGTTACAACAGTCCTAAATCCAAAATTTTAACATTCTGCAGCTAATTGTTTTTGAGTTATGCAAGATAAATACATACAAACGTACAGACCTCACACCAGAACTAGTCAAAATGGATTCAGGGATAGTCAAAATGGATATTTCCGTTAAAATCTGAAAATCAAAATTTTTCGCAATCACAATACTTCCTTTACTTCGTACAAGCAACTAAAAATGAATGAGCATAATATTTCTTTAAAATTAACACAAAATATTTCTGCTATTAATGAGATATACTTCTGTAAATGTCATGAATTCTGACATACGAGTGTCATAGGACAGACTGCAGCTACCACCAGAAGCATTTAATATTGTTTACATAAGAATGTTGCGACATGATCCTATTAATTAATACATGTACTTCTCTGCTATTTCCTAAAAAGTCAAGACAGTGGAAGTGTACAATTTCAAGAATAATACCACAGTGTTGTCATGATATATAAGATCAACCAAAACATCAGCAAATAATTTAATAGTCCCTTAGTTCATGCAGATGCAATACTTGGATGGCTGCAGGTACA